>NC_059104.1:143642186-144326446 GCF_020740685.1 Jaculus jaculus
TCTTCTTTGCCGAACACCTACAGTCAACCAGATTTGGACAGGCCTAGGCTGGGGCTAACACAAGTCTACTTTTCCTTCTTCTTCTTTTTTTTTTTTTTTCTGAGGTGAGATTTCACTCTAGCTAAGGCTGACCTGGAATTCACTATGTAATTTCAGGGTGGTCTCAAACTCATGGCGATCCTCCTACCTCTGCCTCCCAAGTGCCGGGATTAAAGGTGTGTGCCACCACGCCTACACACTTGACCTTCTTTTAGACACATGTGTCACTATGTCTTCTCTCTAGCCTTGATGGCTTGTATTCCCTACTAAGCTCGTTTAACCTTTCTCAGCCTCGGTTTCCTTCCCTGTACGACAAGGTGATGATGACCTTATGTAATAGAGTTTACGAGGAAGACTTCATGAAACACCAAGACAGCAGCACACAATCTGACGCAGCCTACATGCGCAGTAAATTGTAATGATAGCTAGTGCCTGTGAAAAGACAAAGACGTCATAATATTTGGAAACCCATTTCTCATTTCCCAGCAGTTAGCACCAGGCCTCCAGACCCTTCGAGAACAAGTGATGCTGCCTGCTGGCTGTGGTCATGTTGCCTCCTTTCATGGTTCAGTGATTTAACATTTATAAGATGGAACTTTCACAGTGAGAGCAAGTTGAAAAATAAGTAAAGCCTCAGAGAGCATTTAGGCACAAACAAACTTAGATGAACAGGGATTTCTCAGCTCCCCAGCTGGATAGCTTTTACATTCTGCTTGAATGGAGGTATTCTGTCCCAGAGGTGTTTTGCAAATCCACCGTGGGGCTGTATGCATGTCAAAAACTAGGGGAGAGATTAGTTTCAAGGGCTGACATTTTTTGTACACATCAACAAAGCAAATGTGGGTCTGAGAAACATATTGAGAGCCTTCAGAGGCCAGGGAGAGAGCTGTCACCAGGCTCAACCTTCCAGGTAGCAATTGAAGTACAGAAGGTCACCCAGGTCATCTGTATAACAGCAAGCCTTCAGACATCAGAAACACCCAGACAGACTGGATTCTTAAACTCCCCTTTCAGTAGCCTCGTATCAGGTAGATCAGCTGGCCCTGGATTAATACATTCTAGCTGATATGTCAAAATCTAACCTTCTGCTGGGTGCTTCCCCTGATAGGAGTCTTTCTTCCCAGTATCAGCTATGGCCACTCTTTCTCAGAACTGCAAAGTTGGCCAGCCCTGTGACAGATTTCACATGCATGACCTCATTTTCTCCTGGAAGTTATTTGCCTTTGTAACAAATTTTAAATGGCCGGCTATGAGCCGTCAGTCACAGGATACCATTTTGATGAGCCTTCAAGTTTCAGAAGAGTGACTTACTTGTACCAAGTCCCTTAATGCATGAGTAGAAGAGTTAGAAGATGCATGAATCCACTTTCCATACTGTTTCCAGCAAAGGGTGCTGCCCTGGGGGTGGGGAGGAGTAATGCCATGGATGTAACAAAAGCTAAATGTGGAGAGTAGAGATCCAGGGGTATTGGTTAGCCAGCAACTGTTCATGATCTCGGGGATATCACTGAATCTCTGTCATCATTTTATCTCCATAGAAAATGTCTCAATGCTTTTGGACCTACCTTTGGATGTTTCTGTGAGGATTAAAGTCTACAAAGTAATAGTATATATGAATCTGACCATCATACTGTTGGGTACTGGAAGCCAGATATAGGCAAGTACACACTTCACGAGTCCTCTTAAGGGACATACACACAAGTCAAGCAAATAGATGGCAAAGGTGTTAGTTTCCTTAAGGAGGAAGTAGAAAGTTATGATTGCAAAAGAGGTTGTTCTAAAAATATTATCATAACAATGTTTTTTTTTTAATCTGATAGCTATGAGAAATGACTTGGAAAATAGTAATTGTACCATTCCATTGAGTGTGGTTTCAAGCACCCTACCTGTGCATGGCTAAGGCATGTTTACCATCTGTCGTGACAGCCCTGGCATCCTGCCTTCTCTTGTTTATTCTCCAGGGCAGGGTACCAGGTCTGGAGATAAGCTAGGAGCTAAAGTCAGTGCATAAACTGAGTGTCCAAAGAGCCTCAGGTCTCAGAGCCGGTGTCTGTCAGACATCATTGATGAGAGCCACTCAGCCTTGGCTCAAATGATATCAAGAAGAGAATACTCATTGCTTTTGTAACAGTGGCCATGTTGGAGACTCTGGAGGTCACATTCATCACAATCTGCCCTCTGATAGCTCCCACCGAATGGCCTGGAATGACAGTGAAGGAACTTATATGATCTTCCTTGCTCTCTTCAAATGCTTTTTTCATTTGAATAGATAATTCTTTTACTCTACTACTTTGTTAAATACTCTGAAAGTTACCTTCCTATGATTAAGTATGCCCAATAAATATAAATATAAATATAAATATAAATATAAATATAAATATAAATATAAATATAAATATAAATATAAATATAAATATAAATATAAATATAAAATGATTCTTTTTGAGTGTATATCATTTTCAACATACCAGATTTACACATCTAGTCCTCCTTCAGTATTTTTGACACTTAGTGAGTGACTTTATTTTCATCCTTCATCTATCTTAAAACACAAATTAGCTAAAATTCATTTTAAACCTAATCCTACTTATTTATAACACTTGTATAAAATTAGATCCCATTATTTTCTCAATTCTACTTCCTTTCTATTCTTTCCAAGAAGCGGCCACTGTAAGCAGTTGGGTCTTGTTCGTTGTGAGGTTTTCTTATGCTATTGTAGATAGAATGGCACAGATGCACACAGATGTTATTTTCATTTTGAGGACAACAAAAAGACACAATGGGTGCAAGGGGAAGCAAATTAGAAATAAGATGGTAAGGAGTGGCACGACTTTGGAAATTAAAGCACCTAGACACATCTAAAAGGAACAGTGACTTACCCACCTGCTGGTATTGTTCCCACATATGCACAGGACCAGGCTTTTCTACCTCCTAGAATTGTTTCTTGTGTGTCCACATGACTAGAGTTATGACATCTGATTTTCCTTAAGAAGTCAGGCCTATATGTCTGTTAGCAATTTAAGAAAACAAAAATCTTGTCACCTATATGAACATTCTTAAGAAAAAAAACAGTCAGTGAGATGAGCCATTACAATTGCCATTGCTGGTACTGGTCAGCCTATTGCTTATTTTCTTGCATATTTTATAGCAGATATTTGTCCATACTGTGCACATATGATGGCATAGTATTCTAGTTTATAGCTATGCCATTAACCAATTTCTTTGAATGGTCAAGAACTGTAAATGTTTAAATATAGGGATTGTGTTTCTAGTCTCCACTTCTGGCCTTGGATATATTTCTTCAACAATCATTTAGCTTATTTTAATGCTATTTTTTTAAAAATATATATTTATTTGAGAGCAACAGACAGAGAGAAAGAGGCAGGAAGAGAGAGAATGGTCACACAAGGGCCTCCAGCCATTGCAAACGAACTCCAGATGCATGCACCACCTTGTGCATCTGGCTTATGTGGCTCCTGGGGAACTGAGCCTCCAACTAGGGTCTTTAGGCTTCACAGGCAAGTGCTTTATCACTAAGCCATCTCTCCAGCCCTGCTATTTTTCATAGCAATTTTCTTATTATATTTCTCCAAGACCACCATCAAATGAATTTTTGCTGAGATCATTACTTTAGTCATCACTTATACTAGTATAATTTCAGTAAAAAGTTGTTTGTAATAATTGTGATAGGAATGTGACCAACCATTTACAGGAGTATTTCAGTTTATAGCCATTGTTGTACCCCTTTTACTCTCCTAAGTGTCCCTACAGGGAAAATCAACTACATGGAAACCCCATCCATGACGTATGAACCCTGTAATCTACCATGCACAGCTTATGACAATCTTCTCTCTCTCTCTCTCTCTCTCTCTCTGTGTGTATGTGTGTGTATCATTTTTGATCACATCCTGCATATCAAATTTTATATTCTACTTTTATACTCAACACTGTAGCCTAAGTATTTTACAATATTGTTCAAAATATTTTGCAGAAATTTAAATGGCTACATTTTCTTCTCATATATTTCCTTATGTATTTTTTGAAGCACTGTATTTTTAAATATTATTATTATAAATATCATAGCAATAAATTTCTGTAGTCAGAAATCCCTCTCTTCATTTCAAGTCATTTCCATTAATAGAATCTCAGAAATAGAATTTCCATGGTAAGAATTATAGATATTTTCAAGGCTCTTGAATTGTAAGTCAAGTTGCTTTTATAAAGGCAAGAGACACAATATTCCTTCCAGCTGCCCAAGTACTTCTCCATGGGGACACTAAATCTATAGCATTGAACATTGTCATATTTTTCTACTTCTATTAACCTGGCAGGTTAAAATAGTGCCCCATTGTCATTCTAGTCCCTTTCATTGATAATGAGTGAGACTGAAAAATGCTCAGATGTTTATTAGCCACTGATACGTCTCTGCTTCAGATTGCTTTTGTTCCCACCTCTCTATTTATTGAGAAAGTAATTCTTGCATTACCTTTTGCCATGAATTCTCTATATATTAATACATTGCCCTTGATCCTGTCTGAAGCAAAAATGTTTTCCTTGATTATTTGCTTATTAAAGGATTTTAAGAAAAAAAAATATGATTTAGAGGTGAAACTACTGGTTTTTCCATCTTTTCCACTCCCTTTGAGTTTAAAAGACCCTCTCATTTCAGTTTTGAATCTAGATATGGTCTCTAGTTTCATTTTTCATAGTGCATCTTATAATTAAAAACAAGCCATGTTCTTGACAAGGTCACATAATTGATAAATGACTAGAGTTGAACAGGAAGTTATCACTTGCACCGCTTTGTTCTTTTTGGAAATTTTGTTGCTACAATGGACTGTCCATTGAATAAGCCATTTTTCTGTTTTAAGACAGTTCTGGAAAGACACAACTGGAAACATAATTCATAGAGAACAAAGCTTTTACTCTTACCTCATTATTCAGATGGAGAAAGGCTAATTGTTACTCAGGCTTGAAGCATACCCTGTTTTTAGCCAAGGAAATTTAGTCTTATATATAAATTCACATGCATTTCTTTTGTCTGGGAGTAATGGTGGAAATGAATTGAAGTGCTGAATTATTAAAATCTGTTGTTTTCAAAGGAGCTATGCACAGAAGCTGGTATCTATGGGATGAATTCTAATCTAGAGGATTTCTTTTAGTTGTTAACCAAAAATTCAGTGACAAGGACTAACATAATTTTACAATGCAAAGAAAATGCCAAGCAAACTCCCCAGACAATGAACTATTTATCACAGTTTGTCAAAATGGAGCAAGTACATAATTTTTTGATCCAGCTGACACATTCAATTATCTTCTAAAAGTTTCTATCACAGGACTCCTTTCAGCCATTTATTGAGTACAAAAATGTAATCCATAATTATAGATATTTCATGTGCCTTATATCAAACACTCACCAATCCCTTCCCCAGGCTTTCTGTCTTCCAGAAAATAGAAAAGAAAATAAATGCTTAGCAATCAGGATTTGCAAGTGGCCATGAGGGGCCATCAAGGTACTGACAGCTAAAAACATGAAAAAAAATATACATGCAGTGTAGCTTAGGGTTTGGGTTTGCAGAGGAAATAATTTGGTGCATATCATAGACTAACAGATGTCTGGGACTGAAAGTGACTTTGTGAGCATTAATTCAATCTATTTGCTTTTAGCTGTAGCCAATAAAACTTTCTAATCTGTGCATATATGTTAAAATTGTGAAATGGTGGGACAAAGAAAGGCTGGGTTTGAGGATAATTGTACCATTTTCTAATCACATTTCCTTGGGTACTAATGGATTTTACACAAATAACTACAGAATATATATATATATATATATATATATATATATATATATATATATATATATATATATATGGCTAACAGTGATGGATTCCTATGATGTTAATGGAGTACCATGGATGATGACATTAAATACCTCCCTCCTTCCACGACTTTCACTCAGAGATGTGGAAGGATAAACTGTCAGTTGAACTCCACGTATTTACCAATATTTATGAGTGTCCTGAAATGGAATATTTCCTTGCATATCCAACTTATATTTTTTATGTAATAGCTTTGGTTTATTTCTTCTGGTTTATTTGGTAATGAGGTTATAAAACACAGATGATCAAATTCAGTAATCATTCATTTTATGCTTTTTTGTAAGCTTGATGGTAGCCATCTGTGAACGAGAGGCAGCAAGATTTTATTTCCAAATAGCATCTAACAAATGCCTTCCTCTGTCCTCGCATCTCCTATCTAGATCTCCCACTGCCACTCTATGTGCTCCACTTTTAGAATCCTGGAGGGAAAATCCAATTCACAGAACATGATTTTTAAAAAATATATTTTATTTATTTAACAGAGAAAGCAGGGGTGGGGAGAGAGAATGAGGGCACCAGGGCCTCCAGTCACTGCAAACGAACTACAGATGTATGCACACCCTTGTGAATCTAGCTAACATGGGTCCTGGGGAATCAAACCTGGATCCTTTGGCTTTGCAAGCAAACGCCTTAACCGCTAAGCCATCCCTCCAGCCCAGAACACGATTTTTTATTGTTGTTGCACTGCCTTCTTGAAATTGTCTTTCCTACTACAAACCAAGAAAATATGTTTTGTAGCTCAATGCCAATATCCATGAGCTATTTAGTGGTTGAAGTGAACTTGGCATCTCATCCTAGTCTCTCCTGAAAGTCATGTCAATTGACTATGTCATTTATTATTTACAATTCATGGGACTGACTTTTATGAAGCTAAGGAACTTTCATTTATGGAAAAATATTTAAAATAAGGTGATCTTAAGAGAACATCCTTTCATTTTTGGATTGGCCAAATTGAGGCTCAGAGATGCTTAGAAGGTACTTTGAGGCTACATGAGTTAATATCCAGCAAGGATTGATCTGCAATTGTCACTCCATTACTTTTTGATTTTTTCTATTACCAAGCTGACCTCAAGGATATGCACAACTTATGTTATTATCTCTGAAGTTATCATTTAAAAGCACCCATAAAAGTACTATGCAGGGGGCTGGAGAGATGGCTTAGAGGTTAAGTGATTGCCTGTGAAGCCTAAAGACCCCAGTTTGAGGCTTGATTTCCCAGGACCCACATTAGCCAGATGCACAAGGGGGCACACACATCTGGACTTCGTTTGCAGTGGCTAGAAGCCCTGGCATGCCCATTCTCTCTCTCTTTCTCATCACTCTCAAATAAATAAATAAAAATGAACAAAAAAATACTATACAGCTGGGCTGAAAGGATTGCTTAGTGGTTAAGGCGTTTGCCTGCAAAGCAAAGGGACCCAAGTTTGATTCCCCAGGACCCTTGTTAGCCAGATACAAAAGGGGGAGCGTGCATCTGGAATTTGTTAGCAGTGGCTAGAAGCCCTGGCACACCCATTCTCATTCTCTCTCTCTCTTTCTTTCTCTCTCTTTCCAGCTCCCTCTTTATCTGCCAAATAAATAAATAACAATAAAATATTTTTAAAAATACTATGCAGTTGGGAAAAGCTCCATATTGCTCAGAAAAACAATAGGAATATTAGCAGTTCTTGGCATACAACTGGTAACCAAACGAAATCTGAGAAAAGATTCATTGATTATTTTCTTACCTAAAAAAGTATTATTATGATCTTCATATTGTATATAAGCATATATAATGTATTATAATGTGATAGTTAAAATTATATACATATATTAGTGTGATAGTTAAATTTTTTTTTGAGCCTTGTGGCACAGGGCTGTAATCCCAGCCTCTCAGGAGACTGAGGCATGAGGCAGGAGGATCAAAAATTCAAGACTTCTCTTGGTGACTTAATGAGACCATCTTAACTTTTGGTTTTAGTTTAAAAAGCAGAGGATGGGATGGGATATTGTTCAGTGAGAGATGATTGCTTAGCAAGTGTGTACTTGGCTTGCCAGGTTCTCTGGTGGCATGTGGCAAAAAGAGGATGATTTAGGTAGCTTTTTCTTCTTATTTGATACTTGTCCCAAAATAAACACCTAGGGAATAATGCCAAGCCTTCCCAGAAGCTGAACCACTGCTTAAAGCAGAGGTACCTGCTCAAGCTCACATACCACAACCCCCCACATACATCAACCTGCAGATATTTGTAAACAAATGGATGTGTGTAACTCATTGTAAGTCATTTAGTTGTTCTTTTTAATTTATATTATTTATTTGAGAGGAGAGAGAGAAAAAAAAAAGATAAGGTGCAACAGGACCTCCAGCCACTGCAAACAAACTCCAGATGTCTGTGCCATCTTGTGCACTTGGCTTAGGTGAGTCCTAGGGTATTAAACATGGGTCCTTTAAATATGCCTTAACCAGCCCACCACAGAGTTTTTTGGTTGTTTTTTTTTTTTTTTGTTGTTGTTGTTTGTAATGCAGTCTCATTGTATCAATAGCCATTAGTGTACATTAGTGTATGTAACCGACCTGTGCCTATGAACTCCATGGCAGACTCTAGTCACAATATCATTAGGTAGCTGGCATTATTAACATTACCCTACAGATGTGACATGGAGTTTCAGAAGGGTAAGGAGCCTTATCCAAGAAGATTTAATAACAAGGGACCAGAATAATTGAAATAAGACTTTCTGATTTCAATATCTTTCCTATACTTTAAGTATGTGTTTGCACCTGAAATGAAACTAAAGTAATGCTTATTACTCATCAGGAAATTTATACTTCAAGCATGAAACCAAACAACTGTCACTAAATCCTTTTGTTTCATTCACATCTGTTACCCATCAAAATTGCTAAGTGCTGCATTCAAATTTTGCCAAGAACTGGAATCATTCAGCTCTGTGAAGTTCATTCCAAGGAGCAACTGATAATGAGTTATCTGGGAGGTGGACAACATAGTAACTTCTCAGATCATTTCTATAATAAAATGACTTCAAAATAGGAGATGTAAGTCCTGGCCATGAAAAACATTGAATGGTACTGATATTTGATGTCATCTCTTGAACTCTGTAAAGTCAAGGAGATTATTACTATAGGAATTGTTCCAAGTTTTAGATGTGGTAAGAGAAATCCAACAAGATATACTTATTTCAAATGAACATGATCTTACTTTTAAAATGGGTACTTCAGAGTTTTGTTGTCTTTCAGAGTGCTTTACTGGAGGCTTCAAAACAACCTCAGTGTGTCTCTATTATACATTTATGAAAGTCTTGATTTCTTACAGGGTAAAGGAAAAACTGGTTTCGGCCTAGTTTCTCCTATTTCTAGGATTCTTTTGACTTGTTCCAACTCCTCTAACAAGGAGACCTGGCCAAAGCTATGAGGAATGGGCTACCTGAACTATCTACCCTTAATGAAGAAATTTTTTCTTAAAGAGGAAAGGGATGAGATTTTTTTTTTTTTTTTTGAATGGTTAGTTGGATACAGCATCTTCTATATGAGTTGGGTCATTCTGTCAGTGGAAGGAAAGCAATGGTTGGTAGAGATTGGTGCCCAGATACCACACAACCTTTAGCAGGGTGGTACCTAAAAGTCTTGGGCATCTGTAGAATATTTCTGGGGTCTTAGAAGTAAAGAGATGAGAATTAGAACCAAAACTAATAACATCATTATGTGGTTGAGGCCAAAGATGTATAAGTATGCTGATCACTGAGGACTTGGTCCTTAAATCTCAAGCACTATGTAAGGCTGGGACTCACAATTTTTTGGTGGGGTAGAAATCATAAAAAATAACTAAGATGGTCTTGGGGCTGGATGTTCACACCTGTAACCCCAGCACTCAGATGCTGAGGCAAGAGGATCCCCAGCCTGGGGTGCAAATGGGTTACGAAGTGAGTTCAAGAACTGTTTGACTTACAAAGTGAAATTCTGTCTTAGCTTCTCTCAAAAATAATATCCAACCAAACATATACTTGGCATGCCTAGAGAGGAGGGAAGCCTAACAAAATATGTGATTTATTGTTTCCTTTCTTGATTTGACAAATGTTAATTAAGAGTCCACTACATATGAAAAGCATTGGTTTTTCTAAGAATATAGCAGTGAACAAAAGAATTAAAATCTATTATGGGTCTTAAGGTCTAGTTACAGATAAGATATAAACAAAGGACACAATATAAGTTACTGCAGAGAAAAAAGATAAAGCAGAATAAAGGATAATTGGAACAATTCACATAGAGTGATTGGGTAGTCTGTCTTACAAAGTAACATTTGAATAAAGCTCACAATCAAATGAGGGTACTGAGCTATAGGAGAATCTAGGAGATAAGAGCTTAGATTAACATAACAACCTGGAATTATGAGAATTGGTGCAATCACAGAACTATGCCAAGTCAGTTTGGATAGAGAATAGTAGAAGAAACAATGACAGTGGATGAAATACAAGAGGGAGAAGAAACCAGTTCATGTAGGGTCTTCTAGGACATCACTGGACTTTGGATTCATGTTCTCATAGCTGTGACAAAATAACTGACAGATGCAACATAAGAGAATATGGATGGATATACTTTGCCTCACCATTTCAGAAGTGTCAGCCCATCATGGTAGGGAAGATATGATTGAAGAGAGCAGTTCACATCACATCAGCCAGAAGTTAAGGAAAGTGGGCTACAGGGAGAGACCAGGAAAAGATATAAACTCCAAGGAGATATCCACTGTGACTTACTCCTGACAATTAGACTCCACCTCTTGCCTCTTTCAATAATGACATCATATCATGAGTCCATCAAGGGATTAATCCATTCATTAGGTCAAAGCTCTTATGCTCTATTGGGCCTTGAGAGGCCTGGACTTGAGGCCTAGTGGAACTTCCTGAGCCTAGCTAAAGTTTGGTGATCTGCCTCCAGCCAGCTACACCTAAGGGCTTCTGGCCTGCTACTTCCGCATAGGAGTTGGAATTCCCGCCCATCATCTCAAAGGTCATGGTTTACTATTGGCTCTTACCTCCTCCCCCCCCCCCCCCAACCAACCACCAGTCCTAAAATCCTCACCTTCGTTCTGGATATTATATAGGCAACTGCTTGTAACAATAAAGTGAGTTCCTGCTTCGACAAGACTCCCAACTCAGTGTGGTTTTTCTCTGGTGACTAGGAGAGGTTCTGAGTTGTCTGACACTCATCTTCGTTCTCAACCCCTTGGGAGGAACCAGTGAGCCTGGTCCCTCCTCAGCACTACCTACCCGCCGGGGGAGCCCAGCAGTGCTCTCATCATATAGAGCAACATCATTGCAGATATTCCTCAAGGGCATGTTTTACTAATCTTCTAAGCATTTCTCAGTCCAATCAAGCTGACAGTTAAGACTAACCATCCCAAATTTTATTCCTGGTAATATCAATGCCACCAAAAGTTTCTGAACCTGGGAATGGCATGTTGGAACTTCAGTTCTGGAAGAGTCCTCTGAGACTGCATCAGGACACCATGTTACTTTAAGAGTGGAAGTATGGAAAGACAGCATATAGTTACTTTTCTCATTGCTGTGACCAAATAGCCAATAAGCAGCAGGAAAAAAAAATGAGGAAAGGTTTATTTTAACTCATGCTTTGAGGACACAGTCTATCCTGGTGGGAAGGGCATGATGGCAGGAACATGAGGCTCACATCTGGTGAGAGAGAGGGAGACACTCTGGTGCTAAGCTGGTTTTCATGTTTCAGTTCAGGGCCTTTGCCCATGGATGTTGTCATCTACATTCTAGGTGGACATTCTTCTCTGTAGTTAGTCCTCTCTGGACACCCTTTTACATGCTATTTCTATACAGATAAACCCAAATATGTGCCTCTTTAACATGCTATGTATTAATCCATCAAGTTGACAATCAAAATTAACCAACACAGCAGGCAAAAACTTATATCTTAATAGAGCAAGAAATGATGGTGGTTGTTAGAAGGAGCTGGAAATTACAGTAGAGCATAAAGAATAACTGAATTCTAAGCTGGGTGTGCGGCACACACCTTTGATGCCAGCACTCAGGAGGCAGAGGTAAGTGGGTTGCTATCAGTTTGAGGCCACCCTGAGGCTGCATAGTGAATTCCAGATCAGCCTTCGCTAGAGGGAGACCCTACCTCGAAAAACCAAAAAAAAAAAAAAAAAATTAAAATTAAAAAAAATATCTGAATTCTAGACATAATTTGAAGGCAAAACCAGTAAAATTTGACAAGAGGTTGGATTTGAAGCATGATAGGAAAAGATGCATGTATAATTCCAAACAAATTAACTTGAACAACTGGGAGCATGCTAATGCCATTTATTACATGACAATGCAGTGAGAAGGGAATGCTCATGTGTGTAGAACAGAAGGGCTATATACTATTTTGTCTGCTAGACATCTAAACATCAAATTATCTAGAAAGTTGAACACACAGGTCTGAAATTCTGATTAAATAGAAAGTTGCAAGTCATGAATGCATGACAGGGGAATAAACATGAAGGGCTCAGACTAAAATAAAGAAGTCAATAAAAGAGAATAAGAAGCAAATCAGAGTGAATCCACAGTAAAATCAGGGGTTTTGTATCTCAAAGACCAAGAAAATAAAGTGTTTGATGAACACAGTCCCAAGAAGGCATAGCCAGCCTCTTCAGATGCTGCTGGAAGATTTGGCAATGTGGCTGATTCTCATGAAAGCTGTTTGTCCTGATGAGAACAGAGCAAGTGATGGAGTCTCTTGAGAGGGTGAAGTTCTAACGAATTCTGTTGTAAAGATGCAAAGCAGGGTGGAGGGAGGTTAGAGGATTCAAGCAGACTTCACATTTGCTTGTTTTAAATATGGGAAGTATAATAGCATTATTTTATTCTATTGAAAATGTTCTGGGGGGGAGAAAAAAAACAATGTTATTGAAAAGAGAGATTGATGGCAGGATTAATAAATATGAATATTCTAGCAGGGAGAGGACCTGATGACACATGGAAAGGTTGGTTCTGAGTAACAGGATGAGCATGATTTATAGTAATGGATGGGTTGTATATGGGATGGGATTTGGGGTTAAGGTAATGGAGAAATTATCTTCTTAATGATTCTATTTTCTTAGCAAACAAGAGTAGGTGAACCTTGGAATAAGAAGGATATTGAGGTATGAGGGGAACTGAGGCATTAGTGATCACCTGGGAGACTAGGATTTGACAAAGGTGGTATATAGAGTCTCTTGGTAGTGATGGGAACTCAGCAAGGCCATGGACCAAAGCATCCCAGTCCGTGTGTGTGTCTCTGTATGTGTGTCTGTGTGTGTGTGTGTGTCTGTGTGCCTGTGTACGTGCATGTGTGTTTCTTGAATCACGCTGAATGTTCCCATGGTAGATAGGAAGTTGGACTGGACCTATGGGGCTTTTACTAAGCTAGTGTGACAAAGGAAAAGAGGCAAGAGAGTTGACTTAAGAACCTTCTTGACATGCTCACAATGTGAACTAATTAATTTAACTATTTCTAACATCTTGCAAATTCTGTCCGAAGAAAAATGTTTTTCTGTTCATAATAGCTGAAGTATGTAGAAGTAGCCTCTGACTAGTTTCAGTATTCATATCAATCATATTATCATCAGTATATTTCATAATATCATTAATAGAACATCATTGTAGACACAATGGTTTGATATTATGCTAAACAGGTAAAAACCCAATAACCTTGAGGGATGTCTTATACCAATGAATAGTACAGGCATGCTAATACATAGTAGAAATTCAAAGTAACTGAATGAAGCTTTCTATCAAATTTCATAAAGCAAGCAGGACAAAGTCAGAGAAAATCAAGCTTCCTCTCTAGGTCTCTATTCAACAGATAGCTCTTTCTTATTACCCAGGATATATAGGATAAATTCTTTTTGAAATTCCTCATTTAAATTTTCATCTGTGTGTATGTCATATATTACTTTATTTTTATTAATTTCCTTCTCTTTCTTTCTCTTTTTCTCCTTCTTTCCTTCCCTGTTTGTTTTCCTTCTCACTTTCCTCTCCTTGTTTCCTTTCGTGACTTAACATTAAAAATGAAAGAAAACACCCAAATTGTAGACTGGAGTAATCCACTTGTGTGTTAAACCCACCACCTTCTCTCTCCTCTCCAGAGCATTATCTGATTATATCATTTCGGAAATGTGGAGGGTTACCATGGTAACAATCTTTCAACCTTTTCTTTGTAAAGAATCCCTCCTGTCCTGAGAGAGTCACCTGCAAAGTAGCCATCCAGCTGCCTTTGTTCCGCACTGTCTCTTCTCCACCCATTATCTGGGGTCACAGTTAGGTTAAGAGCCTCCCCAGCAACCTTTGAAGCGGAACAGCATCAGCAGACACTGGACCACTGCTGGCCTGGAGCCTGTGCTCCTTCAGGCTTCTGCCCTCTGCTCCTCTTCCTGCATTTGCACTCTGTGGGTTGAGGCCAGGAGTGGGGGGCAACATAAAGTCTATTCTGTTCTTAAACTGCTGTCTGACATTTTTACATTTTTTAAATTTTTTGTTCTTATTTTAGAGAGAGACAGAAAGAGAATTGGTGCACCAGGTCCTCAACCACTGTAATAAAACCTTAGATACTTGTGCCACTTAGTAGGCATGTGCAACCTTGCTTCATCTTTGTGTGTCTGGCTAAAGTGGCATCTGAGAGTCGAACATAAGTCCTTAAGTTTCATAGGCAAGCACCATCACTGCTAAGCCATCTCTCCATTCCCTGCTGCTCAGCTTTTAAAGAATTGAGCTCTTGCCTTAGAACTTGAAAGGGTCCATCTGCCACAAGACATAATTATCTTCTGTGTTGATTTGTCCAAAGTAAAAACAGTAACCTCAACTACCTGCCAGTTAAACAGGGGCAGATTTATCACATTTGGCCCAAAGGGTTCTTGCTACAATTGTAATATTGTGTGCATCAGCTATTGGGGAGGCTAGTCATGATGCTTTCCTTGGTTACTGTGTGGATGCAGCTTTGCTTTCTCTCGACCTCCCCTGCTTCTCTTTAGTATTTGTTCTGCCCATCACTGTGGTATAGTCTTTTTTTATGGTCCAGCATTTGTCCTCTGATGATAGTCATGGATAGAGATCAGAGATAAATTACTGACACAAGAAGTGATAGTGGACTCTGCTATGGGCCAGCACTTTCATTATGTGGCTCACATCTTACAAAGCAGCAAGCCTATCATTTATTTCCTGACTATCTCACCAACAGCCATAGAGATGACATTAGGGTTAGCCTTGAATGCTACTTTGGGCACTACCACCATGCCTTTCCAATCTTGGTTAGGATCTCAAGTGGATTCAGAATAATCAGGGGACAAGGAGTTATAAGAATATTAGGTACACCTTGGAAAAGGAAGAAAAGCTCTGTTTTATACAAATAAGTTCTATTTGTTGGGTTTTGTGGGTCTTTTTTACTTTACTTAGCATGTTTGGTAGATAAGCAACGGGGAGATTATATAACTCAGGAGGACAAATTTGTGTGATGAATCTAAATTTTGGTGTCTATTGGTAGCTTTTTCAGTGCGTACACATATATATATGTGTGGTGAATGTACACTTGTATATGCATGTTGCTGCCTGTGTGAGTACATGTAGGCCAGAGGTTGATGTAGAGTGTCTTCCTCGATCACTTTACACCTCATTGATATTGAGACAGGGTTTCTCACTTAAACTCAGAGCTCATCCATCTACCTAGTCTAGCTAGTCAACTGCCCAGGCTATCCACCTGTCTTTTCTTCCAAATGCTGAGATGACAGGAGCATACCACTATACCTCACATTTGCAATACAAGTGCTTTTACAAATGAAGTCTTCTCTTGACCTACTACTGACCATTTTTAAGCTCTCTTCTATGGTGTTTCACATGTTGCAAACTGATTTTAAAAGAAGAGGGAGCCAGCCATGCATGGAGGTGTATGCCTTTAATCCTTGCACTGAGGAGGCAGAGGTAGGAGGACCACTGGGAGCTTGAGGCTATTCTAAGACTATGTAGTAATTCCAGGTCAGCCCAGGCTAGGGCAAGACCTTATCTCAAAAAAATAAACAAACAAAAAGCCTACATTTATTCAAGTCAGAGATATTAAGAACCACACAAGAATCAGCCTTAGATGGTGGCTTTTGCCTGTAATTCATATGACTGGGAAACCAAGGCAGAAGGAGCACAAGCTTGAAGCCATCTTGAGCCCTTTGAGGAGATTCTGTCTCAAACAAGAGCAACAACCACCTCAGGCCAGTTTTCTTTCCTTGCTATCTTCCTAGAGCCATATCTAGAGGCATACTTTAGAGTACTCTCTCAGTGCATGTGTGGTGTACTACATCTTGGAACATGTACCTAGTTTGGGGCCTGGTTTTACATAATTTCTGACACAACTTTTGTATAAGAGAATGAGAAAAAATTTCTTTCAACATGAGTGAAAGTGTATCTCATGATTTCTCTCCATTCAGTAGAGAAGCTGAAAGGGTTGGCCATTACTTAATTTCTGTGTTCCCTGAACCCTGACCAAGCATCAAGCAGGGGAAGATATGTCCACATACTGATTAGCCAAATCTTACCTAGGTAAGGATCCAACACCTCAGCCATGCACTCTGTTCTATCATACACTACCTATAGATACAGCAGAAGATGAGGAAGCACCATAGGGAACTTTGAGGATACAAAAGTGGCAACTGGAATGACTCAACCGTGTATGGACATACTACACTAGCAAGTATCGGAGCTGAGTCTGTCTAGTTCTGATGCCAAAGCCTGTGTATTTCTCCCAAAAAAATCTCCCTTGGGTGCTTTATTAAAGTGATTCTTCACAAAGCCAGACAGAGAGCAACCATTATCCTTGATGTCTCTCCCCAGCTTGTCCCTCAGCCAACAATCTCCAAGCTCTGTAGGCTCTTCCTCTTCCCATTCTCCAGACCAGCCATTGCTCTCCATCCCCATAGAGAATCTTTTATTAAATACCATCTACTGCCAGCAATATACAACGCTGGTTCCTAATCAGCCCTTCTTCTTGCCATTCTCTATGCTGGCATCAGAAAGATCTTCCATGCTAATTCAGTCCTCTTTATAAAGCCAGCTAGTACTTTCCATCTCCTCAAGAAAAGAATGTCTTAATGTATGATTTCCAGGAACTTCACGACTTCTGTAGTTGCTTTCACATGCTGGTATAAAACACCCAACCAAAAGCAGTTGATGGGAGGAAAAAGTTTACTTTTATTATTTTTAGATATTTTATTTCTTTATGAGAGAGAGAAAATGGGCATGCCAGGGCCTCTAACCACTGCAAATGAATTGCTAATGCATGTGCCACCTTGTGCATCTGGCTTATGAGAGTACTGGGGAATCGAACCTGGGTTCTTAGGCTTTTCAGGCAAGTGCCTTAAACACTAAGTCATATCTCTAGCCTGGAAATATTTTATTTTGGCCTTCAGTCTCTAGGAGAAGTTTCAAGCTGGCAAGAAAAGATGGTAAAGCAGAGACTGGGCTTCAGTTCTAGCCACAGTGCTGGAAAATAGCAAGAACAGAGTAAGCTGAGCAAGCACTGGCAAGCGGGAGACTAATAAATCTCAAGGTCTGTCTCCACTGATACACCTCCTCCAAAAGTCTCCACCTCCCAAACCGTCACTAGCTGAGGATCAAGTGTCCAATACACTTGAGTTTATGGGGGACAACAGATTCAAATTACCACAGTGACCAAGCTCATGCACATTACAAGCCTCCGATATCATTGCTCCAGTTTGGGATACATATTGTCATTCTTACATGAAACTGGTTATCTCTTGTCAGGTCTGTTCTCATCCCATCCCCTTTGCTTCCCACTTTTCCCACTCTGCCACATTCTCAATATTCATTCTTAGGCCTCAGCCAAATGAATGCTTCTTCCCAGAAGTCTTTGGACCATTAGTCCTGGTAGATTAAAATCTACTACCAAGGATGGCTTAAAAGACATTCTTGCCTTGCCACTTTTATCACCATGTTAACATTTTGCCTTGATCACACCATTCAGTAGACTTGGCTTCATGGAGGCAGACCACTACCTGAAATGTAGGAAAAGCCAAGCCAAAATTACTTTGGTTTTTCCATTGCAAACAAAATCAAATCCAGTGAAACATTGAAAGGAAAAAATATAGTCCATGCAGTACATATGGCTATGGCTTAGGAAGTGTCAATCAGAGCTTGATCTAATCTGGTTTTTCTTAATTAGTGGCTAAAATGTAAAAGAATAAAATTTAAAAATGAAACGAAAAAAAAAATTGTACTGTGGCTGGATATGGAACTGGAACTGATGAGTGGAATCCCAGCACTCAGAAAGCTGAGGCAGAAGGATTGTGAGTTTCAGGCCTGCCTTGGGCTACCTACTAATACTGTTACAGGAATAAAAGAAACAAAAACTATTAATACATAAAAAGCCTTAAAAGAACACAATTCAGAACTGATAAAGTGATTAGTCTTTCATGATGTCTTTGATAAACACCATGTGTAAGAAAAATACTGGGTATCCAGCTTGGAAATTTTGTAGAACATGACATTAATAGAACTTTCCGGCGATTCTCTGGTTTTGATCATAAAATTTGAGATCAGGGCAAACCCCCAAAATATGGAAAATAAAAAATACCAATCATTGTTAGCCATGTTATCTGCTAATTTTTTTTGCCCCCAAATCTTCATGGGACGAAAATCAATCATTGAACACACGTGTTGATGGATCCAGGTATTTCCTTCATGGGTGGTAGAGAAGCATGTCTCCCTGACAGCATTATTGCATTTAACCTTAGTATATTGAATTATATAAGGATAAAAGCATGGCTGGTGAGAAAATGTAGAAAATTTTGTAAGATTTCTGAATCCAAATATGTCTCCTTTTTTTTCAGTGCAACTAAGGACATTTCCTTATGGATTCATCTTTTGATAGCATTGGAAAAATTATTTGGCTTAAATGTTATAGAACTATGAAGTGGAAAAATTTAACCACCCTATAATTTGAAGATAGCATCTAAAAATCAGCATTGTTCCTTTGTGCCCAAGAAAGGATTTGATTAGCATACTCCCAGAGATTTTTGTGAACTCTTTATGTTGCTTATGTCTTCAAATGAAATTGCTACTTCTTACCAATGGGGTGAGGGAGTCAAAGCTAGGTTTACTATTCCTCAAGTTGGACAAACTGGTGTACCCAATTTACAGTCTGCTGGCCAGATTCAATAAGCTCATTGAAAGGTGAGAGTGCATTAATGAAAATGAAGCAATTATGTGACTCATTCTATGCTTTTCTTCTGATAAAGGAAAAAGCATAAGGAGGATGAAAATATGCTCTGTTGTAGCAATCCATGAACTTTTGTTGGGAAGGGAACCCTCTAAATTCACAGTGTGTGTGTGTGTGTGTGTGTGTGTGTGTGTGTGTGTGTGTGTGATGTTACTAAACTATATGTGCTACAAACTGCCAGGGACCGTGATGTTACTAAGCTATACATGCAAAGTACAAGGGGCTCCAATACTGCTTCATGGAGAGGGTTTATGAAGTATGAAGAAACACATTTATATCTTGTAGCCTTTTTCCCTTCTCTGTGGACATGATAATTACATGAGCAGCCTATTCAAGAATCTTATGATACCGATTTGAATTGCTACATTCAGTTATACTGAAGACTAAATGAAGACAGAAAATGTGAGTAATTATTTGCTTTTCAACAACTAGTTAGAAGATGTAATATGGTCCCATAGTAATGATAACTACAAAGTTATTTTTGAACACTTGAGGAAAATGGTACAGGCTTGCATTAGGAAAGGTTTCATAAAGTGATGCTCAAACAGGGAATGCAAGACATGTTTTAGGAGGGAGAGTAGGTTTGAGCTCTGTCAGGGTTTGTGCTCTCTGCTGGAACTTGTGCTTGCTTGCTGCATTTTTTTCCCTCTCTGCTTGGATGTTTGGAAGTAAGCAGCTTTTTCCACCGTTGATGGAACTTTCCCTGAATCTCTAAGCCTGAAATAAACCCATCACTTCCCTAAACTGGATTTTCATCCTAGCAACATAGAGCTGACTGCAACAGAATTTGGTACCAGAGAATTGAGGCATTGCTGTGAATAAATCTGACCATGTAGATTTTGATCCTTTGGAATTTGTGTACTTGAGGAGTATGGCAAAGGTTGGTGCTTGGGACTTCAAAAGACTTAGAGAGCTACAAGCCAAGTTACATGGGCTATTCTGTGAGAGTTTGACAGTGCTAAGTGCAGAAAGAATTGTGTTGGCTTATGAAATTTCAAAGGGGGAGGAAAGAAGGCAGAAAATTTTGTTGTAACTGGGCTACTAGCATAAAAGCTGGTTGTTTTCTTCTGCCCATGCCAAGAGAGTTTGATTGAGGTTAAATGTAATGGTAATGGACTAGTGTGCTTGGTGAAAAGTATGGAACTGGAAGATGTACCATTTAAAGTTGGAAAAAAAATCAAGCAAGTGTAAAGTTACAGGCAGAGACTGGTTTTAGGTTAGTAAAGCTGCTATTTTTTAACAGATTGCCATCACTAAGGGTGGGCCAACTGTTTTACACTGAAACAGTGGGAAAGATGTCTGAGGTGAAATCTACCAAGGAAAGGCTAAATAAATAAGAATGCAAACTCTTTTATAAAGGGGATGACTAGGGCTGAAGAAATGGCTTAGTGCTTAAGTCACTTGCCTGAAAAGCCAAAGGATCCAGGTTCAATCCTTCAGGACCCACATAAGCCTGATGCACAAAGGGGCACATGCATCTGGAGTTCGTCTTCACTGGCTGGAGGTCCTGACAAGCCCATTCTCTCTCTCTCTCTCTCTCTCTCTCTCTCTCTCTCTCTCTCTCAAATAAAGAATAATAAAAAAAAGAAAGGAGATGACAGAAAGGAAGAATTCTGAAGGTCAAGATCAAGATTTATTTCCCTCTTGGATTAAGAAAATGGCAGTGTCACTGCACACCTGGTATTGGTTTTGGAAGCATGAAAAATGCATGGAAATGGGTCAAGAAATGAACACAGTACCAAGAGCCACTGCTGAGATACAGCATGTGAAGCAGAGTGACATCCCTTTGTGTGGCCAATGAGGTCATTGTGTGACATCAAATAGGAGTCACTGGTGAGATGCAGCATGGGAAGCAAAATGATATTTCTGTACTGAAGGCCAAAAAGGCCACTATAAGATGCACTATGGGTTACAGTGGAGATTCAAAGACATATGGACACCAGGACTGTACAAAGGCTACCATGGAGGGCTGTTTGCTTAGGATGAAAGATTTCCCTTGGCTACTCAGCCCAGCTGGAGGGATGGACATTGAAAATCCAGAGATTGTTGTCACTGGTTATTGATGACAAACTTGAACTGCAGATGTTTAATTTTAATCTGATGGTTTTTTATTTGATATTGGTCCAGTCTCTCCTTATTATGCCATTTTGCAATGGAAATGTTTACTCTGTGCCATTATGTGTGGAAAGTATGTAATTTGTTTTGACAGGACCTACAGGTAAGAGACAGTATTGAATCTCAGATGAGATTTTTGGACCACAAAACTGTTACTAAAGTTGGCAAAGTTTATGGGGACTTTTGAAATTGGTCTGAATACAATTTGTATCATAAGCTGGTCATCAGTCTATGGGTGTCAGGGATGGATGGAATGTGGTGGTTTCAATGTGAATGCATGCCCCCCATAGTGTCAGGTATTTAAGCTTCTTGATTAAGTCTCTAGGATCCTAGTGAAAGAAATTTGTCACTGGGAGCAGATCTGAATTCCAGTCCAATGCTATGGGATAGCAGTTTTGAGCTATGATGGGGTTTGTGCTATCTGTTGGTATTAGTGTTTGGCTTAAAGAAGTTTATTTTCCTTCCTCTCCTTTTCTAGTTGGATGTATGGAAGTAAGAAGATTCCTCCTCCATTGATGGAACTTGCCCTGGATCTATAAGCCAGAAATAAACCTGTTCATCACCTAAACTGTGCCTATTAGAATGTTTGCCCCAGAAACATGGACCTAGCTTACTGTAATATCAATTGAACCATCTCTCTAGCCCCAAATAAGATCTATTGATGGGCAGAATGGGTAGATCAACAGATAGAAATTAAAGCAAATACATATTATCCATAGAAGCCAGGTAACAGATAAACGAGTCAACATTGCTAGTTCTGGAGAGCACCAATGTTAACTGAAATAAATAAGTCCCACAAAGGTATCACATGCTTTCATTCATACGTGGAACCTAAGTATAAAAAAATAAAGCCATGGAAGTTATAAAAGGATGTCTAAAGATTTGAAAGATAAAGGAGAAAATCAGGGAAGGATAAGAAAGGTAAGAGGGTTGGGCTGGAGAGATGGCTTAGCGGTTAAGCCCTTGCCTATGAAGCCTAAGGACTCCGGTTCGAGGCTCGGTTCCCCAGGACCCACGTTAGCCAGATGCACAAGGGGGCGCAAGCGTCTGGAGTTCGTTTGCAGTGGCTGGAGGCTCTGGCGCACCCATTCTCTCTCTCTCTCTCTCTCTCTCTCTATTTGCCTCTTCCTCTGTGTGTCACTCTCAAATTCAAATAACTAAATTTAAAAAAAAAAAAGAAAAAAAAAAGAAAGGTAAGAGGGTGAATTTCACTTAGCAAATTTGTGTTGCTGCAAATGGCAGGATCTCCTTCCATGGCTGGTCATATTCTACTATGCATGTGGATCACTTTTCATTTATCTATTCCTGAACTAAGGGACACATATGTCATTTCTGTATTCTAGCTACTGTGAGTAATGGTGCAGTGAATGTAGATGGAAAGGCATTTATGACATGCTGATTTCATTTTCTTTGGGCATATACTAAGAAATTAGATATGGTACCTCTATTTTTAATGCTGGTTTTCATAAGTACTTTCATTTCATTTTATTGAGGTAAAATCAGTATAACATGTAATTATAAATTATGTATTATACAATTTAGTGATATTTACTAAATTCAAGGGATGGTATGATGATAAAAATTCTTAGCATTCCATAAAAAGTAGTTCACAACCTTTAATTAATCACACTGTATTTCATTCTCATCATTTCTCGGTAACCTTTTTCTTTGTTTCCTATTTCTATAGTTTTGCCGATGTGTAATGTCACCTTTGAGTGTCTGTTGTCTCTCATTCAGCATAATGTCATTGGTATTCTTCCAAGTTATAGCATTTGTCAGCACTTGGCTCCTGTTCATAGGTGGGTAATAGTCTGTTGTGTGAGCATGCCACATTCTGCTTATCTATTTTACCATCAGTGGATATTTAAATTGCTTCTAACTTTGGGTATTATAAATAATGTTGTCATAAGCATTCAAGTTCAGCAAGTTATCCTTTCTCTCCTCTCCAACTACTTATTTGTTAGTTTTAACATATTTGTTCTACAGGTGACCTTTTACACTTCAAAGAATCATGGTAGAATGTTAGTACTGGAATCTGAATTCCATCTATATTTGGGGTGAAGGTGAATTAGTGCTTTCAATTTTCCTTTCTGGCAACTTATTTTTCTTCTACTTTCTTAATCTTTAAGCCCATTAGACTATTTTCATGTAGGTGCATATTCATACAAACATTTACAGCCACTCTGCTGTACTATAGGCAGTCAAAAGATAATTGATGACATCTGGACATCTATTGACACTTATAATTTGGTGAAAACCTCATGATTAAACTGTCACCTGATGGACTTGGGAAGGCAGACTGTAAGAAGCCATCCCGGAAGGGAAAGTGCAGGAAAATCATAGCTGTGGGCATATTCTGTCTGCTCACTCTTAACAGCATCCTATGAAAGAGACAAGATCAGAATTCTGTCAGTGGGAGAGGAGCCTCCTGGGGCACAGAACTTTCAGATGAGTAAACTGCTCTGACAGAGCAGGAGGCCTTGCTAATCCTGCCCAGCAGGACCTCATAATTGCCATGGAACAGTGACTAATGAATGCCCTCATTATCCCTCTCTGAAAGGAAGAGCTTAATCATCACCATCCTACTGTTTCTCCATTGTGGTATTCTGGTGGCAAATATTTTTTTTCTATATCTATATGTTACTGGATCACAAGAAACTACATCAAGACCATATGGAGAGGGCTCTTGTTTACCCAGAGAGTCCAGACCTTGACCAAAGTATATTACCTGGATGCAACATCTTGTTAGGATAGGGATGGAATGTCTTGTGTAAGAAAAGAATAGGAAAAGATGTTGAGAAAGAAAAAAATACTTCCACTCAGGCTACTAATTTCCTGCCAAGTGTCCACTGTCTTATTCCTCTACTTCTTTGTTAGTAATGAAACTCCAGTTTTACTCGAGAAAGAAATGTGTGCCTATTAACACCTAAGCAAACACTATGTCTTCTTACAACTAGGTGCAGGCACAGATAAGAAGCACACAGATATCACTTTTGTAATTCAGGAGAAGTTTTTAGAATATTTTATTTATTTATTTGAGTGTGTGGGGGGGGAGATAGATAATTGGTGCTCCAGGGACTCTAGCCACTGCAAACATACTCCACATGGATGTACCACCCTGTGCATCTGGTTTACACAGGTACTGGAGAATAGAACCTAGGTCCTTAAGCTTTACAGGCAAGCCCCTTAACTGTCAGCCATCTCTCCACACCCAAAGAAATCTTTTTGATATAGTAAGAATTGATATCCTTTTCCTTTCTCCTTTCTGTCTCTTGAAAGGTTCTGATGCAATGGCAGATGGGAACTTGCTGTCTATTGTAACTCCTTTCTAGTGAATATTCCTTCATTTCCAAGACTGGAAAACTAATATGGTTTTGGCCCAGATTTTCTTGCATTTCTGGTTTGGTATGTGGAACATATGTGATTTATGCAGGAATAAGTGGAAGTTGTGTGTGGCAGACCTAAAGTCAAATCCAGAGATATTGCTCCTTTTGGTTTTGTGGGCAAGCCAGGGATGACACTTTAGTTGAGGACTTGATTTCCTATCACAGAAGTCACAGATGCAGACTGAAAGTGTCTGGTTCTAAGGAAAGACACAGGTGGAGAAATCTCCTTGTCTCTAAAATGCTGGGATGACATGATTCTCTGACAGCAGTGACTGTCACTGTGCAACAACCATGCAGGTTTGGAGCCAGCATGGAATAGCTTCAATCGAGACAGAAGTATCTTCACTACAAAAGTGACGGCCACTTCCTTGGTGACTCACTTCTTTTTCGTCACTTTGAAAGCTATTTATGAAATTTCAACCAAGAGTTTATTTAGCCTTGTGTGTGATTCCAAAGGCCTTTCACACACCAGAGCATGGACATTTGTTTCTGAAGTAGAACAGAATCAGTTCTCTGCAACTGAAAACAAATGAATGCAAATGTGATGTGATAGGGAATATTTGAGCAACTATCATGGGCCAGGATGTGAAATGCAGCTGAAACCCACAGAGGAATAGCAGCCTGAGCACTATGATAGCCCTTCATGTCCATCTCAGGAATGAAAACACAACCCACCAAGCAACAACCCTGCCTTTAATCACTCTAGTCACTTTAACGACTCCAGATTTCCGCTTCTCACACCCAAATGGAATTACCATTTATATCACATTCATCCTATTTATTTTTATTGCTCTTATTAATCAGTCTTTCTTCTATGATTTTTCACAACTAATTTCTTTTCTGTAACAAATAAAAAATAAAACTTATTGGTCTTTATTTATTGTAATATCCATCAACATTATAGCGTCTCTTATTCATGGTAGTAATTTTGTAGAATTCTCTTGGGTTGTATTTCTTTTGCAACTCACCAGGAAAGTGAAAGAGAAAAGTAAAGCCCCAGTTAGTTATATAATCCAGTATTTTTAATTTCTCATATAAATCTGGATGGTGTTTGATTTTTATTTGACTTCATATTTATTTTATTAGGAAAAAATACATATAAAGGCTTATATGTTTATCTTTTTAGAAACAATTCCACATTGTTAACAAGACAGACTCAACATTAACAGAGTACTACCTTTACTTACACCTGTCTTACTAAATTTGAATATAAAAGTATCTCCTATCTGCTTTTTTTGAATTACAGATGTATTTCTTTTCAAAGAACTAATATGGTAGTTTCCTTCCAGTGACAAAAACAATAACAAAACTGATACTGACACTTACCCTGAAGAAAAGTTTAATAGTATGGTTATTTAGATATGCATTCTTTTCCAGATCTGTACTAGTTGGGTTCTATAGATGAACAGATAGCATGAATATGTATTATAAAGTGAATTTATTAGATTAGCTAATGGGACATGGGCTGGGCAGTCCAACAACAACTGTCTTCAAACTATAAAGTCAGAGAACCCAACAGCTGTCCAGTCCATAAGGATGAATGCTCAGCAGTCTTACTGTGGCACTGAAGGCCTGGTGGATTGCTGGGCAGTCACTAGTCTCCAGTCCACATGAGAAAACTGGTGAAGCAGGGTTCCAATTTCTATAAAGGACAGCCAGTGCAAGGTAGATGCATGCATGAGAGAGTAGTATGGGCAGGCAGGCAAAAGGCTCTGTGTTCTCTCAGAGGAAGGTCTTCTCCCCTCCATCAATCCATAGAAACACCTCCACTGACCTGCCCAAGGTACATGTCTCTTACTTGATTCCTAATCTCACAATGATGAAAACAGAATGTCACAAGAGGCAGTGTGGATGGTGAAGCTGGAAAACTAAATTCACCTATCCAGTCTATACCAGGCTCTGTTCTTAAGACATCATGAACTGTTCTGGGACCCAACATTTAACTAACATGAATCACTTTCCCTAACTCTAAAATTCTGTCTCATAAAAACATGTCAAGTAAATAAGAAGTGTACAGTAAAGGATAAGACAGGTGTTTCTACATTAAAAATAAGAAACAAAATACTAAAAATATAGCCTAAAGAAAAATGTCATCCAATAATACCTCTTCCTGCAATTTTATGGTTCTTTATTTTGACATTTGGAAGTTTTTGAAATTGAAGTGCCTTTTAGCATTAAATGTACATTCAAGTAGTAGTGCTTTTGATACTCTCCCCTCCTCCAAAGTTCTTGATATACCAGTGCTATCTCTCATATTCAATGTTATCTAAGAAATTAAGGGGAAAAATCAAATATTCATGTTCTCAAGTGACTCTAAACAGATTTATGCCTAACTTTTCATGGTTGAGGGCTCACAGATATCTCTAGAAATTGACACACTTGAAAATGGGGTGAGGGGAGGAACTACCTGGAGGTATTTTGTGGGTAAAAATGCCTGTAGATAAGAGAAAGTTGGTATCAAGAGACATTCAGATTAGGTCTACAGGCCAAGAACTGGAGCATAGTCTGGGGAAGGGTTCTTTTCTGCCTTTAGAAAGATACATCTGGACCACTCTCACTTTTTCAGTGGTGAATCCAAGGACTGTGCCAAAGCATCAGGGATTTGGAAAAGGAGTATGTGAAAGATCGAAATTTACATTGCTTGAACTAAAAGTTGTTCACCATCCCCATGCTTTACCAACTAAATTTACCAGGAACATCAGCCATACAAGTTGTTGCTTTGTAGAAATCATGAACAGTATGAATTTAATTTCTTGCCAAAATGTAAGCAAAACAAAAACAGTGATGCCAAGAATAATTCAGTAGAATCAGAAAGTTAGATCTGGAGGTGACCATGACAATGAAAGGGCATGGTCACCATAGAAACCAGGAATTTATAAGTCAAGGAAGGAGCCCATCTTACCTGGATCTTTAAGGACCAGGTAGACCTTTATGCAGAGAAGATAGGTTGAGGTGGAGGCAGGATAACAGGTGGTCTGGCTTGCCTAGGATAATCTAGGACATCTCTGCTGTGCTTAGACCTTGTGTATTTTTGTGTTGATTCCACACTTCATTTTCTAACAGTGTCACAGTTAGCAGTTACTTTGAGCTAAGATAGGTACAGTCAGTAGCACCATCTTCACTCAGGGCCTCTAGCAATATGTAAGGTGCTCAGTCAGATGACTCAACCTGTGTGCCCTTTCAGAGAGAAAAATCACTGCACCTTCGGAGAGGGCCTAACAATTGTTGAAGAAGTTGTGTCTCAAGACCAGGTGAACACACACAGTTCTGCTAAAAGCTTGGTACAAGCACTTGGAAGCATGACTTGTCATTTAGACCAAATGAGACGGTTGTTTGCATATTGCTTTAAAATCATTTTTCTTACTTTTATCCCAAATTTTCTTGGGACTATAAAAAGGAAAGCAAAAGTTAATAATGCATCAGAAGAACTTTGCATGAAATAGAAGAGTTAGTTGATTTCGTGTTTCCATATCTCCACTTAATGCATAAAATTACAACAAAGTATTTGAAACTCATCCTGTCAAAATCAAAACATCTGATATTGTTATAAATGAGTTGTCAAGCCAATTTAGACAATTTAACTTAGAAGGGAAAGTTATTTGTTTTGAGATAATATAAATACAAATTGTGGTAAAGAACAGTATCATGAAAAAAATAATGTTCTAAATTAAGATATTTGCTGATAGAAATATTCTTGAATTGGTTGTAATAAATATAATTCATAAGTACTTTCAAAAATGTTGTAATACTTGATCAATTGAAAGGAAACTGGAATTGACAAAATTTATAAACTGATTATATATACTCAAGGTAACTAAAACAAAATTTAGAAGACACATTAGCTGTTGAACTAAAATATATATCAGCATTATAGTGTACCTTTACTCCTATGTGTTCATCATAAATTAGATTATAGAAATGTTTGTGAGCCAAGTGTGATGTCTTAAGCTTATAATTCCTACACTCAGGAGGCTGAGGCAGAAATATCATGAACTCAAGGCTAGCCTGAGCTACATAGCCAGGGCCAGGTCATCCAAAGTTATGTATAATGAGGCCCTGTCACCAAAAAAAGAAAGGAAGAAAGAAAGAGAGAGAGAGAGAGAGAGAGAGAGAGAGAGAGAGAGAGAGAGGAAGAAAGAAAGAAAGAAAGAAAGAAAGAAAGAAAGAAAGAAAGAAAGAAAGAAAGAAAGAAAGGAAAACAAAAGAGAAAGAAAGAAAAAGTAAGAACTATAAACCAGGTAATCTAAAATATTAAGGAACCTTTTGCAAATGCTTTGTAGTTTGATTTTTTTTGTTCTTATCAAGATGTATGACTTATTGACTTTAAGTCACAATTTTGTACAATCCAAATAAAGCTGTTATGTCATGAACCACACTTGGTCCCAACAAAGTCTGCTTCTCACAGATTTACTTTAAAACTCAGAAGGCATCACAGTGCTGAGAAGAAGTGATAGAGGAGTGCTCAGAACTACAATATCTCTATCACACTTTCCAAGGCTCAAGGTCCATTGTGGAAGAGGTGGCAGAAAGAATGTAAGAGTCAAAAGGAAGGGTAGGACTCCTTACATTGTGTTCCTCCAGACACAAAATGGCCTGGATATCCATGACTTCACAGTGCCTGACACTACCTACACAAGACCATCACAAGAGGAGGAAAAGATCATGACATCAAAACAAAAGAGAGGCTGATTGAGAGGGGGAGGGGATATGATGGAGAGTGGAGTTTCAAAGGGGAAGGTGAGGGAAGGCAGGGAATTACCATGGATATTGTTTGCAATCATGGAAGTTGTTAATTATAAAAAATATGTGTGTGCTTATATTTGTAAATGCATAGAAAAGTCTTAATGGTTTTCTTTGAACAGTGTAGATGACATGACTCAACTTTATACATTCTGTATTGAATATTTTACACTACATTACTTTCAAACTTTATTTAAAATAAAGGATTTTTTAAGTAAAAAAAAAAAATAATTAAATAAGTATGTAGCATAGGCCCCAAACCTGTGAGTGCAATCCACAAGACCCAAGACCACTAGGTGTCTGAAGTTCTGAAGAGCACCACAATTTACATACTTGGTTCTATGTGCAGACACACTATATTCCTCCCTTAAATTCATACCTATTATAAACTTTCTCTTCTCAATGGAGGCACTTCATGGATTCACTTAGGCAACAATCCTCTTGCACTTTGGAACCATTTTTGAATAAGAGTTGCTCTAAAATGAGCACAGCGATACAACAATAGTCCACCTGGTCCTGAGTGCTCTGCTAAGTGACGGATGGGTGGGTAGAGTAGTGTATAGAAACTCTGAATAAGCAGACAATTCACATCCTGGGTAGAGCAGAGTGGGGCAGAGTGACGCTTAATCAATTCACAACTTATGAGTCTTTTATTGATGGAACTTCGCATTGAACAATTTTGGTCCATGTTGACTTAATATTATTCAAAACCATGCAAAGAAAAAAAACTGGATAAAAGAGGGTAATTTTCTTCTGACTAGTCTTAGACAGTATTCTGCCTAATGTCTCTGATTTAAATCACCTTAAAATGGATGGTGGGGGTCTTGCTGGTAAAAGGTGACCTAATGGCTTGATTTTCATTGATGAATAACTCTGGCTTCCCAACTTAAACCAAATCTGTCCTTGGCTTTAGTTTTGCCATCGCTTTCCATTCATCTGCAGTATTACTAGGTGAACACAGGATTTCACTTAAAGGGACAGGTTTTGTTCTGCTATGCAGTGAAGGAAAGGAATGAAGTACTGTTTCTCCTTTATTCACCTTTGTTTCTCTATCCTATCTTTTCTGTGTTACTTGAAATGGGAGTAATTATCATGAAATTCTTCAAATCATTTCACCTAAATCATTAGCAAATATGAGAATTTTTGGCAGGACTTGTTAAAGTAGAGATTCCTGGTCCTCTTTCCCTGAGTTGGAAGCAGTATTTCTAGGAGGGGGTCTAAGCATTAGTATTTCTTAGAAGTGCTTGCCTAATGCTGATATTGCTGGTTCAGCAACCACACTTTGAGTAGCATTTCAAGTCAGTTAAAACATCAGATACTGTCTGATCCTACCTCTTTTAGAACAAAACAATGCTTAATCAGTAGGGTGATATTACAGTAAAAAGATTAGCTATTTAATCACAGTCACAAATGTCATAATTAGCCACATTGAGATCCTAAACTCAGGTTCTACTCTGTGGTGATAATGGTGTTTGCCTGAGCTACACAGCAGAGAGCGCAAAGCTGCACGTCATGTTCTGCTGTGACATCCCCTAAGGTTAGAGAGGCCTCAAATGTCATGACTGCATGTTGCCCTCTCACTCTGTTCTCCTGGGTGAGGCCTTCTCCTTGGCCAATCTCCTCAAAAGGAAGGTAAATGGTTCTTGCTTGTCCTGGAGTAGTGGGTTCAAGTTATATGTGCGGCCACAGTATAATTCAAAGAGACAATGCCACCCTCCCACAGACTTTTAATACTAAAAAAGCCTTCCTCCAAGCACCTACATCTGCTCCTGCGTGTGGGCTCTGCATGGCCCCCAGGTGTGAGTCCTTGTGACTAACACACCTACTGGAACACACCTGCTGGGGATCTAATCTGTCCAGTGCAGAGTGCCTTGTGTTAGGCTGTCCCCATAACCCAAGTGCTGAAATCTTTCACCAATGAGGTAAACAAGAAGTTACTGGGGCTGGAGAGATGGCTTAGCAGTTAAATGCTTGCCTGTGAAGCCTGAGGACCCCGGTTGGAGGCTCTATTCCCCAGGACCCACGTTAGCCAGATGCACAAGGGGGCGCACGCGTCTGGAGTTCGTTTACAGTGGCTGGAAGCCCTGGCGCGCCCATTCTCTCTCTCTCTCTCTCTCTCTCTCTCTCTCTCTCTCTCTCTCTCTCTCTCTCTCTTTGCCTCTGTCACTCTCAAATGAATAAATAAAAATGAACAAAAATTTTTTTAAAAAGAAGTTACTGAAACACCTATTTCCTGTAGAGGTGCAGTTCCTTAAGAGTGGTAAGGTAATCTGTTTCTAGATTTTCAAAGAAAACCAAACATGCAAACACTGCATCACACTGGTCTGTAATTGGACCCATAACAAATACTGAATGAAACACAGTTGTCTTAAATGCAAATATTAGTTTCAAGTACTGGGGATTAATTAAACTGTCTCAATTGCATATTTAAAAGGAACACATAGGTAGAAATAGGCTTTAAAACAAAATTAAGAAATCTTTTGGTATAATATGGACCTTTGTGATATATCAGAGCCAATGAGATTGTCCTTTAAAAAATGACCAGATACGGCTCAGTAGGCCCTTGAATATCTTAATCTTATCATTTCCTCTTGTTCTCTATTCCTGAGTTTTCTGGTCTTTCAACCCTTCTCCTATATCTCACCTACGACACAGTCTCTATGGCACTAGGTAGAATGCTTACTATGAGAATAAACCACAGAACATTAAGATTTTCGTTATCTCTCTCCACCTCCTCTTCATCACTGTGTTAAGGAACAAGTCTGGCTCTCCCAGAGATGAGAGATGCACACAGTGATGACTCAGGCTCCAGGTTCTCCCACCAAGAGTCCTTAGGTGTCCTGTTCTGCCTGTTAGTTCAGGAGATAACCAAAGACAGACTCCGAGGAGTAATGTGTCAATGTGCTTCATCAATGTTGGAGACTAGGGAGAATAAAATGAGAAATGACATGACATGTGGCTTCAGATACACTTTCTGAAAGTTTAGGTGTGTTCATGGAGCATGGGTCATGTTGCTGGGTAACAGTAGGAATAGGCTAAGGCAGGTGTTCTTCCTCAGTGATTTTGTGCTGCCCTCACCCCACACCCACATCAGGAAGCTCGCTGTTTTCAGCTCTGCCTCCAGCCATCATGTGCAAAGGGCCCAAGAGTGGAGTACTCTGGGGGCATGTAATAAACTCTGCCCAGGCTTCAGAACCAGAAATGGCTTCCAAACCAAGAAATGTCTGAGCTGAGGCAGAAAAATTGTGACAGATGTCCATCTGGATGAGATGCGATCCCAGGAGTCAGAACAATGGGAGTTAAGAAATGGGGGTCACAGGCAATTTCAGGTCAGTAGAATAACACTGTGTCTGGCTCCTAAACTGAAAGGCATCATTTTCTACCAGCTTCTCATCTTGTGTTCATAAACAGTAAAGGTGTAAAACCAGAAGAGCAGAAAAACCTGGGATAACCTTAAAACTGCAAGTGAGAGAAAAAAAAAAATAAACAAAACACAGAGATTAACATTTAGAAAAGTCAAGGAGTATGTAAAAGGAAGCAAGCAATATAGAACTCAGAACGCAACTGTTAAAAATGGCAAAAATCAGGGCTGGGAAGATGGATCAGTGGTTAAAAGTGCTTGATGCCTAACCCTAATGACCAGAGTTCAGATCCTCAGAATGCTTGTAAAGCCAAATGTGAATTGCTTATGTATCCGTAAGCCTAATTTGCCTATGGCCATGAGAGGAAGAGTCAGGACAGCTAGCTTTGTGTCCCCCAGTGGCCAAACAAAGAGACCCTATCTCAAAGAAGGTGGAAGGTGGGGTGCAACACCCTGAGCTTCCTCTGACCTCCGTACACATGTGACAGCACATATGTACTCATAAACACACACCCACACACAGCATAAATAATATAAATACTGCCAATGAAGGCTGCAAGTTCTCTTAGGGTGGGTAAAAATGAATGCGTCCTTGCTGGAGAGATGGCTTAGCAGTTCTTAGCAGAGGCCTAAGAACCCACGTTCGACTCCCAGCTGCCTTGTAAACCAGACCCACAAGGTGACACACGAGCAAAGGAGGCACATGCACACAAGGTGGCCCCAACATCTGGAGTTTGATTGCAGTGGTTGGAGGCCATGGGGAGCCGTTATCTCTATATATGTGTTTCTCTCTCACACAAAAAAGAAAAATCTTAAAAAAATTAAAATTCCTGTTGAATGTATTTTAGTAATATACACAAATCAATTCAAAATTTGAAAATAAGCTGATTAGCAAAAATATGCCAAACAAATAAGAAAAAAGACAAGGCAGTTAGTTAGGCAAAGAAGAAATTAAATAATCAAGGTTTAAAAGGAGAAAAATAACATTGGTGATGATAAAATATTTATCATTATGCCCAGAAATTAAATAGCAAAAATATCTTGAAGCATTGACCACTTGCATGGAAACATAATGCAGAACTGCCAGAAATACAAGAATTCAACAGTTATAATTAAGGTGGAGAATTTTAAAACATCTCAGTTTTTCTCTATCTATTTGTAATTTGACAGGTGGAGTAAACAAGCTTAAATAGTAGAATATATACTCTATTTTGAGCTAGCTACTATAAATTGACAGTTTAAAAAAAAACAGTGCATTCTTGGGAGTTGGAGATATGGCTGCTCCATTGGCAAAGTGCTTGCTGAGCAAGAACAAGGACCTGAGTTTGATCCCCAAACCAGTGTTTAAAAAGCTAGGTGGTGGTGGTGTTCACTTATAAGTGCTGAGGAGGCAGAGGGTCAAGTCCCTGGGGATTTCATTGTAGCCCATCTATCCTATCTGGCAAGTTCCAGGCCAGAGCTTGTCTCATAAAAGATGAACAGCACCCAAGGAATAACACCATAGTTGTCCTTTGGTCTCTCTCCACAAGTGTGTTCACATATGTACATGTGCACTGCCCACACATACAGGAATAGACACAGACACACTCTACATACACACACGCACACGTAAACACATGCATCAAAGTAAAAAGAATCATTGTGTTCTCAACAACAAAATAAAAAGACAATCCAAACCAAAAATGACTAAAGAATTTGAGGACTAGAGAGATGATTTAGCGGTAAAGCTCTTGCTTGCAAAGCCAAAGAACCCAGGTTCAATTCCCAAGTACCCATGTAAAGCCAGATGCACAAGGTGGAACATCTGGAGTTCATTTTGCAGTGGCTAGAGGCCCTGGCATGCTCATTTTTCTCTTTCTTTCTCTCTCTCTCCTCACCTCTTTCTCTATTTCTCATTCAAATAAATAAATTAAAAAGTTAAAAATAATTTGCATAGACATTTTCCTAAGAAAATATGAAATATTCAGTATGTGCTTCAAAAACTAGTTACCATTAGTATCTAGACAAACACAGTTCAGAACTGCAATGCGATACAACTTCATTCCTACATGGCGACAGTGAAAGAAATCGGTAAAGTAATAACATGCTGACATTTGGAGAAATAGGAACCATTGTATGTTAGTGGCAACATAAATGGTGCAGCCTCTATGGAAAGCATTTTGCCAACTTATCAAAAGGTTAAAAAATATACAGTAACCATATGGTTTAGTACTTTCTTGGTTTTCAGCTCTGTTGTTTGTTTTCTCTGAGCACCGCAGAAGCACTCTAAGGTGGCCTTGACACTGTTTCACTGAGTCCCCTACTTGTAGACGCCCACTGTAAACAGGAGCAGAATGCCTGGCTTAGCATCCAGCCTATGAAGACTTTGGGAACAAACCAAGGAGAATGGTAGTTTTAGTTTTCTTACTCAACTACAACTACTACTGCTAGAAGAACTTCACTTCCTGACCCAGTAATTTGATGCCTCTAGCAACCTTAGCCACATTAATAGATGCTGCCTCGGACTTGCTGTCTGATGGCTGCTTAACACAAGGAATCTGACCCAAGTTCTCAATACGGTGCTCCAAGACTGATATGGCTGAGACTTCACAGGCCTTCCAGAACCTGTGTTCCCCTTGTCTTTCTGGTATACCACTGGACAATGTTTTCCAGCCCTGTCTTTAGGGTGGGGACATGAAAAGTTCTCAATAAGGAAATAGTCCCAGGAATGATTGTCATCTTTGAGCAAAGATAGTCCAAACTGACTTACTGGCTCGGTATTTTCTCTTTGGGCAACCACTTTTCACCAGTCTTTGGCCTGAATTCAGAGGATGGTATAGTTCTCAAAGGTGGTGGAGATCTACAGTGGAAAGTGCTGGACCAAGGCAGTGAACAAAGTTCAGTCACCAGCATGAGGACTTGAGTTGGGACCCATAACACTCATGTAAAATGGCAGTCATGGTGGCACATATCACCCAGCACCAGGAAGACAGGCAGATCACTGGCTTGCTGTCCAGCCAGTCTAGTTGAATCACTGAGCACTAGGTTCGGTGCTTCAAAACATAAAGTGAAAAGCCATTGAAGGTACCCGGTGTTGAACTCTGGCCTTCACAAGCATGTGCACGTGCACATACATGTTCCCAACACACCTGCAAGCACACACATGCACACCACACAGGGAGACACAGGCAAATAAAGTGCTGGACCCTTGAGTGGCCCATAGAGCCCACAGGGCCTCTATCCCATTCTTACACTGGACTGCGACAGAAGAAATCAACTTTCACTGTGAAGCCACTGGAATGTAGTGTGTTCTGTCATGTTACATATTCTCCATCATGGCTGTAGTCATTATCCACTTTACACATACAACAACTGTTATAATTGAGTATTTATTAAGAATCAAGTACTCTGGTTTATTACTACCTCCATTTTACTAATGAAAAACAAGGTGCCAAGAGGACAAGTTGACTGTGAGTTCATAGCACATTTGGGTTGAAGCCAGGGTTCAATGCCAATTGGGAAAATCTTATAGGCTCCAGAGAAGAGGGCTATGCAGATGGATGGTTCAGCTTAATTGGGATGGTTTAGGGACACCTTGTGGTTCCTTATCCCCCATTTTCTACATCACCTACCACAGTCACGGAGAAGAATTTTGATGCTTAAGCATGAAGAGTTAAGGTTATGAACAACTTTCTAACACCAGATATGGAAACAATAACTCTTAGGCAACTTTTGGACTAAGGAAAGCTTAGGGAGGATCTCAAACCTTGCTGGGGATAGGGGTCACCACTCTGTTATTTTGTCCGACCACTTAATGAACTCATAAAAGATGGAGTAAGCCGTGCGTGATGGCACACACCTTTAATCCCAGCAATTGGGAGGCAGAGGTAGGAGGATCACCACGAGATCGAGGCCACCCTGAGACTATATAGTGAATCCCAGGTCAGCCTGAGCCACAGTAAGACTCTACCTAGAGAAAACAAACAAACAAACAAACAAAAGATGGTGTAAATGAAAAACAAGAGCCTCATCCCAGAATGGATGACACTGTGAACTCCATGAGGCAGTGATAAGAGGGAAGGAAGAACCATGGATCTTTCTGGAAATGATGTGCTGCCTGATGGAGGTGCTCTGAATTCTTTAGCTGTCAGAACTGTTTGCCTCTTCTGTAGCTGCAGCAACCTTGGTCCTGTGGCTTGCAGGAATGAGTGGAAGCCACAGGCAGACACAGCGGGAGCTGCTACAAACAAGAGGACACTACTCCACTGCCATTGCTTCACTCAAGCTATCCTTGGTGATTCTGATGTCCTTCTCCTCCTGTTAGCAACCATTCACCTTTTCTGTGGGAAGCCTATTCGGGTGATTCTGTTTTCACATATGTTTTTGGCTAATGTTAGAAATTATGATCATTGCTCTTAAACCAGGACTGAATATAACCAAGGCTCATCTTCAGCTCATCTTTCTGACTCTACCTCCCAAATACTAAAATTACAGGAGTATGCCACCATATCTAACTATCATAATTTTGATAACTGTTGAAAGTGTGCTGATTAAAGAGAAAAAAATCAATCAATGTAGTTCTTTACTTAGTGGTTGTATCTTCTGATCTGGACTCATAAACATTGACCTTATTTTTCTTAGTGAAATGAGTTTTTTTGTGTCAATGTCCAAGGATACCTCATATCCAGATAGTGAATTCTGAATGAGTATAAATGAAATATGTGAGAAAAGCTTTAAGAGGAAGATGTAAAAGGGGGTAGGCACACACAACAGGGTAAGGTGATATGAGGTGCCACAGCAGTTTCCACAGAATACCTACCTGGGGTTGGCCCTTCCTTTGGCCAACACTATGGTTCTATGGTTATTATATAATCCTCTTACCTGAGCTGCAGGATTTAAGTCATTAACTTTTTTATTTAAATAAATTGTATAAAAGTTTGGGAGACAAGGAAAAAATTACAATGCAAATAAAAGTTTGAAGATTAGTGATGATTTTTTCTGCCTGGGATAAAACCTTAACATCTGCCACTCAGTTCATCCTTGTAGGCTTAATACTCTGTTCTGTGATGTGGAATCTAATATTTACAGGTGTATCTTTTCTCCAGGCATTTCCTGGCTTTCTTTGATAACATACATAATTAGCTGTTTGCCTTCCCTATTAAAGTCTGCATATTATCAAAGCCATTCTGGCTAAATTGGACATAAGAGGCCAACAGTAATGAAAAATGAATTAAGAAATATGCATGTTGAAATAAGAAACAAAATAACAGAGACGGTCAAGATGAAAAAATAAATTTCAGCATGGGGCAAGTTGATAGCGATCAACATTTAGAATTTAAATGAGAAGTGTGAACTATCTTGTTATTTCAAATTCTTTGGGAAAATATTTCCACTTCCTACTACTCTTCATCTCCAGTTTTGAATGTGGTCTGTCATTTCATTATTTTGGAATTGAGGATTGAAAATTTGAAAATTGTACAAGGAGATCTGAGGGCTTATGTGTTATGTTATGGAAATAAGGCTACAGTGTAGTATTTCTAATTCTACACCACCAGATGGTAACTAGCCAAGGATTACACACCTCTATATTAAGTGGCTATATAAAGTTTTCTTTAATACAAACTTTAGAACACAAGCTTGTGATGACAAAAACATAATGTGCATGCTTCTTTTCAGGTTTAAAAGTATTTTCTAGCTTTATCTGTGCCAGGTGACAATTTTTAAAAATGTTGCCCATTATATATGTTCCCATGGCACAGATGTTATCATCATAAAAGTGACCACATGCCAAGACCTCACAGGAAAAAAAAAGTTCCTTAATTCCAGGAAGTGCCTAGTTTTATTGTTTCTTTTTTTTTTTTTTAATTTGCTTACATTGACATTGAACTTGAATCATTTTCAATGAGTAATGATTGTATCTAATTGGAGGGAAGGGGTATTGCTCGGGTACACACAAATTCACATGGGAGAGCAATTCAATTACACAAGAGTTAGGATTCTTCCTGGGAAATATTGATGACTGTGTCCGTAAAGTTTCTGTCTTGTGTAAAACATATTAAAACTGAAGACTGGAGAGGAAATCCAATGGTTTTTCTACAGCAGGGATAACTTGAAAAGGAGAAAGGTAGCTCAACTCTGTAATGTTTCCTCTATTTAAGTGCTATTTTTTGCTTGTGAACTAACTACACTTTATAATCATTTTATCAATAATCTTCCTTGTAAGACCGATTTGCTAGTTGGTTTAAGGAATAAAATATCAAGATTAGGCCACCTCTGTCATGAACTGGCCAAGTAACCACAGGGAGAATACCACAGTGCATCAGCCCTCTAACAGGAGATGAGAACTGTCTCAGATTCTGTCACTTCACCAAGCATGCATGGTCTTGATACTCCCATCATTCCAGGCACTCACTTCAACAACTCTCTCTTTCAAGAGATTCACAGTCCAGAACCAAAAGAAAATATCAGAATGATTGCTATATTATGAAGGCTTAATCCTCAGCCATTATGCTACTAGAATATGGTGGAACCTTTAGGAGCTGTTGCCTAATGGAAAAGATTAGGACATTGGGAGAGTAACCAAGAAGTGGCTGTTTGGATTCCAGGCTGTCTCTTCCCTCTCTTTTCTTCCTGAGCACCATGGAGTAAGCAGCTTCCTCTACTGTGCGCTCTGCCATGATGTGCACCAAGTCAATAAGCAAAGGGCTAACTAATCATGGAATGAAATCTCTAAAACAGATAGCCATAATAAACCATCCCTCTTTGTAAGTTGATTATCTCAAGTATTTTGTTACAGTGCTGGAAAGCTAACAATCACAGTGATTATTGCTACACTGTAGATAAAAGATCAGCTCTATGAGTATCCAAAGGAGAAACTGTATGTGCATGACCTCACTGAAACCTCCTCAGGAAGTGCTTGGTCCAGATTAGGAAAGCAAAATTTATGAGGGTTCTATAAAGTTAGAGAAAATTATCAATTTATAAAACATTATTCTTTTGTTCCAAAATTTGATTAACAACTTCCATAATTATAAAAAAATACCCCATGGCAATAACCTCCCTACCCCCACTTTCCCCTTTGAAATTCCATTCTCCATCATATCCCCTCCCCATCTCAATCAGTCTCTCTTTTAATTTTGATGTCATGATCTTTTCCTCCTTTTATGATGGTCTTGTGCAAGTAGTGTCAGGCACCGTGAGGCCATGGATATCCAGGCCATTTTGTGCCTAGAGGGAGCATGTTGTATGGAGTCCTACCCTTCCTTTGGCTCTTATATTCTTTCTGCCACCTCTTCTACATTAGCCCCTGAGCCTTGGAAAGAGTGATAGAGATATTGCAGTACTGAGCACTGCGGTCACTTCTTTCTGGCACCATGATACCTTCTGAGTCGTCCCAAGGTCATTGGCATCTGAAAAGAGAAGATTCTCTACCCAAAGTCAGAGTAGCACTAATATAAGGGTATGAACATTAAGAGAAGTGGTTACTGGGCAGTTTGATAAGCATAGTATATACATTTAGCCAGACAACAGACATTACACCCCTAGGGCTCATGACTATCCCTGTTTTAAGTTTTCAGTATCAGGGATGTATTCCCTTCCAGGGAGCAGGCCTCCAATCCAATTAGTGGGCAGTTGGTTTCCACCATCACAGACCTGCCACAATTGCACCTGTTGGCTCATTTGGCCTGGCTGGCAAAATATAAGGTTTGCAGTATCCACTGTTGAGTATCTCCACTGGTGATTTTCTCTCTCTCCCATTGAACTGAATGCAGAATGGCTTCTTCCAGCTTTCTGTCAGCTGGTCTACATGGAGGAGGTTATCAGCTCAGTTCCAGCAGGATTTCTCAGTGGTCTTGCAGCCCAAGTATGTGGAGTCTTCAGCAACAGGGTCTTACCATCTATTCCTGGTGGGAATCCAAGGGTCTCAGCAATGGCATATGATGTTTTGGGGGCATCAGGGACCTCCCTGGCCAACAACTCACTGGAAGGTATCCCATCCCTGGCACTGAAAATTTTATAGCAACAATCTATGACTTCTGAGTGTGCCATTGCCCAAAAAAGTAGGATCCCATATGATTTATATATATCCTCTTAGATTTTGATTAGTCCTCCCTCCACCTTTCCTTTACTCGATCTCTTCCCCTGACCTCAATTTGGGCCTTTTCACCCCATTAATCTATTCTTGTACTTACATATATACAATACCATCCTATTAAGTACACCCCTCCCTTCCTTTCTCTTCCCTTTATATCTCTTCTAGCTAACTGGCCTCTGCTGCTGAGCTTTTTCCTTCTCTCACAGAAGCCCGATCATCTGTAGCTAGGTTCCACATATGAGGGAGAACATTAGGCTCTTAGCTTTCTGGGCCTAGGTTACCTCACTTAGTATAATCCTTTCCAGATCCATCCATTTTCCTGCAAATTTCATAACTTCATTTTTCTTTACTGCTGAATAGAACTCCAATGTCTAAATGTGCCATATCTTCATTGTCCACTCATCAGCTGACGGACATCTAGGCTGGTTCCATTGTCCAGCTATTGTGCATTGAACGGCAATAAATATGGTTGGGCAAGTAATTCTAAGGTAATGAGATGAGTCCTTAGGATATATGCCTAGGAGTGCAATAGCTGGGTCATATGCCAGCAAACTGTTAGAGCTGATAAAGACCTATAGCCATGTAGAAGGATACAAAATAAATACACAGAAATCAGTAGCATTTTTATATGCTAACAACAAACACACAGAGGATGAAATCAGAGAATCACTCCCATTCACAATTGCATCAAAGAAAATAAAGTACCTTGGAATAAACCTAATCAAGGAAGTAAAGGACCTCTACAATGAAAACTTTAAAACACTCAAGCAAGAAATTGCAAAGACACTAGGAAATGGAAAAGCATCCTTTGTTCCTGGATCAGAAGAATCAATATTGTGAAAAATGGCAATATTACCATTTAATGAATTCTTCATCAAAATTCCAATGGCATTCTTCACAGAAATAGAAAAAAGAATCCCAAAATTCATTTGGAATCACAAAAAACCTTGAATGTCTAAAATAATACTGAACAACAAAAATAAGGGTAGTGGTATCACCATACCTGATTTTAACCTATACTACAGAGCCATAATAACAAAAACAGCATGGTATTGGCATAAAAGCAGACATGTAGATCAATGGAACAGAATAGAGGACCCAGATACAAGTCCAGGTATGTTGGGCTCTGAAAGGCCCAGGTTTGAGGCCTAGTGGAACTTCCTGAGCCTAGCTAAAGTTTGGCGACCTGTCTCTGGCCAGCTAGGACTCAGCAAGACACCTAATGGCTTCTGGCCTTCCACTTCTGCGTGGTAATTGTAAATACCATTTCAATAGTTACAGTTTACTATTGGCCCTTATCTCTGCCCCCATCCTAAAATCCCAGCCTTCGTCCCCAACATGATATAGGCAACTGCTCAGAGTAATGAAGCGAGTTGTTTCTGCGAGTTCCTGCATCTAAAAGACTCCCGACTCTGTGTGGTATTTCTCCAGTGGCCCGGAGAGGTCTGGGTTGTCCGACGTTCATCATCCTTCTCAACTCTTAGGGAGGAACCAGCAGGCCTGGTTCTTCCCTCAGCACTACCTGACCGGGAAGGAGCCCCACACAGGTAGGTATAGCCACCTGTTATTCGAAAAAATGCCAAAAATACTCATTGGAGAAAAGACAGCCTCTTCAGCAAATGGTTCTGCAAAAACTGGATATTTATCTGTAGAAAGATGAAAATAGATTCTTCTCTCTCTCCATGCAGAAGAATTAAGTCCAAATGGATTAAAGACCTTAACATCAGACCTGAAACTCTGAAACTGCTAGAGGAAAAAGTAGGGGAAACCCTTCAACCTATTGGTGTTGGCAAAGACTTTCTGAATATAACCCCAATTGCTCAGGCAATAAAACCACAGATTAACTGCTGGGACCTCATGAAATTACAAAGATTTTGTATGGCAAAGGACACTGTGAATAAAGCAAACAGGCAACCTACAGAATGGGAAAAAATCTTTTCCAGCTATACATCTGATAGAGGATTAATATCTAGGATATACAAAGAGCTTTAAAATTAAGTAATAAGAAATCAGACAAGCCAATTAAAAAATGGGCTATGGAGCTAAATAGAGAGTTCTCAAAAGAAGAAATGTGGATGCCATACAAGCACCTAAAAAAAGTTCTACATCCCTAGTCATCAGGGAAATGCAGATTAAAACTATGTTGAGATTCCATCTCACTCCTATCAGAATGGCTACCTTCATGAAAACAACTGACCATAAATGCTGGCAAGGATGTGGAAAAAAGAGGAACCCTTCTACACTGTTGATGGGAATGCAATCTGGTCCAGCCATTGTGGAAATCATTGTGGAGGTTCCTAAGACTGCTAAAAATTGATCTATCATATGAACCAAAACATTATTCTTTAAACCACAGTAAAGAAGGGAATCTTCCAGCCATGTTATCTAGAGAAAGGAATAAAATAGCATCCTAGTGCGCCAGGGGTGACCAAAACCTACAATATGATGCTTTGGGTACTTAACCAGTTTACTGGCACCAGTCTAAGCATGCTGCTTGTATTATCTAATTGCTTAAGCAAGCCAGTTTACTTGCTTAAGAGGCACATCTGGTACGAAGTAAGAGCATTGATATTTGAGCCTGAGCAGTTTGGTTTTTGTGAGCTGAGAGCATTGAGAGTGCAAAAAAACGGCAGAGTAATACTAGAGAGTTTTCCACAGAGGAACTGTGTGCAGTGGGGAAGAAGGCCAGCTTTTGTAAATCAAAGAATTTAATACTGTCTGAAGATAATGGCATTATCTGGGAGAGATTCAGAACTCACTAGCTGGAAGGTGGAGAAATCTCTGGAAAAGACAGCCACCTCTGGGGAAAAGCGGTTGAGCAGAGAAACTTTACTTGAAGAGAATTCTGTCTGCACTTTGAGACCCCTGCATCCTTAGATCCTGAGTCCTATTCAAATCCTCCCTCCTTTCCTGGAGGACACTGTGTATCATAGTCTATATGATGGCTGTGGGTCAAGGAGCCAGGGAGGTATTCACTTCCAGAGAGCTCTAAGTCTGAGGAGCCTTCTACAGTTCTCTGTGGTTCTTCATTGTACGGTGCTTCACTGCTTTTTCATGAGCTCGGTAAATATATCCGTTTCCTCAGCTCTTCCACAGGGCCTGAGGATAATAAGAACATTGTGTCAACTGATCTGTCCAGTCCTAAGTCCCCCACTCTGGGTGGCTGGTAACTCCATGGAGTTTTCCTTTCTACTTGCAAATGACCATTTCGAGAGTCACATTCTTCAGACAGATGCCTCTTACTGCCATTGAGGTGATCATTCATTGTCACCTTACCTAGGGCATCCAATTCATCCAGGCTTGCTCAGAACTTTCCCAGTCACAGAACAAAAAGTCCCAGCACCCAGAAAATGTCTTAGTCTTAGGAAAGCTTTATTCAGACCCTGCCTGGCCTTGTCTCAGCTTGCGGCTGCAGACTGCATCTGTTTCTCTCCCTAAATCCCTATTCCCCAGTCCTCACTGGACATGTCTCTACCCCATTAGATATTCTCTAAGAGGCTCACTATGGAAAAGAATCATCACGTGTATGCACCCATGGTCCATTATGTGCAAACCTTCTTCCTATTTTCTTATGGGACTTGAGAAGATCTCAAGGTTGAGGTTGGGCAGGATTTATAAATATTCTGACCTTTACATGAGACAGTAACATAGCTAGTATGTAGTAGCTCTAGGCCCTTCAAGATCACAGGCTTGGAATAAACTCTCATTCAAATTCCAATCCAGTCATTTACAGGCTGTATGATTTTGAACAAATTGCCTATTCTTTTTGTGTTCCTCTTCATTGTCTTACATTTGAAATGGTGTTCCAGAATTTATTGAATTAAATGAAATAATGTATGTGTGTGAAAGATAGAGAGTGAGTGAGTAAGAGAGAGAAGGGCCCATAAAAAGATGAGTAAGTAAAACATTTCAATGAAAGAAGCGGAAAGGGTTTAAAACATTCCCAACTGAATGGATTGATTAATCAGTGTCAACTTATAATTCAGGATTGAGAGTTACAAAATGAAGAGACAAAGATGGACTTCTGCTGAGAATGAACTATAAGATGCAACAAGAGAGAAATTTGAAGCAATGTAACCCCTACCCAGGGGCTGTTGCTATTATGTGTCTTCTGCCCTTTCACTCATGCCTTTAAAGGAATCCCTTTCTGGTCTACAGATGGAATTCAACAAGAATCACACAGCACTCATCATTTGACTACCTGGTGGTCATTCTACACTGTGGCTTAACTCAGGCTTTAAACTTTCATCTTCAGTAGCAAATACATTTCAGAAAATCCTAAACACTTTTGTATATAAGAAGTCAAAATATTAAATTCTTAAAAGAATCAAAAATAACATTTGTTTTAAAATGCTTTTTTTGGTTATCTCTCCCTGATAATACCATAATCCAAGACTGCATGTGTGTGCGCGCGCACGCGTGCGCGCACACACACACACACACACACACTTTTAGTATATTTATTTCAGTTTCTCCAGTTGTATTTGTGTATATAGCTGAAATTTTGTGTTGGAGAAAGTGCTGCACAACAGAGTTGGTGTAGGGGAGACTGCTGTACATCAGAGGTGATGTGGGGTCAGTGTGGGAAGACCTGAGGATGTTCTTTTGAATAGCTACCATCTGCCAACATCACCAAGGTCCTTTCCTATAGAGGTATTTTTTCCTCCAGAGCCATGTTAGATAGAGGAATCCTCTAACTATCACAGTGATTGGTCTAGAGATGGTCATGTGATCCAAACCTATTATTCTAAATATGGCCCTAGGAACTGCATAAGTCCTTGAAATAGCAAAATTTATTTTTTCACATGGGCTACTAAAATGGGATCATATAAGCTTAGATCAACCTAGGATCAAGACTAACCTAAATCTTCTACATCTTCCTTCCCTCCTTCTCCCCCCCCCCTCTAACTCTTGTATATTAGTTATGTTCTTCCTCAATTTCTTAGTGGACACTGACCTGTAACCCCCACTTCCAGCTTGGGCCTACCATCCACAATGAGCTTTTGATCAGAGAAACCTACAAGGTTTCCCAAAACAATGACAGACTTCTGTCAGAGTACTTGATGACCCACCAAAGGCCAGTGGTAAGACCCTATTGCTGAAGACTCCATACGCAGATGACACGTAAAATGGAATGGCATGGCTGGAAGCCAGGAGAGAGTCAGTCCCCAGATAGTCAGTATGTCTAGTGCCAGAAGGTGCTACATGGGCGACTGGGGGAAATCACCAATATCTGTCCAAGCAACTCGTTGTCTAACCTAATTAGCAACAAATAACCTGATGTGATGCCCACACAAGTACAATAGTGGCACACAGCCATGGTAGGGAACCAACTGCTCTTGATTTGGCTAACTGATCCCCTCAGTGGTAGCAGACCCATGGCTGGAGCTGGGAAACAAATCAGAACCATACCAAAACATAAGCCCACTCTCCAATATCAAGCTACCATCAATTATGGGGTTCAAGAGGGCCTACACCTATCAAACTCTCTATCAAAAAAGTAATTGTTATCTCAGTTTTCCGGGTGCTAACTTACTCTCCGCTGGAGAATCTGCTTCTCTTTTTCAGATAGATGCAGATCCTAAGGAGAGAGCTGCCCCAACATACCTCAAAAGGGGCCCAACTGAAACTAAGGACAATTGACAAACAAGCAAGGGTGATGTTTTCCTGATGAACTGGATACCAGCACAAAGGGGAAGGAGACCAACACAGAGAAAAATCAACTCCTACTGTGGTGGTTTGATTCAGGTGTCCCCCATAAACTTAGGTGTTCTGAATGCTAGGTTCCCAGCTGATGGAGATTTGGGAATTAATGCCTCCTGGAGGGGGTGTATCGTTGGGGGCGGGCTTATGGGCTTTATAGCCAGTTTCCCCATGCCAGTGTTTGGCACACCCTCCTGTTGCTGTGTCCCACCTTATGTTGGCCAGGAGGTGATGTCCACCCTCTGCTCATGCCATCATTTTTCCCTGCCATCGTGGATTTTCCCCTCAAGCCTGTAAGCCAAAATAAATCTCTTTTTCCCAGAAGCTGCTTTTGGTGGGTGATTTCCACCAGCAATGTGAACCGGACTGCAATACCTACCAAATCAGAGAGCCAAAGCCTCAGAGGCCCCCAACACCTCAGCACTGAAGCAGACCAAAAATGAACCCAACATGGCTCAGGGAAATTTTGCGGAAGAGGGGGCGGAAAGAATGTCAGAGTCACATGTTGGGTCATAATATGCAGAGACATTTATCGTACCAATAACTGTGGGCTAACTCCACAATGCACGACCCATTTACATCAACAAGGAGGGTCCAATGGGAGGGGGTAGATCATGGATGAGCCTAAACAATGGTACCAAACTGCCTGTATTTGCTGAAAATAAAACTAATAAATTAAATTAAAAATAAATAAATAAAGTAGCTCCTGAGAAAGTTCAAAAAAAAAAGTTTAAAGGGAAACCAGAAATGTTAAATAAAATAGGATTGTCTCTAAAACAAAGTACTCGCAAAATGTTCACAGATGTTAACAAGATCATTATAAGACTGTCATATCATAATGGCTTTCATGTCATTTAACTTCTTCCCAAACATCATTTTTATGTTTTCCTTGGTAAATCAGTGCTGCTGGGCAAACAGAAAACATTTGCTATATTAGAATCCAAAGACAATTGAATGTTAGTATTATCAAAGGCAATTTGCATATGCAATTTACATGCTATTTTGTCACCTTTCCAATTTAATGACTCAGTAAAAATGAAGAAATTACACTATTATAGTAACTGTCAAAAATAAATGCAGTGGTCCATTTCTTCATCATCAGTTGGCCTTAGAATATGCACCTGTGAGACTTTATATGTGAAGCTGGTGTGAAGGCACTTGTTCTGTTAAGTGGTTGCAGGAGTAGAGTATTTCCCTTAGAGGATTTTTTAAATAATTACATCTTAGAAGTATTATGGTAGCTACACTCATGTTCAAAAATTAACAAGATCTGTGAAAGTCTCTGATCTTTTGACTTTCTAAAGTAAATGTGGGATTTATATATTTCTTAATCCCCCTGTTATTTCATCTTGTTTATACTAAGGTATTGCCATTTGTACCAAAGGTTCTGATGTCTAGGTACCTCTCCTTTTCCATATAAGCCCAAGTATAGCCTTTCAATCTTCCTGCAAAACCCAAGCCAGTTACTTTTAACAAAATAAAGTCTTTTAGAGCCTTTTCCCTGGTCATACCCTTCTACTCATCCCTTCTTGAAAAGCTCATTTACCTTTGCTTTTGTGTAGTTTGATGCCCTCTGGCATATAATTTTGAAAATATACTTAGTTTCCAACCTGTTGCCATTAGAAATATGGAGCACTAAATAAAATCACAGATGCTGACTGCTGTTTCAAAATATTTAGAGTGAAACAAAATAATTGTTTTTTTTTTTTTTTTTTTTTTTTTTTTTTTCCTGAAAGCCAACTCTACATAATCTGGGGAAAAATACACAATGGCTCTTCAGTCCTTTGTTCAGGGTGAGATCATCCTGGCTGGGACTGAGTGGTGTGGAGATCAAGAAGTACTTTGTTCCCTGTCTGTTCCATGCCTGTATCCAATTCCTAGGCCTTCCATAACAAATCTTCACAGACATGGTTTCTTAAAATCGCAGGCATTCATTCTCTTTCAATTCAATTCTAATTCTGATCCTAGAAATCAGAAGACTGAGATTCAGGTACCACCTTCTCTCAGAGGAAGACCTCGTCAGTTTCACTCAACGCCTCCATGTTTTAGTTGACTGTGATTGTGTTTGCCTGTGTCTCTATAATTACATGCCCATCTCTTCTCTCTCAAGCCCCTCCCTGTCTTTCTTTTTACATTATTTTTCTTTAGTTGGTATACAGAGATTTAGGTATCATTCATTCTGTCATTTGCAGATACATTTTTTTATTTTTTGCTGGTTCTCTTTCCTACCCACTCATGTCCTCAATTCCCCTGACCGCTACTATCCTACCCACTTTTTAACAGGTCTCACGTGTCCTCTCATTCTTTCACCCCTCGTTGAGCTCATTGCTTTATATTCACCTTTTGTTATGATTCTACACATTTGCCTCACTTTATACAGCCACTTATAGATATTACAAACTAAGACCTACATATCAGTGAGAACACGTGATTTTCACCTTTGTGAGTTTGGGTCAATTTACCTAAATAGGAATCTTTCCAGGTTCATCCATTTTCCTGAAATTTCATAACTTCATTTTTCCATACTGTTGAATATGGTAATATGTACTACATTTTCACTATCCATTCATGGGCTGATTCCAATTCTTAGCTATTATAAATACAACAGCAATAAACATGGATGTGCAAATATCTCTAAGTAGAATGTGGAGTCCTTAGCATGTATTCTCAGGAGTGGTATAGCTGGATCATATTAGAATTCTATTTTTATCTTTTTGAAGTCATTTACCATTAGATTTGGGGTCAACCCAGATAATTTTGTGTGAATCCTAGCTCAATATTTATTGCTAACTTAATCACATCAGCAAAACCCTTTTACCAAATTGAGTCATATGCACAGCTTCTGAGAAGATCTAACTTTGGAGGTTAATGCCATTCAACTGACTATAAGACCTGATAGTATTTCATTTTAAAAAATTGTAACGATTATAAACTAACTTTTACCAATGTGTTTATGCATACATAAGTACTTTGTGGAAATTATTAATATGCTCTGGTTGGGTTCAGTGAAGGGTGTAACTTTCCTCTCCCATCTTTTCATTGCTTGCTGGTATGTTTCAATGGAAGCAAGTCCTACACTAAATGCTGGTGTGTATACATATATGTATTAATAACCCACTCCAAAAATATGGGCTTCTGTCATTCAATGGGCTTTCACAGTTTATCATGTCAGGAACTCCAACACTTTGCAAGAAAGACATGACAATATTATAGTGACACAATTCTGCTAGCCTTGTTGCTATGGTTTGGATGTCTCCCAAGGGCCAAGCAATTGGATGCTTGGTCCTCAAGGTGATCCTATTGGGAGGTGGTAGGACCTGTGAAAGATGGGGCACTGGGGAAGGTCCTTAAGCCAGTGAGAATGTGAGGTAGGTTTCATGAAACTTCTTGCTACCTCTCATAAGATAAATGCTATGAAAAGCACAAGTCTGGTTCACCCAGCCCTTTCATTTCCAGGATCAAGATGTGACCACTTGCTCTCACACACACTCCATCATAAGGATGCATTCAAGGGGTACACCTTGCCATAGAACATGCACCATACAATTTGGACTTTCAACCTCCCCAGCCATGAGCTAGTGATGGTAATGAAACAGTGATCAATATTCCTCGTTTATGTTCCCAAATGTAAGTGCAAATAGAAAAGTAACAGAAGGTACTACGTCAAGTAAGCTAAGGCCTGTGGGAAGTTTCTCCTATGCATGTGTTTGGGTAAGAGAAAAAGAAGGGGAGAGAGAGAAGAAAGAAAGAAAGAAAGAGAGGGAGAGTTAATCTGTGGTTGTCAACTTGATAGGATTAAGAATTGCCATGGATAGCCGGGCATGGTGGCGCACACCTTTAATCCCAGCACTCGGGAGGCAGAGGTAGGATTGCCATGAGTTCAAGGCCACCCTGAGATGACAGAGTTAATTCCAGGTCAGCCTGGACCAGAGTGAGACCCTACCTCGAAAAACCAAAAAAAAAAAAAAAAAAAAAAAAAACAAGAAAGAATTGCCATGGAGATAAATCTTTGGGGATATCAGTGAAATGAATGGCTGGGGTCCTAGAATGAACACACAGGAGAAAAGGAGGTGAATACCAGCAGTCGCTCTGCTTCCTCACCGAGGGCTGATTGTGATGAACTGCCACAAGCTCCTGCTACCATGTCCTACCACGACAGACTCAAGCCGTGAGACCCTAAATAGCCTCTATTCTTCTATTTAGTTAGTTTCAAGAAGGGTTTATTTGGGGCTGGAGAGATGGCTTAGCGGTTAAGCGCTTGCCTGTGAAGCCTAAGGACCCCGGTTCGAGGCTCGGTTCCCCAGGTCCCACGTTAGCCAGATGCACAAGGGGGCGCACACGTCTGGAGTTCGTTTGCAGAGGCTGGAAGCCCTGGCGTGCCCATTCTCTCTCTCTCCCTCTATCTGTCTTTCTCTCTGTGTCTGTCACTCTCAAATAAATTAAAAAAAAAAAAAGAAGGGTTTATTTAGCTCCCCTCATCCTATGCTTTTTAAAATGTTTATAATTATTATTAACAACATGTTTTGTAAGGATACATCATGTATGGTACCCTGTTTTCCCTCATCTCTGCCCCCATTCTAATGGGGACCCTCCTCAGAGGTATTCCTCATGGGGTTGTGGTTTATGCATTGTGGGAGCAGTAGTCAGTTATTTTGGGAAAAGGGAGTGCCTCTGGGGCATGATGTCTTAACCTGTGGCTCTTACAATCTTTCCACCCCTCTTCCACCAAATTCCCTGAGCTGTGGTGGGTGAGTTTTAAGTCTGCTTCAGTGATGAGCTCTTAGGAGCCTCTGAATCTCTACTTTGGCAGATGTTGAGTATCCTCACCAATAGCCTTTATTCTTTAAGTTGCCTCTTGTGAAGTGTTCTAAGGTAAATAATATACTGTGTTTACTGGGTCATGATGAAAACTGTATTTATCACCATGTTTTAACAAAACTCCAAGATATTCCATCCTAAATGGAACATAGAATGGAATGGGGTCCTTTCGCCTAAGGCCCCACTGTGACAAACACAAGCTGGTGAGAATCCTCATGACCCACACATGGAATGGATGCTTCTGTATAATTATTTCTAGGCAGTCTCACATAAAAGATCATTTCCCTCATAAAAATCATTTTAATATCTTTCATCCTAATCAGTAAAAGTTCTAACGATAGTCAAAGGATTATAGCAGCTTCTCGTAGAATGTAGGCTTCTGATTAAATTCATTAAAATATCAACTACCCTGCAGTGTGTGCTCTTGATTAGAGCACGTCAACTATTACTTACTCAGATCTAAAATATAAACAACATGATATTAAGCTCTGTTATGCTCTGTGTGCTGGGAGGGGTTATGTGTGTGTGCATATAGGACATAGGCAGGATTAGTCCAATCTTATAGCAAAGATAGATAGACAAGTTAATAAAATGTTGTAATCTAATACAGTATGCAATATTAGGTTATCATGGTTGGTTTGTTGATATTCAGTGTAAAACAAATCACAAATCATAAGTATACTGGAAACTTCACCTGTTACTTGAGTTAATGAAGATATAAACCAGACAAAAACAGGTTATAGGAGTATCATCTAAAGTTGAAATCTTCAGTCCAACTTCACCAAGTCATTTCCTGGTCTTTTATGCATACACAATACTCAGTCCCTGCAAAGCACTAAGTCAACACTATCTGAAATATAATAAACATGTCACAATAAATATCAAAGGCAACACTGAATACTGACTATGAGCTTACCTCCCTGTTTGCGCCTGCCCACAAGCCTGCAGTCTATGATTGCTCTAAGTGCATGGAGAGGAATCGCTCTGAGCATGTGCACATAGGGCCCAAAAACCGAGGCTTAGAACTGGCTCCACAATTTGCTGAGGCCAGTGCACTGAGGCCTATTGTTTGAGAAACAAGAGAAAAGGTATGTTTTTTCTTTTTTTTTTCTGCCACCTTTCTCCCAATCATGTCTAGTACTTTTTATTTTATATTCAATTTTGCACCCTCCTCAGCACAGAGATCCTTGAAGGGTAATTGTTGACTGGCACAGATTAGCAGAGCCCTGCATCTCAGAGAATATCTGCTTCAGCTCAACCTGCCTGGAAACCCATCCCCCAGAGAGCTGCAGTGGCTGGATAGAGACTGGGCTATCCCAGGGAGACAGTGGGAGGCAGCATCTTCCTTCAGTCTCTAAGCCACTATCTAGTGCATACTCCATGGTCCCATTGGGCTAGACTTCTCAAACATAACTTCAATCACAAAGTTGTGAAGAATTTCAACACATAATCCCAACTCCACTATTGGTTAAGTCAGGCCCTTCAGAGGAGAGTCCTGTGTGACTGTACCTGCCTCATGCTGAGGTAGTCAATTCTGCTGATGATCTGCCATCCTCATAGTTCTGGTGTCTGGGGTCTGTATTGAACAGTGATGTATTTTAAGACAATGTGGACACAAAAATATTTGATTATTTCTGGTAGGCTCACCGGAGTCAGTGAGAAACAAAGTTTATCATAATAATTTTAAAATAGCTTCTTAGGGCATGGGAAGAGGAGCTCAGTCTGTAAAACACTTGCCATGCAAAAATGAGGATGTTAGTTCAGATCCCCAGTGCCCACCTAAATGCTAGGTGATGTGGTAGCCCATCTATAATCACAGGAGGCAGACACAAGGGAACCCTTGGGGAAGGTGACTAGCTTAGTGAGTTTTGGGCTCCAATGAGAGAAAGACTTGGCCTCGGTAAAATAGAGGCAAGCAACTGAGAAAGACACTCAGTGTCAATCTCTGGCCTCCACATGTACACACTCATGCTCATAAACCCTCCTACCTGTGCAACCACACGCATGCATACATGCACACATACCACATCCCTGAACTAAGTAACTTGGGCTATGCCCACTACCACAAAGCTAAAAATTCTACACTGTAACCGGGTGCTAGCGGTTCAAGAAAGTCCTTGAAACCCAAACCCGACATTCATGTCTCCTTTTAAGCAAAAACTTGAATAAGACTGAGAAGGATAGTTATATGAAATTATTAATGGAGTACACAGCCAAGGGAGGGGCACCCATGTGGGAGGCCTGGGAAAACCTTGGGAGAAAAGAAAGTTCAAAGAGCTCCTGCCACGTGCAGAATAACTGTGACGGAGACTTGGACTCAGGTGTAAGCCTTACTTGGGTTGTGACCTTGGACTAGAGTTTTCAAGTTCCCTCTTTCTTCTTGGCCACCCTCATTTTGGTGGCTAAGTGGACAAAACCCATCCCAGTGTGTTCCCTTTCTGCTTTGTTTGGCCCTCTTCCCATGGTCTGGCTGACCCAACATGGTTATCACCTCCTCACACTAGCTTTTCTTGATGCCATTTCCTTCTCTCTGTATAAAAGATACTCCTCTTAGCTGGGCAGGGCAGCCTTTACTCCCAGCACTTGGGAAGCTGAGGTAAGAAGATGGCTGTAAATTCCAGGCGAGCCCAAGAGTACATAATGAATTCCAGGTCAGCCTGGGCTAGAGTGAGACCCTACCTCAGAAAAACAAAAACAACAACAACAACAAAAACCACAAAATGATACCCCTTTTGATCCTTTCTTTACATTCCACTCAAAGTCTCAATAATGGAAGATGGATGAGTTAATCGAGGTCCTCCTGTCAATTTTTGGGTTGTGGTTGGGAGCAATTGTTAAATTATTGAATATTTTTCTCACTAAAAGTCAATTATTCCAGTGGCAAAGAATGATAGAGCTGATTCCCAGGCACATTTGAATACTAAAAGTGGCCCAGGCTTAGCAATATTTTCATTAATACTCATATTTAATTCATAGGGACTTACTGACATCAATAAATCATAGAATGTAGATTATAAAATGTATCTATATAAACATGCTCACATGCATACCTCACCATGCATATACATAGACACGCACCTATGTATTTTCATATAATTCACTGTATGCAAAGTATTCCACTGGGTATTTCACACATACAGACAGCCAACTCAGGAGAATTAACCCTCTGGAATAAGACACTTAGTATGCAAATGACAATTCTAAAAGGTAGTAAGCAGTAAATGCCAGAGGAGAGATACAGAAAACAACTGTGTGATTAGATGTGGAGAGAAATTACCAGAATTGGTGAGAATAGGGAAAAGTTACTATTTAATGTCTGCCCCTTAGATAGGACCATAGAGACACTTGGGTGAGTGCGGACCCTCTTGGTACCTGGTGCCTTGAGTGTTTGTGCACATAAGACACCAAAGTAGAGTGGGTTTAGGCAGAAGAATCCATTTGGCTATGGTATCTGAAGTAAACATTTCATCGGACATTTAACAAGGTATGAGACATTTGAGCCATTGAACTAAGTATTTTAATATTGCACTTTAATTCACAACACCACTGTCCCATTTATTTTTTCATTATTTAAAAAAAAGTGGAGGTGGAAGCCTTAACTTACCAACTCAAAGTCAGACAGCGTGTATGTGGCTTAGCCATGAACTAGTGCACAGGCCTGTCTGCGTTATACAAGATTTCTCATTTGTGAACAGGACTTAGTCTCTGTGCTGATTTTATGCTGTAATATTTAAAATCCACAGTGCAGCAGCTCCTGAGTTATCATAGTACAGCAATGAAACATAAAGCAGTCCCCTTCCCAGAGCCCAGCACTTGCTGTACACTCTGCAGTAAACTGGAGAGCCACTGCATGCCTCCACCGCCTGAGATGCTCTTGGTCCAACTCCTCAGCCTCCACCTGGAGGATGAGCAGCTCAGTCAAATCCAATCATAACACCTTATGGTTGATAATTCAGCTCCTTTCAGGAGAGTAGAGGCCCTTACATGACCCCAGTCCACAGATCTGCTCACCATCATTAAGTTCTCATTGAACCTCGGAATGAATAAAGTACGCTTGAGCTATGGAGATCTACCCTGTCCATTGTCCCTGGCCTGTACCTAGCACTGACAGCAACAGGCAGACAGGGGAGGTCTCACTGTAGACAGGGGGAAACTGAATAAAAGAGAGGCCAAGGAAGTCCCACCTCTCTCTAATCACCCGTTTGTTTTTCTACCTACAAACCCTCCCTGGGACCAGTCAGTTTTCAGAAAGGCAGACAGCTCTGCTCAGGGTCTGTGCTTCTCTTGCTGTCTGGTAGCTGGACTTCATCCCTCCCCAACCCTCTCAAGAGAACAGTATGAGAAAGCCATTTGAATGAAATAGCTTATGAAATAGCTTGATTACAGCAGTGAGACAACTGGTTGAAAAAAAAGTCAATTATTCCTCTGGTGACAGGTGCCCAATTTGAAGCCCAGACACCTGCTGGCATAATCACCGAGGCTGACATTTGCAAGCCCTTAAAAGGGGAATAATAAAGGAATGCCAGGCCTCAGGTTTTTTTTTTTTTTTTTTTTTTTTTTTGGTGTTGTTTGTATTTTTTAGAGCAGGACAGAGGGTGAAAGCGTTCTGCAGCTGCCTGGTCAGGCCTTCCCATTAACTAACAAAACCCCAAGCAAGGCCTCAAAGTCAGGGATGTCAGAGGAACAAGGGGTGCAGGGAGGATAATGAACTGGGGAGAAGAGCAGAAATACTGTGCTACCAGACTTAGGAATTCTAGTAGACAAATCTAAAGAGCATTCAGACCTAAACATTTAATAACAGGAATGAAGGAATCAGTGCATATCAACTTGCACCAAACAGGGAGACAACATATACAACTGAAAATAAGCAAATGGTTTGTTTGGTGCTGGGATGGAATTCCCAAATTCCATCACACTTTTACCCGTGATGTTCTTTATACCACCTATCCAGTCTCCTTTCCTTTGCTGAGACCCTGTGCCGTGTGCCCCAGTCTGGTTTGCTTAGAAAAACAGACACTGTGGCTTTAGAAGGGCAGACAGGGTGGGGCTGGGTGGTGGCAGCAGCGGAAGCGTCTGCGGATTGGTTGCCGAGCGGAAGTGAACGTTTGCCCAGCTCACATGTATTACTGAGCCAGGCATGCAGTTGGTGAATTCAGTACAGTATGTGTGCTCTTAGGTCCTTATAACGTACATCAAGTCAAACACCTGTGCTTATAGGGACAGGCAGGTAAAATCACTCTGTAAAGCCAGTTGATATTGAAAAGGGAAGAGACTGGAAAATTGACAGCCTGTGTCCCATCTAAAAAAAAAAAAAGCCATCTAGATGCAGGTCCAGTCAGGAGTGGTCCTATGCTAACCCAAATGTTGAGAGAGCATCCAAGAAGAGAATTTGGGATCTGGATACTCTAACATTTAAAAATATGTTAACTTACTATACCACTTACTTTTTGATCTATGAACAAAGACCTGACCAGCCGCAACTGAACAAAGGAAAGGGTTTATTCTGTCTTACGGTTTCAGACTGCAGAGGCAGGAGGAGCATGAAGCAGAGCTGCTCACATTGCCAAAATCAGGAAACAGAGAATGAATAGGAAGTGAGGTAGGAGTAGAAAATCTCAAGCCCTGTCCCCTAGTCACCCATTTCCTTTAGCAAGGCTCCACTTCTTAAAGGTTCCACAACCTTCGCAAATAATACTATTGGTTGGGGACAAAATGTTCAAACACATGAGCCTATTTGGGGCATTTCACATTCAAACAAAAAAATACTATAAAATATATGTTCATTTTGATTCTACTCTGTGGGCCACCATTTTTTGATCCCCTTTATAGAATGTATTGGCTTACTGCCCTCAAGGAAATAGGAAAGAGAAGGGAGTATCCATGTCACCTCCCTGACAATAGGTTATTACCTCTTGCAAAGTGTCAGGCCAATTCATTATCTCATTTAACCTGATCCCATATATTATTAAAGCATTGTTATACCAATTTTACACATGAGAAAAGTCTACATCATTTCTGTCAATTAATAGGGGGACAAGAAAAAGAAGGGGAAACTCAAATTGGAAGTTAAAGAAGGCTTAATAGTAATAGCTACAAAGAAGGGGGTATCCTGGGGTAAGTTTTTACCTCTACATATGTGCTGTAGTGAGAAGATGTTGAACATTATTGGTGGACTTAGGAAGTTACCCACATTCGTGCAAGGAAAGGACCTGGGAAAAAAATAACTTAATCTTACTCTCCTCCCTAACCACTGACTCAACAAGCTCAAAGCTCAAGGAAAAAGATGTGGAAGGGAAAATTCATATGCAACATGTCATTTGGCCAAGCCCCCTAATCTGCTCAGTGTTAAACCCAAGCTTATCTGGTACTACTGTGTCTCATTTCTATGGAATCAAACCTTACCCCTCATCCCTGTAAACACAAGTCGCATTATATTTTGTTTGTTTGTTGTTGTTTTTTAGGCAAACCTAACAGATTGGCCTTTTTTTTAAAAAAAATTATTTATTTGAGAGCAACAGACACAGAGAGAAAGACAGATAGAGGGAGAGAGAGAGAATGGGCACGCCAGGGCTTCCAACCTCTGCAAACGAACTCCAGACGCGTGCGCCCCCTTGTGCATCTGGCTAACGTGGGACCTGGTGAACCGAGCCTCGAACCGGGGTCCTTAGGCTTCACAGGCAAACGCTTAACCGCTAAGCCATCTCTCCAGCCCCCAGATTGGCCTGTTTTATGGGGATGGGGAGGAGAATTGGCACACCAGAGTTTCCAATCACTGGTATCGAACTCCAGACGTGTGTGCCATCTTGTATACATGTGCAACCTTGTGCATGCATCACCTTGTGTGTCTGGCTTATGTTGGATCTATGGAATTGAACATGGGTCCTTAAGCTTTGCAGGGAAGCAACTTAACCACTAATCCATCTCTCCAGCCCCACATTAGGTTTTCTATCTAGGCATGTTCACATACCTATAACTTAATTTATTGCATAGTTTAATATTTATAATGGCAAATGTTCTTGGATCAAACAGTATTGGTTTGCATTCATAAATCTACTTTTTACTAGTGGTTAAACTTTGCATAAATATGTTCAGTATTATTAACCCCATTTTCCTATGAATTGCAACAGGGATAATTTACTAAATGACAAAATGTAGAATTCTGTGTAAGATGTGATTTTTTAAAATATTATTTGTTTATTTATGAGAGTAAGAGGCAGGTAGAGAGAGAAGGAGAGAAAGAGAGAGAGAGAATGGGTACATCAGGGCCTATAGCCACTCCAAGTGAGCTCCAGATGTGTGTGCCACCTTGTGCATCTGGCTTACATTGGGTACTTAGGAGTCAAACTGGGTCCTTTGGCATCACAGGCAAGCACCTTAACTGCTAAGTCATTTCTCCAGCCCAAGATGTGATCTTATATAAGTCATTTAATGCAATGACCAACACATACAGAATTTAGTAAGTGGCCATCATGGTATTATGTTGGTATTACTGGAAAGAGAATTCATTTTCTTCATTTTGTTTCAAAGAGATAGTTCAGTGTGGTCCTATTTTTCTGCTGTTTATCTGGAAATTCATACACACATATATATAATATATAGGTAATATATGTAAAATATATATTATACACAAAATATTTAGGTGGGAGGAAGTGAAACCATGTCACATAAGTTTTGATGAAAGGAGCCAACTTCATTTAAAGGAAAGCTGTTTAGTGGGACATGTAAGAGCCTTCATATCAATGGAAGAAGACAGGTGTTTGTCCTAGTTGCTAGAGAATGCAGACCATGGACCAAAACAGTACTTACTATGAAGAGGTAAGGACTCCATATAGTTAAAACATTCTGTCCTGAATTTGAACACTTGGCAAAAAACATACCAGTTTCTGCTTCCCAATAGCATCCAATAAAACTCATGCTCAAAGGACACTCATTGGATCTGGAAAGACATTTCCATGCTGCTATAAATTTGTGTGATTGTGTCCAAAATCCTCCTGCACTCATAATAATAAAGCCTCGATGCCTGCACTCATCAGATTCCACCTTCTCTTACAAAGTCGGAAGCTCTAACAGCACCGGGTCAACATGACCACACGACAACTCCCAACTGCAGGTGAATCTCAGTGGCTTCTTTTAGATAGGAAAAAGACTTCTTGATTGGCACTGTGTCCTCCAGTACCTGCTGTACCCTGACTGACTTTATATATTGATATTAGCTTCCTGGCCCTGCATGACAAGTGTTTGATATCTGATGTCTGTTATAAATCAGGGGGCAAGAAGTGGAATGTATTCTCTCTTGTATACGGCTGGCCCAGTAATGCACACCAGCTGTAGCATGGACAATGCTTTGTTAATGCCCACTTAAAGTCATGTCATAGAGCTGGCCCTCTGCCTTTACTTTATTCCACTATACATTTTATACATTTTAGAAATAGATGTTGCAATCTTTGAATGGGGCAGGACTGGACGTTCAAACTCAATTTCTAACTCAGACATGGTATCTCACATCTGTAACCACAGTACCTGGGAGTTGGAGGATTATCATGAGTTAAGCCAGATGAGGCTTGAACAGTGAGTTCCATGCCAGCTTGGGCTACAAAATGAGATCTTGCCATAAACAAACTCACAAAATTACCAAAGCTCAATTTCTTTTTTAGACATTTCACTGACAATTACCATACATGTTCATCATGTATTTTGACTCTAAGTCCCTCCTCTTACCTTTTGTTGTCCTTCTTACCTCACTCTTCCCCCTTCCAATGAATCCCTTCTCCTTTCCAGCTACTCCTTCTACTTTGATCTCTCTCTCTTTCTCTCTCTCCCTCACTCTCTCTCTTTCTTTATCCCCCCAATCTCCCATACTCCTCTATCATCTATGATGGAATGTTGATGGACCCAATGTTATATAGGTCTCGTGCAGGTAATGGCAGTCCCTGTGAGATAATAAATGCAGTGTCCACTTCAGATCCAGAAGACAGTGTTTGCAAACACCCATCCCCATCTCCTGGCTCTCATATTCTTTCCACCCCCTCTCCTGCAATGTTCTCTGAACCTTGGCAGATATGATAGAGATGTTTCCTTCAGCACTCAGCACACAACAATCTCCTATACTCAGCACTTTGATGAGTTATGACAATCCACAGTTGTTGCTGCAATCTGCAAAAAGCAGGTTCTCTGATCAAGGTGAGAGTAACAACAATCAATTAAAAATATTTAAGGCTGGAGAGATGGCTTAGCAGTTAAGGCATTTGCTTGTAAAGCCAAAGGACTCAGGTTCAATGCCCCAGGATCCATGTAGGCCAGATGCAATAGGTGGTACATGTGTCTGGAGGTCATCTGCAGTGGTTGGAGCCCTGGTAAGCACATTCTATGTATCTCTTTTTCTCTCTCTTTCAAATAAACTAATAAAAATTTTTAATTTAATTTATTAGTTTTCTTTTCAGCAAATATAGGCAGTTTGGTGCCATTGTTTAGGTTCATCCATGATCTACTCCTTCCCAATGGACCCTCCTTGTTGATGTATATGGGTTGTGCATTGTGGAGTTAGCCCACAGTTATTGGTACAATAAATGTCTCTGCATATCATGACCCAACATGTGGCTCTGACATTCTTTCCACCCCCTCTTCTGCAAAATTTCCCTGAGCCATGTTGGGTTCATTTTTGATCTGCTTCAGTGCTGAGGTGTTGGGGGCCTCTGAGGCTCTGGCTCTCTGATTTGGTAAGAGTTGATTTTTCTCTGTGTTGGTCTCCTTCCCCTTTGTGCTGGTATCCGGTTCATCAGGAAAACAGCACCCTTGCTTGTTTCGCCAATTTTCTTTAGTTTCAGTTGGGCCCCTTTTGAGGTATGTTGGGGAAGCTCTCTCCTTAGGATCTGCATCTATCTGAAAAAGAGAAGCAGATTCTCCAACGGAGAGTAAGTTAGCACCTATAAAATTGAGATAACACTTTTTTGATATAGAGTTTAATAGGTGTTGGCTCTCTTATACCCCATGATTAATGGTAGCTTGATATTAGAGATTAAAAAACTAAAAAAAAAAAAAAAAACCCAAATCTCTTTTCAAAGCTATCATATCAATAATTGACCAGCCTATCATTTAATGTCTTCAGAATCTTTAGACTTTACACATCATCTTTCAATAACTTGTACTTTGGTTCTTGCACACAGTATACTGACCTACAGCATTGGTTACTTGCTGGCACACTACTGTGCTGTCAATGATTCTGAAGTCATTTCTCCATTATGAGGACATTTAACACAATTCGACACCCACCTGCTGCCCTAAGAGTCTAATATACAATATACTTTTCCCTGTGTATTCTCAAGGGACTGGGTTCAAAACATCCGCCCACTGGGTATCAAAATCTGCAGATGCCAAGTCCCTTTTGTAGAAAATGACATATCATTTGTAGAGAACACAAGCAGCCCCTCCTGTGTAGTTCAAAGTATCTCTAGATGATTCAGGAAACGTAACACAACTCTAACGTATTCATGACAAGGAAAAAGAAGCCTATACAGGCTCGAATAGTTGCATTATTTTCTGAATACTTTTTCTCTATGATTAGCTGAGTCTATAAATATAAAACCTGAAAATACAAAGAATGGCCTGATTCTTGCAAATTCAGAAGCCCCAGGTTTAAGAGGGCACAAGAAAATAATACATGCCCTACACCGAATCAGAACATAAGTATTTAATTTGCTGCAAGCTCATGACTGTACTTGCTTCTATTTGGGGCTCAGGAGGCTTGTGTAGAAATGTTGGCGTTCTACAAACACTGATGAGCAGATATTTGACTCGCTCAAGGAGTTTCTCTGTGTGGGGGTCATGCCTTCTCTCTGCAGTCACCAACCATGGGAACCATTCTCCACAGTGCTTGCAAGGCTGAGTGTGAGTCCTAAAGTGATGGGGGAGAAGAACACTCCTAGAAGTCTACATGGACTGTACTACATGCTGGAGGCCTGAAGCCAAATGCTCTGTGCTTGTAATTGAGGGAGGTCAAGTCCAGATCCTCCTCAGGTATTATTTCATAGAATAGGAAATCATGGGATACTTAACATAAAACAATTTAATTTGTGGAAGTTCAAAATATCTGGGACATGAGTAGTTTAGGAAGCATAGCAACAAATCCTATTTAAAGAAATAAGTTTAAAATATTTTTTCCTGGAGTTTTGGGTAATTTTGTTACACAAAATGCTGAATAGTAGATCTATTATTTCACATCAATGGCCCCCCAAGGCCTTTAGGTATGTATTTATTGCATGGTGAAAACTCTGCCGATATAGGATATTTGGGGACAATAATGATTAATCTCCCTCTTAAGAAAAATCCAATAGTGAACGGCCAGTAAACAAGAAGAAATAAGTAGTAATAACATACCACAAAATATGTTTGTGGTACAAATACATAACACTGTCTCCCTGTGGCCCATGGTTTCCTGATCTCTGGAATATGATGCAATAGTCTTTCTTCAAGAATTATATTTGAAATAGAAATATGACTAACAATTTAATTGAGCCCTTTGAGGAGACAGATACTCAAGCCATAGCATATAGTTGTAAGAACATTGGGCAGTAGTTATCACAGAGAGTTCTTCTTGATGGTTCCTCGGAGGTCAATGCTAATTCACAGAAGAATCTAGACTCTAGTTTTCATCTACCAACTTGTTAAAAACATGAACAGTATGTGCTTTCAGCTCGGTCACCAATTAAATAGCTAGAGAACATTTCTTGCAAAATGCAGCAGTAAGGAAGACAGATACAGCCCTTGTTTCCTTTTAGCTTATGTCTGCTGGAAGATGAAGATGCTACACATCAGTGAAGAGAGTGGTCAGCTGCATAGAAATGGGGGTGAGGAGGTGATGGAGAGGGAGGACAATATGCTCAGCTGCTTCTACAGATTGTGTACTCAAAAGACATTTGTGAAGCCAGCACAGAGATGGTTAAGAATGAAGGCCCCATCTCATGAAGCTAAAAAGCTTTATAACAGACACACATAGCATAAACAGAGCCAACAGACTACCTACAGAATGGAAGAAAATCTTCATTGGCTACACCACTGTCAGAGGGCTAAGATCTAGAATCTACAAATAACTCAAAAACTAAGCAACAACAAAAAATCAAGCAATCTACTCAAAAAGTGGTGCAGAGAACTGCATAGGAAATTCTCTACAGAAGTACAAATGGTTAATACTTAAGAAAACATTTAACATTCTCAACCATCAGGGAAATGCAAATTAAAACAACTATGAGATTCTGTCTTACTTCAGTAAGGATGGCAATCATTAAAAATCAAATGATGATAAGTGCTGGTGAGAATGTGGGGAAAGAGGAACCCTCATTCATTGCTGGTAGGAGTGCAAACTTGTACAACCACTATGGAAATCAATAAGGAAATTTTTGAAAAATATGAAAAGAGAGCTACCAACTGAACCAGCTATTCTTCTACTGGATATCTACCCTAAAGGGTCCATTCTTCATTGAAAATGTATTTTTTCAACCATGTTTATAGCTGCTCAATTCACAATAACTAAGAACTTGAATGGACACAGTGTCCATCAATTGACTTATTAATAATGAAGATGTGTTATATTTACACAATGCAATGTGACTTAGCAGTGAGAGACAATGCTATAATGAAATTTGTAGGTAAATGGATGGACTTGGAACAGATCATATTAATTGAACTCACACATAAGCACAGAAAGACAAATGTCACATGTTCTCTCTTAGCTGTAGTTCATAACCTGGAACAGTTTGAGTTGCAGGCATAACTGAAAGGCAACTGGAGGGACAGATAATAAGGATAAAATGGGTTGGAGCAGGGGAAGGAGAAGGTGGAGTAGGGTGATACATAAAAAACTAAATTCAAAATGAATTGGTATCATTGAAACCTTCCTCCTGGACAGTAATCTAAAAGTTACAACCCTCAAAAGGAGCATAGCGGGATATTCTGGTAAGAAGGTCCTGGAAGAGCATGTGATGATGTCTAACTTTAAAACATTTGGCTCTGGCTTGTAGCTCCCAGTACCGAACATCAGTTACAACCCACATTGAGCTCTTGATTTGAAAGAACTATGAGGTCCCCAAAACAAGACATACTTCTGTCAAAGCATTTGATTACTCACCTGAGGTAAAAGTAAGAGGCTATTCCTGAAGATACCACATGCTACCAACATACAACATGGAGAGATTGAGCAGGAATCTGGAAAGAAACCAGTTCCCAGATGGTTAGCCCATATAGTGCTCAAGGCACTACATGAGGTGCTGGAAGAAATTGTTCAACATTATTGTGATCACTCAGGGGACACTGCTGTATGAAAGCAACCAGCCTGAGAAGATGTACCCACTTGTGAAAAAGTGGCACCCAGCCTAGGTGGGTGACCAATGGCTTTCTGACTGGTTAAGAGATCCACTCAGTGGAAAGGAACCCATAGCTGGAACTGCGAACCAAATCAGAACCCTGGAGACCAAGATTATTGACTCCAATAAGAAGCTCCCACTGGTCTTTGGCCAAAAGAGAGGCTACATCCACCAACATCTCTTTAATTGAGCAATGCTTATCCCCTTTACCCTATGCTGATCTCACTCTTCATTAGAGAATATTTTTGTTTTTTGTGTATTTTTTTTTCCAGAATGCAGAGAGAACTGAGGATAACCAAACTCTATCAACAAGGCAAGAAAAGATAGCTGACTTCCTGGAAGGAGATGAACCATCCCTGACAAACCAACCAGGGCCCAGGTGAATCCACAGAAACATTTGTGAAATGAGCAAGAGTGCTGCTGCCATGGAGAGCCCGAAAACCTGTGTCAGGGTGATGGAAACAAACACTGAGGATACTAAAATTGCACCAAAGTAGAAACCCAGCAGATGCTGAGAACTCAACACTAAAGTAGACTTAAAACACACCCAGCATGGCTCAGGGGATTATATGGGAGAGGGGGTGGAAAGATTGTAAGAGCCACAGGGTGGGAGGGGATTTCCAGAGGCATCACCTCCCCTGCCCCACCCACCTGTGACTGACTGATGCTCTCACAACTCAACCCACAAAAATTAATAACTTTTCTATTTGAAAAGGACAAATCATAAGGAAATCAGTGAAGCTGTCCCATTTGCAATAGAAATAAATAAATAAATACCTTAGAACAACTCTAACCAAGAATGTGAAAGACCTATATAATGAAAACAAACAAACAAAAAAAAAAAATTCAAGAAAGAAATCTAGGAAGGCTTGAGAAAATGGAAAGATCTCTAATGCTCCTGGACAGGTAGAATTAATATTGTGAAAATGGTAATTCTACCAAAAGCAATGTACAGATTGAACACAATACCAATAAAAAAAAAATTCCAGCAGCATTTTTCACAAAGGTTGGAAAAAGGATCTCAAAATTCACATGGAATGGCAGAAGGACTCAGATATCCATACATATCCTCAGCAAAAGAAACACCTCTGGCTGTATCTCCATAGCTGATGTAAATCTATATTACAAAGCCATGGTGACAAAAATAACATGGTATGGGAATAAAAACAGAAACATAGACTAATGTAACAGAATTGAAGACCCAGACCTTAGGTCAAGTATCTACAGTTACTTGACCTTTGACAAAGTTTCCAGTGATATAGACTGGAGGAAAGACAGTATCTTCAACAAATGGTATTGCACAAATTGGATGACCATATGTAGAAAAGTGAAATTAGACCCGCTCATTTTGCCATACACAAAAATCAATTCCAAATGGATTAAATACCTTAATATAATACCTGAAATTCTTCAACTACTGGAAGAAAAAATAGGATGCACGCTCCATCATATAGGACTGGGAAAAGAGTTCCTGAACAAAAACCCCAGTAGCCAAGAAAATTAAACAAGCACTCAACCAATGAGATATCATGAAGCTAAAAAGCTTTTGCACAGACAAACATACCATAAGCAAAGCCAATAGATTACTCACTGAATGGGAGAAAATCTTTGCCGGCTATACCAAGACAGAAGTCTAACATATAGAACCTACAAAGAGCTCAAAAAAAACTAAACAATAAAAAAAATCAAAACAACCCACTCCAAAAGTAGGGCAGAGAACTGAATAGGGAGTTCTCAAAGAAAGAATTACAAATGGCTAACACACACTTAAGAAAATGTTCAACATCCCTAACCATTATGGAAATGCAAATTAAAACAACTATGAGATTCCACCTTACCCCAGTAAGGATAGCAAACATTAAAAAAATCAATTGAAAACAAATATTGGTGATAATGTGGAAAAATAGGAATACTCATTAATTGTTGGTGGGAATGTAAGCTGGTACAATCACTATGGAAATCAATATGGAGAATCCTGAAAAGGATAAATATAGAGCTAGCAACAGACCCTGTTTTTCCCTTACTGGGCATTTACCCTAAAAGCTCATCATATCTCAGTTCAGAGATATTTGCTCAGCCATGCTTATGGCTGTTCAATTCATAATAGCTAAGAACTGGAATCAACTCAGGTGCCCATCATTGGACTAATGGATAACCATGATGTGGTATTTCTACATGAAGGAATTCTACTCGGCATTAAGAAAAAATAACACAATGAAATTTGAAAAGAAATGGTTGAACTTGGAATATGTCATTCTAAGAGAACTCTCACAATCGCAGAAAGACAATCATCGCATGGTCTCACTCATCTCAGGTTCCTAATCTGGATCACGTTGAGTTATGGATATACCTAATGGCATCTTGAGGCTTGGACAATAGGGAAGTTAGGAATTTGGGGAGAGGGAAGGGTGGGGTGGCACAAAACGGAACCCAAATTGAACTGGTACCACAGAATCTTAAATCCTAGAAGTTAGACTAAAAGCTGAAACCCTCAAGAGGACCTAAGGGGAAGCACCTGAATCAAAGGACCTTGGAGAGCATGAGATGAATCCTAACCTTAAATTTGTCCTATTTATCTTTCTTCTCTGTCTTTTTCTTTTTCTTCTTTTTTTTTCCCCCTTGGCACTAACTTGTAACTCCCTGTATCAGGATATGGTCTACACCCACAATGAGCTATTGAACAGAGAGACCTGCTAGATCTCCCAAAACAAACAAGACAGACTTCTGTCAGAGTACTTGATTACCCACCAGAGATTAATGGTAAGATGCTGCTGAAGACACCATACATTGTCGCCACGGACCATGGAGAGACCTGGTTGGAATATAGAAGAGAGCCAATCCTGAGACAATTAACCCATCTAGTGCTGGAAGGGCATTACAGGAGCTACTGGGGAAATGTGGCCAACATCTGTCCAAGCAACTCAAAGTTTAAGTGACTCAGAAGGAAACAATCTGCTATGAAGCTCACACAAGTGCAGTAGTGGCACACAGACATGGTGGGTAACCAACTGCTCTTGGATTGGCTAATAGATCCATTCAGTGGAAAGGAAATCATATCTTGAACTGGTAAACAAGTCAGAATTATATCCAGATAATGATTTTGCATTCCATTGTCTAGCTCCCTTTAATTTTGGGCTGTAAGAGGGTTTACACCCTTTAAATCCTCTCTAAATTAATAATGGTTATCCCATTTCACCAGTGCTGACTTCACTCTGTTGGAGAATTTGCTTCTCTTTTTCAGATGGGCACTGGACCTGACAAGATAAACAACCCAGCACACTCCACCCCAGCCCCAGCTGAAACCACAGAGGAACTGGGAAAATGAGCAGGAATGCTGCTTTCTCAATGAACCTGATATCAACACAAGGGTCTAGGAGATAGAAACTGAGTACCCTCAACCCTTGCCAAACCAGAGATCCAGAATATCCTAAGTGACCATCAGTGAAGTAGACTTAAAATGCACCCAACATGGTTCAAGGAATTTTGCAAAAGAGGAGGCGGAAAGATTGTTAGAGCCACAAGTTGGAACATTTTGCACAGAGACATTTCCTCTCTGCCATAACTGTCTGCTGCCCCCATAATGCATGTCCCCAAATCTCCGTGGGGTGCTCCTGCATCCCAACAAGGAAAGCCTCTTCAGAAAGGGGCAGGGAGGTGGGAAAGAATGTACTAATATGTGTTTTTTTTTATACTAAATATGTCCATACCTAATAAAAATAAAGAAAAAAGTGCAAAAATAAAAAAAAATTGTACAATGAGTAGAACAAACATGCTCCTCTTGGTGGTTCCTCCTAGGTGGCTGGCAGATCAAACGAGAACCTATGATTTCAACTATCAGCAAACTCTTGCTAAAGGAACAGTTTTTTCCCCATACATGTCCAAATACTGAAAAAGTAGACTACTAACCTGACTTAAGGTGTTACTTCTGACTGGAGCTAAACAACCCCAGTCATGTGTTTTGTATTCCCAACACTCTTGTCAGAGCTAAATTCCTACCTGACTATGATGTGACCAGGAGACTTGAGATGAGGGAAAGAAATGGGATCCTAAGCCCTGTCTAATTCACCACCTCTTCCCTATCTCTTAAATTTTTCTGAACTTGGACCACCTAAACTAAACCTTGCACTTGCCATGGAAGTATACGCATCTAAATTAGGATTCCCAGGTCCCCTGAAAATGCTAGGTGGGCAGTGTGATGCCACCAGTAATCCCAGTACCTGTGAGGTGGAGTATTCCCAGGGCAAGCTGGCTAGCTAGACTAGCTGGATAAGTGAGCTTTGGGTTCAGGCAAGATTTTATCTCACTAAATAAGATGAAGAGTGATTGAGGAAGAAAACTGGTGCCAATCTCTTGCCTCCACATACACACATGCAGATTAACCCACACACATGCCAGCACACATACCCACATGCATGCATACCACACACCAAAAAAAGTAATAAATAAATAAATAAATGCAGTGACTCTTCCTTTTCCCCCTACATCCTGACCCAGTGTCTTTGGAAGGTTGCTCTAAGTCATTATAAGAGGATGAGCTTAAGCAGAAAACAACAATTCCATCCAATTAAGCATCACAGCAGAAACAAGGTAGGCCACTGAGGAGAATCCCATGTCCTGTAGCATGGTTCTTCACTGAGGAGGAATGAAGTGTTTTGGTCTTCTCAGACCTCCTAACTATTACCATCAAGTCTTTCCTCAGTCCTAGAAACGTGGGAGAAGGTGTTGCCTACTTTGTGAGCCATCTCCTGAGCACAATCAGTAGTGGCAAAATATGTTGTTACTGGTTGTATATAGAACACGTTAAGTAAGTAGGGAGATAAAATCAGTTGTGAGCCACTCCTGGAAGTAATAGTGTGCTAATTAAGGAGCAACTAGTAATATTGTGGAACACAGCCACAAGAACTGCTTCCTTCAAAGAAGTCCCTTTGGGGAAATAAACAGTTATTCCCACAATGCTGCCATAGGTCAAACTACTTCTGGAACTGGGACAGTTTACTAGAAATGAACTTTACTGGAGGGTCACTTCTCATTTTTCACAAGCAGAACCAACTCTGTGTATGTGAGCAACCATTACACTTCCAGGGCTCCCTTGGCTCCCCTGGGAAGTAGAACAGCGTTGGCTGGGAGCTGACTAGAACGGTGGAGGGTGGACAGCTGTAGTGACACCTTCTCCCTGCAGAGCTCTCCATCTTGATTGCCCAGAGTCCTGCTTCTCTACCATGCAAGGGCAGGAGTGGGGGGGGGGGGTGGTCCCTGTACCATCGGTGAGCCAGAGGCCATTCTGACTTCATAACTTAGTAATGACTCAGTAGTTTCATCAGACTTCAATATTTGAGGGCTGGAATCTTTCTTTCTCACAGTTCATCTCGGTTACCTTGATATCCATACAATTGCTCTTTACAGAATTCTAATAATGGAAACTGACCAAGGTCCCAACTGCTGGGCACTGTATGGAGCACAAACCGAGAAGACAAGGCAAAGGAGATATGAGATGTTGGCTCCAGCGCGCCTAGTGACTTCATCAAGAGCATCCCCCTTCAGGCCTACTCCCACACCTCTCCTCCTCTTTCTCACACAGGGTCAAATTCCATGGGAATCTGGTGCCCTACCAGCTTTCCAACAGCCTCCTTATTTTATCTCCTACAGGCACTTCTCTTCATAAAAAGCTTTATACCTTTAATCTTATCTGGTCATTTGCTTCTCAGAGGAATTAAGCTCTTAATTTTCTGTGAGGTATCTAAGTTTTGCCTTATCCTGATTCTCTTTCTCTTAGAGTTCTCATGTGACTTTAGCTTTTTGTCTTAACCAGTATCCACATATGCTGGGCCCTGACTATAAATGTTTGTTAACTACTGACCTGTCCCTCATGGGGGGGGGGAGAGCTTTCTTCCACCTCTATACTTCAATCTCTTTTTTACTTTTGGTTGTTTTTTTCTGTGGAAATTTGCAGGGTTTGGGATTATCCTGAGATGTCACAACTCAGCGATGATTCCCGGAACCCAGCACTAATCAACCCTGGAAACATCACTGGCACAAACATCTAGTGTATGATATAAGTGATGGTGAAAGCCACAACACCAAATGGGATGTTCTGATGTGTTTATTTAAAAACTAACTGTGTACTTTTACAGTATTACCATGTGCAGTACACTAATGTACACTAACAAATGGAGAAGAGAACAATACCTGTCCTGGGTAAGTATATCCCAAGAGATGAGATGTAACATGAGGTTTCTTGTCAATCAAATTACCAAATTTGGGATGGAGAGATGGATTAGTGGTTAAGGGGCTTGCCTGTGAAAACTAAAAACTCATGTTTGAATCTCCAGATCCCACATAAGCCAGACGCACAGTGGCATAGGCGCACAAGGGAGCACACGCATCTGGAGTTCACTGGCAGCAGTTGACGGTCCTAGCATGCCCATTATCTCTCTCTTTCTCTCTGCCTCTCTCTCTCTCTAATACCAAATTTTAAAAATGCCAATTTGAGTTAAAAGGAGCACCTCAAGTTTCCTGATCAACAATTTCTGTTGTTCTTATTTATTTATTTTTCAGGCAGGGTCTCACCCAGGCTGACATGGGATTCACTGTGTAGTCTCAGGGTGGACTTGAGCTCACACTGATACTCCTACTTCTGCTTTCTGAATGCTGGGATTAAAGGTATGTACCCCATGGCTAGCTATTCTTCTCCTTCTTTTTTCTTTCTTTCTTTCTTTTCTTTCTTTCTTTCTTTCTTTTCTTCTTTTTTTTTTTAGTTGATCAACTTTTAAAAACTGAGACCCTGAATATTTTAGGATTTTATAACCTGTCACATTACTATACACACTGATTCAGATATGCAGTAGTTACTAAATCAGGGCATCAAAAGTAGATGAAACACTAGTTCCGTGTCTAGTACCCAAGGATTCTGGAACTTATAAAGATTGAGTCTTCCATACTCCCCTTCCTTTTTTGAGCTGAGCACTTATTTTTTTCTGGTATATTATTGCTCGAATCATTTTCATTTCTATTATAAATTTCAGACATTAAGCTCTGATGCCTACCATTTATTATTTGATTGTTAAGATGAGCTATAACAAATAAAGGTGGACAAATCAGTTGGATGACTCAACCCAAAATATGCAAAGGATATCTGCATTGCTGGGGGCCTTTTCTTAGGGTTTTGTTTTTCTTTTTAGGGTTTTTAAATACCCACTCAGGGTCAAAGTTTCTAGAAAATTCTTCTCACACTCAACTATGTGCAGAGGCAACAGGAACTGGGCTGAGAGAAGCCAAACACTGACCTTTCAGAGCTTCACAGCTGGAAGTTCTCTAGCTATGTCTGTCCTTGAAGTTAACCCAGAGGGCTTTCATTTTAAGAACTCCCAACACAAGGGTTAATAAGAAAATAGAAGTAATATAAGTGCCATCAAATAGGGTGAGAGGAACTAAGAGTGTCTGAGAGTGATTATATATGAGACTTCCTCAGAATCGACTAAATAACAAGACCATTTTGTATTCAGTTGTTCATATGCTTCCCTACTGAGCCATGGGAGGTGAGTGGACAGGTAGGATTCAGATATACTTGGATTTGAGAAGCATATTCTCATCAAGTGGCTCTGACCAAAACAAACAAACAACAACAACAATAAAAAGACAGACAGTAACTTCCTTGTCCTTAGAAGTCTAATGAGTTGAGGGTATATCTAAGATACTTGATATCTGAGAGTCCCTTGTTCTCCATAGTGTCAATGATAAAGAGACTGGGTGTTGAGAAGACTTGGTGGGTAAATTACTCAGGTACTTAGATTCCCAGAATCACATCAAATCCAGACATAGAAACACATGTCAGTAATACTAGGGCTTCTCCAGTGAGATGGGAGGTAGAGACAGGAGAATTCCTGGAAGGGTGTGGGCCACCTGGCCTAGAGTCTACAGTGGAGAACCACAAAGAGGCCTTGTCTCAAACAAAGTGGAAGGTGAAGATCAACACACAAGCTTTTCCTCTGACCCCTACACAAGTACTGGTCATGTTTAAACCCACACTCATGAGCACACACACAGAAAAAAAAAAAAAAAAAAGATGTCTTTGGGACATGAGCTACCTGGAAATATTGGAATCCAACTTGCAGGAATCATGTGATTTCCCTTGTATTGAACTACCTGGGAAACAGAGCTCTGAAATTCTCTTTTTGTAATAGAGGATTCTTCTCTGGCCATCAGTTAAAGCTATAAAGCATGGGATATTGTAACAACATGGATGCAAAATTCCAAAGATTATCAATATTACCAACGAGTCCTATTAAAGCAAATATTTAAATGCTACAGAGTTCAGTGGGTATTTGAGAGGTTTCATGGGAAAGTATTTCATTGCCCAGAAACACTTTGTAATAACCTTGAACCCACAGTTTTCACTGGAAACAACTAAAAGGGAGAGTGTGGGGCTGGGAAAATGGCTCAGCAGTTAGAAGTGCTTGATTAAAAACCCAAACCTCCCACATAGGTAAACACAAAAGGGGCACAGCATCTAGTTTTTGTTTACAGAGGCTAAAAACTCTGGTGTTCTTGCCACTGTAAACACACACACACACACACACACATTAAGTTAATATAAAATAAAATAAATAGTGAGATCTCTTGTACCAGAGAAAAGAACCCAGTGTCTCAGCTCATTGAGTCTTTTGAAGTGGGAGCTCAGGTTTTCAGGTGGCCTCTGGTACAATTTTTGCTGATCCAACCACCTACTTGTCTCCATTCAAAGAATGGATCTGAGGGAGTCTATGAACCTACAGACTAAACACCACAGGTTTAGGAAACCCCTCATTTTCACCAGCAGAAATCTGCCTATTTGAGAGGCTTGCTAAGCATTACACAAACAAAATTGCCTTTCTAGTATATGCAGACCTAATGGCACAGCCTGCATTTTGTTTCAACAGAGAAAGAGGTTTTTATTTCACTGGTAAGTCTTCAGATGAAGTAGTTTGTCTATGTTGGAGTTATATTGTATGAAATAATTTATATCTATAAGAGCTAGAGTCCCACAGTATGCAAAATTCCTACGTTGCGTACAGCCCAGGAGAAACAGCAAGCTTACATCACAGCTTGGGATGTGTGTGCCTTAAAAGATAACAGGAATAATCAGCCACACTGTTTTAAATTATTTTCCTTGCTGAGTAGATACAATTGAATTCCTATAAGATAAGTAGGTATGTCTCCAGTTACAAATTTACAAACATAAAATTCTATGCTCATTGATATAATTTATTTATCTACAATGTAACAATTTTATCAGCCAAAATAATCTAAATGCAATAACAACCATCCCCTGAAATCTCAAAGTGGCGCAAAATGACAAAGGCTGATTTTCTAATTGTGATGTGAGTTCAAAGTGGATTTGTTGTAGTTCTTTGCAACCCCAGAACCACAGAATCTCTGTCATCTTTTAATATCACCATCTTAGCATCTTAGCACAGCGAATCATATTGCAGTGTAGACACATTTATATAGTTCGTTTCTAATTGTCTTGTAATGTCTAAACACAAATCCGAAGAGCATGTGCCCTAAAAGAGAGAATGGCATTTTTGTAAGCACTAGTCGTGTTTACTAGTGCTCAACTCAGGAGCTGCCACTTCTGCTCTGGTTGAATATGTCTTGACCCTGGTATTTCAGTGGGATTGCTATACACTCTATGAAAGCAAATGCCTTTTACCTGTTGAGTCATCTCTCAAGCCTCCCTTTAAAATTATTTTTCTTCATTTATTTGGACAGAGACAAAAGTTGAGAGAGAATATGAACGGGCACACCAGTGCCTCTTATGACTACAAATGAAGCCCAAATGTATGTACAACTTTTGTGCATCTGGCTACAAGTTGGTGATACTGGGGAGTTGAATCCAGACTGGCAGGCTTTGTCAATAAGCACCAAAATCTATGAAGTCAAACTACGTGAATGGCTACTCCCCCCTTCCATTATGATGTCTATCTCTGGTATTTTGCCATAGTGATTATGGAATTGGCACTGAAAATGACTGAGAACCCCCCTCCCTGAGTTTATAATGATCTCCCTGAGGCATTGGGTCTATCCAGGACTTAAGCTTACCTAGGTGATGGAAATGATACCAGAAAAATCAATCAAGGCCCTAGAATATGCCCTGATTATGTTCATATTCAAGAACGAACGAGTCGTATAAGCTGTGTTGGCTATGTCTTCTGACCATGAGATTGGAAGACATCATTCCAGCTGTGAGACTGGGTCTCAACGTATCCAGAGAAAAACTTTCTTGCTTGGAAAGATGATGTGGAAATAGCACAAAGCAGGAAACGTCTAGTTAAAGGTGGAGAACCTTCCTGTCTGTTTAATCTCTATGTTTAACAATGTAGGGAGAAGGGATTTATTTTAGCCTATGGCTTCTGAGAGTGTAGTCCGGCATGGCAAGGAAGACATGGTGGCAGGAGCACTTTCTGGCTGGGACAGCAAGATTGTGGGGCTGATATGAATTGGTCCAGCAGGAAGCACAGAATTCTGCCAGAGCCAGCAATAAGCTGTAGCCTATAGCTCCACAGCACATAGTGACTCTCTTTCTGCAACCAGACTCCATCTCCCAGAGGTTCTACAACCCTCCAAAACAACACCCCCCACTTGAGACAAGAGTTCCAACAAAAGAACCTGTGGAAGTCTTTTCACATACATTACAACCTGTGAGTGAGAACCTAAGCTATTCACTTACAGAGATTTTCAATCAAAAACTTTGGTTCTTATACAGAACTGTATTACACAAGACGCAGGGGCTACAGTAAACAAAACTCCAAGGCAAATTGAATCTATCAGTTTCCTGTTGGTATATGCTCTGGTGCCAAGAAGCTACAAACTACCCTCTTCAAAGGACCATGGAGTGAAATATTCAGCCCCTTATACTTTAAGAAGGGCAGTATAGCCATGTAAAAATATGTTAAACAGAATAAAAGTCAATGTGTAGTATTCTTTGGTTAGGACTCCATATCTGAGCAAGAATGCAGATATGGGTTGATCTCTGCTTTGAGGTGGGAGAAAGATCTATAGATTTTGTACATCTCTGCCAATATAATGCCAAAAGAAAAGGGAAATCCGGGAATATTTGCATTTAGTTACTCTTGCAGTCAGCCTCACATTGCTGGCAGCAAACATCTAACCAAGAGCAGCTTGTGGGAAGAAAGGGTTTATTTTGGCTTCAGACTCAGGAGGAAGCTCCATTATAGAAGAGAAAAACAATGACATGAGAAGAGGGTGGACATCCGCTCCTGGCCAACATTGAGTGAATAATAGCATCAGGAGAGTGTGCCAGATATTGGCAAGGGGTCACTGACTGTAACACCCATAAGCCTGCATCCAATAATACACTGCCTTCAGAAGGCGCCAATTCCCAAATTGTCACTAGCTAGGGACCTAGCATTCAGAACACAGAAGTTTATGGGGGACACCCGAATCAAACCACCACAGTTATATCTTAGCTATCATTAACAGTGGTGCATAGGTGTGATGTCTGATCCTGAAGAATTGCAAGAAAGGTATGTAACATGCTTAGTATGGACATCTCTGGACAGGGAAAAATGAGTCTCACTAAAAGCTTGGACAAGGTCTAGAGAGGTGACTTAGTGGTTAAGGCACTTGCCTGTGAATCCTAAGGACTCAGATTCAATTCCCCAGTACCCACATAAGTCAGATGCACAGGGTGGCTCATGTGTCTAGAGTTCATTTTCAGTGGTTGGAGGCCCTGGCATACAAATTCTATCTAGCTGCCTTTCTCTCCTTCTGTCTTTTTCTCTCTCTCTCACACACACACACACTTAAATAAATAAATTATTATGATACACACACACACACACACACACACACACACACACGCATGCTTTTACAACAGGAAATACTAGAATCAGTTGGCTAAGAATCTCTTGAGTTTGGCCAAGTGAAAAGATTCAAGAAATCGTTGATTGCCCTGGGGATACTGGAGGGAAAGTTCTTGCTTCTAGCCACTAAGATCAGAAAATGGAAACTGAGGCATATTTAAAGTAATCAGCATTCAAGAAAGTATCCTGAAAGATGTCAAACTTCACAGAGATCAGGGTAGAATAGAGTTTTAGAGTGAGGCACCTGCACTGAGGTTACCTTAACCCTGGGATCAAGTAGTCTATGCAACTTCGAAGATGCCATTTGGCCTGGGAGCTAACAGTTTCAGTACTGGATGCACTTGGCATACCAATAATCAAGGAAGCAAGGCTTTGACCTGGGGCAGTTAGGAACAATGCAAGGGTGCCGGTGGCACCAGGCTAGTGACTAGCAATTGATAGACAAGAAGTTACTGGGTTTCCTGGAGAAGCATTCTCTTTATATTCTGGCCCAGAAGACAGCTCTTATCTGTGACATCATCAGATTACAATTATTACTATTGCAATGGGAAATGCAGCTCCTGAGGTATTTTCTCCTGCCTCTGTTTCCTTTCAACCAAGATATTATGTTTAGGATTGATGCACCAGACTGTGGAGTCCCTAGAAGTCTTGGGGTTTTCGCAGAAGAAGAGGAATCCTAAAGGTAGAGAAGTATTACATCCTTGATAAAAGTATGTGGGGGGGGGGGCGGGGGGTTATGCCATTAGTTAGAATAATAAAAAGACATGTCCTCAGTTTGAAGATCAAACTGTTGTGGTTGTGGTGGAATCTTTCAGTGATGGAGTGACTTTAGGCATTGGTTTGCCAACTAGAATTTGAGTTGCTGCAAAGTAGGAACCATGTTCATCCATCATTGTCTGGAATATACTGCAATTCATTACATCATATCCCAGCAAACTTTCGCTGAAAAGTGCCAGATAGTAAATGTTTTAGCCTTTGTGAATCATATGGTCTCTGTTCCTACACTTTCATTGTACTGCATAAGTTTCTAATGTAATGCATAGACTAGTGGGTATGGCTTTATTCCATTCATACAAACCCAGGTGGTAGGCTCATAGTTTCCTAATCTTGTTTTCCATCATGGGGTGGAGAAAAGACCATACATTTAAGACAAAATAGCCCTTTTTGCAGGTCCTAGCTATTCTTCCCACATGATATTTCAATTACAGTTTTCTGAAAAGTAAAATTTCACATGAATAAAAATGACATATACAAGAGATCTTTAAACTATTTGGATCCTAAGAAAGCACTCATTATAAGTGTTTCTCTAGTAAATGCTTAGTTTATGGTATTCAAACTTAAGATGTTTTACTTTAAGAATTCTCTTGACCAATCTTTCCTTGAGAGCTCTTTTGATCTCAAGTAGGGTCAAGTTCATCATTGAACTCACCAGAAAATTCATGCAATCAGAAACCTCAGATGGAATTTTTATTGTAATTCCAATTGATACAGGTTGATTTAAACCTCTAAGGCCAATGTAATAAGTCATGAGGTTGAATGGACAAAAGGAAATGGATCCTTCAGACTTACTATGAGATTAACCTTCCAAAAACAGAGAGAAAGAGCATAATAAATGCATAGCGTTTGCTATACTCTTTTCATGGTAATTTAAAAAAAAATAAGTAGAGTCTATTAACAGAATATTGTTCAGGAGACTGCTGAATTAGTTTAACGTCTCAACAAATCTTCTTCTGAAGAATTCTCTAATGATAGCAGTTATTGGCCTGCATGTTAGAACAAAACAGTGTACATCAATAATTTGCTGTAAAATACATACATAATGGGAAGAAAAAGCTAATGTTTGGGATGCACTGCTGTTTGCCACGGGTATAAACTGTGTTTATGTCTCTGCTCCCTCAGTGCAGTTCTGCTTCAGCATATGCCTTCAAGAGAGAGTCTCATATGAAGGGGCACATAGCTGTCTGTATTTGCTTCCCTTGAGAATGGCCAGAATTTAAAGCTGTCATTCTCTGATTTGCTTAGTGCCACAGCTTTAAAGGCTGTCCCAGAATTACTTCAGGATGTTTTGCTGTGGGAGTCTTCTGTGACACCCAGAGGACGTGTCTCTTTTATGGTGTTTAATAGTAGCTGGATTGGCTATTTCACAGATTACTCCTTTCTCCTGGAATGTCTGTATTTTCATGTCTCCCTCTTAATAAAATTTCAAATTTGTCTTTAAAATAATATTGAGGAGGGAAATCAGCCCTGTATTGGGATCAAGGTAGGGTATTCAAAGAACAGCTTTAAAGAATTCTGGATGTTAATAACCAAACAAGGGGTCTGGTTTATGTTTCCAAGGAAGTCAACTTTTCAGAGTCTCTGCAACAATTTATAAAAATGGGAGAATAATAATCATGCTTCAAGCAGTAGAAATAAAACAATAATGAATGCAACACACACAGCCCATGTTTAGACACAATACATATGATAATTAAACAGCATCTTACCATCAGTTTTTTTTAAATTACTTAAATCAATGAATTATACTTTGTTAGATACAGTGAGTTAGCTGAGGAAGTAGAACAGCTAAGAAAAAGACTCCTAAGAAGAATTTCACCACAGTGTACATATTCAATAACTATTGATTTGTTTGATACAACCCCTTAGATCATAGATATTTTCTCAGCTATTTTAATTAGAATAATATAAAAGAAGAGACAGAGGAATTGGATATAGAATCTGTTTTACATCAGTCACTTGAGGATGGACAGAGGAAATAACAGGTCTTTGCAATCTTTAATTTCAGTGAGTCAAACAAGAGGAAGATTGCCAGGATAAACTGTGCTGCTTTGCTTCTGTGGGTGCAGATAATTTGATGCTAGCTCCATTTTGTAATAACAGAAGCCACGATTGTGACTCAGCAAACCAGGCAGGCAACAGAATTAAAAAAAAAAAAAAAAAAAAAACAACTCTCTGTGTGCCCTTCTGGACCTAAGATTGAAGGCCGTCTGTTTTATCTGGCCTCCTTATCATATTACTCCACAATTGCAGTGAGTATCCCATTACAGCCTTGGCTCACCTCCTGCCAAAGCTCTAAGCACATTGGCCATGTGTGCATGAGAATATCAATGTCAAGGCCATGGCAGATGGATGGGTCACTTTGTGGAGTGTGTCTCTCTTTACATGTGCCCAGCAGCATGTGCACTGTGCACCTGCCAAGCATAACCACACACAGACAGATTCGGGGTGGAGGTGACCTTTGTGTGGCTCTTCAGTGCTCAGGCAGGGGGATTCCACTTCTTAAATATCTCTCATGCAGAGGCTTGGAGGCCAATTATCTCTTGCAGAACCTATTAAATCAAGCACTTTCCTTCTCTGAGTTCTATTTATAGAACAAAACTAAGTAAAACAGAAATCTGAAGCTACACAAGGTACCGACAGGCTACCTGTGACCGCAGGATGTCTCTATTTCCAGTACAAATTCTTTAGGAAAGTACACCATGTGACCTAAATCTCAGCACACACAGCTGTTCTTTATTTAGGCTGCTGACACACACATTCTGCAGAGAGCAGGGCAGAGCTATGCCTTGAGAGCCTTAAAGAGGCTCCATCATTCCTTTTGAACTCACTGCCAATTCCAAGTTCAAAGACAGTAGCAAGTATTTTGGTCCATTCAGACTCCTATGACAAAATGCGCACAAACTGGGTGGCTTATAAACAGCAAACTTATTTCTCATATTCCTACAGTCTCCAAGGTCAAGGTGTTGGCAGATTTGATGTCTAGTCAGAGATTATTTTCTGGTTCACAGAGAGAATCTTCAACTTGAGTCCTCCATGGAAGAAGGGTTGAGGGAGGTGCTCAGGGATCCTCTCAGACCTCTTTATTATCCCATTCATGAAGGCTTGATCCCCATTGGCTAATCTCTCAACAGCGCCCCCCCTTCCAATGCCATTGCCCTGGAGGTTAGGATCTCAATGTTTGAACTGTGAAGGGGCAGAGTATTAAGACCATAGTCATGAGGGTAAAGGAAAGCTGTACCCAGATCACCTAGGTGTTCTGGAAGCTATTGGTCCTTTAATTGTAGTCATATTCATTCTTTGCTATATTCACTGTCTTCTTGGTCCTAGAAAATTTGTAATATTTTAGGAAAGTTGGAATTTCCATCATAATAAACAGAAGCAGGGAAGATTTGAGGAGTGCATACTGTCCAGGGAAAATGGCTTCGTAGGCAGAGGAGAGGAAGCCTTGGTTTATAGTCCTTGCCATTTTCCACCGTGTCATTTCTCTGATCATGGCCAGGTTCAAGATACTAACAGTTTAACCATGAGCTTTCAAAATTGTCAAATATTTAAAAGTAAAATCTTTCTTACTGGAAAACTTCTGTATGAGTCAACACTCATAAGGAAAATGGCTTATGTCTTTTATTGCTTTTTCACACCATATATTTGCTTCTTTTCTTTATAGAAATTTATTCTTTATCCATATTTTGAGTATTGTTTTTACAAAAAAATAAGCTACGTTTCTTAAACAAAAAGAGACATGGTCTCATATAGCCCGGGCTGGCCTTGAACTCACTGTGCAGCTGAGGATGAGCTTGAATATCTGCTCCACCTGTCTCTACCACTTGAAGACTGGCATTACAGATATGCACCACTATTCCCTGTTTATGAGGTAGATGAAACCCAAGGCCTTCTGCAAGAAAGGTAAGCACTCTACCAACTGAGCTATATCTCCAGCCCAGCATAAGCTTCTCTCTATAGAAGAAACTGCATAGGTCATGGAGATAGCTAGGTTTAAATAGGGATGTCATACTTACCTGTGCTGTGAAGTATAGAACCCCATCCTCACCTTCTGAGAGAAAGTACCAAATAACACTTTATCCCCAATATAAGAATATTTAGCATTGAGGCTCTGCATGTGTGGGCTCACCCAGTGGCAGAATGCTTGCAGTAGCATGTAAGAAACTCTAAGTTCAATCCTCAGCTCTGAAAAGAAGTTGGAACTTATTTATCAAGTGATCATAAAATCTTAGTGATTTTCTTGTTATTTCTATCCCTTGTGTCATGGTTGGTTTGTTATTTCTTCATATACCAGTCCTACCAATTTAGAATTATTCTTCCTGGTTCTCTCTGCATGAGAATGGAAAAGCAGAAGTGTATTATTATTTAAAGTGGCCTGTCATCACTTAAAGAGTCATCCTGGTGTTTTTTGTTCTTTTTCAAGTGACTTGAAAGTTAATTAGCCAGGTTTACAGATAGACAATCAAGAGGAGTAAAGTGCTACTGAGACATTTCATCAGATGCTAATAAACTTTCATGACATTATGGGCATAGTTCTTGACAGAAACAGCTGAAAGAAATGATTTATCTTGTCCAACAGTTTCAGTAGGATCCAGCCCATCATGGTAGGAATGACATGATGGAATAGGTCAGTTCAGCATGGTAGAAGCTCGCAGCTGAGGCAGTTCACATCATGGCTAAACAGAAGAAAAAAGTCGGACAGGAACCTTCAAAAGCACAGCCCTGATCCCTACTTATGATAGTAGATTCTCCTTCCTAAAGGTTTTACAACCTCCTAAAATAGTGCCATTATCTTGGAAACAAGCATTCAAATCATAAATCTGGGACGTGGAGGATATTTCAGATTCAAATCATAACACAGAGATTGTTTTATTGGATTCAGAGAAGAGCATTGCTGAAAGGGCCTCTTGGAAGAACTTACCAACTCTATTATTCTGATACAGTCAAAACTGCAAATGGGGGTTGAAGTGTAATTACATGACTATATGATTATACAACCACAGGCAATATTAATAACAGCAACAGTTAATGTATTTAGTGTGTTACTGATAATAAGTTCTTTTGATTGAAATAATTCATTTACCCTGAAGAATTCAAAATAGGGAAATTAAAGTGTTTCAATAGGTGAGGGTAACTTGGAAAGAAGCAATTATGGGTCTACTTATGGACCATATTGCTACCTGACTACTGAAACTTATGTTTTTTCATTGTGCACTGAACCTCTAGCAGAACTGGGACCCTGGTGCCAATACCCACCTTGTGACCTATGGCCTAGGACCTACTTCACATGAAAGAAGTAATATAAACTTTCATTTTTTTATTTGTGGGGTATGTACATGACCTAATCTGATATCTGATAACCTATATAAATCAAATATAGGAAATTTGATCCCTGAATATGCAATGTGAATTGAATTGAAAAATATAAGAATCCACATTAACCAGACCAAATGACATGTGATCATAGTAGCTGTGTTGACCCTGCTATGTGTCAGGCATGGTTTTAGGTAATTAAATACATTATGCTATTTACCATTTAGAAGAGGGATTTGTCCTCATTTATCTCAGAAATGTGAATGAATGGCCCTAAGGTTACTTTAGACAGCCATCAATAGAACCACAATTCATCTGTTTTCTTGGCTAACTCCAAATCTCACTTTATTAACATCATGTCACCAGCTATTTTAAAGAAATACAAAATCAAAAAGCACTCATGCACAGCTTCAGAAACCTCAGTTCTTCCAAATATGGATATTAACTTTTAAATAGGGTCAGCCAACTATCCCCAGTGCTTATCTTAAAAAAAATGAAAATTATAGAAAATATCATAATGTGGATATGCACACAGAATTTTTAATTTTTTAAAAAATTTTGGTAACAGATTTTTTTTTCAGGACAATAGATAATTGCTCATTTGTAATACTTAACTTTCTGATCCCAAGTTTTCACTTGAATTCATAATGCTCAGATTAGAAGAACATTTTTCATTTCTATGGCAACCAGAATTATGTTCCTTGTCCCCTCATTTTCTAAAACTCAAATGGATTTCCTTTACATCAGAATTAGAATAAACAGTGGAAGCAGGTAACTCTATTTTTAAAGCCTATTTGCCTCTACTAATAGTCTCTTGCCATCAATTGGAAAGAAATATTCCCTTTAGTCTCTCCTTCTCCTTGCCTTTAAGTTTGCTCTATTGTCAGTACAACATCTGTTCAGGTCCTATATTTGAATATTTTAACCAACAGTGGATTCAAAAAATTAGAAAAATGGGACCAGGAGATGTCTCAGTGCATAAGAGCATTTGCTAAGCAAGCATAAGGACCTGAGTTCAATCCCCTGCACCCATGTAAAAAGCCAGGCATGGCTGCATGTACCTGTAACTGTAGCACTGAGGAGGCAGAGATAGGAGGATCTCTGATGCTCAGTGTTCATCCAGACTAACAAATATAGAAAAAAGTGGCTCCAGGTTCAGTGACAGAGTCTGTCTCAAGGAATATATATGAAGATGAGTAGAAGAAGACAAGCCAGTCTGTGGTTCCACACCTGTGCACATCCATGAAACATGCATCTGAACATGCACAGGCAAACACACACACACACCAAAATATATTGGGAAAAATTGCACTTGTACTGAACATGCACAAACACTTTATTGCTGTTTCCCTACCCTATACTATATAACAATCATTTATATAGCCTTTGCTTTGTATTATGCACTTTAAGTAGTTCAGGGATGATTTCAAGTTATGTGGGAGGAGGAGGTACATGTTTACATGCAGACACTGCTTCTTTTTTTTTTTTAACTTTTTAGTTTATTTATTTGAGAAAGAGTGAAGAGTGAGAGAGAGAAAGAATGGGCAATCCAGGGCCTCTAGCCACTGCAAATGAACTCCAGATGCATGTGCCACCTTGTGCCTCTGGCTTCACGTAGGTACTGGGAAATCAAACTCATGTGCTTAGGCTTTGCAGACAAGCACTTTAACTGCTAAGCTATCTCTCCAGCCCAATATATCACTTCGTTTTATGGAAACGGCTTGTACATCTGTAGATTGTGGTATCAGCATTGGTTCTTGTAACTAATCCCTTGCAGAAAACAACAGCTGCATTTGCCACTGAGACAATTACCAATTGGGTGGACCTACAACCCAATTGCTTGAGGCTATCTATTTAATGGTTTTCTTTTGGGGTGGGATGTAAAAGTCCTGTAGAACTGGTTGAGTTTCTTATAGGTCCTCCGGAGCAGATACACAGATGCCCATGGTTCCATAGAGATGTAGCATACATGTTTTCGTTGTTTATGTTTGGGGGCTTTGTTTGTTTGTTTGTTTTGAAGTAGTATCTCACTCTAGCTCAGGCTGACCTGGAGTTTACTATATAGTCTTAGGATGGCCTGGAACTCACAGAGATCCTCCTACCTTTGCCTCCCAAGTACTGGGAGTAAAGACATGCGTCACCATACCCAGTGTGACATACATTTAAAAAGACCCAAGAAACCTAAGGAAGTGTTTATATAAATAGAATTAACTGTAGTCCTTTTTAATCTTTCATTCTATTTTTGGATTTTATAACTATTATTGTTAACAACATATTTTGTATGAATACATCATGTGTTGGTACCCTTGTTAACCTTGCTCCTACCCCCATTCTGCTGTGGACCCTATGAGGCCTTAAGAACTGGCACATCTAAGTGTTAGAAGCTTCTCTGTTGTTACAATGTTACTAAATGTCAGGAAGAATAGGGCACAGAAATTATGCCTATGAGCTTAGCAAAGCAGCTTCCAGCCTCTAAGGGCACTCTAGTGACCAACCACACACTATTCTTGTTAGTGGTCTCCCCAATAGCAAGCTATTGATGGATGTTTCACTCATCTTCCCCACCTTGTCCTTGACCAATGGTCAAGGAAATGCATTTTGTTTGGAATGCAAGTATGTTCTCTCTGTTCCCTCTGTGAGTTAGTACAATGAGCAGTTAAGAGGCAGGGCTTCACATCTAGACTAAGTTACTTGATACTGAGTTTCAAAAACATATTTGGCCTCTATGAAATATGGTGTCTTCATCTAGACTGTGGTTAAGAATGCCTTCCTGAGAGAATATTTGATGAGATCTCATTTGTGAAACACCTGATGTAAAACATGACTTGCATTTTTTCATTTTCATTTTAAATATGTACCCCATAAGTCATCTTATCCCTGTCATTTCCATTGTCATTGTTTTTCACTTGGAAACCTTAAGCTTGTGTGTGATTGTCATGGCACAACACTCTACTCTCCTAGCTTTAGAGAAAACCTTGAGCTTTCAGTAACCTCATCAATCCTGGGCTTCTTCTAGCTTGCCAGTTTTCATTACTGCCTGGTAGTGTTACATAGAAATAAAGTGTTAGTGACAGGACACCTGCTTAGATTAAGAAAGACCTCTAATTAAATCTCAGTTCTACCTTGGGCCTGATGGCAATATGATGGACCAATGAGTAAGTCACTAGCCTCTCTGGCATTTGGACTCTTCCATGCAAATAAGAATAACAGGAATTTCTTTACAGAATGGATCTAGGAAACAGACCAGATGAGGTATGTGGCAATGCTTAGGATGGCACCTAACGTAAATATTAATCACCTTTGCTTTTTCTCCTTACTGACACCGACACTACTTCTATGCAACACGTATATTGTTGAGGGAGCATTGTTTTTGAAACCATTTTGGTAGCTTGTTACAGCAAAACAGACCCCCACAAATTGTAGGTACTTAAGGCAACATTAATCATTTGCTTTCCTCGCAAAGAATATGCACTTGCACTTCAAACAGGGCTCAGCAGGAGTAGCTCATTGCTACTTTAAGCAAAGCTGCCAGATGAATGGGTTAAGTCAAAGTTGGAAGATCCAATTTTGAGAAGGTGACCACATGAAAAGTTAGTGCTGGCTACTGGCTGGGAGCTCAAAGTACTTGGTTTCTTTCCAGATGGGCCTCACCATGGCTTGCTTAGACTCCCTCACAACACTGTGGTGAGTCTTTAAGAAGAAGCCATACAAGAGAATTGGAAGAAGTGCTGGGTATTTTTACAATTCAATCTTGCAATTTGTATTGTTATGTGCTAGTGGCTCTATTCATGGAAGCAATTGCAAAGATCCACTCAGGTCAAAGAAGGAGAGGACAGACCACCACTCAATAGCAGGAAGGTCAAAGTCAAATTTTAGGATCTGATCAGATGGGAAATAGTGCCAACACTTTCTTTGAAAAATACAATCTTCCACAAAGAAATCTATCTAAGATAGTCTCATCGAGACTTATAAATGAGCCCATTATAGGCATAACATTGTCTTATCATTGAGCTCAGCCTTATGTCCTTAGGAAATTGAAATTCATGGTGTTTAAGATCCCAGGGGTATTCTGATGATATTCAAAAATCAATTTTGCCACTTACCCATACAACTCTAAGTAAACAATTTAAAATCTTTATCTGTAAAGTTTATATGTATACAATATAATAAATTAACCATATGAGAAAAATAACCATTTTTTTTTTTACTCATTATTCATTATTGCTTCTTTAGATGGCAAAAAGTTATTCTAGGTTTTGATTTAAAAAACAAAACAGTGATGGCTTTCCCATGGGAAATGTGCAAAATGATCAGAAAGATCATGCCTCTTCTGCCAGCTCATCTTGTGGCAAAGTAAAAACGAATATGCATGATGGAATCAGAGAGACTCAGGGTACATGTTGACTCTTCTCCTTAATAGTTTATTAATTTATCTTTCATTACCATAATACCTGAGGCCAGCTGACTTTGTAAAGATAAGAGGTTTATTTAGTTTACAGTTCTAAAGACTGAAGGACATGGTTACCAGCATTGGTTCAGCTCCAGCAAGGACCTCATGATGGGTTGCATCAGACTGGCAGGAACACATGTAGGAGTAAAACATCCCACCTCAAAGTAAAATATCAAAGAGGTTAGGCAATTTCTGAAGCAGGTTTTTATGACAATCTTCCCACAAAAACTGACCAGAGATCCACAAGTCATATTTAATCCGTTCTCAGAGTAATACCCTAGCAACCTAAGAACTTATACTGGGTCCCACATTATAAAGGTTCTACATTGTCTCCCAACACAATCAACCTCCCTGGGCATCAAGCTTCTAACAGAAAAGACCCTGCAGGATAAATCACACCCAACCCATAGCACGAGCACTTACTGTAGGGAAATCACACCGTCTTCTTCAAATCTGATCTATAAAAGGGACCAAGTGCTGCTATAAGCATTGAATCAAATAATGTGCATGAATGGGTATGTCATACTGCTCATATGGAAAATAGATTGAAATAGAGAAAGTCATCAAAGTTTGCTAATAGAGGTAATGAGTCACAAGTGCATTCACGGAAGAGCTTCCAACCTACTGAGATGCTGAAAAGAGACAAAAAGCTCACAAAATACTTTAAGATCTGAAGGCCCTCAAAGTAAATACCTTAATGTGCTTTTGGAGCTGCCATACAGGTCAGGATTTTGGTGAGTGGTTGAGTATGTACCTTGGCTTTAGAAACTTGTGATAAAGAGTAAATCCATGTGACTAGAGACAGGGACACATGGGGCCTACAGTTTAGCCATGTAGGGAGATTAGGAAAGGCATTCACATGACAGATCGAAGGTGAATGCAGCAGGGGAAGAGAATGTGTTGTGTTGGAAAGAATTTTACCAAGCCTTCATTTTACACTGCGATATTTTTTCTTGTGTGTGCGTGTTACATGCATGTGTACAGATGTGCACACCCAGCACATGTGCATGTGTAGGTCAGAGGAAAATACTGGGTGACCTCATCTATGGCTCATCCACATTGTTTCCTTGAGAAAGTCACTCACTGAACTTGGAATTGCCTTTTTTTTGTTAGATTGGATGACCAATAGACCTATCTATTTTTCCAATCTCTACTCCCCACAGAACTGGGGTTATGGTGTATGTGTGGCCATTCTCAGCTGTTATATGAGTGTAAGGGTATTGAACTTGGGGTGAGTAAGACCCTCACATTTGCAAAACAAGTGCTCTTAGCCACCGAGCCATCTCCCAACCCCCATATTATGTTGGATTAAAAAAATATTCACTCATATTTAACATAGTAACTGAAACTCTCACTCAGGGTTAGGGGACTAGCTTGCATTAGGAAACCCACTGATGACTAAGCAGCAAACACCCTCACACACACACCCCTCTAGCTCTCTCCAACCGCACTGAATAGTAACTTGTTTCTTTGGCAGAGAATAAACCATAACTAAAGTAGCTCTAAGAATAGCTGTTTTCCCCAGAGCACCAAAGATAAAGCAAAAAAATAAATCATTTCTCAGAAGTATGGAGTGGCTTGCTTACCTGTGGCACTTCACTGATGCCTTTTAGTGAATTTAATTGTGAGTATATTTTTTCCCTCACAGCCTTCGATCCTACCACTACAAGACATCAACCCCATAGATTAGTGGCTTCCAAATTCTCAACAGCTGAATTAGAAACAAACCTTCAGATTAGAATCGCTTCTACCCTACCACACACCCAGAAGGTGAGTTGACCATGATTGTCTGCTCTCTTCAAGGGGTTATGGAGATTAGCTACATGTGTGAAAAGTGTATCCTGTACCCATTCCTCACTTCAACTTTTCTCAGCATAAGGAGCACCTTATTCTTCCTCTGACGCTTGCACAATCTTCTCTCTACCACAGGGTCCTTAATGCACAGTGTTGGAACTCCACATAGACCCACTCAGACTTATTCATCATTTCTATGTGCCTTTCTCTAGGGCTCAGTGTGTTTATATCTCTTCTCATCCTTGAGTTCTGGGGCTGCTTTGCCATGATGTGCATGGCTTTGCTATAGTTTAGAGCTGAAGTGTTACCCAAAGGCGAATGGGAAATATCAGCTTACTGAGGGTATGTTCTTAAACAGGTTTACCCTCCCCCTCTTCCTCCTCCTTCTTTTCCTTCTTCCTCTATCTCGGTTTCCTCTCTCTCTCTCTTCTGGTTCAGCCATGATGTGTGCTCCACCACACAATCTTACCATAATGCACTGTCGCACTACAAGCCCAAAGTCACAGAGCCAACCCATCATAGATGGAGCCATCTAAAACTCTGAGCCCAAAAGGAGTTCCTTTCTACAGATAGGTTCACTATTTCAGGGATTTGTTAGAGTGACAGAAAGTTGACTAACAGCATTTCTTTAAACCACCCTCTCTTCTGAGTTCAAGTGATTGTTGAAGAAAGAAATCATAGGTCTTTAAGAATTCCCTGTCCAGTTTTGACCATGTAGGTCTTTGTGGCTTAAGGCAATGTATCTCTTACCATTTCTGTAAAATGGAGATGGGATTTAATCTTGATTAAATTCAGTTTCATCTTGTTACTTTTTTTTCAAAATAATCTCATCACTGGAGATCTTTCCTTCTTTCCTTGCAGCAGGAGACCCACAATGTCTAGTTGAGGTCATGCTGCATGAGTGCACCAGTTGTAAAATTCACTATCACCTTGTCAACAAGCCATTTTAGCAGCTAGTGATGAGTGTTAAGTCATATAAATTGTCAAATAATGCCTTCTAATTCCATTTTTCTTTCTGAATTATTAGGTGGAATTCATCTTGAAAGAACATTCTGTTACCCACTGCTGAAATATAAAAGCAGGATACTTAACTCTTATTTGTAGAGTGTTAGAAAATGATTTGCTATCCTAGCAACTCCAATAGGTGACCAATTCAAGTTAAATATGAACTGAAAAGGGATCTCAAATGATCAAACACTCAGCCACTTCCTCAAAACCTTGACTCTGTGATCACATAGATAGTTTCAGTCAATCATATATATGTGCATATATGTATATATAAGACTATAAGGTTACTAAGATTATATATTTTATCATTACATGTTTATACAGTATATATTTATAGGCCTCCAGTTTCTATAAAGTCTTTCATAATATTACTTGGGTACAAATAAAATTTTCTTTTTCTATACTTCATAAAACTTGATTCATTTAAACCTACATTTTAAGCTATCTATTTTTATCCAGATATATAACTACAAGTGTTTCTTTCATTGAACCCATGGGAAAGAATGTTCACCATTATTGTTATGTTTCCAGTGCCTAATGAAAGTGGCTACACATCAAGTGATAAATTAATGAGCAAATAAATGTGATCCAAAGTTAAGCAATCTAAACATTTATTTTCCCTAAACCCACAAGATTGTGATCAAGTGAAGGATACGAGAGACAATCATAGATAAACCACTAGCTAACCTTCCTAATTTGATAAATTTACTGTAATTTCAGACTTAACTTCAATTTAGTCCATATTCTGTAATGTTTGTATAATAATTATGTGTCTATATATCATTTCTGTCCCAGCATCCATCTGCTGAATCATTTATAAACATAAAGATGCTGTTATATTGTTCAGGCCTACAGAGAAGTCCTGGAGCATAGATAGATATATTTGTGGGGGAAAGTTAAAGACCTGGGGATGAATCAATCAAAAGAAACCATCTGCTTCTCAGGCCAGCAGAGGGGAGCCAATGCTGCAAAAAGTTCATAGACAGATCAAATGGAGCCACAGAAGAGGAAGTCCTAGCTAGCATACACTCAAAAATAGGAGGGTCCTCCTTTTCTTGTTACTTAAATGTATTAAAAAATTCTCTAGGAAAATCCAGGTGATTGAAAATAAAATTTAAAAAAAAACCCAAGTTAATTGCTATTAACTTCTCTGATCTTCAGTCCCAAGATTTGGGAAATTATTTTTAGAGGATACATAAAAGCTGAAAGGAGACCAAGAGGCTGAGGAGATAGCTCAGTGGGTAAAGGTGCTTGCTTGAAAGGGAGCCAGGAAGAGACACAGAGTAAGTCACTCAACACTCATCCTTCTGCTTAACACATTCCTGAGACCCAGTGATCACTGGGCAAGAATAAATTTAAGGTTACCACAAGTGGAACTAGCTGAACAGGCACATTGCAGATGTTGGACAACAAAGAAGATTCATCTTCCTGGAGGTTAAGGAAGAAAGTGTTAGAGAAAATAAACAGCAGTGAGGACAATTTCTCACTTAGGCACCAGAGGGTACCACTGATCCAGAGCATCCCCAAAACAGTGACAAGCTGGTAGGAAGGGAAGAGGGTTTGCCTGAGCACATCTGAATGTGGACATATTTGGCATTTAGCAATTTGCATGAGAAGGACAACTAGAAGTTGAGAGATTTTGTTGTTGTTGTTGTTTTTCAATTTAGGGATAGGCTCTTTGGATTATTACAAATAAGTGGGAAGGCAGAATTCTTTCGCAGGAACACAAATGTTTCACAAACACCATAATTTGACTACTTTATGGCCAGAGAACCAACTTCTGTCACAGATAATTGGTGTAATTTTACCTCTTGGCAGAGACTATGTACTTCTACAAAAAGAGGGATGACAGCTGATTTGGTCTGTCTAATATGTTCAATAATTTTAATAATTGCAAATATCAGTTCAGGTCACTTTTTAAAAGTTTTTATTTATTTATTTGAGAGAGGAAAAGAGGTAGAGAGAGAGAATAGGTGAGCCAGGGCCTCTAGCCTTGGCAAACGAATTCCAGATGCATGTACCACTATGTGTATCTGGCTTACGTGTGTACTGCAGAATTGAAGCTGGGTCCTGAGGTTTCACAGGCAAGTGCCTTTACCAATAAGCCATCTTTTCAACCCTCAAGTCACTTTTGTAACTAATACCTGAAGCAACTCCAAGAATTACTTATGACTTTCTAAATAAAACATATGAAAGGAAATCATACTATGTAATCAGATATCCTAGGAATCAAACAAATCTGTCTCATAGTCAGAAAATTTCAAATAATATGCTCATATCACCTCAAATAGTCATAGTGCAGTAGCTTATCTCACAGTGCTGGAGGCAGGCTGTGTGGGTTCCAATCTCAGTTGGATCACTCAGTTGCTATGTAAATAAGCAAAGGAGCAGGAAATTGAGCCTAGTCCTTTTCTGTAACCCACATAGAATGGATGCAAACCTATTTGGCTTATCAATTTACAACATGAGAACATAATAAACCCTGTGTTGATGTATATGTATCTATCTAATCAAAATCTATGGATATAAGCACCATGTTTCCCATTGTGATCTCCTTCTACATGTGAAAAATATTTTCAAAATTGAGCCAGGAAAGCTTACCAATTAAATTTAAAGAACAAAGTTTGATAGACTGCTACTGCAACTACTAGATAAATAAGAAAATAGAATGTTCCCATTTCATATATTGATACAGACTAGGCTTCTTCAGACCCTCCTAACACACTCTCCTGCTTCCAAAGGTGAAGACTTTCCTGACTTCTGGATATGTTGAGTCAGTAGCATTGAGATTCTTAAATAGACTTAAACACTGTGCTCTTTTGTGTCTGAATATTATCAGTATTACATCTATGAGAAATCCAGCAGCTCATTTTTCACTGCTGCATATAATTGTACTGTATCAATGGAGTATAAGTTGTTTCTGCACAATAATTCTGATGGATCATTGGGTTGTTTCCAATCCTGGGCAATTATGAATAAAGCTGCTCTGATCACACTTGAGCATGTCTCTTGGTGAATGTCAGTACTAATTTATGTTGATTTTCCATGTCATAGGAGGGAAGTCTGTCTAGCTTTGGTAGGTAAAGAAAGACAACCTTGTAGAGCAAGTGCCTCACTTGAACAAGCACTGGGATAGAGCGTACACATACATACCAGTTACTTTTCATCCTCTCTTATGCATCACAAGATTTTTGACATTAGTCTTTCTTATAGATATAGGTCAGAGGACTATCTCAAGTTCAAGTGTCTGCCCTGGCTTTCCACCTTGTTTGAGGCAGAGTCCTTTGCTGTTCACTAATGCATTTGCCAGGCAAGCTGGCACAAACGCTTCTGGAGGAGTCTCCTGGCTCTGACTCTCATTTCCCCATAAGCATGCTAGGATTACAGACACCTCCTACAGACTATAGCATCCAGGTTTATATGGACTTGGGAAATCTGAACTTGGATAATCAAGTACTTTGTCCACTAATCCCATCTTTCTATCCCTACCTTGTGATTTTAATTTCTTTTATTTTGTAATCTTTATCTCTATATTCTGTGGCCTTTTGAAGCCATTTGGTATCCTATTTTTATGAAATTTATCCAAGCCTTTTACACACTGAAATCTTTTTAAAAACCCATGTATAAGAATGTTTATATAAGTGTGTGGCAAACACACACTTAAGAAAATGTTCATCATCCCTAATCATCAGGAAAATGCAAATTAAAACGACTATGAGATTCCACCTTACCCCAATAAGGATAGCAAACATCAAAATCCCAAATGAAAATAAATGCTGGCGAGGATGTGGAGAAGTAGGAATATTCATGCACTGTTGGTGGGAATGTAAGATGTTACAACCACTTTGGAAAGCAATATGAAGGTTCCTAAAAAAGCTGACTATAGAGTTACCAACAGACCCAGTTATTCCCTTACTGGGCATCTACCCTAAAATGTTCAAACCACAGGCCAGAGAGATTTGCTCAACCATGTTTGTAGTAGCCCAATTCGTAATAGCTAAGAGCTGGAATCAACCCAAATGTCCATCACTAGAAGAATGGATAACTAAGATGTGGTAAATCTACACAATGGAATTCTATATAGCAATAAGAAAAAAACAACACAAGGAAATTTGAGTAAAAATGGTTGAACCTGGAACAGATCATTCTCAGTGAGCTTACCCAATCACAGAAAAAAAAAAAAATCACCACATAGTCTCACTCATCTACAGCACCTAACCTGAATCTACCCAAGATACCTTACATACCCAGCAACCATCTCATGGACTAGACACTAGGATGGATGGGGAGGGAGGGGAGGGCATCGAAGAGCTGAGAAACACAAATCTAGACCCAAATGGCAATGGTACCATAAAATTCTACTTCCTCAAAGGCAGACCAAATGGCTGAACCATCACTAGGCCCTTACAGGGAACACCTGAACCACAAGACACTGGAGAGGGTAGGATCAAAGCTAACCTTAATCTTATACATCTTCCCTCCCTCCCTCTCCCTCTCCATCTCCCTTCCCTCTCCCTCCGCTCTCTCTCTCTCTCTTTGCCTCTCTCTCTTCTCTCTTCTCTCTAACTCTTGTATATTAGTTATCTTTTTCCTCATTTTCTTAGTGGGCACTGACCTGTAACTCCAAGTACCAGCATGGGGCTATCATCCACAATGAGTTTTTGATCAGAGAGACCTACAAGGTTTCCTAAACGACAGACAGATTTCTGTCAGAGTACTTGATGACCCACCAAAGGTTACTGGTAACACCCTACTGATGAAGACGCCATATGCAGTTGACACGAAATGGAACGGCATGGCTGGAAGCCAGGAGAGAATCAGTCCCCAGACAGTCATCACATCTAGTGCCAGAAGGTGCTACATAGGCGACTGGGGGAAAATGACCAATATCTGTTCAAGCAACTCATGGTCTAACCTACTTAGCAGCAAATAACCTGTTGTGATGCCCACACAAGTGCAATAGTGGCACACAGCCATGGTGGAGAACCAACTGCTCTTGATTTGGCTAACTGATCCCCTCAGTGCTATGGGACCCATAGCTGGAGCTGGGAAACAAGTCAGAACCATATCCAAACATAAGCCCACTCTCCAATATCAAGCTACCATCAATCATGGGCTACAAGAGGGCCTACACCTATTAAATTCTCTATAAAATGTAAGGGTTATCTCATTTGTCCTGGTGCTAACTTACTCTCTGCTGGAGAATCTGCTTCTCTTTTTCAGATAGATGTAGATCCTAAGGAGAGAGCCACCCCATCATACCTCAAAAAGGCCCCGGCTGAAACTAAGAACAGTTGGCCAAACTAGCAAGGGTGCTGTTTTCCTGATGAACTGGATACCAGCACAAGGGGGAAGGAGATCAACACAGAGAAAAATCAACTCCTAACAAATAATATTTCCAGAGATTCAGAGGCCCCCAACACCTCATCACTGAAGCAGACCAAAAATGAACCCAACATGGCTCAGGGAAATTTTGTGGAAGAGGGAGCAGAAAGAATGTCAGAGCCACATTTTGGGTCATGATATGCAGAGACATTTATCTTACCCATAACTGTGGGCTAACTCCACAATGCAAGACCCATATACCTCCACAAGGAGGGGCCAATGGGGAGAGGGTAGGTCATGGATGAGTCTAATAAAGGTACCAGACTGACTGCATTTGCTGAATACAAAACTAATTAATAAAAAAAATTTTTTTAAAGAATCTTTATAACTGTATTTTTTACATGGGGCCTTGTTTTAATTTGTGGATGACAAAAAATCCTACTTTGAATTATTATAATTTTAAGTAAGCCTAGATAAATCATATTTTCTTTCATAAGTAATACATTTTGTGTTGTGTTTAAGAAAGTTGGCCTACCTCAAGGTCATGACAATATTTGCATTATCTTTAAGATTTAATTTCTTTAGGTCACAATCTATGATTGATCTCAAGATGATATTTTTTCTGTAAGACAAAAAGGTAGGATCAAAATTAACTTTGAGAATATAAATTTTCAATAAGGCCAGTATGCATCATCAAAAGATACCATGTTCCTCAATCAACTCACTATGATAAACTATTCACTTCAAAATGTTTCCAACTATTTTCATATTGCTACTCCTTATAGAGCTTCATTTGCTACTTATTTCATACTACCTATAAAAGTACTTTTTTCTGTACTTTTAGAAGAATTAGGTGGTTTTCTCATTTTTATTTAATTATAGTGAACTATATTTTTAATTTACAAATATTAAAACAATCACTGTGATAGAGAAAATCATGAACAATTTTCCCTTATACTCTTACTCAATATTTTTGTATAAGATTGTGAGATTTTTTTTCCTACATTGATGAATTTCCAAAATGATGCTTTGAAATTTATTTCAATTCTGACACATACCAAAGCCAGCACCAAATGCAGATTTTAAGGGCTTATTCCTATAAAACTACCCCCTGACCTCAAGTGTAATTCAGGCAGCAGTCTCCCAAGCTGGTTCTCATAAACCATTCACATGCTTTGATAATTTGAAACTCTCAGAACCCAGAAAAGGAGTTTGTTTACTGTTACCAGTTAATTGCAAAGGCTAATTTAAAGTCCATGTAGGAACAGCCAGGGGGAGAAGTTTATAAGGAAAGGTTTACATGGGCTCTGAGTGAATGACCTTAGGCCATGTGGAGTGAAATGAACTCACTTATGCTGGCATATGGATCACCACCAGCCAGTTTTCCAAACTTCATTGCTTAGAGATTTCTACAAGGCTTAGTCCTGTTGGCAGGTTTAATTATAAGTCAATCTCCAGCTCTCTCACCTCAAATTAGGGAACTTCAAATCATGGTTTGTTCTTTTTGGTAACCAGAACTCACCCAGGAGCCCACCAAGTATTCTTTAATTAAAACAAAAGAACTGTACCCAGGAAAGTCTGTGGGATTAGGAGGTATGTGTCAGAAACTGAAGTCAAAGATCAACCATTAGAACAAAATATTAAATATAATACTTAAAGCTCAGGAAATCACAAGGGTTTTGCAAACTCTATGCCAGGTACTAGGGACATAAATCAAATATATTTTTATTATATATATAGTCAGGATAAATTAAGCTCAGTCATAAAATATCTATCCATGTATACATAGTTGGAGTTTACTGATATTTTGTTTAGGAATTTCCCAAATATATCTCTGATAATAATAGCCTGTAATTCTCATTTCTCATGCTGATCTTTTCAGTTTTAATTGTCAATGAATGAATTTGTCTTAATTATCTGGAAAAATTTATCCATGCTTAGCACATGTATTACTGAGACATGGTGGTCTCAGATATGCTATCTTGGAATCAGGGCACTTTGATTCTCTCAGTTATGCAGTAATTGTGTGTTGTTGATTTATACAAGTAGAAATTTTTGAAGTTTGGCAGTAGGAAAGCTAATGTAAGTCTCTTTGGTAGAAAATCATGGCCTTTTCCAAGAGGAGTCTACAGCCACTTTTTAGACATGAGGAATGAAGGGAAGTGCATTGACTTCCTAAAGGCTATTAGAAATGAGTCTTGAACTTAGACTTATCCTCACATACATGGAGATATGATGGTTCACCAGTCAAAGTCAGAGATCACAAACATGAGGTGACACTATATCTTAGTCCTAATGGATCTTAAATCTCAAGATAAATAGTACGAACAGATATGCCTAGTAAGTGATATCATGTCTAAACTGGTTTTCTGACATTCTACTGGGAAGAACCAAATATATATTACTGGATGTTCCTCCCTATGAAGATAGTAATCCAGAACTGGCATTCACACCTGAGGAGAGGCACACTTAGCTTAGCCATCAAAAACTTAAAGTATGCAGAAGATAACTCTTATAAATAAATCCTTTTATTTGTATAAGTTAGTGATGCAAAATCCACATGTCTTATGAGAAATGATAACAGATTATTACAAGTATAATTGGACACTAAGACCAATCACAGCAAGAATTTCAATTTAGCTCCTGCCAACTGTTATGCAATGAATGGTACCCAATCACCAATCACAATAAAGCTTATACATTCTTCAGGGATAATAACTCATCTTTATGGTAGTATTTCATAGTTATGAAAGACTTGACCACATTGTCTCAGCCTTGTGTATTTTTTTTATCATTCTCTCTCCCAATAGTATACAAAGTGACTTTGCTCATTCCAGAAGCTCACAGAATGTGATGAGTCATTACATAGATCAAATAATGCTAACAGGGATATTAGTGAAAAAAGGCATCAAGCACCATAAAGACCCTCATTAATTAGGGTGGGAGCAGGGAGATAGCTCACCAGCAAGTCTGCAAGAAGGAGCTGAGCTTCACTCACTGCACTCTTGTAACATGCTGGTTGCGGTGGCACATGCTTGGAATCTTAGCACTGTGGAAATAGAACAGGCGAATCCTTAGAGCTCTCTGAACAACAGATAGTATAACCCAGTTGGTGAACTTCAGGCCAATGACAGACCATGTCTCAACAGAAAGTGGTCAGTGGACCTAAGGAACAACACCCAAAGGTTGTGCATTGCTTCTTCATGCACACATTTGCATGTGCACCTGGACATGCACATACATCCGCATACCTATGGACAACTATGTACACACACATATGTGTGTGAAACAGATGAGAGTTTTCAAATGAGACATAAGCTTTAAAACAAGTTTAGGGGCTTCTGTGATGATAAGGTTACTAGAAGTGTATCTATCTGTAGAGTGCTGGGATTTTTCTCTTAATGTTAGAGTCAGGGCACTAAAACTTGCTCTACCCACAGTTAATAAAGAAATCTGAGACATTGAATTTCCAATGCTACCTTTGGTCACACTTCTCTGGCCCACTCAGAAAACCCTTCCACAACTGTCACCATCAGTGGGTTAACATTAACATAACTCCACATTGCCATGGAATGCCATTTAACATTACTGCTATTCAGGACCCATGTGTGACACACACACACACAAATAAGAGCAAAGAGATTATGCCTACTGCATACATCTTCTTTTCATGTTGATACCATCCAGAAATGTGACTTGCTCTGCATGATAGCAGGATGCCCTGCTGAAGATGTATTTACAGTGCTAGCTGGGAGAAAACCTTTGAAGATTGAGGAACAGCCTGGAGCATGTGATGTATGCCTTAAACCAATGGCCAATTTATGTTATCATCTCTTTGACAGCCAGAATTCATGGGTCTGAGAATTGAAGCAAAAAGGTAATTAACTTAAAAAGCTTTTACTTCCTGTTCTGTGAGGCTGAGGTTAGCAGGATGGGGAAAGCATTCATGCACAAGAGAGGACTATTTCCATGAGGAAACACAGTCACAACCAATCAGAAACTGAGCTTCCTATGATGCTGAACCAACAGTCAGAGAAAAGCAACACTATATTTTCTGTCCAGGGTACATAATGTACTTAGTACTGGAGAAATTAACCTGCTATTACTCAATCTGGGGTGAGTAAGTCTGTGTCTACAATCCAGGAAACTCACTGCTTAGCACTTCGGACTTCTTTGCCCAATAGAGCTCAATAGCAAAACAGTCTGAGAATAATAAAGGGGAAAAAGCATGAAGGGTTCAGACAGTAGATAAATGAAGATTTGTATTGTTATGTTAGGTCATGAACCCCATCCAACTGAAGTGCTGGACAGAGTAAGAGGAAATGCAAAGAATGGTAGGAAATGGAAAACATAAGATCCCACATTAAACAATGAGACCAACTCCTAACAAACTTGGATGTATGTAAGCTGTGTGGATTACTTACTTTGCTTTCCCATTTTCCTCTAGTATGTTAGAGAAGAACATTGATAGTGGTCAATATTTTCAGCTTCAGGTGGAAAAGCAGATAAATTTGTAGTACCTCTGGATGACATAGTAGCTGTCTATTGTGATCAGTGCAAACTTTGTTCACCCAAGACAAAAGTGCCTGTTGAAGAGAAGGGATTTAGTCCTGACAAACATATCCCATGAGCTCTTCCATCCAAGCCCTGTCCTTTCTCAGTCTGTTGCCTTATGAACAATATTGAGAGTGTAGCAGAAATGTGTGCAATGCAAGCTCCCACTCATGCCAACTAAATAGACATTGATGAACAAAAGCTCATTCTTCCGAGACACGCCTATAGGGACTTCTATCTTTGATCTTTTTAAAAATGAATGATATAATATTATTTTTTTTAATTTGTCTTTATTTTTCATGTGTGTGTGTGTGCTATACTTGCAGATGTATGTGTTTGGATGGGGGGCACACATATGTGGTATGTGTGCACATGGTGCTCAGATCCTCATACGTGTATGGTAAGCGGTTTATCCACTGAGTCAAATCCCTATCCCCCTTACAATTCCGTATTTGAAGCTAACTAAACAGAAGAGCAGCAGTAAACAAAAATCAGTTACTTTGATCTAACTTAAGCATGAGTTGGAAATGTCTTTCAGCTGTAATTGTATTGCATCTGTCTCCCTAGGTATTCCAAGTCAGATTCAAGGATACTGCCTACATTTTGGTTGTGCACAACTCTGACTCTGGCCCTGATCTTGAACTAGAGAATGAGCCAACAGCCTCAGCCTACTGTACCTGGAACATAGTATTAGCAACATGGCATGTCTGGTTTATCCCTGAGTTATGGGTTGCTTTCCCAATGGAACTGGGGCCCCACATTTCTGTTTTCTGTAATGATAAGCCACATTGATCTAAGTCCTCTTACCTCTCCATGAAGAGGAGATGCTGAGCCACTTACTTGTAAGAACATGCATTTCTACTCCTTAAAAAAAAATCTTACTTCTCTCTGTACCCCATAAATATAGAAATGATCATTCTTCAGTTAAAAATAAAATAAATTCCTCTGTGCTTACTAATGAAAAAAAAAAAAATCTTCTCAAGCCAGGCATGATAGCACACGGCTTTAACCACAGCACTAGAGAGGCAGAGGTAGGAGGGTCACCATGAGTTGACCCTGAGACTACATAGTGAATTCCTGGTCAGCATGAGCTAGAATGAGACCCTACCTCGACAAACAACAACAACAAAAACCTTCCAAAATAATGACTGTTCATTACAAGACCTCTTCCTTACCCAATAAGAACTCTGTAGCAACATTTTGGCAGACCTCCATTCCCACCTACATAAATGACTGATGAATTTGTCATAGACCTCAATCTTACCTGTATTGCTACCTTCTTTGAGAGTGAGCACCATTGGCTCCTGTGCAAATTGTGAGAGTTCTACCAGTGGAGTCATTGTTCTCCACTCCCCACGACTGTTGCTATGGGTTAATGAAGACTTGCATTACCTGCAACTTCATAGTAGGAGCTGCTTCCAGCTGCCATGAATGTCACAAAGTCAGCTATACTGGCCAGAAGGAAACTTATTAAGGTAAAAAGATAATCTCAGAGCTCTAAGAAGGTGTGAGGCTGTGTATTTGGGACCTGTGCGCACCAAGCTGTGAAGTGCTTGGCTTGAGACCTATGCACCCTAGATGTGTGAGACACCCCAGTGTGTTTAGGGCCTGTGCACTCCTGGCTAGTGAGAAGTGTGGTGTGCTTGGTGCCTGTGAGCTCCAGGATGCCTGGAGTTTGTGGACTGTGTGTCTAATCCACGCAGCCCTGGTCTATATACCATGTCTCCTGCCTCAGCACCTCTGATCATGCCAAACCATGCTACTGGCCACCTCTTCTCACCAGTTCATTCTGTGGACCAAGATCCAGCCTGATCTGTGGGTCCTAGTGTGCCATGCCCCCAATATCTTCCCCATTCCTGTACCCCCACCCCCCACTGCTTATGTCCACCTACTGGTACCCCCTTATGATATCACTCCTGTCCCAGATATCCAGCACAGGAATATCTGGCAACCACCCACCAAGTGGTACCAGTGATCCTCTTGCAGCCAGCTCAGATGTTAAAGTAAGGGAACAGGGGCAAGTGCTATGGCTTCTGAACCCCACAGGCAAAGCATGGCTGTGATAAAGAGATTCCAGACCTCCAACCACATCTCTCATACCAGCCAACAGTGCCAACCTTTAGGCACACTTGCAACTTCTGCAACCTGCACATCTGTGGATATAACATCACCCCACTCCAATATAGTTCCAACCCAAAATAGAACATTCACTGAAGTGCCTACAAGAGCTAATACTTGCTTCTTCCTAAATAAAACAGACATTTACCCTGAGATGGGTAGACCCCAATATGAAAAATTTAAGAGACAACAAAACTGAGATTTCCACCAAGGTTGTCTAGTCCCACAATGGAAGTCTCCAATGAAACATAGAGGAGACAACAGAAAACAACCCCCCAAATGAAAACACAGTAAGTTTATTTACCTTGACCAAGCATATCACTGAATTAGATGCAAATCATCAAAAAAAAATTGCACAAATGAAATTTAGCAGAATCATCACTAACAGCATGCAGCTTTGTCACTAGGCTTAACTTCATTGAAGAAAACCAGGTAAACATCAAAATAGATAAATGAAATGAAGGTGAATCAACAAATAGAGGCTCTCAACAACTGGCAGATTAAGCTCAGTGAAGATGTGATTAGTACAAAAATGAATTCTAAGAAGCATCAAGAAAATCAAACCACAACTGGAAATTGGAACATGAAAAAGGAACAGATACAATATAGAAAAATGGAGCAAAAAAAAGTCAAATAGATCTTGTAAAAGTCCCCCTAGAAACTTTCATTAACAGAGTTAATTATGTGGAGGACAGAACCTCAGATATGGAAGATAAAAGAGAAGAAATGGTTTTGGAGTCCAAAAACTTTGATAAGTTCAAAAAATCATGAAACCAGAATATGAGGTATTGTGGGATACTGTTTCGGACCACAGGTACACACGAAGGGGGAGAAATTCTAAACAAAGACATATAGAACATATTCAACAAAATTATTGAAGAAAACTTTCCCTTTCAAAAGAGCAACCCATTCACAATAGACTGGACCAAAGAAGAAACTCTCCAAAGAATGTTAAAAGCCACAAGAAAGAACAAAACTCATTACATACAAAGAAAATCCCATCAAAATTACCTCAGAGTTTTCAGTGGAAACTAAAAGCCAGAAGGGCTTGGAATGAGCACTTCAGCGTCTAAAAAACTGTAACTTATAGCCCAAACTACTGTACCCAGTAAAAATATCCTTATAAAAGATGGTAAAAGGAAAACCTTCCATGATAAAAGCCAGCTCTATGATTATTTGAACATGAAGCCAGACCTACAGGAAATAGTTCAGGGAACACTCCAAATGGAGGAGCTGAACAGCCAACCTAAATATCATATAAAAGGAAGAACACCATAACCACAACTAAAGTAGGCATAAAAACTTTCAAAGCTCAAGAAAGCACCAAACCTGATAAAACTCCCAACATGGAAGGGAAGGAATTATATCGAACCTCACAGTCATAACATTAAATAGTAATGTTCCTTGGGGGCAGGGAGGGGGAAATTATGGTACCAACACATAATGTATCCATACAAAGTTCTACTTAATAAAAAAAGTAATGGTCTTAAAACTCATTCATTGTTGCAGTTAGCCTTACATTGCTGGCAAAAAACATCCAATCAAGAGCAGCTTGAAGGAAGATAGGGTCTAATTTGGCTTATAGACTCAAGAGGATGGTCCATGATGGCACTGAAAAATTATGGCATAAGCAAAAGGTAGACATCACCTCCTGGTCAACACCAGGTGGACAACAGCAGCAGGAGAGTACGCCAAACACTGGCTGTGGGAAACTGGCTATATCACCCATAACCCCCAGCAATACACTGCCTCCAGGAGGTTCCAGTTCCCAAATTTCCACCACCTTAGGAGCTAACAATCAGAGCACACAAGGGGGGTATTTGGGACACCTGAATCAAGCCACTCACCCCCATCAAGAGACACTAGTTAACAGGGTGGATCAAAAAAAAAAAAAAATGGGCCCTTCTATCTCATGTCTTAAAGAAATAGACCTTAAGGTGAAAGGATAGAAAATGATTTTTCAAGTGAATGGAATTAAGAAAAGAGCAAGCATATCTATATTAATATCTTATAAAATAGACCTCAAATCAAAAGTAATCAAAAAAGAACACTTTTTACACATCAAGGGAACAATCTACCAAGTGGCTATCATAAGCATAAATATATACCCACCAAACACTAATGCACCTTATAAAGTAAAACCTACTTGGCAACAAACCAGAAATAAATCTCAATACCATCATGGTAAGAAATTTCAATATCCCAGTATCATCAATTGACAGATATTCCAAGCAGAAAGTCAACAGAAATAATAGATGTTAATAACACCAGAGATTGATTAGTCCTAACAGACATCTACAGAACATTCTACCCTAATTCCACAGAGCATACATTCTTCTCAGCAGTGCACAAACCTTCTCCAAAATAGATCATAAATTAGGGCATAAAGAATTCCCCCATAAATTTGGGAAATTGACAAAAGATTTTGTATAATATTGGACCACAATGTGTGAAAGCTAGAAATTCACATCAAGAGAAATAGTAGAAAATAAGCCAATTCTTAGAGAATGAATAGTATGCCATTAAACAGTGAATGGGCTGTGTGAAAGAAATCAGAAAGGAAATTGTGAAATTTCTAGAAATGATAATAGAAACACAACATACTAAAACTTATAGGAAACAATGAATATAGTTCTTAGGGGAAAATTCATAGCACTAAATACCTTCATAACAAAGACAGAGAGATCTAAAATTAATAACATAGCCACCCACCTAAAGTTGTTTAAAAAACAAGAATAATCCAACCTTAAGAGTGCCAGACAGAAAGAAAGATCAGAAATTAAATTACTACATTGGAAACTAAAAAATCAATTTAAAAAAAATTATTAAAACCAAGAGCCATTTCTTTGAAAAAAAAAAAAAATAACAAGATTGATAACCCCTGACCAATTTTATCAAACAAAAAGGGACATCTCAAAAAATATCAGAAATGAAAAGGGGAGGTCACAACATACATCAACAAAATTAGAAGAACCATCAGAACATATGTTCAAATGTATATTCCACAAAATTGGATTACCTGGAAGAAATGGATAAATTCCTCAACACATACCACCTACCAACTAAATCCAGATTGTCTCCTAAACAAACCAATTACATTCATCAAGACCAAAAATGTAATCAAAAACCTCTACAAAAGGAAAAATTCCAGAGCTTGATGGATTCTCAGCTGAATCCTACCAAACCTGCATAAAAGAACTAAAGTCACCTTTTCTCCAGCTTCTTAATATAATTAGAGAAATGGAAATGTTCCCTAACTCCTATGAATTGAGCATCATCCTAATACCAAAACCAGGGAGAGATATAAAACGTAAAACCATAGAACTATATCCCTGAATAACTTAGATGCAAAAACCTAAACAAAGTCCTTGCAAACTGAATTCAACAACACACTAAAGGCATTATCCACCTCAATCAATTAGGCTTCATCCCAGGAATGCAGAGATGGTTCTACCATACAGAAATCCATTAACATAATATTCCACAAAAGGCACCTCATTAGCATGACAGTTTCACAATACTCCATACAAATAACCTTAAATACACATTTCAATTGATACAGGGAAGGCCTTTGACAAAATATAACACCACTTCATGATTCAGACACTAGAGAAACTAGGCATGGAGGGAATAAATAGCAGCATAATAAGGCTATATACAAAGCACCTAAAGCCCAAATCATACTTAATGGGGAAACACTCAAGGAGTTCCAATTAAGATTGGGAACAAAACAAGGGTGTACACTCTCACCATTGCTATTCAATGTAGCATTATAAGTCCTATCCTAAGCAATAAGACAGGAGAAAGATTTTAAAAAGATACAAATTGGAAAGGATGAAGTCAAGCTAGCCCTATTTGCAGATGACATGATCCTATACATAAGTGATCTGAAAGACTCATGTAGGTGATAAATTCCTTCAGCAAACTGGAAGGACAAAATAAATACACAAAATCACTAGCCTTCCTTTATGCAGCAGAAAAATATACAGAGAAAGAATAAACAAGACTATCCTGTTTTCATTAGCCACAAAATGAATAAATAAGTAAATAAAACACTGAGCTGAACAGATGGCTTAGAAGTTAAGGTGCATCCTTCAGAGCCTAAGGAACCAAGTTTGATTCTCCAGGTACCGCATAAGCCAAATTCACATGGTGGCACATGCATCTGGAGTTTGTTTGCAGTGGCCAGAGGTCATGGTGTACCCATCCCACCCCATAAATGTATAAATAATAAAAATAAAATCTTTAAAAAGAATACCTTGGAATAACAATAAAAAGGAAGTTATAGACCTATATAATGAAAACCTAAAAACACTAAAGAAGGAAATCAAGATGGTACCATGCCAAAGCAGTGTAGGGAGGAACAAGCCAAAAAAAAAAAAAAAAAAAAAAACCTCAGCAAAATACACACTTTTACTAAAAAGTGAGGTGGATAGGAAATTGAAATGGCAGCAAAGAAGTAGGAGAGATCCAGAGCATCCAGAGCCTGCGCAGGCTGGTAGAAGCAGCTCAGGCAGGTCTGCCAATTGCGGCAGTGGCGGCAGCACACCAGAAAGCTGCCAGGCTCGGCTTGAGCCACAGAAAAAGCCAGGTGAGGGGATTTTCCACTCACACCTGCACTCTCCACAAACTCAAGAAACGTGAAGGAGAGCAGCAGTGAACAACAGAGGAGCAGATCACAAGGTAGAAGAACACATGGACCAGCGAGAGAACTAGAGCAGCATCAGCAGAATACCCTCCCCTACTGCCAGTGCCCAGCTCCAGTGAACAGAGCAGCGGTCCAGGGACACAGCCATGCCAACTTGAACCAAAAGTGGGACCCAAGCAGGAGCAGAGGTAACTGGGATTACACCAGGGAAGGGTCTCACCTGGTCACAACCTGACTTGGAACCCTCAAGAGATCAAAAATCTTAACCTCCTTGTCTTCAGGATTAAGGGTGTGGGTGGGGCACTACACACCCCAAGGGACAGACAGAGGATCTGGTTGTCATAATTCCTACTCGTGGATAAATACTCTGAGAGTCTTAAGCCACACCTAACACCTTAAGCTCCTATGCTGACGTTATATGACATCAGATTATCTGATAAATCTAATAATACCCAGCTAACTAGAAAATTCAAACATTAAATAATTCAGGATACAAAAATATATACATTATAACAGAAGAAACACCAAAAATAAAGACAATATAAATCCACCAAAAAGTATTAATACAGCAAAATGACCTCCAGTGAGAACAAGTTAGAGGAAATGCCTGAGAAAGATTTCAAAAGAATGATTATAAATATGTTCAAAGAGGTCAAAGAAGAAATCAAAGAGGAAATCAAAGGAATCAAAGAAAACATAGGACACCTTTTTAATGAAATAAAGAGGTCAATACTAGACATAAATAAGGAGATAGAAATAATAAAGGAAAATCAGTCAGAATTAGTAGCAATGAAGAACACAGTCAATGAAATAAAAAACTCTGTAGAAAATCTCACCAGTAAAATGGATGAAGTAGAGGACAGAATATCTAAGCTAGAAGACCAGGTGGCAGATCTAATACAGACCAACAAAAAGAAAGACAAAGTAATAGAAAAGTATGAGTGGGAATTTCAAGATATTCATGACACTATGAAAAGACCAAACATAAGAATTCAGGGCATAGTAGAAGAAGAAGAATTTCACTCCAGAGGCATAGTAGGCATCTTCAACAAAATCATAGAACAAAACTTCCTCCAAATTGGGAAAGAGGTGCCAATGCAGATACAGGAAACCTTTAGAACACCAGCCAGACAAAACCTGGAAAGAACCTCTCCTCACCATATTATAATCAAACTACCAAACACACAAACCAAAGAAAACATACTGAAAGTAGTCAGAGAGAAAAATCAAGTTACCTACAAAGGCAAGCCTATCATTATCACTATAATTACAGCAGGTTATTTAACACAAACTTTAAAAGCCAGAAGGGCATGGAGTGATATATTCTAAGTCCTGAAAGATAACAACTGTCAACCAAGATTACTTTATCCTACAAAGCTATCCATTCAAATAGACTGAGAAATAAGGACATTCCATGACAAAAGCAAGCTAAATACAAAACCAGCTCTATAGAAAATACTTGAAAGAATCCTCCATGCTGAAGAAAAAGAAAATCACATACATAAGGAACTGGGAAAAAACAAACAATACTCAAATACTACTTAACACAAGAGAGCAAAGGTAAAACCAGAAGAACTACAAAAAATGGCAAAAATGAATACACACCTTTCAATATTATCTCTTAATATAAGTGGCCTCAGTGCCCCAACCAAAATGCATAGGTTTGCAGACTGGGTTAAAAAGCAGGATCCTCCAATTTGTTGCTTCCAAGAAACCCACCTTTCTACAAAGCATGGACACTATCTTAAGGTGAAAGGTTGGAAAACGGTGTTTCAAGCAAATGGACCTAGAAAAGAAGCAGAGTTTGCTATCTTAATATCTGACAAGGTAGATTTCAGTCCAATATTAGTTAAGAAACATAAAGAAGGTCACTATATATTGATTAAAGGAACCCTCCAACAGGAGGACATTACAATCCTAAACATATATGCACCTAACATGGAGGCCCCCAAGTTCGTAAAACAAACGATACTAGAACTACGGTCACAGATAACACCAAACACAGTGGTAGTGGGTGACTTACCAAAACCGATCTACACATTTAATGCAATCCCCATCAAAATTCCAAAGGCATTCTTGACCAAAATAGAAAAAAAGAATCCAAAAATTCATTTGGAATCACAAAATCGTCAAATATCTGGCACAAAAGCAGACATGTAGATCAATGAAACAGAATAGAGGACCCAGATACAAGTCCAGGTAGCTACAGCCACCTGATACTCAATTAAAATGCCAAAATACTCATTGGAGAAAAGACAGCCTCTTCAGCACATGGTGCTGGGAAAACTGGATATATATCTGTAGAAGGATGAAAATAGATTCTTCTCTCTCTCCATGCACAAGAATTAAATCCAAATGGACTGAAGACCTTAATATCAGACCTGAAACTCTGAAATTGCTAGAGGAAAAAGTAAGGGAAACCCTTTAACATATTGGTCTTGGCAAAGACTTTCTGAATACAACCCCGATTGCTCAGGCAATAAAACCACAGATTAACTGCTGGGACTTCATGAAATTACAAAGATTTTGTATGGCAAAGGACACTGTGAATAAAACAAAGAGGCAACCTACAGAATGGGAAAAAATCTTTTCCAGCTATACATCTGATAGAGGATTAATATCTAGGATATACAAAGAACTTTAAAATTAAGTAATAAGAAATCAGACAAGCCAATTAAAAAATGGGATATGGAGCTAAATAGAGAGTTCTCAAAAGAAGAAATACGAATGGCATATAAGCATCTAAAAAAATGTTCTACGTCACTCGTCATCAGGGAAATGCAGATTAAAACTACATTGAGATTCCATCTCACTCCTATCAGAATGGCCACCATCATGAAAACAAATGACCATAAATGCTGGCAAGGATGTGGAAAAAAGAGGAACCCTTCTGCACTGCTGGTGGGAATGCAATCTGGTCCAGCCATTGTGGAAATCAGTGTGGACATTCCTAAAACAGCTAAAGATTGATCTACCATATGACCCAGCTATAGCACTCCTAGGTATATATCCTAAGGACGAATCCCATTTCCGTAGAAGTACATGCTCAACCATGTTTATTGCCACTCAATTCATAATAGCTGGGAAATGGAACCAGCCTAGATGACCATCAACAGATGAGTGGATAATGAAGATGTGGCACATTTATACAATGGAGTTCTACTCAGAGGTAATGAAAAATGAAGTTATGAAATTTGCAGAAAAATGGATGGATCTGGAAAGGATTATACAAAGTGAGGTAACCCAGGCCCAGAAAGCCAAGTGCTGCATGTTCTCCCTCATATGTGGATTCTATCTAGAGATGATTGGGCTTCTGTGTTAGAAGGAAAAAAACTCAGTAGAAGAGGCCAGTAAGTTAAAAGGGAGATATAAAGGGAAGAGAAAGGAAGGGAGGAGAGTACTTAATAGGTTGGTATTGTATATATGCAAGAAGAAGAATAGATTAACAGGGGTGAAAAGGCACAAAGTGAAGTCAAGGGAAGAGATTAAGTAAAGGAAAGGTGGAGGGAGGGCTAATCAAAATCTAAGAGTATGCAAATATGTCATATAGAATCCTCCGATTTCAGACAATGGAACACTCAGGAGCCATAGATCATTGTTAGAAAATTTTTGGTGTCAGGGATGGGATGCCTCAGTGAGTTGTTGGCCAGGGAGGTCCCTGATGCCCCCAAAACATTATAGACCATTGACAAGGCCCTTGGTTTCCCACCAGGAATAGATGGTAAGACCCTATTGCTGAAGACTTCATATACTTGGGCTGTAAGGCCACTGAGAAATCCTGCTGGAACTGAGCTGATAACCTCCTCCATGTAGACCAGCTGACAGAAAGCTGGAAGAAGCCATTCTACATGTAGTTCAATGACAGAAAGAGATACCACCAGTAAAGATACTCAACAGTGGACACTGCAAACCTTTTAATTGGCCAGCCAGTCCAAATGTGCCAATGGTGCAATAGTGGCACATACATCATGGTGGAAGCCAACTGCCCTCTAATTGGACTGGAGGCCCACTTCATGGGGGAAAACACATCCCTGACACTGAAAACTTAAACCAGGGGTAGTCATGAGCCCTATGGGTGTAACATCTGCTGATGTCTGGGAATATGTATACAGTATGCTTATCAAACTGCCCAGTAATGCTACTCTCACTTTGGGTAGAGAATCTCCTCTTTTCAGATGGCAGTGACTTTGGGATGACTCAGAATATATCATAGTGCTGGAAAGAAGTGACTGGAGTACTGAATAACATCTTGATCACATCTTACAAGTCCCAGGGTATAATGCAGAAGAGGTGGCGGAAAGAATGTAAGAGCCAAAGGAAGGGTAGGACTCCGTACAACTTGCTCCCTCCAGACATAAAATGGCCTGGATATCCATGACCACATAGTCCCTGACAGTACCTACACAAGACCATCATAAGAGGAGGTAAAGGCCATGACATCAAATGAAAGAGAGACTGATTGAGATAGGGAGGGGATATGATGGAGAATGGAATTTCAAAGGGGAAAGTTGGTGGGGGGGGGGTATTACCATGGGATACTTTTTATAATCATGGAAAATGTTAATAAAAATTGAGAAAAAGGGCTGGAGAGATGGCTTAGTGGTTAAGCGCTTGCCTGTGAAGCCTAAGGACCCTGGTTTGAGGCTTAGTTCCCCAGGTCCCACGTTAGCCAGATGCACAAGGGGGTGCACGCATCTGGAGTTTGTTTGCAGAGGCTGGAAGCCCTGGCACGCCCATTCTCTCTCTCTCCTTTTATCTGTCTTTCTCTATGTGTCTGTCGCTCTCAAATAAATAAATAAAATAAAATAAAATAAAAAATTGAGGAAAAAAAACAAGGAAATCAAGAAGAAAGTGAGAAGATGGAAGGACCTTCCATGCTCCTGAGTAAGCAGAATATTGTGAAAATAGCAGTTCTATCAAAAGTAACATACAGCTTAAATGTAATATCAATAAAAATCCCAGCATTGCTCTTCAAAAAGATAGGATAAATTAATCTCAAAGTTCAAATGGAATGGCAAAAAGCCCCAGATACCCAAAAATATCCTCAGAGAAACAAACTCTGTAGGTATCATCATATTCAATCTAAAGCTATACTACAAAGCCACAGTAAGAAAAACAGCTTGGTATTGGCATAAATAAAAAACATAAAAACCAATGAAACAGAGTTGATGACACAGCCTTTAGTTCCAGTAACTACAGATACTTTATATTAGACAAATAGTCAACAATATACACTGGAGGAAAGAAAGCATCTTCAACAAATGGTGCTATAGAAATTGGGTGACTGTATGTAGAAAAAATGAAACTATATCCACCCCTGTCAACATACGCAAAAATCAACTCCAAATGAATTAAAGACCTCAATATAAGACTTGAAGCTATTAGTTTCCTGGGAGAAAATATAGAAGGAACTCTTTGCAATATAAGAGTGGGAAAAGACTTCCCAGTAGCCCAGGAAATTAAGCAATCTCTCAATAAGTGGGATATCATGCAGTCAAAAAGCTTTTGTACAGACAAACATGCCATATACAGAGCCAAAAGACTACCTACATTTTTCTGTGGGAGAAAATCTTCACAAGCTATACTGCTGACAGAGGCCAAATATCTAAAATCTTTAAAAAAAAAAAAATCAAACAATCCACTAAAAAAAAAAAAAAAATACAGGGAAGATAACTGAATAAGAAATTCTCAAAGGAAGAAATACAAATGGCTAATACTTCCCTAACAAAATGCTCAACATCCTTAGCCATCATGGAAATGCAAATTAAAACAACTATGAGATTCCATGGCATTCATTAAAAAAAAAAAAATGACCATAAATGTTGGAGAGGATGTGGGAAAAGAAGAGCCCTTACCCACTGGTGATGGGAGTGCAAACTTGTACAACCACTATGGAAATCAGCATGAAGACTCATGAAAAAGTTGAAAATAGAGTTACCAACTGACCCAGCCATTTCTCTACTGGGTATCTACCATAATGGTACCACTGCTCACTACAGAGATCTTTGTTCAACCATGTCTATAGATGTACAATTAACAATAGCTAAGAACTGCTATCAAACCAGATGCTCATCATTTATGGATAATGAAGATGAGGTACAAATACACAATGGAATTATACTCAGTGGCAAGGAAAATGATATAACAGATTTGTAGGAAAATGGATGGACTTGGAACAGATCATACTAAACAAACTCATACAATCACAGAAATACAAATATCACATGTTCTCCCTCATCTGTGGTTCCTAAAATAGAACAGGTTGAGTTGTAGGTATATCTGGCAAAGAACTTGAGGGATAGATAAGAGTTATAGACAGGTTTTGGGGAGGGAGATGGAAAGGCATGGAGGGATCTACACAAAAACAAATCTAAAGTGAATTCATACCATAGAAACCATCCCCTTGGATAGCAGACTAAAAGATATAACCATCAAAAGGAGGATAGAGAAGTTATCTGGTAAGAAAGATCCTGGAGATGGTGAGATGAAGCCTAATCCTAAAACCTTTGGCTCCAGCTTGTAACTCCCAGTACCAGAAATCAGTTATAACCCAGGATGAGTGGCTAATCAGAGAGACCTATGTGGTCCCAAAAACAAGACAAGTTTCTGTCAAAGCACTTGATTAGCTGCTTGAGATAAAAGGTAAGACTATATGATTGAAGACACCTCATGCTTCTAACACAGAACATTGAGAGACTCAGCTGAATCTGGAAGGAGGCCAGTTCCCAAATGGTTAGCCAATATACTGCTGAAAATCAATGTGGTGAGCAAGCAGGAAATCCTGCTATATGAAAGCAACCATCCTGACAAGAGGTACACAACTGCAACAGTGGCACACAGGCTAGGTGGATAACCAATGGCTCTCCAATTGGTTAAGAGGTCTAGTAGGTGGGTAGGAACCCATAGCTGGAATTGGGAACCAAGTCAGAATCCTATGGAGACCAAGATTATGGACTCCAATAGAAGCTCTCACTGGTCTTTGGACAAAAGTGAGGCTACACCTACCAAAATCTCTCTAAATTAATAATGCTTATCCCATTTAATCTAGGCTGACCTCACTGTCCATTGGAGCATCTGTTTTTTTCTTTTTCAGAAAGCAACAAGAATCAAGGACAACCAACATCTATCAACATGATAAGAACTGATACCTGACTCCTTGGAAGGACATAAACCACCACTCACACAGCAGCTACGGCCTAGGTGAACGGACAGAGGAACTGGTGAGATGAGTAAGAATGCTGCTTCCACAGTCAACCTTACATCCTGGGTCAGGGTGATGGAAATAGACACCAAGGATTCAAGGGTACTCAAAACACACCAAAGCAGATATCCAGAAGCTGCTGAGAGTGCAAGACCAAAGGAGACTTAACGCACACCCACCAAGGCTCAGGGAAAGTAGCAGATGAAGGGGCAGAAAGAACGTAAGAGCCATGTCAAGAGGCATTGCCTTCTTTACAATGACTGACTGCTGCCCTCACAACTCATAACCCACAATTCCATGGTGAACACCAGCAGTCCCACTGAGGAGGGCCCTCCGTGGAGTGGGAGCAGGGAGGAGGGAAATGGGGTTACCAACACATTATGTAACCGTGCAAAGTTTCTACTTAAAAAAAAAAGCACTTTATGACACAGGGGCAGACTCAACTCACCTTTGCCACTCGAAGCCAGAAAGCTACTCTCCCATTAATACATCAATGAATTCAGTTGTCTAAATATGGTTTGGCTTTAAAGTGTGATGATGACAGACTATTTTCTAATGACATCACTTATTTTTCTATCTGCTTAGTAAGTCTTTCAAAGGACTTGAGCAGTTGGCATAAAGTGGAGAACTGATAGTGAATATCACTGTATGCAAAAAGAAGCATATTTGCAAAAGAAAAAAATGTCTTGGCTGAGAGCATTGACAACTAATTTAAAATAAAACTTTATTTCAAGCTACATTTATTCCCTAAGAAACAAGATAAAAAGAGACCAAATGAATCAGCCAGATGATTCTAGCTCTTTAATCACCACCCTCACTATTGCTAATTGAATCTTCAGTGCACATTGGCTTCACTCCCTGAGGTACACTAGAACAAATATATAAAGCACATCTCCTTAAGATGAAAGATTTCACATGTTTGAGATTAAAAGTGCCTATAAATTGCAGTGAAAGCAGAGTATGACATCTAAATAGGCTGGTAGTAGAGATAATGTTATTCACTGAACCACTTTTGTTCAAGAACAGACGTGTCCTTGTTACTGCTTCCACTGTTCCCCGTGGAAGTTAGGAGGTCTGATTCCCAGTGTTCTTAAACCTGACACCACAGGGGAGTATGGTGAGTCATCTCCAATCTGCCTTTTGTTGCTATTGTGAAATCAAACTCATGATGCAAATTGAGTTGTATCAGACCTAACTGACTTGGTCATTGAGACCATCAAAATAACCAGATGTTCCCATTAATTGCTTCATAAATGATCTGAATTTTTATTATGCAGTTGATTTATTGTTATATCCTGGTATTTTTTTCCAAGGTAGAAATGTTGACAGTGAGTAAAGTATTCTGTGTGTCTGGGAAATGTCCCTGGGCCCTTTCCAACTACAGAGTACTGAATTTTATCTTTTTTAAAAAATATTTTATTATTATTTATTCATTTATTTGACAGAGAAAGAGGGAGAGGGGCAGAGAGAGAGAGAGAGAGACAGAGAGAGAGAGAGAGAGAGAGAGAGAGAGAGAAATAAGGGGCATGCCAGGGCCTCCAGCCACTGCAGACAAACTTCAGACATGTGTGCCCCCCTGTGTATCTGGCTAATGTGGGTCCTGGGGAATTGAACCTGGATCCTTTGGCTTTGTGGGCAAATGCTTTAACTGCTAAGACATGCATAAAGAACAAGAATGTATAAAAGCTACATTTATGCACAAATAACCAAAGTTTCAGTGAGATAACTACTTGCTTTGTTTAACACCCTGTAATTGAATATTAGTCAAAACAGGAAGTGAATGTGGACAGTCATCCATATTTAAGTTTAATCATTCACAAGTACTTTGCATTCAGAAAACATAATCAAGAACATTCTGAGTGACTCACCTGTATATATATTAACTTGTAAAGATACATCTTTCTCCATTGTACTGCAATTGTATGACTAACACAGAGCCTACAATATATAAAAAATGGTTAAAAATTATATTTCAAAGTATAAATTTTGTCTCCTCATAGTAACATACTTGTACAGTATTCATCTTGGTTGAAAGAAAGCCTAAAGTTTTTAGAGAGGGAAGATTAATGAAGATCAATTGTGTGTGTGTGTGTGTGTGTGTGTGTGTGTGTGTGTGTGTGTGTTACCAGAAAACAAACTCATAGCCTCTAGCATACTAGGTGAGTGCTCTATCACGGAGCTACACCCCTAATCCAGACATTATTTTACAAAGTTAAAATATGAGAAAACATTAAAGCTAGAAACATCATGACCCTTAGGGTGATCCATAAAATCAATTAACATGTTAGCAACTTGTTTAAAAAAGGAGTTACAGCTGGGTGTGGTGGTCGCACACCTCTAATCCCAGTACTTGGGAGACAGAGGTAGGAGGATCACCATGAGTTTGAAGCCACTCTCACACTATATAGTTAATTTCAGATCAGCCTGGACTAGAGTAAGACCCTACTTGGAAAAACAACAACAACAACAAAAAAAAGGAGTTGAGAATAAAGTAGAGCATGTCTTGTTAGCACATTTGACTTTGAGGGGGAGGGACTGCTGGTAAACTTTATTAATTCCCCCTTGATACTCTGTGATCTAACAACACCAGTGGTATCTCACTGAGAACGTGTTATAAATGGCCACCCAGCTCCAGTTGAGCCCTCTGTCAGATCTCCATTTTACAAGACTTCCAAATGATTGTGTAAACAGCACTAAAGTAGAAGATGCACTAATTTACCAAAATCTAAGAAAAAAAATGAGATTAGATTTCAGTAATTTGTATGCTGGTGGAATGGATCAATTGACCCAGAAATTATGATACACATAAAATATGCGAAGCATTATGGGATCATAGCTGAGATAGTGTACAACTTAATGGAGATGATTCCGTGAAGAAGTAGATAAAACAGGGTTGAATCTTGAGGACAGGAGAAGAAGAGTGAAAGGCATCCTGACAGGTCTGCAAAAGGAAAACAAATCCTGCAATGGGGAGTGTAGCCAGCATAGATTAAGTGGGATAAGTATTTTTAATTTAAGGGTATTTTAATGGATCTCACTCCTCTTTGAGCCAATGACTAACAGGAGCTTGTCATTGGAGACCATAATCTTAGTTTCCGTAGGATTCTGACCTGGTTCCCAGTTCTAGCTATGGATTCTTTTCCATTGAGCAGGTCTCTCAACGCACCATGGCTGTGTGCCACCATTGCACTGCTATGTAAATCTTGTCAGGCTGGCTGCTTCTATATACCTTTGGTCCCTGCTTGCTCATACCCTTGTTGACCACTTCCCCCAGCAGCTGATATAGTGCTTTCTAGCATTTGATGAGCTCTCTGCGGACTGGAACTCTTCCAGATCCCAGCTAGGACTCTCTGTGTTGTGTTGGCAGCATATGCTGTCTTAAGCAATACAGTATTAGCTTTTACCTAATGTGTGTAATCAAGTGCTTCAACAGGTGCCTGTTTTGCTTTGGGTATGTCAGAGATCTTTCTGATCAATAGCACAAAGTGGATAGTACCTATTTCTTGTACTGTGAGTTACAGACCAGTGCCAAACCTTTTAAAGTTAGTATTCCTCTCACCCTTTCCAGAACTCTTCATTACAGATGCTCCCCATAAACTCCAGTTGACGGTTAAATCTTTTAGTCTATGTTCAGGGAGAAAGGTTTCTATGTTACCAGTTCATTTTGAGTTTAGTTTAGTACTGTTTACACAATCACCTTCCCTCATTTCCTCCCATCCCTACTATCTGACCTTGAGTTGCCTACTAGGTATGCCTTCAACACAAGCTGGTCCAGGTTAGGAACACAGATGAGTGACAACATGCAGTGTTTGTCTTTCTGTGACTGTGTGTTTCTGCTGAGTATGATCTGCTCTAAGTCTGTCCATTTTCCTACAGATTTCATAGTATCATTTTATTCTAACTGCTGAGTAGAATTCCATTGCATAAATATTCCACAACTTTGTTATCCATTTGTCCAATGATGGGCACCTGGATTGATTCCAATACTTGTCTATTTTCTAGTGTTTATTTTTTACTTTATATTAATTTTTTAGTTAGCATAGAAAATAATGGGTTTAATTGTTACATTGTCAAACATATGTATCATTGTATATTACTCATATCTGCCCACATCCATTGCCCCCATCTCCCTCTGCTATCTCCATCATTTTTTAAATTATTTTTGTACTCAGCGTATACAGTCAAGTTGGTACCATTGTTAGCCTCCTCCCTGTCCTCCCTATCCACAGGGATCCTCATCATTGGGGAATATGGGTAGTGCATTGTGGGGTTAGCCATCAGGTATGGGTAGGAGGCAATGTCTCTGTGTATCATGACCCAACATGTGGCTCTGACATTCTTCCTGCCCCCTCTTCAGCAAATTTCCCTGATCCATGTTGGGTTCATTTTAGGTCTGCTTCATTGATGAGGTCTTGGGAGCCTCTTTGTCTCTGGATATCTGGTTTGGTAGGAGCTAAGTGTTCTCTGTGTCTATCTGTTTCACCCTTGTGCTGGTACCAGGTTTACCAAGAAAGCAGCACTGTTGCTTATTTACCCAATTACTCTTAGTTTCAGCTGGGGCCCTTTTAGAGTGTGATGGACTGGTTATTTTCTTAGGATCTGCATCTATTTGAAAAAGAGAAGCAAATTCTCAAATGGAGAATAAAGTTAGCAATAGATAAATGGGACAGTCATTGTTTTTTAAATGCTGGCCAGGATGTGAAGAAATAGCAACCCCCTTCCACTGTTGGTGGGAATGTAAGGTGGTAAAACCACTTTGGAAAGCAATATGGAGGCTCCTAAAAAAGTTGACTATAGAGTTACCAAGAGATCCAGTTATTCCCTTACTGGGCATGAATCCTAAAAGCTCCATGTCTCAGTTCATAGATATTTGCTCAACCATATTTATAGCTGCTCAATTCATAATAATTAAGAGCTAGAATCAACCCAGATGTCCATCATTAGATACATGTATAACTCAGATGTGGTATATCTACACGATGGAATTCTACACAGCAATAAGGAAAAACGACATAATGAAATTTCAACAAAAGTGGTCAAACATGAAACAGATCATTCTCAGTGATCTCACCCAATCACAGAAAGAAAATCACTGCCTAATCTCACTCATCTACAGCTCCTAACCTGCATCTACCTGAGATGCCGACATACCTAACAAGCATCTTGAGGACTAGACAATAGGGTAGGTGGGGAAGGGATGGGTGGGGGTGGAGGACACAAATCCAAATGACCCAAATGGCAATGGTACCATAAAATTCTACAATCCTAAAAGACAGACTATGTAGTTGAACCTTCACCAGGCCCTTAGAGGAAACACCTGAATCACAAGGCCCTTGAGAGGGTATGAAGAAGACTGACCTTAATCTTCTCCTGTTTTTGTTTTTCTCTTTCTCTCTCCCTTCCTCTTCTCTCTCTTCTCTCTATCTCTTTTATATTACTTATCTCTCTGTTCCTTCTCTTCTTGGGGGCTGACCTGTAACTCCCAGCACCAGCATGTGGCTATCATCCACAATGAGCTTTTGATCAGAGAGACCTACAAGGTTTTCCAAAAGAAGAAAGATTTCTGTCAGAGTACTTAATGACACACCAAAGGTTAGTGGTAAGACCCTACTACTTGAGACACCATATGCTGTTGGCACATAACATGGAGTGACATGGCTGGAAGCTGGAAGAGAGTCCATCCCCAGAGAGCTTGTCTAGTGCCAGAAGGTGATACATTAGTGACTGGGAGAAAATGACCAACATCTGTCCAAGCAGCTCGTGGTCTGAGCTACTCAGCAGCAAACAACCTGATGTTATCTCACAAAAGTGCAATAGTGGCACACAGCCATGCTGGGAAACCAACTGCGCTTGATATGGCTAACTGGTCCACTCAGTGGAATGGAACCCATAGCTGGAGCTAGGAAAAAAGTAAGAATCATATCCAAAAATGAGTCCACTCTCCATTATAAAGCTCCCACCAATCATGGACTACAAGAGGGCCTATACCTGTTAAGATCTCAGCTATTTTGAACTGCGTAGCTATAAACATGTTTGAACAAATATCTCTGTAGTGAAGCATGGAGCATTTAGGGTAAATGCCCAGTAAGGAAATAACTGTGTCTGTTGGTAGGCCTATAATCATCTTCTTCAGGAATCTCCATATTGATTTACATAGTGGTTATACAAGTTTGCATTCCCACCAGCAGTGAATAAGGATTCCTCTTTCCCAACATCCTCGCCAACATTTGTTGTTGTTAGACTTTTTTCCATGATTACCATCTTTACTGGAATAAGTTGGTATCTCATAGTTGTTTTAATTTTACTTCCCTGAGTTAAGTATATTAAACATTTCCTTATGTGTGCATTAGGCATTTGTATTTCTTCCTCTGAGAACTCCCTATTAAGTTCTCTATCATAGGTTTTGAGTGAGTTGTTTTACTTTTTGCTTAGTTTTTGAGTTTGTAGATTCTAGGTATTAGGCCTTTGTCAATAGGGTAGTTGTTGAAGATTTTCTCCCATTCTGTAGGTACCATAGTGGCTCTAATTATAGTATGTTTGTCTGTGCAAAGCACTTCAGCTTCATGAAATCCCACTGGTTGAGTGATTATTTAATTTCCTGGGCTATGAGGGTATTGTTCAGGAAGTCTTTCCCCACTCCTATATTGTAGAGTTCCTCCTATTTTTTTCTACCAATAGTTGAAGAGTTTCCGGTCTTACATTGAGGTCTTTATTCCATTTGTAGTTGATTTTTGTATATGGTGAGATGAGTGGGCCTACTTTAAGTTTTCTACATGTGCTTATCCAATTTGTCCAACACCATTTGTTAAAGATGCTGTCCTTTCTCCAATGTACATTAGTGGCACCTTTGCAAGATATCCCCAATGAACTCAGATGCAAAGATCCTGAACAAAATCCTCACACACAAAATTTAACAACACATCAAAAGCATTACCCACCTTCATCAAACAGGCTTCATCACAGGGATGGTTCATCACATGGAAATCAGTCAATGTAATATACCACATAAAAAATCTTCATCCCAAGACCCATACCATCATTTAAATACATGCAGAAAAAGCTGTTAACAAAACACAGAATCACTTCATGATGAAAATTCTGGAGATAACAGGCATGTAGGGTTTATCTCAACACAATAAAGGATAAGCATACAGCACCTTAAGCCCAAATAACACTTAATGAAGAAAGACTCAAGGAGTCCCCATTGAGATCAAGAACACGACAGGGGTACCCACTCTCACCACTGCTCTTCAACATAGTACTAGAAGTCCTAGATCAAGCAATCACACAGGAGAAAGATATAAAAGGGATGCCAGTTGGAAATGAAGAAGTGAAATTAGCTCCATTTGCATATGACATGATCCTACGTATAAGTGATCCAAAAGTCTTCACTTCAAAACTTCTAAAGGTTATTAATTCCATCAGTAAAGTGGTAAGATACAAAATCAATACATAACAATCAGTAACCTTTTTATATGCAAAGGACAAATGTTCAGAGAAAGAAACCAGCAAGGCTGTCCCATTTTCTTTCTTTTTTTTTTTTTTTAAATTTAATTTATTAGTTTTCTTTTCAGTAAATACAGGCAGTTTGGTACCATTATTTAGGCTCATCTGTGATCTACCCCCTCCCATTAGACCCTCCTTGTTATTGAAAATGGGTCGTGCATTGTGGAGTTAGCCCCCAGTTATTAGTATGATAAATGTCTCTGAAAATCATGACCCAACATGTAACTCTGACATTCTTTCTGCCCCCTCTTCCGCAAGATTTCCCTGAGCCATGTTGGGTTCATTTTTGGTCTGCTTCAGTGCTGAGGTGTTGGGGGCCTCTGAGGCTCTGGCTCTCTGATTTGGTAGGAGTTGATTTTTCTCTGCATTGATCTCCTTCCCCTTTGTGCTGGTATCCAGTTCACAGGAAAACATCACCCTTGCTTATTTCGCCAGTTGTCCTTAGTTTCAGTTGGGCCCCTTCTGAGGTATGTTGGGGCAGCTCTCTTCTTAGGATCTGCATCTATCTGGAAAAGAGAAGCAGATTCTCCAACGGAGAGTAAGTTAGCACCCAGAAAATTGAGATAACACTTACTTTTTTGATAGACAGTTTGATAGGTGTAGGCCCTCTTATACCCCGTGATTGATGGTAGCTTGATATTGTAGAGTGGGCTTGTGTTTGGGTATGGTTCTGACTTGTTTCCCAGCTCCAGCTAAGGGTCTAGTTCCACTGAGTGGATCAGTTAGCCAAATCAAGAGCAATTGATTCCTCACCATGGCTGTGTACCACTATTGCACCTGTGTGTGTATCACATCCGGTTAATTGTTGCTACTTAGGTTAAACAATGTGTTGCTTGGACAGATCTTGGTCACTTCCCCCAGTCGCCTATGTAGCGCCTTCTGGCACTAGACACGCTGACTGTCTGGGGACTGACTCTCTCCTGGCTTCCAGCCATGTCATTCCATTTTACGTGTCAGCTGCGTATGGAGTCTTCAGCAATAGGGTCTTACCACTGGCCTTTGGTGGGTCATCAATTACTCTGACAGAAGTCTGTCATTGTTTTGGGAAACCATGTAGGTTTCTCTGATCAAAAGTTCATTGTGGATTGTAGGCCCAAGCTGGAAGTGGGGGTTACAGGTCAGTGTCCACTATGAAATTGATGAAAAAGATAACTAATATACAAGAGTTAGAGAGGAGAGAGATAGAGGGGAGAGGGGGAGAGGGAGGGAAGGAAGATGTAGGAGATTTAGGTCAGTATTGATCCTACCCTCTCCAGTGTCTTGTGGTTCAGGTGTTTCCTGTAAGGGACTAGTGAAGGTTCAGTCATTTGGTCTGTCTTTTAGGAAGTAGAATTTTATGGTACCATTGCCGTTTGGGTCCGGATTACTGTTTTCCACCCTTTGATTCCCTCCCCACCCTCCCATCCATCTTATTGTCTAGTCCATGAGGTACTTGCTGGGTATGTAAGGCATCTTGGGCAAATTCAGGTTAGATGTTGCAGATGAGTGAGACTATGTGTCGATTTTTTTTCTGTGATTGGGTAAGTTCGCTGAGAATGATCTGTTCCAGGTTCAACCATTTTTCCTCAAATTTCTTTATGTCGTTTTTTCTTACTGCTGTATAGAATTCCATTGTGTAGATATACCACATCTTTGTTATCCATTCTTCTAATGATGGACATCTGGGTTGCTGGACAAACTGGATAACCACATGCAGGAAACTAAAACTTGATCCACACATTTCACCATGCACAACACTCAAATCCAAATGGATCAAAGACCTCAACATAAGACCAGAAACTCGAAAACTACTGGAAGAAAATTTAGGAAGTACTTTCCATGATATAGGAATGGAAAAAGACTTCCTGAATAAAACCCCAGTGGCTCAAGTTCTTAAACAGTCACTCAACCATTGGGATCATATGAAGCTGAAGAGTTTCTTTACAGATAAGCATATAATAAACAAAGCCAATAGAATACCCACAGAGTGGGAGAAAATATTTGCAGGTTATCCAACTGATAGAGGCCTTATCTCTAGAATTTACAAAGAACTCAAAAGTCTAAACAATAAGAAGACAAATACCCCACTCACAAAATGGGGCACAGAGTTAAACAGGCAATTCACAGAGGAAGATATACAAATGGCAAACACACACCTAAGAAAATGTTCATCATCCCTAATCATCAGAGAAATGCAAATTAAAACAACTATGAGATTCCACCTTACCCCAATAAGGATAGCCAACATCAAAAGGTCAAATGAGAATAAATGCTGGCGAGGATGTGGAGAAGCAGGGACACTCATTCACTGTTGGTGGGAATGCAGGATGGTACAACCACTTTGGAAAGCAATATGGAGACTCCTGAAAAAGCTGACTATAGAAATACCAACAGACCCAGTTATACCATTACTGGGCATGTACCCTAAAACCTTCAAACCAAAAGCCAGAGAGATTTGCTCAACCATGTTTGTAGCAGCTCAATTCGTAATAGCTAAAGGCTGTCCCATTTTCAATAGCCACACACAAAGAAATCAAATACCTTGGAATAGCACTAGAATGAAAATATAAAAACACTCAAGAAAAAAATTGAGGAGGACATGAGAAGATGGAAAGACCACCCATGTTCCTTAGTAGATAGAATTAATATTGTGAAAATGGATATTCCACCAAAAGTAATATGCAGATTTAATGCAATACCAATAATAATCCCAGCATCATTCTTCACATAGATATAAAATATGATCTCAAAATTTATATGGAATTGCATCAGGCCTTGAATATCCAAACATATACGGAGCAAAAGAAACATCTCTGGAGTTATTACCATGCTTGATCTAAAGCTATACCAAAAATCCATAGTAACAAAAACAGCATGATATACTGGCATAAAAACTGACATTTAGAACAAAGGAATAGAATTGAATACCAAGGGTTGTCTTTTTCTATATGTGCTTTAATAAAACCTACTTTTTCCTACTTCACCTCCTTGTCTGTATCCCTTCATTCTTTGGTTTGCAACCCTATTCAAACTTGAGAACCTTAGCCACTTGAGTTTAGCCCATCTGAGCTGACAGGCTACATCAAAATGGGATCTCAAAATACCATAATAAATAAGGAAGATATGGTCCATTAATCAAGAAGCAAGGGACAAAAAAAATACATGTTGCATTTCAACAACAAAAATGATATCAGAATTCATATAAATCTATTTAGGGGTCTTTTTGCCTGTCTTCACAAAAGCTTTCTTTTGCAGAACACTTTGTGATTCTGCTGACACTATGATTTGAGAATAAGGATATCTGTGCTTATTCTGGAATGCTGAGAACAGAGTTTGTAATGCCTATTCTCCTGTTGTTATGGGGGTCTAATATTTATCTATAGTTGCAAGCAGGCCAGAATATCTCCTGTTTCTGAGATAGGGAGTTGCTTTCTGTTTTGTTTTGTTTAGGCCATTCTCTGTATAATCCTTGTATACAGAGCTTTTCTAATAAAAGTTCTGTAGGCTGCTTCCTCTGGGCTCCCTGTGTGAAAGAAAATGTCTTGAGTCCGCTGGTTCTGTTGACTCACTCCAGCCTCAGCTCAATTCCTCTGCACCCACCATTCAGGATCTGGAAAAAGTTTCAGCTGGAGCCAGTAGGTGACAAGGCCAACAATTATAAATAAAATGAGCAACAAAAATTTAAACATTGCCAATTCTTAATGGGTCAGATGGCTTTTCTCTGAAAGGCTAATTAATTAATCTGTTTATGTGACCTTTGTAGGAAGTTAGCCACATTAATAGGAAAAAAAAAAAAAACAGTGAAGTAAAATGCTGGAATGGGGGTGGCTTATACACTCATGTATAGTGACTACTCTCAGAGGTGAAGATACAAGAGCGGGGGAAGATTTCTCATTATGTGACCTTTGGCAAAATTTAAGCTTTCTATCTTGATTTCCTTAGCCAAAACATATAGGGTGTAATAATATCTACTACATAGGGTTGATGTAAGTATTGGTGGAATTAAAAAGTGTAAAACACAAAATGGCACTTTACCTGTGGTGAGCCATTATCTATGTTGTTGGGAGACATATTGGATCCACAGGGGAGGAGCTGCCAATTCCAGCATAAAGGTGAGAAGGTAACATTTTAACCAAACCTTGAAAGCTGTATATCCACTTTCCTGGTAAGAAAGATGGGGTGAAGAAAAATGGAACTGAAAGAAGGAAGAGCCTAATCAAAAGCAGTGGGGTATGATTTAGGCTATTATGAGTGGTCTAGGAATAGAGAAATCAACAATAATTCCAGAGAGAAGTGTCAGGGGATGAACCAAGCAATAGAGAAGGTGGGGGGGTGAATTATAAAGAACAGCAGCCAGGCATGGTGACACATACTTTGAATCCTAGTACTTGGGAGGCTGAGGTAAAAGGATCACCATGAATTGGAGGCCAGCATGGAGCTACAGAGTGAGTTATGGGTCAGCCTAGGCTGGAGTGAGACCCTGCCTCTAAATCACCAAAACCAAACAAAGAAAATGTCCCTTAAAATTTTGGCTGGGTGTGGTGGCACCAAACTTTAATACCAATACACTTTGAAAACAAAGGTAGAAGAAGGATTGCATTAAGTTCAAGGCTACCCTGAGACTGCTTTGAATTCCTGGTCAGTCTGGGCTGGAGTGAGACCCTACCTCAAACAAACAAAAGCACAGCAAATTCACTGGGCTTGATAAGTGCAATAAAGAAAGTAAGTAGAGGCCTCATGATAATTTCTCAACATCTTGATTGATTATGTACAGGGCTTATTTACCATGTCTTGGAATAGAGAGGACAAATTTAGACAGAAATATAAATTTAATTTTAAACACATTGACTTTAGGAGTGAGACACCCAGATAGAATTGGCCAAAGAAGCTATGGAATAAATTATTGACACATCACAGGAGCTAAATAAGCATTTGTTGAGTGAAATAAGGTATGGTTCATGAGGGACAGATAGAGGCTGGAGGTAGACTTCATCTCAACAACACATGAACAGATTTTTTTTTAAATCTTTTACAAGTGTCTGTTGACATTTTAAAAGCAATGCTCTTTTGAAAAGTATAACCCCTTTATTGATTGTGAAGGAAATACATAACTACTGTATAAACATTCAGATGGCAAGTTATATGAGCGATGAGAAAATACCATGAAACACTAAAGAATGATGAGAAAATCAATAATAACTCCTTCCTGCTACTCAGAAATAAATACTGATAACATTATTTTCAAATGGTTATGATGAAGTTATTTATATATGTTTGTGTATATGCAAGTGCACACGTGTGTGCAGGTACATGTGCACATGTGTTTATGTGTGCACATACCAAGGCCAGAAGGCAACTTAGACGTAGCTCCTCAGAAACTCTATCCATATTTTGAGACAGAGTCTCTTCCTGGCCTGAAGTTCACTGATTTGGCTATGTTGGCCAATGAGCCCCAGACAGCCTCCTGTCCCTACCTTCTCAGAGCTGGGATTAAAATCATTCACCTCCACATCTGGTATGTTTGTATGTGTTCTGGGGATCAAATCAGGTCCTCATGCTTACAAGGCAAACACTTTATCAACTGAATAATCTCTACAGATAATGATAAATAAATAATAATGATCAATAAATAAATAATAATTAATAACAATTTCTTTCAGTGGCATGATCAAACATAAGGGCTCATACTTACTAGCAATTATTCTACCTCTGTACTATATCCCTCATGCCCCAAATGAACATATCTTGCAAAATTTGGTCAAAATAACTATAATATTTCATACATTTCCTTTTTTAGTAGCAACTTAAAACAATTATCTTTGCTTCCATATATAGTTAAATATTAGCAGACCGAAGGCTGACTGTATGTCCTTGCACATATGTCACATAATTGTACAAATAGTCCAGAAAATATTTCTCCATGTTTTTTGATACTACAAACAATTTCCCAAGACCTTTCAAATACATTTAAGCTTGTATGTTTGATTTCTTACTGAAGATATATGCCTATAATTAATTCTTAACAGGTAAAATTTCTGATTAAGATGAAATGGAAGAAAGAGAGACAGAAAGAGAAAAACAAGGCTATTTTAGCAAGTATGGTTGGTACATGCCTGTAATCCAAAAACTCAGGTGGCTAAGGCCAGAAGTTTGTTATGTATTTGTGCCCAGCCAGGCTCATAACAGGACCTTTGAATGGAAAATTGCTCATCCATAGTTGAGTAGGCATGTTAAATTATTCTTCAAAAGTATTTTTTAAAATTATTATTAACATTTTCCATGATTATAAAAAAAATCCCATGGTAATACCCACCTTCTCCCCCCCCCACACACACACCACACACACACTTTCCCCTTTGAAATTCCATTCTCCATCATATTACCTCCCCATCTCAATCATTGTACTTACATATATACAATACCAACCTATTAAGTAACCTCCTCCCTTCCTCTGCCTTTCCTTTATATCTCCTTTTTAACTTATTGGCCTCTGCTACTAAGTATTTTCCTTCTCACGCAGAAGCCCAATCATCTGTAGCTAGGATCCACATATGAGGGAAAACATGCAGGGCTTGGCTTTCTGGGCCTGGGTTACCCCACTTTGTATAATCCTTTCCAGATCCATCCCTTTTTCTGCAAATTTCATAACTTCATTTTTCTTTACTGCTGAGTAGAACTCCATTGTATAAATGTGCCACATCTTCATTATCCAGTCATCAGTTGAGGGACATCTAGGCTGGTTCCATTTCCCAGCTATTATAAATTGAGCAGCAATAAACATGGTTGAGCATGTACTTCTAAGGAAATGAGATGAGTCCTTTGGATATATGCCTAGGAGTGCTATACCTGGGTCATATGGAAGATCAATCTTTAACTGTTTTAGGAACCTCCACACTGATTTCCACAATGGCTGGACAAGATTGCATACCCATCAGCAATGTAGAAGGGTTCCTCTTTTTCCAAATCCTCGCCAATATTTATGATCATTTGTTTTCATGATGGTAGCCAATCTGACAAGAGTGAGATGGAATCTCAATGGAGTTTTAATCTGTATTTCCCTCATGACTAGTGACATAGAACATCGTTGTAGATGCTTATATGCCATTCATATTTCTTCCTTTGAGAATGCTCTATTTAGCTAAATAGCCCATTTTTTGATTGGCTTTTTTGATTCTGTATTATTTAACTTTTTGAGTTCTTTGTATATCCTAGATATTAATCCTCTATCAGATATATAGCTGGCGAAGATTTTTTCCCATTCTGTAGGTTGCCTCTTTGCTTTTTTCACTGTGTCTTTTACAGTGTAAAATCTTTGTATTTTCATGAGGTCCCAGTGATTAATCTGTGGTTTTATTGCCTGAGCAGTTGGGGTTGTATTCAGAAAGTCTTCACCAAGACCAATATGTTGAAGGGTTTCCCCTACTTTTTCCTCTAGCAGTTTCAGAATTTCAGGTCTGATGTTAAGGTCTTTAATCCATTTGGACTTAATTCTTGTGCATGGAGAGAGAGAAGAATCTATTTTCATCCTTCTGCAGTTATATATCCAGTTTTCCAAACACCATTTGCTGAAGAAGCTATCTTTTCTCTAATGAGCATTTTTGGCATATTTATCAAATATCGGGTAGTTATAACTACCTGGGCTTACATCTGGGTCCTCTATTCTGTTCCACTGATCTAAATTTCTGATTTTGTGCCAGTACCATGCTGTTTTTGTTACTATGGCTCTGTAGTATAGGTTAAAATCAGGTATGGTGATACCACCAGCCTTATTTTTGTTGCTCAGTATTATTTTAGATATTCAAGGATTTTTGTGATTACAAATGAATTTTTAGATTGCTTTTTCTCTTTCCATGAAGAATGCCTTTGGAATTTTGATAGGTATTGCATTAAATGTGTAGATTGCTTTTGGTAAGATTGCCATTTTCAAAATATTGATTCTTCCAATCCAGGAACAAGGGATGTTTCTTCACATTCTAGTGTCTTCTGCAATTTCTCACTTGACTATTTTAAAGTTCTCAGTGTGGAGATTCTTTATTTCCTTGGTTAGGTTTATTCCAAGGTACTATTTTTTTGATGCAATTGTGAATGGGAGTGATTCTCTGATTTCATCCTCTGTGTGTTTGTTGTTAGCATATATGAAGGCTACTGATTTGTGTGTATTTGTTTTGTTATCCTGCTACATGGATGTAGGTTTTTATCACCTCTAACAGTTTGCTAGTAGAGTCTTTAGGGTCCTTTATGTATAGAATCATGTCATCTGCAAATAATGATAACTTGATCTCTTCCTTTCCAATTTTTACCACTTTTATGTGTGTCTCTTGCCTTATTGCTATGGATAAGACATCCAAAACTATATTAAATAAAAGTGGGGACAGTGGAAACCCTTGTCTTGTTCCTGATTTTAGTGGAAAAGCTTCCAGTTTTTCCCCATTTAGTAATATGTTGGCTGTAGGCTGGTCATAAATAGCTTTTATTATATTGAGATATATTCCTTCTATTCCCAGTCTCTGTAGGACTTTTATCATGAGGGATGTTGGATTTTGTCAAATGCTTTCTCTGCATCTAATGAGAAGATCATGTGATTTTTGTCCTTCAACCCATTTATATAATGTATTACATTTATAGATTGTGTATATTGAACCATCCCTGTATCTCTGGGATAAAGCCTACTTGGTCAGAGTGAATGATCTTTGTGATATATTCCTGTGTTCTGTTTGCCAATATTTTGTTGAGAATTTTTGCATCTATGCTCATGGGGGAGATTGGTCTGTAATCTCCTTTTTTGTTCTATCTTTGCTTGGTTTTGGTATCAGGGTGATGCTGGCCTCATAGGAGGAGTTTGGTAGAATTCCTTCTTTTTCTATTTCCTGGAAAAGCTTAAGAAGCTATGGTGTTAGCTCTTCCTTAAAGGCGTGGTAAAATTCACCAGTGAATCCATCTGGACCTGGGCTTTTTTTAGTTGGGAGATTATTGATAACTGTTCGGATCTCCATGTTTGTTATAGGTCTATTTAAGTGATTAATCTTATTTTGATTTAATTTAGGTAGGTCATATAAATCAAGGAAATCTTACATTTCTTTCAGATTTTCATACTTTGTGGAGTATATGCTTTTATAATATGTCCCTATGATTTTTTTAATTTCTCTGGAATCTGTTGTGATATTGCCTTTTTTTAATCTCTGATTTTATTAATTTGTGTCTCTTCTCTCTTTCTTTTGGTCAGATTTGCTAACGGTTTATCAGTCTTGTTTGTCCTTTCAAAGAACCAACTCTTTGTTTCATTAATTCTTTGGATTTTTTTTTTGTTTCTATTTCATTAATTTCTGCCCTAATCTTTATTATTTCTTCCGTGTACTGATTTTTGGTTTGCCTTGTTCTTCTCTTTCCAAGGCTTTAACGTGAAGCATTAGGTCATTTACTTGTGACCTTTCTAATTTCTTAATATATGCTCTTAAGGCTATAAATTTACCTCTTAGAACTGCGTTCCTTTTTTACCATAGATTTTGATATGTTGTGTTCTCATTATTGTTTGACTATAAATTTTTTGATTTCCTTCTTGATTTCTTTGTTGACCCATTCATCATTTAGTAGTGTATTGTTTAGTTTCCATGATTTTGTGTATGCTCTATAGCTTTTCTTGCTACTGATTTGTAGTTTAATTCCATTGTGGTCAGATAGAATGCAAGGAATTATTTCAATTTTCCTGAATTTGTTAAGATGTGCTTTGTGTCCTAATATATGGTCTATTTTAGACATGTGTTCCATGTGCTGCTGAAAAGAATGTATTTCTGCAGCATTTGGATGAAATGTCCTGTATATATCTGTTAGGTCCATTCCTTCTATGACCTCATTTAGTCCAGATGCCTTTCTGGTTATTTTTTCCTGGGATGACCTGTCAGTTGATGAAAGTGGGATGTTAAAGTCATCCACAACCACTGTGTTTAGTGATCTCTGTGACCTTAGTTATAATAGTTTTTGTTTGATGAATTTGGGAGCCCCATGTTAGGTGCATATATGTTTAGGATTATAATGTCCTCCTATTGGAGTGTGCCCTTATCAATATAAAGTGGCCTTCCTTATCTTTCTTGACCAACGTAGGACTGAAGTCTACCTTGTCAGATATTAGGATAGCAACCCCTGCTTGTTTTCTAGGCCCATTTGCTTGAAACACCATTTTCCAACTTTTCACAGTATGATAATGTCTGTCCTTTGTAGAAAGGTGAGTTTCTTGGAGACAACAAATCGTAGGATCCTGCTTTTTAACCCAGTATGCAAACCTATGACTTTTGGTTAGGGCATTGAGGCCATTGATATTAAGAGATATTATTGAAAGGTCTGTATTTATGTTTGCCATTGTCTGTGTGTGTGTGTGTGTGTGTGTGTGTGTGTGTGTGTGTGTGTGTTTCCGGTTCTATCTTTGCTTTCTTGTGTTAACTAGTATTTGAGTATTGTTTGTTTTTTCTAGGTTCCTTATATGTGTGCTTTTCCTTTTCTTCAGCATGGAGCATCCTATCAAGTATTTTCTGTAGAGCTGGTTTTGTCTTCAAATACTCCTTTAACCTGCTTTTGTCATGGAATGTCCTTATTTCTCTGTCTATTTGAATGGATAGCTTTGCAGGATAAAGTAACCTTGGTTGACAGTTGTTATCTTTCAGAACTTAGAATACAACACTCCAAGACCTTCTCGCTTTTAAAGTTTGTGTTGAATAATCTGTGGTAATCCTGATGGGCTTGCCTTTGTAGGTAACTTGATTTTTTTTTTTTCTCTAACTGCTTTCAATATTTTTTCCTTGGTTTGTGTGTTTAGTAGTTTGATTATAATATGATTAGGAGAGGTTCTTTCCAGGTTTTGTCTGGATGGGGTTCTAAAGGCTTTGTGTATCTGCATCTCTTTCCCAGTTTAGGGGAAGTTTTCTTCTATGATTTTGTTGAAGATGCCTACTATGCCTTTGGAGTGGAATTCTCCTTCTAGTATGCCCTGAATTCTTATATTTGATCTTGTCCTAGTGTCCTGAATATCTTGAAATTTCCACTCATACTTTTCTATAAGTGTTTCTTTCTCTTTGTTGGACTGTATTAGATCTGCCACCTGGTCTTCTAGCTTAGATATTCTGTCCTCTCCCTCATCCATTCTACTGGTGAGATTTTCTACAGAGTTTTTTATTTCATTGACTGTGTTCTTCATTGTTAGTACTTCTGACCGGTTTTTCTTTATTAATTCTATCTCCTTATTTATGTCTTCTATTGCCTTCTTTATTTTATTATATTGGTGTCCTGCATCTTCTTTGATTCCCTCTTTGATTTCTTTGATTTGTTCTTTGACTTCTTTGAACATGTTTACAATCATTCTTTTGAAATCTTTCTCAGGCATTTCCTCTTTCTCATTCTCACTGGAGGTCATTTCTGATGCATTAGTACTTTTAGGTGGATTTATATCATCTTGCTTTTTAGTGTTTCCTGTGTTATAATGTATATATTTTTGCATCTTGGATTAAGTTAATAGTTGGATTTTCTAGCTAGCTGGGTATTCTTAGCTGTATCAATTGATTTGATGTTATATATCTTCAGGGTAGGAGCTTAAGGTATTAGGTGTGGCTCTTAGATTCTCAGAATATCTACAAAACTGTTCCTAGGGGTTGAGTTTCCCTGCTATGGGAGTATTCAAGTAGGCTGAGTGGAATAAAATACAGGTAGATTCTAAAATTTAACTAAACACTGTACACATTCAATCAAAATCAGCACCAAGTATTTATGCAAAAGTAGTTATTATTGAAACCAGATCCTCTATCAACAAAGAGGTTAAGATTTCTAGTCTTTTGAGGGATCCAAATCAGCTTTTGACCAAGTAAGAACCTTCCCTGGTGCAATCCCAGTTACCTTTTTGGATGATTTTGGTCTCAGTCAAGATGCTGGCTGGGTTGTTGGGCTACTGTTCTGATTTCTGGAGCTGGGCACTGGCTTTTCCTGTGGGGCGAACCAATCTTGGTAACTGTGGCCCTTCAGATCAGCACCCCCGCTGCTGGAACCACCACTGCTACTCCTGAAGCTGCCAGTGCTGGATCTCTCACCACTGCTGCTAAAGCTGCCACTGATGGGTCTATTCACCTGTGTTGGGTCCACCGCTGCTGCTGCCACTGCTGCTGCTGCTTCAGCTGCCACTCCTGGATCCTACACTGCTGCTGCTGGATCTGCAACTGCTGCCTCTGAAGCTGTTGCTGCTGGATCTGCCACTGCTGGGGCCGCTGCTGGTGCCAGAGCTGCTGATGTTGCTGCTGGACTCTGCTCCTGCTTGGGTCCCACTGTCAACTCAAGTTGGCGTGGCCAGGTCCCCAGACTGCTGCTATGTTCGCTGGAGTAGGGCACAGGTGGTGGGTGAGGGGAGGGAGCCACAGCTGTTCTAGTTCTCTCGCTGTTCCATGTGTTCTTCTAACTTGTGATCTGCTCCTCCATTGCTCACTGCCGTTCTCCCTTCATGTTTCTTCAGTTGCAGAGAGCACCGGTGTGAGTGGAAGCTCCCCTCACCTGGCTTTTCCTGCGGCTGGAGCCGAGCCTGGAAGCTTTCTGGTGTGCTGCTGCTGCCACAGTCAGTTGATCTGCCAGGGCCTCCTCTTGCCGGCCTGTGTAGGCTCTGGATCTCTTCTACTTCTTCACTGCTGTTTTGATTTCCTAGACACCTTACTTTTTAGTAATAGTGTGTATTATGCTGAGTTTTTTCAGTCTTTTTCCTCCTAGGATGCTTTGCCGTCGTACCTACACTGCCATCCTAACTGGAAGTCTCTAAAAGTTTTTTATCAATATACCTTTCCAAAATAATTCAAATAGATGCTATTTCTCAGCCTTAGCCTTAGTCCACCAACACTGGCTTTGAAATGTCAGCTTTTTATAAGAAATATGAGGACATTTATTTCTTTGTGGACAGATCACTTACAATCCGCTGTCAGTAAGATTGCAATATACATTAACTGCAACCAACATTCTGTGTTATAGTTAATGTGTATATTCACCAAAACATATCCCTCTGATCTATCTGAAGCTGTGTACCCTTTGACCTTTCCTCTGACCCATGCACCTCTCCCTATCCTAAACACAGCCTCTGGTAACCACCATATGTATCCATGTTCCTATGAGATGCATGTATTTAGATTTCACGTATAAGTGAGATCATGCAGTCTTTCAGTGCCTAGGTCATTTTATTAAACATAATAAGGTCTATACCCTGCCACATTCCAATGTGTGTGTATGCATCACATTATTCACTATAGATATCTGTTATTACTTGTTGATTAAAAGTAAAATTTTGAGGGTGGAGAGATGGCTTAGCAGTTAAGTGCTTGTCTGTGAAGCCTAAGGACCCTGATTTGAGGTTCAATTCCCCAGGACCCATGTTAGCCAGATGCACAAGGGGGTGCACACGTCTGGAGCTCATTTGCACTGGCTGGAGGCTCTGGCACACCCATTCTCTCTCTCTCTCTCTCTCTCTCTCTCTCTCTCTCTCTCTCTCTCTCTACCTCCCTCCTCCCTCCCTCCTTCTCTCTGCCTGTTGCTCTTAGATAAATAAATAAAAATAAACAAAAATATTTAAAATTAAAAGAAAATTTGGGGCTGGAGAGATGTCTTAGCAGTTAAGGCATTTGCCTGTGAATCCTAAGGATCCAGGTTTGATTCTCTAGTACCCACATAAGCCAGATGCACAAGGTGTCTCATGCATCTGGAGTTTGTTGGCAATGGCTGGAGGCTTTGTAATTCTTATTCACTCTCTCTCTCTCATATAAGTGTATAAATATTTTAAAGATATTTAAAAAATAAAATAAAAATCTTAGCCAGGCCTGGTAGTACATGCTTTTAATCTCACTTGAGAGGCAGAGGTAGGAGGATTGATATGAGTTTGAGGCCAGCCTAGGAGTACAAAGTGAGTGTCAGGTCAGCCTGGGCTAGAGTGAGACCCTACTTCAAAAAAAAATGTGAATAAAATACAATAAAAATTTTATTGTAAAAGCCTATCCTCAGCAAAAGAAATACCTCTGGAGGCATCACCATACCTAATCTAAAGCTATATTACAATGCCATAATAATAAAAACAGCATGGCAGTGGCATAAAAACAGGAGTATAGACAAATAGTATAGAATTGAGGACCCAGACTTTAGGCCACACAACTATAGCTACTTGATATTTGACAAAGGCCCTAACAATAGGCTGGAAAAAAGACAGCAACTTCAACAAATGGTGATGGAAAAACTGGAGAACCATATGCAGGAAATTGAAACTTGATCCATACATCTCACCATGCACAACACTCAAGCCCAAATGGATCAAAAACCTCAGTATAAGACCAGAAACTTGGCTACTACTGGAAGAAAATATAGGAGGAACTTTCCATGATATAGGAATGGAAGAAGGCTTCCTGAACAAAACCACAGTAGCACAGGATCTTAAACAATCATTCAACCATTGGAATCACAAGAAGCTGAAGAGTTTTCTCACAAACTTACAATAAGAAAAGCCAATAGATTACCCACAGAATGGGAGGAAATATTTGCTGAATGCCTAACTGACAGAGGCCTCATCTCTAGAAACTACAAAGAACTCAAAAACCTGAACAATAAAAATTCAAACAACTTGCTCACAAAATGGGGCAAAGAGCTGGACAGGCAGTTCACAGAGGAAGAAATACAAATGGCAAGCATACATTTAAGAAAATGTTCATTATCACTAATCATCAGGGAAAGGCAAATTAAAACAACTATGAGATTCCACCTAACCCAAGTAAGAATAGAAAACATCAAAAAATCAAATGAAAATAAATGCTGGTGAGGACATGGAGAAAAAGGAACCTTCATTCACTGTTGGTGAGAATGTGAGATGGTAGAACCACTTTGGAAAGCAATACGGAGACTCCTAAAAGAACTGACTTTAGAGTTACCAACAGACCCAATTATTCCCTTACTGGGCATGTACCCTAAAACCTTCAAGCCTCAGTCCAGAAAGATTTGCTCAACCATGTTTATAGTGGCTCAATTCATAATAGCTAAGAGCTGTAATCAACACACATGACCATCCCTAGATGAATGGAGAACTAAGATGTGGTATATCTACACAGCAGTAAGAAAAATCCACACAATGAAATTTGAAGAAAAGTGGTTGAACCTGGAGCAGACCATTCTCAGTGAACTTACCCAATCACAGAAGATAATTGCCGCATAGTCTCACTCATCTACAGCACCTAATCTGAATCTACCGAAGATGCTAACATACCCAACAAGCATCTTGAGGACTGGACAATAGGGTGGGTGGGGAGGGAGAGGAGGATGGGGGAAGGAGTGAGGGACACAAATCTAGACCCAAATAGCAATGGTACCATAAAATTCTACAACCTAAAGGCAGATCCAATGGTTGAATCTTCACCAGGATCTTAGATGGAACACTTGAGTCACAAGACCCTGGAGAGGATATGATGAAGAGTGACCTTAATCTTCTACGGTTTCTCTCTCACTATCTCTCTCTTCTTCCTAACTCTTTTATATTAGTTATCTTTTTCTTCCTTCTCGTCATGGGCACTGACCATTAACTCCCAGTACTAGCAGATGGCTATCATCCACAATGAGCTCTTGTTCAGAGAGACTTACTAGGCTTTTTAAAAGAATGACAGATTTCTGTCAGAGTACTTGATGACCCACCAAATGTTAGTGGTAAGACCTTACTGCTGAAGACACCATATGTGATTAACACGTAAAATGCAGTGACATGGCTGGAAGAGAGTCAGTCCCCAGACAGTCCACGGGTCTATTGCCAGAAAGTGATACATTGGTGATTGGGGGAAAATGACCAACATCTGTCCAACCAACTCATTGTCTAACCTATTTAGCAGCAAATAACCTGTCATGATGCTCACACAATGCCATAGTGGTGCATAGCCCTGGTGGGAAACCAACTGCTCTTGATTTGGCTAACTGGTCTGCTCAGTGGAATGGAACCCTTAGCTGGAGCTGCAAAACTATTCAGAACCATATCTAAAAATGAGCCCACTCTCCATTATCAAGGTACCACCAGTTGTGGGCTACAAGAGCCTATACCTATTCTTCTCTCTAAACAGATAATGGTTTTCCCAGTTATCTGGTGCTAATTTACTCTCCATTGGAGAATCTTTTCTTTGTCAGATAGACACAGATCCTAAGTAGAGAACAACCCCATCATACATCAAAAGGGCCCCAGTTGAAACTAAGAATAATTGGCAAAACTAGCAAGGGTGCTGTTTTCTTGGTGAGCCTGGTACCAGCACAAGGGTGAAGGAGATCAGCACAGAGAACAACCAACTCCTACCAAATCAGATATCCAGAGACACAGAGGCTCCCAAGACCTCATCACTTAAGCAGACCTAAAATGAACCCAATATGGCTCAGGGAAATTTGCGGAAAAGGGGTTAGAAAGAATGCCAGAGCCACACATTGGGTCATGATACACAGTGACTTTTCCTCCTACCTGTAACTGAGAGCTAACCTCACAATGCATGACCCATATACCTCAACAAGGAGGGGTCAGGGGGAGGGGGTAGGATATGGAGGAAGCTAACAGTGATACAAACTTCACTGCATTCACTGAGTACAAAACTAATTTAAAATTAATTAATAAATAAAAATAATTAACTAAACCTAAAAAGTTTTTAAAAACATGACAACATTTGCAAAACCTGAACTCAGACATACTTGTAAATCAGATAGAACAGAACAAACATGGTGACTTGAGGAGTCTTTTTCTTTATGATAATAAGAAGACTTTCCCTAGGTGGATATGTAGAAAAAGTAAGAAAGTAACCTCAGAACAGACCATTGAAAAAGTCTAAAATCAAGGTAGCTGATAAAAGAAGAGGAATCAATGGAAAATATTAAACTATATTAGTCAAAGGAGAGTCTTAGGAGACATGTGAACAAGCTCCCTTTTGAATCTAAGACATTCATGTCTTCCAAAAGCTGCTGGCACCAACTCAATTCAGTCCACATCTATAGTTCCTCCAGGACCACTGTAGACCTAAATATCTAGGTTCAAAAGGGTCATAGGAAATCATTAACTATATACTACACATTTTCATAAAAATTAGAATATTCATTCATCTTTCAAGTTATATACTCCAAAACTATCTGAATTTTGTAGAATTCCCATGAACCGTTATAAGACGACACCAAGTGATTTTAGGCCTCCAGCTTAAAAAAAGTCTAATCTCCATTGTCAATTGCAAAAGTCAAATTATAATCTGGCCACTAAGGTCATCTCTATGGATATTATAGAGATAACTATGAAAACATGATAAAGAGATGCACTGAACATGAAACTTCAAAACAAACAAGAAACTGTTCCCCATCCACATGCTTTGAGTTTCTGGTGTAGGTAATACATTTCCTAGGGTTAAAAAGAAATTAAGTTAACCTGGTATTTTTCATCTTCTAAGCCAAGACTTCAAAGGGACTAGTTAACCTTCCCATGCCTGAAAACAAAAGTATGTGATAATATGGGATATGTGTGTATGTGTATGATAATATGGGGTATATAGTCACATATATGATAGGAGACATATATAAGGTGTGGAATAGATATATCTATTTATATAGAAGTATGGTTTGGGATTGCAGGAACATCTTAAAAGAAATTTTTTCTTCATAAAAGTGTGAAAACTCTCTTTAGCTGAATATTTTTAGCAACTAACAAATCTCTGATCAGATGGTCTCTTACGTTATGTGGGCATCTACATGAGTTTTTAAGAGGTACATAACAATTTCTTAATAAGCAGCATCCTGGTTTTGATATATTTATAAATTGCAAGGCTTCTATAATGATCAAAGTAGAGATCAGGTTGGTCATCTATCTATATTCCTACCCTGATGTTTTTTTCTGTATTCTTCTGAAAGGAGAAACTATACCAGTGGTGACTTGGGGAAGGAAGCACGATATCTTTATTCCAATCCATTCAAGAAGAATGGAATCCGTGCCTGTTGCAGAGTACCCACATTTGATGAGCAGCTGTCATCTCACCTGACAATTCTTGATACAGTTAAGTTGTCAAGGCAACAGGAAAACATTCTTAGATTTATAATAGTTTAGAAAACATATCCATATACTTATATGGGAGGAAGAAAGAGGAAAAAAAAACTTACTTCAGGGCATAGTTTATCTGATAAGAAGATAGTTTGCATTCAGATTACAAGATTGTGAAGTCTAATAGCAATAATTGGCAATTTGTACCTTAACATGGTTTGTTGTCTGTAACTATAGAAGTTGTCCATATATATATATATATTTAAAAATGAAAATTACAATTTAAATGTGATGACAAAAACAAGCCAACAATTTATCCATGAATGATAAAACAGAAAATGAGTACAATATTTCAGTTATAACTATCTAGACCCCAAATTTCCAAATGGACTCAGGCAAAGCTTTCAGTACCTCCATGGAAACAGACTAGCTAATTCTTTCTTCTGGGATCCATAGCTACAAGATACTTCCCAGATCTCCAGTCAGATAGAGGTTGACTAAGAGATATGAATACCACTTCCAGCCTTGCTCATGAATAAAATCATACAATTCTCTTCTCTGTCTACCCTATGCCAAAGCTGAAAGTAAATACCCAAGGTGACTTTGTTGGCCCCAGGTTGAAGGTGGCAGGCCCTCATCTGCCTATGTTTCCAATTTACTACATTTTGTAGAATGTATCCATCCCACCTGCATGGTCACCATAGATAAACTGTACATCACTAACTGTTTATTGCTAGGTACTAAGACTTAGAATCTGCTAAAACAATTGACTTTACCTTACTGAGTATAATAGCCTACTCAAAATTTAGAGAAATGAGTCTGTTTGTCAAAAACATCAGTACACTTGTGGAATTTCAGGGAGTTCTGTTCTGTGTACCTTTAGGATCTATGATCAGCTTTTCTGAGACCTCTCAAAGGTCACACAAATGTCACAACCCATGACACTCATCTCATCTCCCCCCCCCCTTTATATTTAGAGGAAAGGGAAGGAAGCAAAAGTGAGAATTGTATCAATTCTATCAAAGAAAAAAAGAAATTTATTAACTCTTCCCTTAAAAAAAAATCTGACATGTCTACATGGAAATTGAATCTACAATGGAGTGGCAAAGAGGAAAAAAGAACATGATTTAATTTATTTTTAGCTAACAGGAAACTAAAATCCATATGGCTTTCATTTCTACTGCACATGGGATGAGATGGCATGCCACATCTGTGAGAAATATGCTTTATGTCAAACTGATTAGGAGAGTCAATATTAGACATAACCTCTTTCTTTTTAAGGGTAGGGACACTTCATCATCCATTTATTTCTCCAGTGGGGCTTAAAGGGAGGCCTTAATCAACTTGCCTTTTAGCCTAAAGGCATTGGGAAGAAAAATCTATATTTGTTTCCTTAGTCAGATTGCTGAAGCATGAAATGGGATGTCTTGTCCTGCTGCCTTGGGTGGAAATGCCATATATTCTGTTTATTTATGTGGATGTGGGAAAGCAGGAAAATTGTCCAAAAGTTTTGTATTGCTCACTGACTTTGAATGATAGGGTTCAAATTGCTAGTGAAGGACAAGAGGGAGCTCAAATCTGGAGGAGGCTCACAAAATAATTTTTCTTTAAAACACAGGAATATGGAATCATTGAAATGGCACCAATGCAAGAATAAATATTACAACTATTTTTTCATCAACTGTCTTTGTGTCTCTTAATTAGCAATATTGCAAATGTACTTCCTAATACCACCTGGAAGGGACTTCATGGCTTAGTAAATTTACGAAGGGCTGAGAGACAATGGCTCAGTCTGTCAAGCAGCGGCTTTGCAATGTCAAGGCCTGAATTATGATCCCCAGCACCCACATAAACTCCAAGAAATATAGAAGCCTCTAGTTCCAGCACTGAGTATAGATGGCTAGATATACTGGCCAAACCATTGAGCTCTGGGTTCAGTGAAAGAACCCATCTCAGTTAAATAAGGTTGGAGAGCCATAGGGAGAGGTACCCAAGCTGTGGCCTCTACACACACATACACATGTGCACCCATCCATACACAGACACATGCCCATACACATATGAACACACATACATACATAAAAACACAGCACACACACAAAATTGAAAATGAAAAGAACAAAGAAAGTGCAGGCCGGTAGAGCAGCTCTGCCAAATCTCAAGCCTGAAGGCTTGTTGCAAGGGAACATAGCAGAAACGGAGGAAAGAACGGCCTCAACATGTTGCAGTCTGTTCTTAGGTAAGAGCTATATGTAGAATTTATCATCCTAGAAGAACCCTCCTCCCTACTCTGGGGTACCCTTTCTCAGTTCACTGGATGAAGAACTCAGCTGTCACAGAAGAAAGTAGTGTGGCCTTGGGGAACAGACCACTACAAAGGAGAATGGGCAGCAGAAAGACCTACCCTACAAACTCACCCTTGGCAACGTTCATGTTGCTTTCTATTGGCATAGTACATGGACACTGCCGCGGTGGCACTGCTGCCTGATCACCACTTGCTGGGGTTTTGACTGGGCTAGCACTGGGACCATGGATGTGCTTGTTATGCTGAGTTTTCCAGTTCTGACTATACTGTCAACCATATTCACTTAGAATCACCAGGATTTATCCATATCAATTCTTCATGTTTCTGGTAGGTGACTCCTAAACATGCTTGGTTAGATGTAATCCTATCTGTCCTGTTGCTTATGGAAAAGCTGTTTTTAATAATGACATCTTTTAAAATTTCAAAAATCCAATTGTTCGTTTCTGCTCTCTAGGAAAATGAATTGTATAGCTCCATGACCTTATCAAACTAACTTATTTGATATAAGAGCTCTCCGATATATTTCTTTGAGAAAGCAAATAAACCTTCAGTGAATAGGGCTACCTTTATTTCTCATCGTCCTCTTCTTCCTCCTCCTTCTCATTCTCTCCCTCTCCCCCCCCCCTTTCTTCTTCTTTTTGAGGTATGGTTTCATTATAGCCCAGGCTGACCTGGAATTTAGTATATAGTATCAGGGTGATCTCAAACTCATGCCAATTCTCCTACTTCTGCCTCTGAAATGTTGGGATTAAAGACATGCTCTACCACATACAGTAATTTCTTCTTTTAAAATTTGTAATCCACTTCCTTTAAAAATTTTTCATTTTGGGCTGGAGAGATTGCTTAGCAATTAAGGCACTTGCCTGTAAAGCCAAAGAACGCAGGTTCAATTCCCCAGGACCCAAATAAGCCAGATGCACAGAGGGCACATGCATCTGGAGTTGGTTTGCAATGACTGGAGGTACTGGCCTGCCCATTCTCTCTCTGTGTTTCTCCCTCTGTCTATTTCTCTCTCAAATAAATTAAAATAAAATATTCAAAATGTTTTCATTAGAATACTTTAATTATTCATAAGGAGGTCATTATGATATTTTCATAAATGTATATTATATACTTTGATCAATTTAATTTCCACAAATCCTTTATTATTCCTCTCTCCAATTCCCTCTGATCCCAAAAAGATAGTCTATCTTCTACTTTCATGATTTGTTCTTATTTTTTTTTTCATGTATTTTCAGTAATTGGATAGCTACATCACTGAAGAAAATGTCTTCTACCCCTCAACAATTATGAACTGACTGTAAATTCTCAGCAAGGGCTGGGGCCTCATTATACACACCCTTCTCCATAAAATAATGTTGATGGGTCAAATATTGTTCAGGGCTTGTGCCAGCAGTCACAGATGCCCACAGTTTCAGAGAGAAATAGTCATGCCACTCCTGGAGGTCAGCATTCTACAGCACCCCTTACTCTGACTCTTACATTCTTTCTGTACCCTTTCTGTCATGTTTCCCCATGCATGGCAGGCTAGTATACGTGACCCATTTAGGGTTAAACACTCAGTAATCACTTATTCACAGGTCTTTGGCCAGTTATGAGTCTCTGAAGTTCCCAAAACTACAATAAATAAATAAGATATAATGAACAAGTAATAAATAAATAAAAGCTTAAATAAAAACCAGTAATAACCACAAATACAGCCAAATGATTTTTATACCAATTTTTTTAAATTTATTTTTATTGACAACTGCCATAATTCCTCCCTCCACTCTCCATTATATCCCCTCAGTCTCTCAATCAGTCTCTCTTTTATTCTGATGTCATGATCTTTTCCTCCTGTTATGATGGTCTTGTGTAAGTAGTGTCAAGCACTGGGAGGTCATGGATATTCAGGCCATTTTGTGTCTGGAGGAGCATGTTATAAGGAGTCCTTCCCTTCCTTTGGCTCTTACATTCTTTATGCCACCTCTTCTGCAATGGATCCTGGGCCTTGGAAGATGTGATAAAGATATTTTAGTGCTGAGCACTCCTCTGTCACTTCTCAGCACCATGATGCCTTCAGAGTCATCACATGGTCACTGCCATATGAAAAGAGTAGCTTCTCTCACCAAAAGTGAGAATAGCATTAATATATGGGTATGAACATTAAGAGAAGTACTTACTGGACAATTTGGTGAGCATAGTATATATATTTAGCCAGACACCAGCAGACATTATACCCCTAGGGCTCATGACTACATCTTTTATAGGTTTTCAGTACCAGGTATGTATTCCCTCTCAAGGAGTGAGCCTGTAGTCCAATTAGAGAGCAGTTGGTTTCTCCCATAGCAGACATGCCACTATTGCATCCATTGGCTCATTTGGCCTGGCTGGCCAAATTTAAGGTTTGCAGTATCCACAGTGGAGTACTCCATTAGTGATTTCTCTCACTCCTATTGAACTGCATGCAGTGTAGCTTTTTCTAGCTTTCTGCCAGCTGGTCTACATGGAGAAGGTTTTCAGCTCAGCTCCAGCAATATTTCTCAGTAACCTTGCAGTCCAAGTATGTGGAGTCTTCAGCAATAAGGTCTTATGAAGTATTCCTGGTGAGAAACCGAGAGCCTTGGCAATGGCCTATAATGTTTTGAGGTTATCAATGACCTCTCTGGCCAACAACTCATTAGAAGGTATCCCATCCCTGGTTCTGAAAATTTTCTAGTAAAAATCCAGTAGTGTTCCATTGACCAAAAATGTAGGTTTCCATATGACTTATTTATATCCTGTTAGCTTTTGATTAGCCCTCCCTCCACCTTTCCTTTACTCAATCTCTTCCCCTTACTTCACTTAGGCCTTTTCACCCCTATTAATCCATACTTCTACTTACATATATACAATACCATCCTATTAAGTACCCCTTCCCTCCCTTTATATCCCCTTTCTAGCTTACTGGCCTCTACTATGGAGGGGTTTTTCTTTTCTAATATGTTCATGGTTTCCACAGGTTTTATAATGTTCAAATTTGGAAGATCTGTCCACCTTTGTACAGTATAGGACCACTTCACATACAGCATAAGCTGCTGGAACAGTATATCTCAATTCCCAGCAATGCACTCTTGTCATTCACTTCACTTGTACACATTCCATGAACTTATATTGTTATTAATGCTCTAAATAGTCAAGTAATATTTCATAGCAATTAAGATATGACAAAATGTTCTATTTTTCCTTAATTTACATCAATCATATGATCCAAATTCCTAGATCAAAATCAATTTATTTCTGCCTTGAACATTTCCTGTGGAGTAGATCTGCTTCCTCTGGGTTCCCTTGGTTTTCATTTATCCAGAAGAATGTCTATTTATTCTTTATATTTGAATGGCATTTATTCTGGATATAGAGCTCTTTTAACAGTTATTTTAATTCCATACTTTAAAAATATCACTCCACAGTGTCTGTGCTTTTCAGGTTTCTAGTGAATCTGCTGGAGTTTTTATTAATGTAATGTGTTCCTCCTATCTGGTTTCATTCAAGGTTTTCTAACTGTATGATTTTCAGCAGTTTGAATAGGTCTACATGAGGCATTTTTGGTTTTATTTTCATATTCTCCAATTTGGGTTATCCTGTCCAAGTTTTCAAAACCTGTGGTTTGGTATCTATCATTAACTTTGGGTGATTCCCAGCCACTATGTCCTCTAATATTCCTTCTGCTCCATTCCACTTATCTTTTTCTTATAATACTGCAAGTGTACGTGTGTGTGTGTGTGTGTGTTAGAAGTTTTAGTGGTGGTGTTGTTCTATAGCTTGTGAATGCTGTGCTTTTTCCTATATTCCGCTAGCATTTTAATTGGAGCATTTTATTGATCTATCTTTAAGTTTACTATTTCTTTCTTAGGTTATGTATGTTGGAAACATTATTTACTTTTACTACGGCCCTTCTAATCTATAGCATCTCTTAGAGCTTCCATGTCTGTGCTGGTTACTTGTCTGATCGCACACACTGTCTATCTTTTCTACTAGACAATATTAGTTATAGATACTTTAAAAGCTCTGCCTCTTATTAATTCCATTGTCTGTGCATACCACAGCCTCACTCTGATGATGTTTTATCTTATCAGACTATATATTTTATTGTCACTTGGCATACTTGGTAGGTCTTTGTTGAAATCTGAGCATACTATACATGCATGTATAGGTAGGTATTGAGATAAGTACTTTCATGATTGGGCATGAGCATACCTTTCCTGAGGTTAGGCCTTTAAAGGAGGGTTCACACTAATATCATCAGAAGTTGAGATGCTCTTGTGGATTGTTGTTGCTATGGTTACCATAGTTGGAATTTATTGACACTGGACACCAGAAGTTTATAGCCCTTCTAATGATTTTATTTTTTGTTCTGGTCTTCATGTGCTCATGAGAGAGGATTTTCCTTTTGCACTTGTCCAGATTACCTTGTTATTTCTTTTGCATGAGCTGTTTAACAGGCTGGTCAGGCTCTGGGTTTGAGGAGCAGCCCCTGGTACTCTGACTTGGGCAGGTATTGGGAACCTGGTTCTCAGAGGTCTTTCACGCACAGGGGCTGCTGGCCTTCTTCCATAGGCAGGACCTCTTGTTTTTAATTTTTATTTATTTATTTGAGAATGACAGACAGAGAGAGAAAGAGGCAGAGCGAGGAGAGTGGGTGTGCCAGGGCTTCCAGCCACTGCAAACAAACTCCAGACACGTGCACCCCCTTGTGCATCTGGCTAACATGGGACCTGGGGAGTCGAGCCTTGAACCGGGGTCCTTAGGCTTCACAGGCAAGTGTTCAACCACTAAGCCATCTCTCCAGCCCGTCAGGACCTCTTTTTATTCCTCATCCTCCTCAGTTGCACTTGGAATCCCTCTGTGTCCTTCGGCTGCAGTTTTAATACCCTGATCCTACACAGTATGGCTCTTCTTTCCCTTAAGGATGGTAGAGGCATGGGTTTGTCTATTTTCTCTATCTTGACCCCACCTTAGCTGCAAGGAAACCCTACCAGAGCCCTCGAAACAAATTTCCATAACTTTTCCATGGAGATTAAACCTGTCTTTCTACCAAGGAAAGGAGAGATGATCTGTGTGGACTTCGTGGTGGCTACTGCTGTTTGTTCTCCATGACAGATTGTCAGCAAGGCTGTGGGAGCTTTCATTAGACTCTACACTCTGTTTTCTATGCTGCTGAACTCAAGCATTCCACACTTTCTAGCCCACTTGCATGAAGGGCAGTTTGTTAAAAATTTCCATTTCTTTTAATTTGGTCTTGCAGCTATAATAACTGGGTTATTTATAAAGAATGGGAATTTCTTCATTATAGTAGTGGAGACCAGAAATCCAAGATGGAAATACTTCAAGATTCAGTTCATGGTGGTAACATGTTTTTGTGTCCTCCTGCAAGGAAGAAAAATAAATGCTGTGTTGTCATGGGGAAAGGGATGGAAGCTCTAGCTTTTTCCTTCCAGTGTTTTATAAAGGCATTAAATTTATTTATAAGGGTTTTGTTCTCATGTCTTAGTGACTTCCTGTAAGTTCCACTTCCTGATAGTATCACAATGGTGCTATAGTTCAACATATGGATTTGAGGGAAGACCCAGTCAAATTGTGGCATAGTTTATGTTCCAGCTCATACATATGGCTTCCAGTGTTGTATGAAACATGCATGTGTCAGCTCTTGTTCCTTCTCTAAGCACTTACATATCACCTGCTCATTTTGTGATCTTGGTGCTCTGCTAAGTTCAAAGAAAGGATCACCCGCCGTGTTCTGATTATAGAACTGTAATCGCTTTCTTTTGTGTTGTCTCCATCTCTGAACTGAACCCAGAAGCCTAAGATTTTTGTATGTGTGTGGCTCTGGGGATGATTAAACACAGCCCCTGTTTAAGCTAGGTAAATGCTCTTCCATTGAGTTAAATTTCCAAATTAGTCAATTCATTTCTGATGAGGTGAAAAGTCAGTTCCATGGAGAAAAGGGCAAGTTTTTCATGAAGTAATCCTGGGATCACTGGGTATCCATATGTAAAATGTAAACCTCAATATATGACTGGCATCACAGAAATGTGTTCAAAGTAGATTACTGACCTAAATGTTAACTATAAGATTACAAAACTTCTATAAGAAAAACAGAAAGAAAAAAAAAAAAACACCTGCATGTCTGCTGTGGAAGATTATAAATTTTCTATAAGAAAACTGAAAAAAAAAAAATCTCCCAGTCCAGTGCCTCTCTTCTTGTTTCCCTTCCTCAAGTTTTCCCACCTCCTTCTCTGTTTCTATCAATGACAGTCATGGTGCCTATGTGGTCTGACCACTTTGAGTATCACTGAACAATGTCTAAGAATGGTCTTTGTGAGCTGTGACACAATGTGTAACTGCTAGATGTGATCACTGCTTCTCAAGATCAAGGAGCATGCTGTCTCTATCCTAGCTGTGCTCATAGAGTGAGCTGGTTAGAAACCCAGTCTCATGTTCTTAACATACATTAGAAGCCCTGGTAACCTGGCCTATAGGAAGTCTGCTGCTCAGTAACATATCTCTGTCCAGTTAGTCCAGTGATGCATGTTCTGTAATTGGTTAGTTGCAGTACCATCACGCATTTCAGTCTGTGCTAACATGAAGTGTATGTTTGCTTTGCCTACAGCACAGAACTCTAGTAGCACCCTTCCCATTGGACTTTTGCATGAGAATTGCCATCTAGAGGAAGGTATGATAGTGTACTTAAATACCCAGTTCCTGTTTTTCTACCTAAGGTTGTCACCACCCCTAAAATATCTTTGGTACTGGAGCTGAAGGAAAGTGAGGATCAACCCCAGAACTACCCCTAAAATCTTTACCTGTCCATAAAGGTGTGTGTACCTCGCTGGCCCCTGACTCAATTCTCTGTGCTTCTGTGCTCCGAGCTGAGATGTGAGGTAATGTCACTAACAAACCTTGCAAATTTCAACTCATTAAACATAAATCATTTTTCAGATATCAAGGGCCTTACAAGAGTTGTAGAAATAAGGGTGTGGCATTTGCACCACATCACTTTGAAATATGAATGATGATTCTTTAATTTATGCAATATAAACACAACATACTTCCATTTAGAAATCAAAATATTAATAAGTCTTCCTGTTTAATTTTATCCTAGCACTTGACTTGTAGAGTAGATGGGATTGCTGCACATATGTAGTTGAACATTTATGAACATGAGATCATATTTACTTGGAAATGTGTAGGGAGCATTGGGGTCATATTTATGTAAATATGTAAATATTATTTGGGTAATATTTTCATGCCCTGATTGGTTCACCAAAATGAATCAGAAGCCTACATATGAAGAACTGACCAAATAGGGCTGAGAACAGGTTGCTGTGCATTGAATGAGTCTCCACCCAGTTCCATGTGATGAAGCCTTAGCCCTCAACATGGTATTATTTGGAGGTGAGGCCTTTGGGAGGTAATGTGGATGAAGTTGTGAAGATGTTGTCTGCCGTGATGGTAATAGTCCCCTTATAAGAAGAGTAAGTCCCCAGAATTCTCTCTCTGCCTCACCATGAGAGAACACTTGTAGGAGGTGGTGGTGTGCCATTTGTGAAGGGAGGCCTCCCCAAGATCCCAACTGCACTGACCTTGGACTTCCAGCCTCCAGAACTCTGAGAACATGAACGCCTGTTGTTTAAATTACACAGCCTGTGCTCTTTTGTTGTAGTATCAGACTAATGTGAAGTTACATTAAATGCTGTGTACTAGACTATTAGTGCTATGTAACACAAATGATCTCGCTACAATGCAAAGCTGGGTGAAGAGCAACTTTCATGCCCAGGGAAGGTCACACGTGGCCTCACTAGACAGGCGATGCCTAAATTGAGATTTGAATTCATTTATTCATTGAATAGTTGCTACCTATGCATTTATTAAATGTCTGCTATGAATGTGACAGTGTGCTCCCTTCTAGCAAATGTGAGTAGACGAAATACTCAGTTAGGAATGAGAAACCTCTGGCTTCCTAGGCCACCAGGCATCTGAGAAAAATGGAGATGGTCAAAATATTGGGTCAAGGCAGGCTCAAATTGGAATGGGTGTTATTTCAAATTCTTATGGTTTATTTTATTGATTACAAGTATGTAAAAACTGATAGTTTTTCATGGTGCTCAGATATATAATACTATAGTTAGGGCTAGGAGAGGTTTATTTTCCATACTTAAATTTTTGAAGAATTTGTAGTTAAAAGTATGAAACTCTCTGCCAAATATTTTCTCCGCCAAAACCCTCATTATGCATGTGACAGTGACAATGTATGAGGAGTGGACTCTGTCACAGAACAGGGACAATTGCTGCAGAGATTAGCGTATTTTAGGACCAAGTTAGCTGAGCGGCATGACTTGTTCCATGTCTGTTTCTCTACAAGGCTGTGAGCCTGGTAGTATTTTTTTTTTTTTTTTTTTTTAATGACCATCAAATCCCAGGCATAGAGCCTGACTCCTGGTGCACAATAGTCGATCAACAGATTAGAAGTACTATTAATGAGTTTATACTTCTGCTATGATAATTCATCCTTCTAATGTGGCTGAGTTGTTTTATTAATTTTAATACATTCCTGGATATGTATTCCAGGATAATGATATTCTTGTGGATAATGGACTAACATATACAATGGTAATTTCAATAAAATGAATGAAAATTCTCTGTTATCTAGTCATTTTACCTCCATTTTGCATGCTTAGCTGTGTTTAAACACCTCAATACTATATATAGAAATCCATCACAATTGCCTACAGTATTTAGTATAGTAACATGCTAGCACATGCTTGTAGCCTCAGAGCTGAAGGCTATATATAGAACATAGCCTGGGTATGCAGTAGGCTTTACCATTCTCAATAAAAACGTCTTTTTTTTAAAAAAGATGCCTCTTCTCCCAAGTATGGTATAACTAGAATAGAATTTAGAACAAAAAATTGGTATGAGAACCAGTCACTGGCAGAGTTGAGGCCTATACCAAGGAAGCTAAGAAAAAGAGACATATGAGCCTGAAGTCAAGGAGACACGGGTTCAAATCCTGAACTCAGAATTTAAGAACTGTTAGGACTTGAGATAGGCAGATGTTTCATATTTCTGAGGTTATATTTCCTTACTGGAAAAAATCTAGTCTTACACTGTAAAAGTCATAAAAGAGAAAACATTTAATGTGAATTCAGTGCAAAGTAGTCCTTAAATATTAATAAATATTAGTGATTACAATGATTGTTCAGATTCATTTTCAGGCCCCAACTCCAGGTCTCATTATTTTCGGGATGTGAGATTTTGTATGGATTTACCTGACAGAGTGTTTCAAAACTTTTCCAAGACCTTCAATCTCTTTTTTAAATAAATTTTTCTCTATTGATTTATAGTCTAATAGATTATTTTATGGATGGTATTTTTAATAAGCTTTTAAACAGCAATAATTTCAAGTTGCCATATGATGGAATATCATAGATGAGTTAATTTTACACACACAAACACACACACACATACACACTTGGTCTCCATAGCCATGGGCTGTGCCAACCAAACATGATAGAAATATGTATATGCATACATATAATATTATATATATATACATATTTTATATATATATATACATACATTTCTCCTGAACATGTCCAGGCTTTTTTCTTTCATTATTCCCTGGGAAATCTAATATCACTATTTACATAGCACTTATGTCATATAAGATATTGTAAGTAATGTTAAGATAGTATAAAATGCTTGTCATATAGAAATACTATGATATCTTATATAAGCTGACAAGATCCTGGAACTAGTCTCTCACAGATGCTCTGGGATGACTATATATACATATAGACAGATGTGTGTGTGTGTGTGTGTGTGTGTGTGTGTGTGTACTTTTAATCTTGTCTTATGGTATTATTGTGTGTATATGTGTATAATATGTGTGGCATGTATGTAGTGCAGGTGCATGTGTGTGGAGACACACATACCCCATACACAACCATACTGAGGCCAAAGGAAGACATCAGGTGTCTTCCTCTATCACTCTTACTTCCCTGAATTTGAGTCACTGAGCCTAAAGCTTGCCGTTTTCAGTTAGACTGGCTGACCAGTGAGCCCCTACCTAATAATATTAAGTGGCCAGCTTCCAGTCAGTTTGCTAATAGTGTTAGCAGGGCAATCAGGCTTGGCTACAACCATTATCAGAGTAATTCAAAGGCTTTCATATACATTTTCTAATTTATCAAATCATGGTGAAATAATAAGCTATCTTCCATGCAGCCTGAGGAAGCCTTATGAAATTGTTATGATTTGTTTCTGAGATACGAGTACAAATTCCATGGTAATCTTCACCAAATTTTAATAAGAGTGAAAGGAAGACTTAATTAAAGTGTTCTTTGTGGCTTTTCTCTTTTTTTTTCTACCCACAGCCATCTGCAAGTACTTCTCCTGACATCTTATCACTGCTTTGCAGGCTGTGGACTCTTTATCATGTGTGGCAGGGCTAAGGCACACAGGCACAGAAGAATCATGGCCATGGACTTGTTTTTAAAAGCACAGCACTTTCAGCTCCTTGCTCTGGCATCTAAACCCAGAAGTAGTCCCCTCTTTGCTTACATGGGACATGCAGTTTTTTAACCAGTTCTAAGAATCCCAGCCATTGCATTGTAAATGGTAGTCCTCTTTCTATAGCATAAATTTTGCTAAGTAGAAGAGAAAGTGGGCTTGTAACATAACAATTTTTTTTTTGTTTTAATGATTCAAGAGTTTAAATTTAAGTAGTTCCACTACTGACCCACTGGCTGCAACCAATAGAAAAACTGTGCAGAGGCTGGAGAGATAGTTTAGCAATTAAGATAATTGCCTGCATAGCCTAATGAAAAGAGTGCAATTCTTCAGTATCCATATAATACCAAATGCACAAAATGGCATATGTGTCTGGAGTTCATTTGCAGTGGCTAGAGGCTCTGATGTGCCTAGTCTCTCTCTCTCTCTCTCTCCTTGCAAATACATAAATTAATTAATTTTAAAAATAGCTGTGTAGCCTGAGTGCTTAATTATAGGAAATATGGTTCAAAAAAGAAAAGCACTTTGTGTGGAGGAAAGTTCGCCTTATGATTTTCAGCAGTGATCATGGAGAAGAATTCTATTGTCGTAGAAATAAGCCCATGACACATTAAATAAAAAGAAAAAAATCAGCAGAAGTCACACTGAACTGTTACTATGATAGGCCACGTCTACTTTCTCATATGTATATTATGAATAGTCCATCTTATCTATAATGAAGACATAACTTTTCAATTATCAAAGGCAATCTTTAAAATATAAGTTGTGGCTATGGTTTTACAAAACATGAATTAAACATATTCCACTCCATGGCTCCCAGCACAGGTATCAAGGGAAGATCTCTCCCTCCCTGCTCTCACACAATTCCCACCCAATACTTGGGTGGTCCTGGCAGCAAGCAGGTACCTAAAGCCATAGAGAAGGGGAATCCTGTACCTCTGCTCAAAGAAATTGTGTTGCCAATAATTTTGCCATGAATGCACATTGTGAGATCCTTTTTATAAAGCTTCTTCCTTCTCCTAGCACTTGACTACTTGATTCTGGACACAGTCATTGTTATAAGACCTTCACAAAATAACAGGGAAATGGAATGTCCAGACTAGACTTCTAACAAGAGAACTGGAAAGTATGCCATAAGGAACAGGATAGTGTTAGTGGAACTGCATAAAGTAGGAAGATCAAGAAAGGGATCTTTACTGTTGCAGTCCGGTTCGCATTGCTGGTAGAAATCACCCAACCAAGAGCAGCTTCTGGGAAAAAAGAGGTTTATATGGCTTATAGGCTCAAGGGGAAGCTCCACGATGGCAGGGGGAAACAATGGCATGAGCAGAGGGTGGACATCACCCCCTGGCCAATATAAGGTGGACCATAGCAACAGGAGAGTGTGCCAAACACTGGCATGGGGAAACTGGCTATAAAGCCCATAAGCCCACCCCCAACAATACACTCCCTCCAGGAGGCATTAATTCCCAAATATCCATCAGCTGGGGAGCTAGCATTCAGAACATCTACGTTTATGGGGGACACCTGAATCAAACCACCACAGGGATCCCAGTAAAATCATGAATGAATGCACCCCTGAATAGTACATTAATGTAAGATTTTTAAAAATCACTGTAACTAAAGAGCACATAATAAAATGGTAAAAATTAATTCAGTAACAACTCTTACTAATCCTAAATATTGATATACATAACAGCAGAACTTCAAGATGAAGTAAATGCTGAGAGACTTGAAATGTTGCTATATATCCACAAAGACAAGGCTTATATGTGCCATTACGGATCATGGTCAGTTATGTGACATTCTTCTGATAGCCTCATTTCCATCATCATAAGAAGTTCAAAGACATGGAGTCAAGGCCCAAAGTCTAACCAGAAGGAGCAGAAGGCAGCCCTAACCCAGTACCTCTCTGCATGCCGTTCTGCTACAAGGGCATTGAAGAGAAAAGATGTGCCAAGTGGAACATAGAAAGAACTTTCACCAAGTGAAGGTGCTCTGGGATATAGCAGAAGAGATTTGGGTGTGATCTTGCAGGGCATGATTTCCATGGTCAGAGTGGAGGGACAGGAGTGAGTGCATGGTGTCTGAGGGCAGGAAGAAATCTCAGGTGGGGCACTGCTAATCAATGTTAGAGCTCTGACTAAGATCCATCAGCAGTGACGAGCTCATGACAGACAATAAAAACAGAGAAAAATGGCCCAAATAGTATAACCCTCTAATAGGTTAGAGCAAAGAGAAAGGTTTTTTAAAAACTATTTTTATTTAGTTATTTACAAGCAGAGAGAAATAGAATAGATGCAGAGAGATAGAGAGAATAGGCTTGCCAGAGCCTCCAGCTGCTGCAGACGAACTCCAGATCCATGCACCACTTTGTGCATCTGGCTTTATGTGGATACTGGGGAATTGCCATATCTCCAGCCCCAAGAGCTAGGCTTTTAATCTAGGTCTAGTGATAAGAACAACCAACAGCCCTAGTAAAGGTGTGAAGCAACTTGTATTACTTAAGAGAATATTGCCAGAAACTGTTTTAGCAGTCATGACTCACCGCCTCACTCTTGATGAGGTCATAATGGGGTCGGGGAGAAAGCTATTAGCCCATATAATAGGGTTGAGCTGGGAAACTGCCAAGACAAGATATGTGCATATTGTCTGTGGCTAACTGTGGACCACACAGGAAGGCCAATGCCTTGGTGCTTGTAGTCACCAGGAGGGTGAAGTCTAGGAGAGGGAAGCTGCTGGAGTCCTGAATGCCCAGGAATCAAGGAGAGCCTTATGTCAACGCCCAGAAACTGGAGACACCTGAAGAGCTACATGTCAGACACCAATATCAAGGGGTTTCACTTGAAATCAAAAGCCAGTTTTAACCATGTGCCAAGTCTAGAAATTACTAGCTATATACAGTTAAGTGAGCATTTCTTCCTCTTTCATGCTTAGTCACAGGCAGACTAGCCCAGGGAGTGAAAAGAAAAGGTGTAGAAATTCTGCCCCTCCTATGTGGGCTGAGCATACTGTGCACTGAGATAGTCCAAGCTGGGAGGAGAGAAGAAACTTAAGCTTTGTTTAGAATGAAGTTTCAGAGGTTGTCATGATGAATTTTATGTGACTGTTTGGCTTATCATAGTACATTGGTCCAACCCTAGTCTAACACTTCTGGAAAGGTATTTTTTTAGACAAGATTAACACTTAAATCAATAGCTTTTATTTAAAGCACATTTTATCCTGCATAATGTGAATGGAACTCATCCAATAAGCTGAAAGCCTTAAGAAACAAAGGCTGACATCTTCAAGGACTGAGGGAAACAAGGAAACTCTGCCTTCACACTGCTTTGGGGTCAAGGTCTCCAGCATATTTGCTAACTTTGCAGATTTCACCCTTACCAACCTCTTCAACCATGAGAGCCAAGTTCTTTAAATAAATATCTTGGTATATGTGTGTCTCTCTCTCCCTCTTCAACTGTTTCTCTCTCTCTCTCTCTCTCTCTCTCTCTCTCTCTCTCTCTCTCTCTCTCTCTCTGTCATACACACACACATAAAAAGAGACAAATGCTCAGAAGGAGTAGATAAACACACAGCTACATAAATATATATCACTTCCTATTGGTTCTCTGCAGAGCCCTAACTCTTATAGTTATTATAGTGCCTGTGTATTAATTAGAGAACTGACAAAAATGTGATATGAACCAGCCAGAGAAATATATACATATATATATATGTGTGTATATATATATAATATATACATATTATATATATACATATATAGAGATAGAGATAGATATATCCAATAGGATGACTGGCCACACGGTCTTCTAGAGATTTCATTTAAAAGATGATGATGAATTAACACCATGGACAAGATTTGATGTTAAATGAACATGGAGGGGAAAAAAAATTCCTACTGGATCCCAGCAGTTTACTATACCAGTATTATAAACTAAAATCCAGAAAAAATAAGTTCATAGGAGGACAGAATATAATAATTCAGAGGCTGGTGTAACAGTCTATATAGGAAACAACAGAGAGTTTAACGTTGGGGCTACAACGAATGGAAGAAGCGTTAAACAAGACATCTGAAAGGCTGTGGAGACTCAATTTCCATGGGCTAAAAGAGGTTGACGAGGGCAGGGAGTAGAGTGACGACGTCACAGAAGCTGTCATAGATGGTGGGAGAAGTGTGATCAGAGAAGATAAATTTGCAAAATACAAGCTAAGAATCAAAATCTGGAAAATAAAGTCAGATGCAGGAACCACAGAAAGCATTGCAAGAGGAAGGGCATGAATGAATGAGTACTGGGAAGCACTGAAGCTGGTCCAGGGTTTTTGAAATATGAAAAATGCCTTTAAATGTTTGTAAAATAACATACACAAATGAAAAATTGTGAGATTTATTTATTCTAAACAAGTTACACATTTTGAAATAGTTAATCATTGCTACTGATACAAGGTTTTTAAAAATCACATGATATTTTTCATATGAATTCTCTGAAACATCTTAAAATACTTTTTCCCCTGTATTTTTGGCTATACATTCTTAGATTATCTCTCCTTAACAAATTAACACTGTAATAAGATTATTTTCTATTGATAAGGGGATAATTCAATCTTATAGCATACTTAATCAATAATGTGTTTAACTACTGATCATTTATACATGTTTTCCTTAGTGCCATTACTTGTCACTCTTCCTGGTAATGTCAGTTTGACAAAGCGTGCAATTCTACCCACAAAAATACCTGGCATTGGTTGGGCTGGAGAGATGGCTTAGCGGTTAAGCGCTTGCCTGTGACGCCTAAGGACCCCGGTTCGAGGCTTGGTTCCCCAGGTCCCATGTTAGCCAGATGCACAAGGGGGCGCATGCATCTGGAGTTCGTTTGCAGAGGCTGGAAGCCCTGCGTGCCCATTGTCTCTCTCCCTCTATCTGTCTTTCTCTCTGTGTCTGTCGCTCTCAAATAAATAATAAAAATTTAACAATTTTTAAAAAATACCTGGCATTGGTAATGCACATAGTTCTACAAATCTAATAATTTTGGTATAAAATACAAGTATTTTTACTTAATTTCTAATCAAACACTTTTATATAAAATTGCATGCATTGGATTTTAAATATATCTGTGACAGGAATGAACAATCTGCTTTGACCTGCAAAATTCTGTAGATCTGTTGACATTAAGAGTTTCCCACAAACAAGTTTTTAGTACTGTAAATGACAACCCAGGGAACCTCCTTACTATTACATGGTTCCATGTGCCATAAGACTTACCTAGCAAAAATGACTGCAAACTACATAAATGGACCTGGCTAAATTCTAATGATTGCCCCTTAGCTGGATCCTAAAGTGTTGTCCACCATCATCTGACAAAGAAGTAGAAGGGAGGATGTAAGTATTTTTGACACACTGCAATGCCCTATAACCATGTGAATTCATTACCAGGTGTGGTCATTTGAATGTGTGGCCCCATACCTCAGTCATGTTTTATTAAACTTCCTACTTGAACCACATAGCAGGCAGATCCCTGCTACAAAAGTGTATGTCCCAGGTCGGTGTGTCCTGGAGTTCAGACCTAAGGGATGCTTGCACAGAGATCTGAGTCCAACCCCACTAGGTGTTTTCAGAGAAATTTGAGCTCTGGCTGTTCTTGCTTGCAGGTATTGGTGTTTTACTTGCTGCAGTTGTTTCTCTCTGCTTGGATGTATGGAAACAAGCAGCTTCTTTCATGATTGATGAAGTTTCCTTTGGATTTTGTAAGCAAGAAATAAACCCTTTCCTCCTATAAGCTGTATCTGGTTGGATGTTTATCCCAGCAACAAGAAGCTAACTTCAACAACCAGACCACCTCCCAGAGTGTAAGAAGAAACATATAATCCAAAGGACTCAGAGGCTTAGTTACATAGTAAATTTTGATCTCATTAAAACAGAACCTGAAGGTATAGCCATATTTACAACATGAAAGATGGACAGATTGAGATAATTAAATTCCAATTTAGGATGACTCTTTTGTGTGGGTTTAGAAGGCAGATTGTTCTCTTATTTACACATCAACCACTCATGTCTCCTTCAGTGAATACTGAGACTATACAAGAAGCACAATTCTGTTCCCTCCAACACGAGTTACATAACCAAATAAACTAACTGTGTTCAATAGTCTGAGAACAATGGGAGGAATAAAAGGCATTCAAGGAAGCCTTTATGAGGTTGGCACTTCTCACAAGTTTGCCATCTAGACAATAAGACTGGCCATGCTGTACATACAAAGCAGGGTAAAAATAAGTCAAGTTAACATGCATTAAAGTGAGTTCAGTGGAAGTAATTAGTGTGTTAAGCCAAGTTGTGGGTGGGGTGCACAATACGTCTCAGCTTGCAATATAGTGCAAAGTAGAGTGCAACGAATAAAGAATAAAGTCTAGTGCAAAGGAATAAAATAAAGGGCTCATAGAAAGAGGCCTATATCCATGAGCCTGTAGGAAAATAGTCCAGGGAAAATGAGAGGGGATTGAGTTGAAGTGGCAGACACAATGTTTTAAAGTCGATATTAGAATCTATTGATAGTTAACAACATGTTCAATCTGAGGAAGAGATTTGTATTTCAAATATGAAGGTTTGGACTTCCCTGTAATGATAACTATAATAAAATCATTTTATTAGAGAAATGTTTATGCACAGATGAAATGTAAGAGAATGGAATGATAAACCCCATTGTTCTTATCACCTGACTTCAATAATGATCAATGTTTTGCCAATCTTGTATAAATGCCACTCAAAAACTTTCTAGAATTTACTGTAAAACATCAGTCATTAAATAAGTATTGTAATTCTGCATGAATTGATATACTTTTGGTGATAGCTGAAATAATTAAAGAGAAGTAAATATTCAGTAATCTGAAGCAACTAGTTAACAGTGAGAAAATAAATTCCGATCTCACACTATATTTAAAATATAATGAGTAAAGAGTTTTTAATGTAGTAAAAAATTCAACAGTATACCCGAATATCTAATTGTAAGATTGGAAAAAATATTCTAAGAATAAATGTAATGAAAATATTACAAAATTAAAAATGCATGGTGTTAAGAAAATAATTTTTCCAAAGCCTTCAGCAAGTAAATGGAGATGAAAAGCCAACTAAGAATATGATGATCCCACAATGAAACCCATTACTTTGTATGTGAACCTTTAGCAGATAAGCACTTGCCTGTGAAGCCTAAGGACCCCAGTTTGAGGCTCCATTCCCCAGGACCCATGTTAGCCAGATGCACAAGGGAGCGCATGCATCTGGAGTTCGTTTGCAGTGTCTGGAGGCCCTGGCGCTCCCATTCTCTCTCTCTCTCTGCCTGTTTCTCTCTCTGTCTGTCACTCTCAAATAAATAAATAAAAATTTAAAAGAATTTAAAAATCATTTTAAGGGCTGGAGAGATGGCTCAGCAGTTAAGCACTTGCCTGTGAAACCTAACGACCCCGGTTCAAGACTAGAATACCCAGGACCCATGTTAGCCAGATGCACAAGGGGCACACACATCTGGTGTTCATTTGCAGTGGCTGGAGGCTCTGGTGCACCCATTCTCTCTCTCTATCTGCCTTTTTCTTTATTTCTTTCCTTCGTTCTTTCTTTCTTTCTTTCTCTCTCTCTCTTTCTCTCTCTCTCTGTCACACTCAAATAAATAAATAAATAAATGAACGAAAAGTTGTTTGAAAAAAATTCATCTTGAAAAGCAAATTAAGAGAAACATGGGAACTGATCCAAGTAACTATATATTACAAGGTTTATTTTTTCACATTATGAATGCGCCTATTAACAATAAAAGAACAAAATGCAATAGTAAAGTCAACAATAAAAATCAGCAATAAGAAAATCAAAATCACTTCTTGGCCTTTTGGCTAAGATCAAGTGTACAAAAATTAACAATATAAACAGACAACACTCAACAGAAACCGTTTAAATCACTTGAAACCATATAGAAGGAAACATCAGTTTTGCTAACCAAACATATTGTAATGAAGCTGCACGACTATTCATGTTCATCAAACAAGCAGAATGTCTTTTTAGAGCACGTGCTTACAGTTGATGAGGCCCCTATAAGCAGGACTCATATCACTCTGATCTTACCAGTCATGAGAACACACATTGCAGCAACCTTCCCAGAGAGCAACGAAAATCGAAGGTTACAAAGATTCAGCCACTGAGCCATTAATCCCATAGTTCATGATTATATTAATACAACAATCAATGATATATGCAAAGATTATTTATATAAGGGTGCTCACCAATTTTTACAGTAAAACATTAATCACATTGGAAATATTCAGTGAGAAACATTATACTTTATTTTGAATTATAGAAAATTCATGCCTAAATATGGTGCAATTGTTTAAAAAAAGTCACATTTTCCAATTTATTAATAGCCTAGGGTATTGCCAGTAATGTATTGTATGTTCAAAAAAAAAAAAAAAGATGTGACCCAACTTCAAATTATAAGTAATATGTGCATATACTTGTAACTACAGCCATGTGGGTATGCTTGTATGTGGAGGTGGTACATGTGTGTGTGTAGTGTATGTGTGCATGTTAATACATAGTTGAAAAGATAGGCACCAAATGCATTAGAGTATCAATCATAAGTCTATTTTAGAGCAAAGAATCTGGGCACCTTACCTATTGGTATTGCACTCTCTTTGTATTTTTCTACCATATCCATACATTTTCAATCATAAAAGAATGTCATTTTGTTTAAGGATGCCCATTTGCTTGTATTCTGCTTCTAAATGATTTCAATATTGAAAAAGAAATGACTCATTATTTTACAAATATGAAAAGCAACCTCAAAATCCATAATGTGAGTATTTGTTTGCCTAGAGGCAAATTTCCCAAATCAAAAATTGCGCAAGTTAATGAAAACACTGCAGCTTTGAAGTTAAGTTGGTATGCTTTGCTTTCCCACATAATACTGAGACATTTATAGGTACCTACATGATTTAGACTCCAGCCTCATGATGCAATCTGGCTTTCTGTATTTAGACTTAAGTCTTATTCTTCCCAAGTGTCAAAGAGTGACTGTCCCTTCCAGGAAGAAGAAATCCACTGGACTGTCTACCCAACAAGTATTTCCCTAGTTTTATCTCAGTTCCAGAAGTAAGCAGACTACTTTCTTAGGAAATATTTTGCAATTTATATAACTGTACTGCAAGATCTTTTTCACATAGATAAAATGTGACTACTTAAATGTTCCTCTCCTGGCACTGGTGGTACCATCTCAATGCTGTGGTCATCTTTTCCCTTACTTTGTGGTGGATTTCTTCACTTCTTGAACTTTTCCACAGACTGCAGCTTTCAGAATTCTCTCCTTTACTGGTATCGTTATCGTGCATGTATCCTACTCCCTCTATTGCTTGAAATGTGGCACTAGGAATATACACATGTGGTTTGCCATGTGCAGCATACAGGGTCACTGTCCCCACTCTGGAAGGGCTCAGACAGTGCAGGTCGTGTTGCAACACTATTCATGTGCAATTCCATACATACCTGCATCTCTTGTGGGTCAGCAAAACAAAATTAAATCAAATAAAGCCTTCCCAGGAGCTTTTCAGAGGAGGCTTTTCCATTCATCTACTGTGAATACCTAGAAAAAATACCACAGAGTGGGTGGGTTAAACAACAGATACTTATTTTCTCACAGTTGTTGAAACTGGCAGTCTATGAACAGGTAAACTTCCTTTCATGGCTCACAGATGGCTGTCTCCTCACTATGTCCTTATATGGCCTTATTTCTGTGTGTGCAAAGGGAGATAAAATGTTTCGGTCTTGCTTTACAGCTGTGATGCTGTCCTTACAACACACCAAGAATGTTACATATATGAAATATTATTTGTATGATGTAGACTGAGTTGTTCCCTCTCCAATTCATTGAGTGATATTCTAATGCCAAGGACTTCACAGTGCACCAGGATTTGGGGACAGGATCTCTTTAAAAGGAGATAACTAAGCTAAAATAAGTCCATTAGGGTGTACCCTAATCAATATATTTGGTGTCCTTATAAGAAGAGGGGTTGGGACATGGGGAGACATGAGTAGCATGCACACAGGGGAAAACGTAGTATGTGAGGACACAGAGAGAAGCTGCATCTACAAACCAAGGAGAGGGGCCTCAGGAGAAACCAGCCACACCTTTATCTTGGACATCCAGCAACCAGAACTGTGAAAAACTAAATGTCTGTTGACGAAGCCACCCACCCTGGGCCTGCGGCCTTTAGTTAGGGTAGGCCAAATGCACAGGTACTATGGTAGCACACATAAACACAGGGCAAACAAGGCCTTGCGGCCTCCTTTGGAGAAGAACAAAGGCTAGTCACATTCAGGAGCAGTAGAACTGTGAGACATCATAGGCTGCTCACCTTCTCTGTGCCCCATCCCAACCCTACTCACAGGACATGGGGAAGCTGACAGATGAGGCCTGGACGTAGTTCTGACTCCACACCCCTCCATGCTGACCATTAAAGCCAGATCTCTATCTCTGCCTGGAAAATAAGAGACAGGGGATTCAGGGTATCATCAACAAGGACATTTGAACACATATCTCAAGATGCTGAATGAGACTAAGGAACTTCCTGTGAGTGGAAACATGGAATTTGGGCTATGAAGCCCTTGATCATCTCCACAAGCCAGTGGGTAGAAGGACTGCAGGACTGTAAAAATATGATTTGCATCACTTCACAGGGGAGAGAATCATGACTGCGCCCCTGTGACGTGAGACTGTTCAAGTCACCAGTAACAACCACTGCTTCTGCTTTGTACCCTGTTTTCTCACCAAACTGGATTCTGGAGGCAGAACAATTTGTAGGTAGTGTGTTACCTGCCACCAGCTGAGGCTTGGCATATTTACTATGCTGTGAAATCTTCTCTGGCTGCACCTGTCAGGATGTTTCTGTGTAGGCATCTCATAAACACTTATGTAGTGGACATGGGATTCTACTAAATGCTGAGTAAGGAGATTATGTTGGTGTGATTTTCACATGTGTGAAGTCACCACCAGCCTGCTGAAATTGTAGAGGCAGGTGCTAATACGGAGGGTACTGCCAAATATTCCCTAGATACCCTTTGTTGTCCTTGGTACTTGCCAGGTTTATTTAAAAGCATGTAAAATTTGGTCTGAAAATACTCAGTGGTATTATGTCTAGTCACAAATAATCAAGTGCTGTTGTCATATCCAGACTAAAATGAAGGAAGGAGACAGAAAATAGAAAATATTGATCACATATGATGAACTTTACGTAGAACTATTTTCATACTCAACACAATTGTCAATTTTCCTGAATGTTTTTATGATTACATTTGTGTGCACCAACCCATGTCTTCCACTTTGTTTGATGTAGTGTCTTCTGTTGCATCCACTGTAACTCCCAGGCAGCCTAGCCCATGAGCTTTAGGGATTCTCCTGTCTCCACCCCCCATCTAGCCATTAGGAAAGCTGGAATACTTTCTCTATGAGGGTTCCACACATCTTAAATCTAATCATCACATTTGTGTAACAGGCACTTTACCCACTGAGCTATTTCCCCAGCTCCAATTTTCTGAAATTTACAAAGAAAATGAGGTTCAAAGAAGTTGCATTATTGACAGCATTATGAAGCTGATATGAGATACAATCAGCATTTGAGGCTTCTTGTTTGGGTTTTATTTTTGACACAGGGTCTCACTCTAGCCCAGGGTGAGCTGGAGTTCACTCTGTAGCCCACAGTAGCCTCAAACTCATGGTGATCCTTCTTTCTACTTCGCCTCCTATGAGTTTGAATTAAAGGTATACACCACTATGTCCAGCTCCCAAATCCATTTAGATCAACAATGTTTGACTTGACCTTCCAACCCTTGCTCTTGCCAACATATACTATCTCCATTTTTTTTTTAATGACACATTTTACTAACTGTGGGTCCTAGTAAGCATGAATTATTCATATGAGGTGGGACTGGACATGATGAATTCTTCCTTAGATGGATGTAAAGCCAGTGAACACAGAAGAAGCAAGAATACATAATGGTTTATTACCTGCAGCAAACAAGGAGAGCACTGGGGTTATTCGATTTATCCAGTGCTGGCTTCACTCTCCATTGGAGATTCTGCTTCTCTTTTTCAAATGCACACCAAGCCTTGGGAGAGAATCAGCCCATCACACCTCACCAGGGCCCCAGATGGAACTGTAGAGTAATTGGGGAAATGATCAAGAGTCCTGTTTTCTTGGTGAACCTGGTATCAGTACAAGGGTGAAGGAGATAACACAGAGAATACTCAACTCCTAACAACCCAGAGATACAGAGACACAGAGGCTCCCAAGACTTCATTAATGAAGTAGACCTAAAATGAGCCTAACGTAGCTCAGGGAAATTCATGGAAAAGAGGGTAGAAAGATTGTTAGAGCCACAAATTGTGACATTATGCACAGAGACATTGCCTCTTCCTCATAAATGATGGCTACCCCCACAATACACAACCCATAGTCCCCAATAAGGAGGGTCCCTTCAGAGGGGGAGGACAGGGAGGAGGCTAATGATAGTACCAACATGTGCTGTTTACTCACTGACTATGTACATAACCAATAAAGAATATATATACATATATATAATATTATATATAATTATATTATATATTATATATAACATTCAATAAAAGCAATGCTTTCCTGAACAAAGATATTATGCAGGTTTTAATCATAGATCCTCCAAGTAGTTTTATAGGAAACCACATGTAGGAGTGAACATATTTCTAAGCATGGTCTATATTTCTGGTCATGCTCAACTTAAGGTCATCAAGCACATGTTCAAAAAAGAACATGGACATGAACACTTCAGGGCATGGTCAGATTAGTATTGCAATGAGCCAAGTCTACTATAGGAGCTAATAACATAAAAAGAGTCACTTGTGACTTTGGTTCCTTATAAGTGTCTCAAAAACATTGCAGCAGAAATATAAAGAACACCTTTAAACGTGTATAAAGTCTTTCAAAGATGCAGCAGTAGTGTTTTTTCTTTCTCATACATGTAGGAGTTTGTCACTAATGGTGCCTGCCATGCATGGTGGCTAACAAGTAGACTTTCAAAGGTAATGTTTCTGAGCATTTTGTGTGACAGGCATTTGGCTCAGCCCCATGAAAACAAAGAAGAGGTCCTAGAATCTGATACAGAAAAACTCTCTTGAAGCAACTTAGACTTTTATATGAGTTGAACTATACTTAAGCTGTTGGAGATGTGATTATTATAATGTTATTTTCTCTGAAATCTTTTCTTTTGTTTCCTTTTGCTTGCTTTTGAAGTAGGATCCTGATCTAGACTAGGCTGACCTGAAATTCACTATATAGCCTGATGGTGGCCTCAGACTCACAGCAATCCTCCTACCTCACCTCCTGAATCCTGGGAACAAAAGCATTTGCATTCACACATGGCTTTTTATTTTTCTTTTTTGTCTGTCTGTCTTTATTTATTTATTTTTTTAGTCCACTCTCCATCATATGCCCCCTCTCAATTAGTCTCTCTTTGATTTTGATGTCATCATCTTTTCCTCCTATCATGAAAGTCTTGTGAAGGTAGTGCTAGGCACTGTGAGGTCATGGATGTCAAGGCCAATTTCTATCTGAATGATTGTTTTGGAAGCAGTCCTACCCTTCCTTTGGCTCTTATATTCTTTCAGTCACTTCTTCCTCAAGAAACCCTGACTCTTGGAAAGTATGATGGAGATAATTTAGTTATTAATCTGGCAGTTCTTCTCAGCACTATGGTGCCTTTTGAGTCATCCCAATGGTCACCATCATGTGCAAATAGAAGCTTCTGTAACCAAAAACAAGAGTAGCATTAATATATGGACATGAATGCTAAGAAACTTGCTTATAGGACAGATTGGTGAGGATAATATATGCATTTAGCCAGACAAAAACAGGTGTTATACTGCTGGGGCTCGTGACCTCCCCTGCCATAGGCTTCTGATTATTTTTTCAGTACAAGGTATGCATTCTCTCCCATGAGGAAGGCCTCTAGTCCAATTGGAAAGCTGTTGGTTTCCCCCATAACAAACAGGCCACTATGGCACCCATTCAGTGATTTGGTCTGGCTGGCCAAACTTAAGGCTTACAGTGTGCATTGTTGTTTATGACTGCTGATGACATCCCTCTCCCATAGGGCTGCATGCAGCATAGTGTTTTCCAGCTTTCTGTCAGCTGGTCTACAGGGAGGAGATTTTCAATTCAGTTCCAGCTTGATTTTTCAGTGATCTTACAGCCCAAGCATGTGGAGTCTCCAGCAATAGGGTCTTACTACCTAGTTCTGGTGGGAAACTAAGAGCCTTGGCAATGTTTTGGGGACATCGGGGACCTCCCTGGCCAACAACTCACTGGAAGGTATACCATCTCTGGCACTGAAATTTTGTTAATAACAGTTTATGGCTTCTAGATGTGCCATTATCCAAAAAAGTAGATTTTGATATGGCTTATTTATAACATCTTAAATTTTGATTGACCCTCTCTTCACCCTTCTTTTACTTGATCAATCTCTTCCCATGACTTCACTTAAGCCATTGCACCTCCAATAATCTGTTCATTTACTTCAGTATATACAATACCCTCTCCTTAAGTCCTCACTTCTCCTCCCTCCCTTATATTCCTTTGCTAGCTTACTGGCCTCTGGTACTGATGCTTACTCCAATTCACATGTAAGTCTAAACATTTGTAGCTAGAATCCACATATGAGAGAGAACATGTGACATTTTGCTTTCTAGGCCTGGGTTACCTCATTTAGCATAATCCTTTCCAAATCTATCCAATTCCCTGCAAACTTCATAATTTCAATTTTCTTTACAACTGAATAGCACTCCATTGTATGAATGTACCATATCTTCATTATCCATTCATTAGTGGATGGACACCTAGGCCAATTTCATTTCCTAGCTATTGTGAATAAAGCAGAAATAAACATGGCTGAGCAAGTATCTCTAAGATCATTAAAAGACTCCTTGGGATATATACCTAGGAGAAGTGTGGCTGGGTCATATAAATCACTTTTTAGCTATCTCAGGAACCTCCCCACTTACCTCCACAATGGCTGAACCAGATTACAATGACACCAACAGTGTAGAAGGGTTCCTCTATCTCTGCATCCTTGCCAGCATCTATTGTCATTTATTTTCTTAAAGATAGCTATTTTGATAGGAGCGAGTGAAACGTCAAAGTAGTTTTAATTTGCATTTCCCTAATGGCTAAGGATGTAGAACATTTTTCGGTGTTTATATGCCACCTGTATTTCTTCTTTTGAGAACCCTCTATCTAGTTCTATAGCCCATTTTTAATTGGGTAGTTGGATTTCTTATTATTTGATTTTTTTAGTTCTTTGTATATCCTAGATATTAATCCTCTGTCAGATGAATAGCTGGAAAATATTTTATCCCATTCTGCAAGTTGCCTCTTTACTCTAATCACAGTGTTCTTGGCTGTACAAAAGCTTTTTAATTTCATGAGTTCCCAGTGGTTGACTAGTGGTTTTATTTCCTGAGCAACTAGAGTTATAGTGAGAAAATTATTGCCTATGCCAATGTATTAAAGGGTTCCCTGTTTTTCCTCTAGAAGTTTCAGAGATTCGGGTCTGATACTAAGGTCTTTGATCCACTTATACTTGATTCTTGTGCATGGAGAGAGATAAGGATCTATTTTCATTCTTCTGCATACAGACACTGAGTTTCACCACCACCATTTGTTAGAGTATGTCTTTTATCCAGTGAATATTTTTGACATTTTTATCAAAACTCAGATGGCTATAGCTGTCTGTATTTATATCAGGGTCCTCTATTCTGTTCCATCGATTTGCATGTCTGTCTTTGTTCCAGAATCATGCTGCTTTTATTGCTATGGCTTTGTAATACAGCTTACTATCAGGAATGGCAATACTACCAGCCTAATTTTTTTGCTCAAAATTGTTTTGTATATTCAATGTTTTTTGCTTCCTTCCAAATGAAATTTAGGATATTTTTACTATGTCTGTGAAGAATGCCATTGGAATTTTGATGGGGATTGCATTAAATGTGTATGTTGCTTTTGGTAAGATTGATATTTTCATATTTATTCTTCCAGTCCAAGAATGGATGTCTTTCCATTTGCTAGTGTCTTCTGCAATTTCTCTGAGTGTTCTAAAGTTTCTTTTGTTAATTTTTTTTTAATTTACTTATTTGAGAGTTACAGAAAGAGAGAGAGGAGAGGGAGAGAATGGGCATGTCAGGGCCTCCAGCCACTGCAAATTAACTCCAGACATGTGTACCCCCTTGTGCATCTGGCTAACGTGGGTCCTGGGGAATCAAGCCTCAAACCTGGGTCCTTAGGCTTCACAGGCAAGCACCTAACCACTAAACCATCTCTCCAGCCCCTGTTTTAAAGTTTTTATTGTAGAGATCTTTTACTTTATTGGATATGTTTATTCCAAGGTACTTTTTATAACTTTTTTAGGTAATGGTGAATGTGATTTATTTCCTGATTTCATCCTGAGGATGTTTGTAGTTAGTATATAGAAAAGCCACTAATTTCTGAGTCTTTACTTTGTATCCTGCTACATTGCTAAAAGTGTTTATCAGTTCTAACAATTTGCTGGTAAAGACTTTAGGATCATTTGTGTATAGAATCATATCATCTGCAAATAATGGTAATTTGGTCTCTTCCTTTCCAATTTTTATCCCTTTTATGAGTGTCTCTTGCTGTATTTCTATAGCTAAGAATTGTACTATTTGCCCTCATAAACTTATAACCATACAAGATACTAAGTACAATGCCTTCAGTCCAACTTTAAAAATCTCCATAGTTATTATCACTTCTAATGGTGTTCAAATATCCTCATAGTCCAAAGTCTTTTAACTGAGTCATAATACCAAAATAAATCAAAAACCCCATAATGGTACAGAATAAACACTCACACTGCAAAGGATGGCACTGGACATAGAAAAGAAACATTCAACCAATACAAGATTTAAAACAGCCTGGACAAACATCAAACTCTGTAGCTCCAAGTCCAAGAACTCTAATAAGTGACAAATCTCCAAGTTCATTAATTTTAACGAAAAATAAGTCTCTGGAGTTCCAATTCTGCCCCTCCAGCTAGGCTACTTACACTCATGGAAAACTTCATCAGGACCCGGCAGCTTTCCTAGCTGTCTCATGGTCCCAGCATCCCCACTGGGTCTCCATTGCAACCCATGGTGCATCCTCACAGCTCCATCGGTTCTCCACGCAGGCAATTCAGCAAAACTGCTACACACTGCTTCTGGCCATTTCCAAAACACAAGATTGTGTTGCAAATTCAATGACCTCTATTTCCTGTGTTTCTTATACTCCATAATACCAGGTAGGGTGCCAATTTGTTAATCCAGGGGGGATTAAAGCAGACTATGAGAAACAGGACACTCCTTGAGCATCCAGGCCCCTTCAAAAGAGTCGACATTCTTTCTCTTGCCCCCAGTGCAGGTCAGCTCAAAGGTTGTAATCTCTCACATAATAGAAGATGAATGGGCAGAAGTTTCAGCCTAAGGACTTCATTTCTGTGCCATATCCCTCTGCTCTCATCAGTCTGTTTCTACACAAAGCAACCCTGCACAATTTCTCCAGACACAGGCACAACAGCAAGCCTCTTACACAAACTGCTTCTAGCCCAGTCCAGGCAAAGCTCTTTCTCACCTTCATAAGACAAACCTCACAGTCCATAGTTCTTACTGCATTCAGGTCTTTCAACTCTGGCCACACTAGTCCATCAAGCTGTATTTACAGCACTACAAGGCATGTCGTAGGCCAAGGTTTCAAATCTTTCCACATTCCTCTTGAAAAATCAGCTCCAAAAGAACAAAGCCACACAGTCAGGTGTCTAACAGCAAACCTACTCCACTTCTGGTACCAACTTAACTGTTACAGTCAAGTTCACATTGCTGGCAGAAATCACCTGACCAAGAGCAGCTTGTGGGGAAAACAAAGGCTTATTTTGGCTTTCAGATTTGAGGGGATGCTCCATGATGTCACAGGAATATGATGGCATGACCAGAAGGTAGACATCACCTCCTGGACAACATCAGGAGGACAACAGGAACAGGAGAGTGTGCCAAACACTGGCAAGGGGAAACTGGCTATATTACCTATAAGCCTGCCCCCAACACTACACTGCCTCCAGGAAACATTAATTCCCAAATTCCCATCAGCTAGGAACCTAGCATACAGAACGCCTAAGTTTAGAGGGAACACTTGAATTAAATCACCACATTATTCTTATACACATAAATCTGATGCTATGTATCTTCAGAGTAGGAGCTTAAGGTGCCAGATGTGGCTCTTACATGACTTCCAGAGTAATAGAAGAAGTGACCCTAAGTGTGGGGTTTGCCTGCTATGCAAATATTCTAGTAGGCTGTGTGGAACAAAACACAAGCAAATTTTAAAACTCAACTGAGCAACAATAGCCAAAACCAAAACAAACAAACAAACAAACAAACAAAAAGAATCCAAATGGCCACTGAGAGAAAAAGGAATAAAGATAATGGGGTATTTGCATACAGTGGGTTGCTATTCAGCAATAAAAGCAGGGAACTACTCAGTATGCAATAACAAGGATGAATCTTGAGGATATTGTGCTAAGTAACATAAGCCAGTCATAAAAAGACATATTCAATCAAAATTGGCATGGAGTATTAATGTACTATTAAAGAGTATGTATTAAAAATAAAAACAGATACTCTAATAAAGTCAAAGTCCCTAAGGGTTGCACCACACTCTTAATCCTGTTAACTGGGAAGATGGGATTTCTGGTCTGTGAAGGGTTCCAGGTCAGTCTTGAGCCAAGTGAGACCCTGCCCACAAAAATGATAGAAAAGGCAAAGAACTATGTATCAGAAAATAACAAAGGACAACCCCAAAATACAGCTTACTTAAGAATAGCTAAGCTGACCATCAATCAAATCTAACACATAACTTGCCCTGACATGGAAGGTTGTGATTAGCACTTCCAATGCTGGCCTAAACACAGACTTAGTGGCAAGTACTGACCCAGTGGAAGTAGGCCCTGCTTGTTTTTTGGGATGGCTTTGGTCTCTGCTATGCTGCATACCTGCTTGGGTGCCTCTTTGCTGAGCTGTGAGCTCAGCTAGACTAGCTGGGTCAGTGAATCTGTTGCTCTGATCACCTGCTCTGAGTAATATCTGGTTAATCTCTCTTCCTCAGGGGAGAGATGTATCAGAGGTGCATATTTGGTCCCTTTGATCCTCTTCCTCATGAGGTGCTCAACTGGTCCCTGCTGAATTCTCCTTCAGGTTTCTCACCTTTGTGAAGAGGCTGACATGAGTGGAAAATCCCCTTACCTGGCTTCTGCAGCTCAGGCAGAGCTCTATGGCCTGGTGCCACTGGAAGAACCAATTCTGCCTCCTTCTGTGGCTTCTAGAAGCTCTGGGTCTCTCCTGATTTCTCTGCTGAGGTTGAAAATTCCTTATACACCTTCACTTTTTGGTAGAAGAGTATTTTTCTGTTTTTCTGCCTATTTGCCCCCAGGTTGCTTTGGTATGGCTGCCATCTTACCAGAAAGTATCTTTTATTTCCTCTTACGATTATGGCAGAAACTAAATGTATGGTCTACTATGAGAATGTTTATTACAAAAAAAGAGAGAATATTGCTATTTGCGACATATGGTGAACGTGAAGCACAGTGGATTAATTGAAATTAGACAGGAACAGAAAGACAAGTAAAAGAAATAGACCAGAGAACATGAAGTATCTAATGCCATTGAACTTGTAGAAGCAAAGAGCAGATGATAGTTAACAGGTGGCAGGAGGCTATGGAGATACTGGCCAAAGGACATAAAATTTCATTAGTGTAGTAGAAATAAATTCCACAGTTCTATTTGTGAATCCTGTTTACAGGAGCTAACACCAAAAAGCTGTATTATTAAGGTTGATTAAGAGTAGAATTTGCAGACTGGAGAGATGGCTTAGCACTTCAGACACTTGCCTGTAAAGCCTAAGGACCCAGGTTCAATTCTCCAAGTCCCTCATAAGCCACTTGCACAAGGTGGCACATGCGGCTAGAGTGTGTTTCCATTGACGAGAGGTCCTGTCATGTCCATTCTCTCTATATTTGCCTTTCTGTCTCTCTCAAATAAAGAAATAAATAAAATATCTTTTAAAAGAGTAGAATTTGCGTGTTCTCACTACAAAAAATGTTTAATATGTGTGGTAGTGCATATTTTAATTAATTTATTTTTTTCCCATTTAACAACAAATGCGATTATTCAAAACTTGTTGTGTATCATACACTTATGTGATTTTTTTGTTAATTCAAAAATAAATTTAGAAAAAAATTAAAAGATAAGTATTGGCAATGATGTAAAAATGTTGGAACATTTGCACCTTGGTGGTAGTAATACAAAAGATACAGACAAAATGGAACATAACATGAGATTTTCTCAAAAATTAAAACTACCATGTGACTTTGCAATCTCACTTCAGGGTGTGTGTGTGTGTGTGTAAATCAGGATCTCAAAAAGATGTTAGCACACCCATGTTAACCATAGTGAAGAAGAATTATACAACAGGGCTGGAGAGATGGCTTAGCGGTTAAGCGCTTGCCTGTGAAGCCTAAGGACCCCGGTTCGAGGCTAGGTTCCCCAGGTCCCACGTTAGCCAGATGCACAAGGGGGCGCACGCGTCTGGAGTTCATCTGCAGAGGCTGGAAGCCCTGGCGCGCCCATTCTCTCTCTCCCTCTATCTGTCTTTCTCTCTGTGTCTGTCGCTCTCAAATAAATAAATAAATAAAAATTAAAAAAAAAAGAATTATACAATAGCCAAAACCAAAACAAACAAGCAAACAAAGAAAAAAGAATCCAAATGGCCACTGAGAGAAGAAGGAATAAAGATAATAGAGTATTTGTGTACAGTGGGATGCTATTCAGCAATAAAAGCAGGAAACTACACAGTATGCAATAACAAGGATGGATCTTGAGGATATTGTGCTAAGTAACATAAGCCAGTCATAAGAAGACAAGTACTGGATGATTGGGGCATCAAGAGCCATCAAATCCTTTAAATAAGGTATTAGAATGGTGGTTACCAGGGATTTAGAGGAGGAAGAAATTGGAAGATATTAATCAAACGGCATAAAATTTCTAAATATTTTTAAATATTTTATTTTTATTTATTTGTATATTTTACAGAGAAAGATGGAGAGAGAGAGAAAGAAATAGAATGGGCACGCCAGGGCCTCCAGCCACTGCAAACAAGCTCCAGATATGTGTGCCCCCTTGTGCATCTGACTAATGTGGGTCCTGGGGAATAGAACCTGGGTCCTCTGGCTTTGCAGGCAAACACCTTAACCACTAAGCAATCCCTCCAGCCCTAAAGTATTTTTTCTAAATCTCTTCCTCTCTCTCTCTCTTACACAGACACACAGTATTTTAGTACATTATTAATATATATTCCATTTATGTTCAATTGATGTTAAATTAATTCAAGCAGATGAGAGCTTGATCAATGACTGCCACTTCCCTAATGAATTATTTCCAAAAGTGCTTGATTTACTCTATAGTAAATCATCTCTCTGACATTTAATTGAGATATGATAAGGAATGCTAACCTCTAATTGCTGATGAGTTATGACTACATGAGAGTGCTAAGACACATAGCACATAGGATGTAAAAGTACTTCTTTGGGCTAGAGAGATGGCTTCGTAGTTAAGGTACTTCTCTGTGAAGCCTAAAAACCCAGGTTTGATTCCCCAGTGGTCATGTAAGCCAGATACACAAGTTGCACAATGTGGAACATGTGTGTGGAGTTCATTTGCAGTGGCTAGAGGCCCTAGAATGCCCAGTCTACCTGCTACCTGCCTCTCTCTCTCTCTCTCTCTCTCTTTCTCTCTCTCTCTCTCTCATTATATCTATCTATCTATCTATCTATCTATCTATCTATCTATCTATCTATCTATCTACAACTTTGTGTGTGTGTGTGTGTGTGTGCTTCCTCTATCCCTCTCTACAATAAATAAATAAAATGAAATAGTTCTTTAAAAAAGCTTTCTTTTATGATGTATTTGTTAGATAGAGAGAGAGGCAGATAGAGAGACACAGAGAGAGAATGGGTGTGCCAGGGCTTTCAGCTACTGCAAATGAACTCAAGATGCATGCACCACCTTGTGCATCTGGCTTATGTGGGTCTTGGGGAATAAAACCTGGGTCCATTGGCTTTGCAGGAAAACACCTTAACTGCTAAGCCATCTCTCCAACCCTAAAATATTTTTAAAGTATGTCCTATATATCAATGCATATACCTTCTAGAAATGGTGTACAAAACATTAGCCAGCAATGAAGAGATAGAGCTGGTGGCTGGCCTTTGCATGTTTAAAGGCAACATTATACATCACTTCAACTTGCTATGATTAACAAGGACACAGAGGAGTAACACCCTAATGAAATCTTGGCAGGAGGAATTCTAAGACTTGAGGAGATACTGAGAATTGAACAAAAGGGCAATTGCCAGCACTGCTACCAGAAAACAACAACTCCATAGAGGTCCAATGTTTAATCACCTCATACAAAATACTCAGGTAGATACCATGTATACACTAAACATGGAGAGAAACAGAAAAAAGGGTTATCTATGTGTGTCTGTGTGTATCTACATGAGTTAGATTTGGAAAAAAAAAAAAAAAACTTGCTATAATACTAGGCAAAGAACAACCCTAAACAGGTTTTATTCAGTGCTATGATTGCAACTATCAAAACCAAAAGCACAAAAATATGCAAATAAAAGACAAGGTACAAATACACCATTCTGCTAATAGTGATTATCTTGCCTCATAGTGCTATAAGTAAAGTTTTCCTCCTCTATACTTCCAAATATGTTGAATAATACAGTGCTTTTACATGTTACTAAGTAGAAACTTTGCATGGACGCATCATGTGTTGGTACCATCCTTCTCCTCCTTCCTGCCCCCATTCCACTGAGGGCATATCCTCAGAGGTATTGCTGCTATTTCACAGAAAAGAACTTACCTTAAAAATAGCAAGGGCCGAGCAGATATCTTAGTGTATAAAAGCACTTGTCACTTGAGTTTAATTCCTTATCACCCATGTAGACAGCTGTGCATGGTCATGCATGATGAAAACCCCAGTCCTGTGGGGAATAGAGACCAGACAGAGAATCACTGTGGGAGGGGGGGCGGGGGCATTAGTCATCAGCCAATCTCATTAGAAAAGCAGCAGCTCCAGGTATATTGAGAGATTATATCTCAAGGAAACTTGGATGAGTGGTAGAAGAACACCAAACATTCTCCTCTGGCTTCTGCACATTGTTCACACAGTACAATACATATCTAAATGCACACAATATGGAAGGGGTTTAATGGAATTGGGAGGAGGATAATAAAGTGTGTTGGTGGTGAATATGATAAAAAAATTGTAAATATGCACATGAAATTTTCCAAATATAAAATGTGTTTTTAAAATATGGAGGTTTTGTTCAGGCATATGATCATAATTCAAGTTATTTGGAAAGCTGTGGCAGGAAAATTTCTAGTTTAAAGGTTGCCTGTTAAACAGTGAGTTCAAGCCCAGACAACTTAGTGAGATCCTTTTCTAAAAATATGAAGTGAAAAGAAGGCTGGGGATATTGCTCAATGGTAGAGCACATGACATGCACTGGACCCTAAGATCAATCCCAGGATCTACCAAAAACATAAAAAGAAATTTTCTCTGCTCATTGTTTCTTCTTTCTGTGGAAAGCACATTATTGTCTCAGGCATTTCCATAGCTGCTTTTCCTGGCACATCATTTTCCATCACTCAAATCAACACACAAGGTTACATAGGAAAAGGAAGTAGGAAAGCATGGTGAGGGCAGGCTTCAATTTTTGAAGGAAGTTAAATAATAGTAAAAACTGTTAAGTTTTATTATTCAGTCATTGTTCCATAGAGAGCCTTTGGAACAACAATGATTGCCAACATGATACCAACCTCCTTTAAGTTATGTAAAAGTTTTACAAAACTGACAAGAATGATGAAAGCCATCTTTGTTATACTTTGTTTTATTTGAGAGAGAAAGACAGTGAAAGAATGGGAATGCCAGGGACTCTAGCCACTGCAAATGAACCCCAGACACTTGTGCCATTTTGTACATATGAATTTACATGAGTACTAGGAAATAGAACCTGGGTCCTTTGGTTTTGCAGGTAAGCACCTTAACCACTAAGCCATATCTCCAGCCCTGAAGCCATATATTTTCTTTTTTTTTTATTAATGAGTTTTGTACTCAGCAAATACAGTCAATTTGGTACCATTATTAGGCTCATCCATTACCTACCCCTCTCCTTGGCCCCTCCTTGTTGAAGTACATGGGTCATGCATTCTGGAGTTAGCCCACAGTTATAGGTAGGATAAATGTCTGTATACCATGACCCAAATTGTGGCTCTGACATTCTTTCTGCCCCCTCTTCCACAAAATTTCCCTGAACCATGTTGAGTTCATTTTTGGTCTGCTTCAGTGATAAGGTTTTGGGGGCCTCTGGGTTTCTGGATCTCTGATTTGGTAGGAGTTTATTTTCTCTATGTTGATCTCCTTCACCCTTGTGCTGGTACCCAGTCCACCAAAAAAACAGCACACTTGCTTGTTTCACCAATTGTTCTTAGTTTCAGCTGTGGCCTTTCTGAGGTGGCTCTCTCCTTAGGATCTACATCTATCTGAAAAACAGAAGCACATTCTCCAATGGAAAGACAGTTAGCAGCAGACAAATGAGATAACCCTTAATTTTTATAGAGAATTTTAATAGGTGTAGGCCCTCTTGTAGCCCACAATTGGTGGCTGCTTGATATTGTAGAGTGGGCTTATATTTATATATGGTCCTGACTTGTTTCCCAGCTCCAGCTATGGGGTCCCGTACCACTGAGGGGATCAGTTAGCCAAATCAAGAGCAGTTGGTTTCCCACCATGGCTGTGTGCCACTATTGTACTTGTGTGAGCATAATGACAGGTTATTGCTGCTAAGTAGGTAAGACCATGAGTTGCTTGGACAGATATTGGTCATTTTCCCCCAGTCGCCCATGTAGCACCTTCTGTCACTAGACACACTGACTGTCTGAGGACTGACTCTCTTCCAGAGAAACCATCTTCTTAATGTAAACTACTCAATATACAATAAACAACAAAGGTCTTCTGAGATATTCTCTAGGAGTCAGCTGTGTGTGTGTTCACATGAGCATATGAACATGCATAGACACATGTATGTATTTATACATATATAACTATATTATATGTCAAACATATATGCCAAATAAGTGATGTTTAGAAAACATTTTGATGGTTTGTGGAGAAATAGACAAGTGTTGATGGTAAAATTGTTATACAACAATAATATTTTTGATACTTTTCTACTTAACATACTAAAATTACTGAAGATACTGCTTTTAAAAATATTTACCTTCATTATTTCTAAAGGAAGAACTACAATACTAGTAGTAACAGCATGCATGAAGTTTAAGAGCATAATGCGGTAGCTGTGCACAGTGGTACGTATCTGTAATCCCAGTACCTGGCAAGCTAAAGCTGGAGTTTGAGGCCAATATGAATATTATAATGAGGTCTTATCTTGAAACAAAACATGTGTAGTTCAGGTGGTTTAAATGCAAATCCCAATTCAGTAATTCCATGGCCATATATGTAAATAAATTCTCTGAGTCATACTTGGATTTGTAAAATAGCATGCTTGGAGTTTGAAATTATTCAATAGGTATATATATGTATGATCCATCTGAGGTATTAATAAGTCTTAGTCACTGTTACCATCATTAATAACAGTGTCATCATTAATGGCACGATAATTAGCCTGAACTTGTTAATCAATCTCTAACTATGAGAGCCATAAGATAACTGCATCTGGAAGGACACCCAGGAAAGCACACTGTTAGGAAGTCACGTGTACCCACTGGAAGCAAACATGTGTTGCAGCAGGAAGTTATAAGTTTGAATTTTAATATGGTAACATATTTAAGAATCCTGTGCACTCATTTTCAATGATGGGGAAAGCAGCTTTAACATTTGGGGGTGTCAGGCAGAAAAGGTGGACTTTCCAGGCCTGTGTCCTTTGGAATCCAACCTGATACTTGTTGTCTGCATTGGAATGAAGACTCACTTTTGGCAAGGGTAGGATTGTCTTCCTTCCAGATTCTTCAGAATTTAACGTGCCAGCAGCTAATGGGTTCAGTTTTCTCTGCAAACACCTCGGCATATGGTGGATCTACATATCATTTCCAAGACCCAACTACCCTCCCTTTCTAGTACTAACCCTTTTATAGAACAAGGCTTAAATGCAATGTGGGTTTTTTTTTTTTTTTTGCATTTCCAAAGATTTTAATCTCTATGGTGTTGGAATACCAATATTGAGAGTTCAACATAAAAACTGGTCAGGTGGTGAGAAAACTCTCAAGCTTGGCACAAACAAATGTAGAACTTCTCTTTGCCAATAATCTCCTCAAATCAGGTTATATGCAATTCCCAGAGAGTTAGTACTCCCCTTGGAAAGAGAACTCATAATGAAAAATTCAAAACTAAACAAAGAAGCAAGCCAACAGAAAGATTGCAAGTATAAGAAAAATTTGTGTTCCAGTAATCCTAATGTATAAAATATTTTTGTTACTAGTAGGAATAAAATATGCATGTTTAAGATTATTAGAAGATAAAAGAATGAAAAGAAATAATAATAGAATGACAGGGCATAAAAGAAATGATCAAGCAATCTGGAAATAAAATAAATGGAGTTTTTATAAATGAAAAGGTATTGGTTTAAACATAAAATGTCCCCTGTAAGACATGTATTTGAATCAGGAATATTTGGAACTTTTAGGAGGTGGAAACTTGCTGGAGTAAGTGTGTCAATGTGGAGGGGTGGACCTTGAGGTTTTATAATCTGGCCAAACTTTCTATTTTCTGTCTCAAATTCCTGTCTAATGACATGGTGTTATTATGTGATGCCATCTGTCTGTTCCTGCCATTCTGTCTCCACCATGATAGCATGCCCCTCAAAAATGTAAGCAAAAACTAAACCCTTTCCTTCCTTAAACTGCTTACAGTTGAGCGTTTTTATCCATCAATGTTAAAGTAACAGATACAATAACTTTTGAAATTAAGTTCAACAGAGATATTACATAGCATATTAATCACAACTGAAGAGACAATTAATAAAACTAGGAGGAAACTGGAACTGAAAAGATGATGAACAAACAAAATATGCAAAACTTTTAGACAGATATGAAAACCACAATGAAAAATGTGAAAATATGTCTTAACTGAGTAACAGAATACAAGAGTAGGTAGGAAAAAAAAAATGTATATAGTTTTGCCAGGCGTGGTGGTGCACACTTTTAATCCTAGCACTTGGAAGGCAGAGGTAGGAGGATCACCATGTGTTCAAGGCCACCCAAAGACTACATAGTAAATTACAGGTCAGGCTAGGCTAGAATGAGACCCTACCTTAAAAAAATCAAAAAACAAACAAATTATATACATATATATATGTACAATATATGTATAATATATATGTATATATAATATATTATATATTAATATATATAATATATAATATAACATATATGTATATATAATATATTATATAATGTATATATACATATATATACTTCAAATATGGTATCTTGGAATTCATCAGAATAGATAGAAGACTGATTTTGAAAAAGCACAGTGAGTCCCAAACAGGATAAAGAAAAAAAAAGTTACTAGATTCATTATAGCAGTTAGAGATGATAGATTTCAGGACCTGAGCTAAAGATAAAATATCAGATGAAAACAAGGAGAAAAGTTATTTTCATGTAAAGGATCTATATTAGAATGACAACAGACTTCTCATCTATGACAATAAGGATCAGAAGACAATGAAATAATCTTTTTAATGCTAAGAAGAAATAAAATCACTTCTTCAAATGCACATAAAAATTTTATAGTGAAATTCCATATTTAGCTAAATCATCTTTTAAAAATGTGATTATTATATTCAGGTACATTTTAATAAAAATTACCATTAGCAGATCTTCATGGACAGATTTTTAAGTGGGTGCTATATACAGGTTACAGGGAATTAAGCTGAGAAGTTAGGAATGATGTGCAGAAAACAATCTTAACAAAAACTATGACCAGATAATAATAAGGTGATTGAGGAGGATTTGGAGGTGGTATTATTAAAATTGAGCTTTCCACAACATAAAAGAGATTAATACCTCTTAGACCTAGTGATACATTCAGCAGTTGTTTGACTTTGAATGACTCATTTTTCCCATTTACAGAGTGATATTGTGATAAAGTAGACATAAAGTTTTCTTTGAAAGTCTAATATTCTATTATTTTTAAGACAATTTATGGATAATTTTCATATATGTACATGATGTATTTTCATCATTATATTCTCATTACCTTCTTTTGTTTCCCTTTCCTCACTCCCCTTCCACTGGATCCCTTCTTCTTTCCAACTCATTGCTCTTCTACTTTGATGTCATTTTTTTCTGCCCTCCTCCATCATTCATGGCATGTTGATGGGCCAAATATTGTACAAGTGATGACAGTCACTCAGCCACTGTGAGGTCATGAGCACAATGCCAACTTCCTGTCCAGAAGCTGGCATTTCAAAGCACTCCTCCCCATCCTCTGGCTCTTGCATTCTTTCCACCCTTTCTTCTGAAATGTATCCTGAGCCTTGGAAGGTATCATAGAGATATCCCATCTAGTGCTGAACAGTTAGCTGTCATTTTCAGTATTTCATGATTTTCCTCTACTGCTGACTGATCAATTTCCCAGAGAAAAAAATAAAATAAGTGCTTGTGTAATAATTATAATGTTACTAAAGCAATATGGTCCTTAGGTCAAATGTTTTGCTAGTGAGATACATATATATTCACTGCTTTCCAATAAACATTTGGAACTTAGGCAAATGTTCCTTGAAAATTCCAAATTTAGTCTCAAGTTTTAAACCAGGGGCATGACACAGAAGTTCCCTTTTGATATTGTTTGTGTTGATCTTTCAATGCATGCTTGCAGTGTGCTAATGTGACACAAAGCACATTCTGCCCTGTAGTTACCATACATGCCACAAAAATCAGTCCCGGGCCATTCTGGAGCCAGAGATGCCTCCTGCCATGGCTAGAAAATCTTCCAAAGGAAAAACGACATTGGAAACAAAGTCCGGCAATCCTACTCATTCTGTACCAGAGAGATTAAAGTGATACAAGATGGATTTCTTTCTAGAATACAGCAAGAATAATTTCTTACCAAGTGAAGTGTGACCCATGAGGTCTGTCAATTAATTAAACTCTGTGTGAGCCTTTGTCCAAATGTCCCTATTAGTTCTAGGTTTCTAAAAGCTGGGATACTATTTCTCTGGTCCTCATGTGCTTTGAGAATTGTTTTAATTACTGGTGACAAAATATTCTATAAAAAGAACATTGCAGCAAACTCAACTTCCATTGTATTGTCTCCAGGAATGCATAACGGAGGTTGTGCTGGCTATATCTGCTGACATTTGTCTGCCTGCTCCTCTATTCTGCAGACTCCAAACAACTGGCCATGTTCTCAATATAGTCATACCTGGACACAAATGATTCCTTATTCCCCTTTTCTTCATTCTTACAGATATGTCTTCCTTGCAGAAGGTCCCTAGACTCTAAATCACATTCTTTCTTAGTTCCTTCCTTCTATATTCTTCCCAACCAAAATTCAGTATGGGTCAAATGAACCCAAGTACCATTCAAAACTATTCAAATCTCTTCTCCTTTCCAGCAAATAAAACTGTATTCTTTCACTCCTTTTGAAAGTCAAGCATGGCTGCATGATTTTGGCTAGTGATACGTGAATAGAAATTATTTGTGTCACTTCCAGGTCAAACATTAAAGCAATGTAGGCAGTTCTCTACCTAGCACAATCCCTTGTGCTTCAACTAGGGCCACATGCTCCAGGTAGTAAAATGTCAGTGTAGTAGGAGTTATAATAAACTGGCTTCCCAAGGTGCTGTGTGAAGAACAGCTACACTGGTAAAATAGCTAGACCTGAGGAGCATATTGTGTGAGCATGAAGCCCTTTCTTTACTTAGCTACTGTTATAGTGGAACTGTTTATTACTGTAGCAAATGCTAACCTGCCATTTATAGCTTTATAGTATAACATCACACTATAATTCTGGTCAGTTTTCATGTATATCTTTTGGAGATTATGCTTAAACACACATGCATATCTATATACAGTCACACAAACATATATATATATATATATACATATATATATATATTGAATAGCAAGAGGCACTGGCTTATTATTGCTGAAGATCTAGTTTCTTGGTGAAGCTGCAGATCCAGTCCTGCTGAGCAGACAATCATGTAGCTGACTAAATCCCTGAAACAAGGACAAAATGGCAACATTGTACAATGAATTGCTTAATGTTGTCCATGATCCAATTTCACTGTTGGACCTCCTTTTACCTATAATTTCTTACAGAGTTGAAAATCATTAACACCTCTGGAATTCTTTGCAGGAATCATCATTTTTGTGTTTTGACAGTCAAAGATGTCTTGGAACAAACGAGTGTATATCTTCCAACATCTTCTTCCAGTAAGGTCTTCCTCAGTCTCCCAAGTGCTAATCCCAAATGATGTGATTACAGACAAAAGTCAGCATACTCAGCTTCTTTTATTCTGTTTCTTCCAATTCTTTGTTGGTACATAAAGTAATTTTTCATACTGAATTCATGTCTTATAACCCTTATTCAAAATCTTATTAATCTAGCAACATATTAACTATTCCTTCAGATTTCCTAAACATATGTCATCTACAAATAAAAGCAATTCTTTTCTTTCTTTATTCTTTTTGTTTCTTTTATTTCATTCTTTCACTGGATAGGACTTTCAAGACAATGCTGAATGAGCATGATATGAATGGGTGTCCTCACTAGTTCCTGAACTTCTCAGGCGAACCATTCAATATTTCGCAAGTAAGCATGATGGTAATGATAGGTTTTCATCAATGCTCTTCACCAAATGATGTGTTACCTTTTCTATAGTCTGTAGGATTTCATTTTCTCACGCTCTCTCAAGGAATTTCTTTTTGTGAAATGTCCTTGTCTGATCATCGTGTCATTGTTTCACAGTGTTCATCAAACATGGTGGGAAATGTTCTATTCTTTTCTTTTAGTGTTTCATGTAAGCCTATGAAAGTTTATTATTTCACATTATATCTTTTCTGAAATGCACCAATGAATCATCGTACAGTATTTTCTAGCCAATAGTTATAGAGCCTTCCATATCTTCTATTAATTCTTGGTCAGCTTTGGTAATAATAGTTTTTCAATGAATTTGTTGGTTTCACCTGAGCTTAATATTTTGGAATAAAATAGTTAACAGTCTCCTCTTGTTAGCCTCTTAGTGCTGGTTGAATCTGTAGTGTCTGTCTTTATCTTTGATATTGATGTATTTTATTTTCTCTCTTTTTTCAATAGGACGTTTTATTAATCTTTTCAAACCACCAACTCATGTCTTTGTGAGTTTCTGTGTTTACTTTATATTTTATTAATTTTTAATTACTTTTTCAAGAATGGCTTGGAGGTTAAGGCACTTGCCTGAAAAACCAAAGGACCCACATTTGATTCCCCAGGACCCACATAAGCCACATGTACAAGGTGGCCCATGCATCTGGAATTCGTTTGCAGTGGCTAGAGGCCCTAGCATGCTCGCTCTCGCTCTCTCTCTCTCTTTCTCTCTCTTTCTCTCTCTCTCTCTCTCTCTCTCTCTCAATCTCCCTCTGTTGCTTTCTGTCAAATAAATAAAAATAAAATATATTTTTTAATTTATGTATCTGTGTGTATGTGTGTAAGTGGGTATTCATTCAAGCACAGTCTCTTGCCATTGTGAATTAATGCCTTCCCAGCTTTATGTGGGTGGCTGCAGAATTGAACCCAAGCTGGTAGGCCCTGCAAAAAATGTGTTTCTAACCACTGAGCAATCTCAACTCACTTATTTCATGCAACAAATATCTCTCCTACTCCCTCCTCTTGAACTTCCCTGAAAGCAAATTTGTCTTTTTTAATTTTTATTTAACTTTTAAAATTTTGTTTATTTTTATTTGAGAGCAACAGACAGAAAGAGAAAGAGGCAGATAAAGAGAGAGAGAGAGAGAGACTGTACACACCAGGGCTCCAGCCACTGCAAACGAACTCCAGATGCATGCATCCCCTTGTGCATCTGGCTTACATGGGTCCTGGAGAATTAAGCCTCAAACCAGGTTTCTTAGGCTTCACAGGTAAGTGCTTATCCACTAATCCATCTCTCCAGCCCAAATTTTTATTTTTTATTGCCTAAGTTCCAAATGTTTATTGGAAAGCAGTGAATATATATGTATCTCACTAGCAAAACATTTGACCTAAGGACCATATTGCTTTAGTAACATTATAATTATTACACAAGCACTTATTTTATTTTTTTCTCTGGGAAATTGATCAGTCAGCAGTAGAGGAAAATCATGAAATACTGAAAATGACAGCTAACTGTTCAGCACTAGATGGGATATCTCTATGATACCTTCCAAGGCTCAGGATACATTTCAGAAGAAAGGGTGGAAAGAATGCAAGAGCCAGAGGATGGGGAGGAGTGCTTTGAAATGCCAGCTTCTGGACAGGAAGTTGGCATTGTGCTCATGACCTCACAGTGGCTGAGTGACTGTCATCACTTGTACAATATTTGGCCCATCAACATGCCATGAATGATGGAGGAGGGCAGAAAAAAATGACATCAAAGTAGAAGAGCAATGAGTTGGAAAGAAGAAGGGATCCAGTGGAAGGGGAGTGAGGAAAGGGAAACAAAAGAAGGTAATGAGAATATAATGATGAAAATACATCATGTACATATATGAAAATTATCCATAAATTGTCTTAAAAATAATAGAATATTAGACTTTCAAAGAAAACTTTATGTCTACTTTATCACAATATCACTCGGGATATGAAGACAGGAGGATAAGAAATTCAGTCATCTTTGGCTTCATATCAAGTTCAATGCCAGCCTAGGATACATAGACTCTTTCAGAAAATAAAAATAAAAAACAGTGCATGCCAGTAGAAATTGTTCCACATTAGTCATTTTCTAGTAGACATATAGTAGCACCACAGTGTGGTTTTAATTTGTATTTCCCTAATAATCAGTGAAATTTCTTTGTGGGTCACCTACATAAATAAACTCATGAAATGCCTGTTCTAGTCTTTTGCCAGTGTTTTTATTGGGTTGTCTTTATTTTTGTTTGGAGAGGTTCTTAATTGACTGAAGGTTTGATTTGTGTGCTAAATATTTGCATTGTAAATTTCTCCTGGCTTCCAAGTAGGTTTTTCATCCTCCTAATGGTGCATGCTTATGAACAGAATCACCTCAGCTTATAATAGTTCAGTTTGTCAAGATTTCTCCTTCATGGTTAATTCTCTATGACTCCTGTTCAAGAAATCCACTCACAGTTTATTAAGATGTTTTATTCCCTCCATGCATCTTTATTGTTTATCATTCATGGTTAGCACTGTAGTTCATCTGGAATTGATTTATTATACTCATTATTTGTTATTTGCTGAATTTCTTATTATTTAAAACCATTATTTTCTATTTTTCTTCTTGTGTCAGGCAACAATATTACTCAAATGTCTATTCCAGATGCCATCTTTATTCAATATTTGATGATTTAGTTCAGTGTGTTTGTTACATGAATTGTGACTTTTAAGCATTGCATTAAGGTAGTATTATCTTGGTTGCTGACCAACATGGATTTTGCATCAATTTATATCACTCACTTGACTTATATCTCTTCCCTTCCTTAACACCTGAATGGAAAATTTTGGAACATCTTACAATAAAGGAAAACACACTTGTTAAAGATGATCTCTAGAAGTCCCGGGCATTCATAAGACTCCAGATCTTACTCTATCTCTTTAATTCTGTATAAATACTCTGGGAGCTTGGTAATAATCTACCCTGAGAAGATTTTATGCTCTTACACATACTTTCAGAGAAGGAACAGAATCCTAAGTGATGCACTCTGAGGCCCATCTGGGTGGTCCTCCAATCCCCATCTCTGCAGCGCAGGGAAGAACAAAAGACTGTGTTATCTCTTCAGTGAGTCATCCCATCCATAAACATCATTGTACCAGACACCCCTGCTGCACTTTAGATCTTGTTTGTATAGTATCAGCATCAAGAAGTGCTCATAGTTAAAGCAGTGACAAAGATGAAGACTGGGCAAGCCACCTCTCAGAAAGGGATCTTTACTGCTCCAAGGGTCCCATCTAGAATCAATAAGAAACTCAAAAGGATGTACATGGTCCACAGAATGTCCAGCAGATCACATTTATCTCCTTCTGTAGTGACGGGACTTAATTTCTGCCTAGATCCAGAGCACTTAGTGAAGGTTCAAGTTCAGAGAGAACTGACACAAAACCGTGGAGTCAGAAAGGGAGTAGGTATATATAATACATAATTTAACTCCCCATCTCTCCTCTGCTGTCAGTGGAGACCTGTTCTTTTCAGCTCTCTACCTCAGCTCCACAGCCAGCTTTTTCTGTTCCTGCTCATTGATTTGGATGGTTACCTGGGGCCATAAGGTTTGCAGATAACAGGAGTTTGTATATTGGCCACTCATTGCCTAATGCCAAAGATTGTTTAAACTATAGCTTTTTCTTGCAGCAATTTTATTCCATTGGCATTAGTTCACCCTGATTAAATACAGTTCAGCCATAGCATGCCTGTCATGGCTGGTACACAAAAGCAACCAATCCCTCCAAATCAGTCCCTGCTATCATGTGACCTACTGCCCTCCCCTGCAGTCATCAGTTCCATCCCTCTGATTCCAGCGCTGGCAATTCTGCTTGTCTGTAAAGACTGAAATCTGCCCCAGCTCCGCCACTATTCCCTTGAGTGTCCATGAGAGTTATTTCACTACCTTCTATACCAGCACTCTCTGCACAGGCTTCGCTAGGGATGTCACTAACCTGGCCTGACCCCAAAGGAACTCCATTTCATGGCTCCAGTGTTGGAATATCAGCCCTAGAGCCCTAGGTGATTATAACAGGCAGTTGGGGTTAAAAACCATTGACACCTGTGATTCTGAATCACATGGGAGGTGGTTAAATACAAATTTATAATTCTCTACCTCCCCTAGACAAATGTACACTTGTTTAGAAACTAAGAATCGCCACTTTAATAAAGTTAAAACTAGGAACAATCTTTGGGGGTTGCTGACTAAAAGGAACAGGGCTGCATCCTATGACCAATTTGTTAATCCAGGGGGCAATAAAGCAGACATTGAAGAACAGGACACTCCTTGAGCATTTCGGCCCCTTCAAAAGACTGCCTTCTTTCTGTTGTCCCAATGCGGGTCAGCTGACCCAATCTCAATGGTTGTAATCTCTCATGCAATTGCAGCTGAACAGGCAGAAGTTTGGGCACCAAGATTTATTTTTGTTCTGTGCCATATCCCCCTGATTACACTAGTCCATTTCTATGCAATGGAACCCTGCACAAATTCTCAAGACACCAGCAAAACATCAAACCTCTCACACAAATTGCTTCTAGCCCAGGCCAGAAAAACCTCTTTCTCACCCTCATAAGCCAAACTCATTGTCCATCGATCTTACTGCATTCAGGTCTTTCAACTCTGACCAGAATAGTTCATCAAGCTTTACCTATAGTGCTGAAAGGAATCTCTTAGGCCAAGATTTCAAATCCTTCCACATTCTTCTTGAAAATCATCTCCAAAAGGCCAAAGCCACACAGCCAAGTATATAGCAGCAATTCCATTCCTCTGGTACCAACTTTACTGTTACAGTCAGGTTCACATTGCCAGCAGAAAACCACCCAACCAAGAGCAGCTTGTGTGAAAAAGGAGTTTATTTTGACTGACATGCCTGAGAGGGGAAGCTCCATGATGGTATGGAAAATGATGCCATGAGCAGAGGGTGGACATCACCTTCTGGGCAATATCAGGTGGACAATAGCAACAGGAGAGTATGCCAAAGACTGGCAAAGGGAAACCTGCAATAATACCCATAAGCCCACCCCAACAATATACTGCCTCTAGAGGGCATTAATTCCCAAATCTTCATCAGCTGGAACCTAGCATTCAGAATACCTAAGTTTATGGGGGTCACCTGAATCAAACTACCACACTCACTGCTCATATTGGCTCCAGGTCTGTATGTGTCTCAATTCACCATATCACTAGACTTACCTATGTGTGCCTAGCACTGTGGTCAATTGTAAAGGATAATCAAGGAAAGGGAAGGAGAATGGGAAGTATAAGGACACTTTCAGATGGAGTGATGGGAAGCCACCTTGGATTAAGCCAGGAAGGGGAATCTATGGACAATTATATGCCCCCAAAAAGGAAAGATGGGGATAAATCAAACTAAAGGATTGTGGATACTGGGATTTAGGACTTCACTACTAATAACCACGTGACCTTGGTTTTGGTTTTGTCTTGAGTTTTCTGTATCTTGTCTGTCAGTTGTTTCTCAAGGCTGAACCAATGACAAAAGGAGACCATGCCTGCATCCTTTAGCATCTTTACCAGGGAAAATAAAGTTCTTACCAGGTACAGGAAGATAAATCCTCAACACATTCCATGTCCTATGCCTATCACTGACTATCAATGAAGTCATGGCACAGGAATGTGCATTGACCTACTGGAGACATTTGAAGTCCCACTGTCACTATAATTTAGGTCCCTCACTAGAAACATCATCTTAGATGTTCAAAAGAGCTCCTTAAGTGAAAACAAGACTTGGGTATATTTAGACAAAAAGATGAATGCTCTCTCAGAGGAGAACAGCTAGTGTCCAAATTTTTTCAGTTATTCCTCTCAAACTTAAAAGTGAAGAAAAATTAGCAAGAAACACAAATGAGCTGAAATGTCTGGGAACTTTTGTCACTGCTACAAGTTGAACATAATGTTGCTATTCTAATTAAATCTTATGGATACTGGGTTAGCCAAAGGAATTACTATGCAATTTTTCTCATCTGGCTTTAACCTGAATCTTGAGACTTTTTTTTTTTTTCTGATAGCTACTCTACTCAGACCAAGTAGAAGCCATTCTGTTTAATTATGACCATCAATAATCTATGTCTTCTCTGTGTCTACCATTATAAAAGAGGGCATTGGATCTGGTGATCTTTGCAGCTTCTCGTTGTTGGTCATGACTATGATGAGGCAGTTCCTGATGCTCCAGATAAGCTGGGCATTTAGATACAGGCTGTAAATCTTATTAAGATTGGTGGTGGCCAGTGGAAGTGGTTATCTGATTGTTAAAAACTTATCACTAACTAACTTTCTTGGCTTTTCCTTTTATGTGCTATATGTAAAGATGACAAGAATTGCAAGTGGACACTTTGCCTTTTAGCTTACAGACAGCTCAGAGCCCAGAGGTATAAAATGAAAGTAAAATTATGAAGGCAGATTCCACTGTTTCATTTCCAGCTATATATTGGATTGATTGACCACTGTGTGTAGGGAAGCAGCACTCAAACAGAATGCCCAAAATATTCTCTCTCTTTAGCAGAGTAAGCAGGAACCTTTGCCACCGTGCCGCTGAAAACTTCCCTTTGATCCACGCACGTGTAACAACTATGGGGTTATTTCTCATTAACATGAATGTTTCCCAGGAAATAAAAGTGCATTCATTTTTAAACCCATTATTGAAAATTAGCCAGCAATGGCATATACTGATGCAAAGTTAAAAAATGACTTAGAGGGAGAAGTTTTTGTTGTTGTTGTTTTATCTTCATCTTTTCCTTAGGAGAAAATAACAGTTCAACCCTTTAGTAATATTAAATCCTAAGAGTTATCTGCCAGAAATCCAAACCAAAAGAAGAATCTCATGTTTTATAACTACTAAAGTATTTGGCAGGAACCACATTATGTAATCCTTTTCACAATTTGTGTTTTCCAAGACCTACAAGAGGGTAAGGAAATAGGGAAAGATATGGATATAGTCACTGAAAAATAACATTTCTCTGCTTCTTTTCCATATTTTAAAGAATAAAAAGGTTTTAAAAATCAATTCAGGGCTATCCTGGAACATGTTTCATACAGGTTGAGTCACCAGGTGCCCATCATAGTTTCAGTCTCTTTCTCTCTACCTCCTTCTCCCTCCACCCTTCCTTTCCTCCTTTTACTCCTTTCCCTCCCTCTCTCCCTCTCTTTCTCCCTTCCTTTCTCCAGTTAAAGCCAAAAGCTTTATGGACTGCCATGTGTATTCCATGTCAGCATGTATTTCAACAATGGCAATCCCAAGTGGAATCATTAGTTTTCCAATTCTACCAGCATTTCTCTTTGCTAGAAAATTTCACCAAATATCTCACAGAGATTCTAGTTTATGACTTCTTGTTACATAATTATTGCAGTCTTTTCTTCCAGGTCTTGAAAGTCAATTCCTTCTTGGAATAATAGGCCCTACACTAAATTTATTCCTCTTTTATGACTTACCCAATTTTCCTCATAATATATTTGTAACTTTTCCTATGGCATAAATGGTTCCCTCAAAATGCCTGGTATGCTGTTCTGACAGACATGCCCAGACTGGTCTGAACCTTAGGGTAAACACAGAAGCTACAGGCTATGAAAGCAACATTCTTGGTGAATGACTACTTCTCAACATTCCTGAAACTCTCTTTTTATAATTAAAAGTCAGGATATTGGCTACTAGTTTTACCTTTTCACTTCTATATGAAACTCGGGTATATATGCCTCTATGTGCCACCTACTGTAAGGAAATGGAGACAGTGTTAATTAAGATAACAAAATGGCTCTTCCCGATAAGATTGTGGCATAGGTACCACGCCAAAGCAGCCTGGGGGAAAAAAAGACCAAAAAAACTCAGCAAAATATACACTTTCACTAAAAAGTGATGTATAGGAAATTGAAGCGGCAGCGGAGAAGTAGGAGAGATCCAGAGCATCAAGAGCCTGCATGGCTGGCAAAAGCGGCCCTGGAAGCTCCACCAACCACTGTGGTGGTGGGGCGCAACAGAAAGCCGCCAGACTCGGCTCCAGCCGCAGGAAAAGCCAGGTGCGGGAGCTTCCCCTCACACAGTGCTCTCCGCAACTCAGGAAACGTGAAGGGAGAGCGGCAGTGAGCAAGGGAGGAGCAGACTGCGAGGTAGAAGAACACATGGATCGGCGAGAGAACCAGAGCAGCCGCGGCTCCCTCCCCTCCCCCACCACCTGAGCCCAGCTCTGGTGAACAGAGCAGAGGCCCGAGACCGGCCACACCAACTTGAGCCGACAGCAGGACACAAGCAGGAGCAGAGTTCGGCAGCAACATCAGCGGCTCCGGCACTGGTAACAGTGGCCCCAGCAGCAGCAGACCCAGGAGTGGCAGCAGCAGCCAACCCAGCAGCAGAAGCTTCAGCTGCTGACAGACCCAGCAGAGGCAACTTTCGCAGCAGCAGTTCCAGCAGCGGGGGTTCTGATCTGCAGGGCCACAGTTTCCAGGCTTGGTTTGCCCCACAGGAAAAGCCAGTGCCCAGCTCCAGAAATCAAAACAGCAGCCCAACAACCAAGGCAGCAACTTGACTGAGACCAAACTTATCCAAGGTAACTGGGTTTGCACCAGGGAAGGGTCTCACTTGGTCACAAGCTGACTTGGATCCCTCAACACACCAGAAATCTTAACCTCTTTGTTGAGAGAGAATCTGCTTGTAATAATAACTACTCTGGCATACATACTTGGGGCTGTTTTTGACTGAATGGGTACAGTGTTTAGTTAACTTTTAGAATCTACCTGTATTTTATTCCACTCAGCCTACTTGAATACCCCCATAGCAGGGAAACTCAACCCCTAGGAGCACCTTTGTAGATACTCTCAGAGTCTTAAGAGCCACATCTAACACCTTAAGCTCCTACCCTGAAAATATATAACATCAAATCAATTGATACAGCTAAGAATACCCAGCTAGCTAGAAAATCCAAGCATTAACTTAATTCAAGAGGCAAAAATATATACACTATAACACAAGAAACACTAAAAAGCAAGACGATATAAATCCACCTAAAAGTATTAATGCATCAGAAATGTCCTCCAGTGAGAAAGAGTTAGAGGAAATGCATGAGAAACAGTTCAAAAGAATGATTGTAAATATGTTCAAAGAAGTCAGAGAACAAATCAAAGGAGTTAAAGAGGAACTTAAAGAGGAAATCAAAGGAATCAAAGAAGATGCAGGACACCAATTTCATAAAATAAAGAAGGCAATACAAGACATAAATGAGGAAATAGAAATAATAAAGAAAAACCAGTCAGAATTACTAGCAATGAAGAACACAGTTAATGAACTAAAACTCTCTGTAGAAAATCTCACCAGTAGAATGGATGAAGGAGAGGACAGAATATCTAACCTAGAAGACCAGGTGGGAGATCTAACACAGGCCAACAAAGAGAAAGACAAACTTATAGAAAAGTATGAGTGGGAATTTCAAGATATTCGGGACACTATGAAAAGATGAAATATTAGAATTCAGGGCATAGTAGAAGGAGAAGAATTCCGCTCCAAAGGCATAGTAGGCATCTTCAACAAAATCATAGAAGAAAAATTCTCCCAAATTGGGAAAGAGGTGCCAACATAGATACAGGAAGCCTTTAGAAACCCAGCCAGACAAAACCTGGAAAGAACCTCTCCTTGCCATATTATAATCAAACTTCAAAACACACACACCAAAGAAAAAATATTGAAAGCAGTTAGAGAGAAAAATCAAGTACCTACAAAAGTAAGCCCATCAGGATTACAGCAGCTTATTCAACACAAACTTTTAAAGCCAGAAGGGCTTGGAGTAATATATTCCAAGTTCTGAAAGATAACAACTGTCAACCAAGGTTACTTTATCCTGTAAAGTTATCCATTCAAATAGACAGAGAAATAAGGACATTCCATGACAAAAGCAGGTTAAAGGAGTATTTGAATACAAAACCAGCTCTACAGAAAATACTTAATAGAATCCTCCATGCTGAAGAAAAGGAAAAGCACACATATAAGGAACCTAGAAAAAACAAACAATACTCAAATACTTGTTTAGAGAGCACAGGTAGAACTGGAACCACAAAAAAAAAAAAAAAAAGAAAGGCAAATATAAATACACACCTTTCAATGATATCTCTTAATATCAATGGCCTTAATGCCACAACAAAAAGACATAGGTTTGCAGACTGGGTTAAAAAGCAATATCCTACAATTTGTTGTCTCCAAGAAACTCACCTTTCTACAAAGGATAGACATTATCTTAGGGTGAAAGGTTGGAAGATGGATTTTCAAGCAAATGGGCCTAGAAAACAAGCAGGGGTTGCTATCCTAATATCTGACAAGGTAGACTTCAGTCCAATGTTAGTAAAGAAAGATAAGGAAGGTCACTTTATATTGATTAAGGGCACACTCCAACAGGAGGACATTACAATCCTAACATGGGGACTCCCAAATTCATCAAACAAACACTATTAGAACTAAGGTCACAGATAACACCAAACACAGTGGTGGTGGGTGACTTTAACACCCCACTCTCATCAATTGATAGGTCATCCTGGGAAATAATAAACAGAGAGGCATCTGGACTAAATGAGGTCATGAAAGAAATGGACCTAACAGATATATACAGGACATTTCATCCAAAGGCTTCAGAATATAACTTCTTTTCAGCAGCACATGGAACATTCTCTACAATAGACCATATATAAGGACACAAAGCACATCTTAACAAATTCAGGAAAATTGAAATAATTCCTTGCATTCTATCCAACCACAATGGAATTAAACTACAAATCAGTAGCAAGAAAGGCTATAGAGCATACACAAAATCATGGAAACTAAACAATACACTACTAAATGAGGAATGGGTCAATGAAGAAATCAAGAAGGAAATCAAAAAATTCATAGAGTCAAATGATAATGAGAACACAACATACCAAAATCTCTGGGACACAATGAAGGCAGTTCTAAGAGGTAAATTTATAGCCTTAAGTGCCTATATTAAGAAATTAGAAAGGTCACAGGTAAATGACCTAATGCTTCACCTTAAAACCGTGGGAAAAGAAGAACAAGGCAAACCAAAAATCAGTAGGCGGGAAGAAATAATAAAGATTAGGGCAGAAATTAATGAAATAGAAACAAACAAACAAAAAAAAAATAATCCAAAGAATTAATGAAACAAAGAGTTGGTTCTTTGAAAGGATAAACAAGATTGATAAACCTTTAGCAAATCTGACCAAAAGAAAGAGAGAAGAGACAAAAATTAATAAATCAGAGATGAACAAGGTAACATCACAACAGATTCCAGAGAAATTCAAGAAATCATAGGGACATACTATAAAAGCATATACTCTGCAACATATGAAAATCTGAAAGAAATGAATGATTTCCTTGATTTATATGATCTACCTAAATTAAATCAAAATGAGATTAATCACTTAAATAGACCTATAACAAACATGGAGATCCAAACAGTTATCAAATCTCCCAACTAAAAAAAGCCCAGGCCCAGATGGATTCACTGCTGAATTTACCAGACCTTTAAGGAAGAGCTAACACCATTGCTTCTTAAGCTTGTCCAGGAAATAGAAAAAGAAGGAATTCTACCAAACTCCTTCTATGAGGCCAGCATCACCCTGATACCAAAACCAGGCAAAGATAGAACAAAAAAAGAAAATTACAGACCAATCTCCCTCATGAACATAGATGCAAAAATTCTCAACAAAATATTGGCAAACAGAATACAAGAGTATATCAAAAAGATCATTCACCCTGACCAAGTAGGCTTTATCCCAGACATGCAGGGATGGTTCAATATATGCAAATCTATAAAGGTAATACATTATATAAACAGGTTGAAGGACAAAAATCACATGATCATCTCATTGGACGCAGAACAAGCATTTGACAAAATCCAACATCCCTCCATGATAAAAGTCCTATAGAGACTGGGAATAGAAGGAACATATCTCAATATAATAAAAGCTATTTATGACAAGCCTACAGCCAACGTATTACTAAACGGGGAAAAACTGGAAGAGTTTCCAATAAAATCAGGAACAAGACAAGGGTTTCCATTGTCTCCACTTTTATTTAATATTGTTCTGGAAGTCTTAGCCATAGCAATAAGGCAAGAGACACACATAAAAGGGATACAAATTGGAAAGGAAGAGATCAAGTTATCATTATTTGCAGATGACATGATTCTATACATACAGGACCCTAAAAACTCTACCAGCAAACTCTTAAAGCTGATCAAAACCTACAGCCATGTAGCAGGATACAAAGTAAATACACAGAAATCAGTAGCCTTCATATATGCTAACAACAAACACACAGAGGATGAAATCAGAGAATCACTCCCATTCACAATTGCATCAAAAAAAATAAAGTACCTTGGAATAAACCTAACCAAGGAAGTAAAGAATCTCTACAATGAGAACTTTAAAACACTCAAGCGAGAAATTGCAGAAGACACTAGAAAGTGGAAAAACATCCCCTGTTCCAGGATTGGAAGAATCAATATTGTGAATATGGCAATCTTACCAAAAGCAATCTACACATTTAATGCAATCCCTATCAAAATTTCAAAACCATTCTTCATGGAAATAGAAAAAACAATCCAAAAATTCATTTGGAATCACAAAAAACCTCGAATATCTAAAATAATCCTGAGCAACAAAAATAAGGCTGGTGGTATCACCATACCTGATTTTAACCTATACTACAGAGCCATAGTAACAAAAACAGCATGGTACTGGCACAAAAACAGACATGTAGATCAGTGGAACAGAATAGAGGACCCAGATGTAAGCCCAAGTAGAGCCACCTGATATTCGATAAAAATGCCCAAAATACTCATTGGAGAAAAGACAGCCTCTTCAGCAAATGGTGTTGGGAAAACTGGGTATATATCTGTAGAAGGATGAAAATAGATTCTTCTCTCTCTCCATGCACAAGAATTAAGTCCAAATGGATTAAAGACCTTAACATCAGACCTGAAACTCTGAAACTTCTAGATGAAAAAGTAGGGGAAATCCTTCAACATATTGGTCTTGGGAAAGACTTTCTGAATACAACCCCAATTGCTCAGGCAATAAAACCACAGATTAATCACTGGGACCTCATGAAATTACAAAGATTTTGCTCTGCAAAGGACACAGTGAAAAAAGCAAAGAGGCAACCTACAGAATGGGAAAAAAAAAATCTTCGCCAGCTATATATCTGATAGAGGATTAATATCTAGGATATACAAAGAACTCTAAAAGTTAAGTAATAAGGACTCAAACAAGCCAATCATAAAATGGGCTATGGAGCTAAATAGAGCATTTTCAAAGGAAGAAATACAAATGGCATATAAGCATCTAAAAAAATGTTCCTCGTCACTAGCCATCAGGGAAATGCAGATTAAAACTACATTGAGGTTCCATCTAACTCCTGTCAGATTGGCCACCATCATGAAAACAAATGATCATAAATGTTGGCAGGGATGTGGAAAAAGAGGAACCCTTCTACACTGCTGGTGGGAATGCAATCTGGTCCAGCCATTGTGGAAATCAGTGTGGAGGTTCCTAAAACAGCTAAAGATTGATCTACCATATGACCCAGCTATAGCGCTCCTAGGCATATATCCAAAGGACTCATCTCATTTCCTTAGAAGTACAGGCTCAGCCATGTTTATTGCTGCTCAATTTATAATAGCTGGGAAATGGAACCAGCCTAAATGTCCCTCAACTGATGAGTGGATAATGAAGATGTGGCACATTTATACAATGGAGTTCTACTCAGCAGTAAAGAAAAATGAAGTTATGAACTTTGTAGAAAAATGGATAGACCTGGAAAGCATTATACTAAGTGAGGTAACCCAGGCCCAGAAAGCCAAGCGCCACATGTTCTCTCTCATATGTGAATACTAGCTACAAATGACTGGGCTTCTGCATGAGAATGAAAATACTTAGTAGCAGAGGCCAGTAAGTTAACAAGGAGACATAACGGGAAGAGAAAGGAAGGGAGGAGGGTACTTAATAGGTTGATATTGTATATATGTAAGTACAATGATTGAGATGGGGAGGTAATATGATGGAGAATGTAATTTCAAAGGGGAAAGTGTGGGGGGTGGAGAGGGAGGGAATTACCATGGGATTTTTTTTATAATCATGGAAAATGCTAATAAAAATTTACAAAAATGAATTGTCTTCCAGTGTACCTGAGAGGCTCTGGGAGAATACAGGTACATATATACACATATGTGTGTATATTTAATAAACTGCCTAAATCCCCTCCCCCCCAAAAAAGATAACAAAATATCCCTTCATTCAAAATACAATAGTCCAATAGAAGCAACAAAATAGACTTAAAGGCTACTACTTGTAAGAATGTAATAAATGCTATAGAAATATACGTTCTACACAAGTGACATGAATGTAGGCGGGGGAATACTGGAGATAGAAGGGTTAAGCAGGAATGAGGGTAGGGAAGGTTAATCAAAACTTAAAAGTTTCCATTGCTTCTCACCCATAACTGATGTCTAGCCCCACAATGCATGACCCTATTCCCCAATGACGAGGGTCCCTGCAGAGGGGGGAAGACAGGGAGGAGGCCAACGATGGTACCAACATGACTGTATACACATTGTGTACATAACTAATAGAAATAAATAAATAAACTTAAAACTTATGAAAAATCCTCATGGAAGCCTACTACTTTATAAACTAATAAATATAATTAAAAGTTAAAATAGAATGAACAGAAGTCCCCTACTCAGATGGATAATGCTGCTTTCTGAGGCAGTCATTAAAGCGATACAAGTTGGGGACAGAAAAGAGAGTGCCAGGATTTGGAGGGAAATGGTGGCTCAGTGAGGGGTGAATATGAGAAAAAATATACTTTATACATGTAGGAAAATGTTATAATGAAACCTAGTATTATGTGTAATTAACATATGCTAGAGTAAATAAATTAGGTCATAGAGAGAAGTGATTTAAACAGCTTGAGGCTACATAGTAAATTCCAGCTCACCCTGGGCTAGAGCAAGACCCTACCCTTGAAAAACCAAAATAAAAATAAAAAAGGCCAATGTATATACATCACTACTCATTACATGCCTATCACCAATATAGGATATTCAATGTCAAGGAATGTTTGAATGATACCACTTTTCCTATATACCTTACTTTCATTTGAATTTTTCTCTCACTGTTGACCCCAGCCTACACAAGGTATAGAAGGTGGATACCAGATGGTATCATGCTGTTAGGTACATACTCTCAGTGTCCCAGGAAGGGTTCCAGCATCCTCTTTTAGCTTACTTGCCGGTTCCTGGGAGTCTACGCACCAGGTCAGCCACAGCTCTACCTGCCAGGCCCAGCAGGTAGCAAATGAAATGCTATCACTTTTTGACAATCTTCCAACAGATACATGAAGAGATGAAGGTTAAACCCAATCAACAATATAGGGTAGCATCAAAACTCATCTGTTTCCTAGAATTCCAGTTTTTTGCAGTGTAAAATATCTCATGTTTGGATTTCTATCTGAAAGATCAAACTAAATCACTAGTTCTGAAACATATCACCGTTAAAAAAAAAAATAAACAACCCTATGGGGAGTAACAAGGAAACATTGGGAGGGGCCCAGATTGCTGCGTTTGTGTAAACTCAGTATCTGGCTATCTGGCTTCAATTTGCAATAAAGCTTGGGAGCCTCTGGTCACAGTAGCAGTGTTTGAATTCCTCCTCCACTAGCTCTTCAAATTTATTCATTGTGCTAAAATACTTCCTGCAGAGCCTCACTTCCTGTCTCCATGGTTCACTTCCTATTTTAAAACATCTGACTGTTTGGAAATGTGATTTTATATAGCCAGAGTATGGTAGTTTCCTCCTTCTGTCTTCAAGTGGAGAGGAGGTTAACCAGGGTAATCCAGTCACAGTGCTAGGGACAGTTCCTACTGGTCTACACTTCTCTCCACACAGATGACCCCAAGGGAAAGGTCAAAATGTCCACTTCCATCTTCTTAGGCTGTCCCAGGACATGACCTGGAGTCCCATCTTGAACTCTGATTTGTGAGAAATCCCACAAATCTTCACCCTAGAAGAAACATACTAACAAAACTATAAGCAATTCTTTTACCAAAGGATAAGAGACAGGATGTTATGACTTAACAGTAATTCAAGCTTTCACAGAAAATGCTGAAGGGCTTACCAATGGAGCCTTCCTCCGTTATGCATGTAAACATTCTCTTAGCTCCTTATTTAAAAAAAAAAAAAAAGGAAAAATGGCTCCTCTCTCTTCCTTGCAGTTGTTATACTCCACAGTACCACGTGGTCTACCAAATTTGTTAATCCTGGGATGGAAGGGCTTGGGAGCAGGTAACAATAACTGTGAAGAGGAGGATACTCCTGCATTCAGGCCCCCTGTTTCCATGACTCACTATTCTTCTGTCCCAGTGAAGATCATCTGACCCAGTCCCAATAGTTGTAATCTCTTAATACAATTGCTGCTGAACAGGAAGTAGTTTTACCCTAAAGATTTCATGTCTTTCTGTGCCCTATCGATCTGCTCACACCAGTCCATTTCTATGCAATGAAACATTGTACAAGTTCTCAGGACACAAGCAGGCAGAATGAAGAAGGCCTTTCATGCAAACTGCTTCATTCCCAGTCCTAATACAGTTCTTTCTTCCCTTCATAAACCAAACTTCACAGTCCACAGTTCTTACTGGATTCATGTCTTTCAACTCTGACTCAAATGGCCCAAGCAAGCTCTACTTACATCACTGCAAATCATACCCTAGGCTAAGGATTCAAATACTTCCACATTCCACACAGGGGAACAAAAGCAGAAAGAAAGGGTCTGGGGAGGTGTCTCATAGTTTGATTAGCTAAAAAAAAAAAAAAAAAAAAAAAAAAAAAAAAAAAAAAAAAAAAAAAAGGAGGATTTCTGTGGCACTGATTAAGGCCCTCATTAGTTTTGTGTATCTTTCCATTCTCCTCCCCCTTTATCCTGCCTCTCCAAAAAAAACTTCTACCCCTGTAATCATGTGGTAGTTTGGACTAGTTGTCCCTCATAAACTTGTGTTTTTGGAATGCTTAGTTCCCACCTGATGGCAATTGGGGAGGTGGAGCTATTTTGGAAGTGGTGTGTCACTGGGAGGTGGAGAAACTTGAAGTTTATTAACCCTCACTTTGCCAGCGTTAGTTGGCTCATTCAGATGCTGTGGTATTCCACCTTGTGTGGCAGAGGTGGTGTCTAACATCTGCTCATACCATGCTTTCTTTTTCCTGCCATCATGGAGCTTCTCAAGTCTGTAGCCAAAATAAACCCTTTTCCTCCTACAAGGTGCTTTTGGTCATGTGTTTTGTGTTAACAACAAGAAGGTAATTGCAAAAGAAAATTAGCACGGGGGGGGGGGGGGGTGGGGGGGTTGTTGATAACAGGAACCTGACTGCATCTGTGAACAGTTTGCTACCTATGCAAGAGGGATTAATTTCATGAGGCCCCAAAGATTAAGTGTTTGCCTTATTTAGAAAGTCTTTCCTTTGCTTACATCTTGAAATGTTCACCTTAATTTTCTTCTAGTCTTTTTTAGAGTTTCAGCTCTTATATTAAGGTCTTCAATCTATTTAGAGTAGAATTTTGTGCAGGATAAAAGAAACTTGCCTAGATTCATTCTTCCACATGTGGTCATCCAGTTTTTACAACACAATTTTTGTCAAAGATCAGTGCTGTAGTTACTAGAACTAATACTTGGATCTTCTATTATACTGGCCTATGTGTCTGTTTTGTGCCAATACTATGCTGCTTTTATTACTATGGCTTTGTAGTATATCTCAAAATTATATGTGGTGATACCACCACCAGTATCCTTTTTGCTAAAGACCTTTGACTGTCTGAGGTCTTTTGCACTTCCTTGTGAGTTTTGAGAACTTTTTTTTTTCTATTTTAAAAACCACCACTTCATTTCATCAATTTTTAAACTTGCTTCCTTCATTTCTAATTCATTGATTTCTGCCCTTATCTTCATTTCTTTCTGTCTGTTACTTTTGGGTTTGGATTGTTCTTGCTTTTTCGAAAGACTTTGAATGGATAGTGAAGTTATATAGTTGTTTCTTTGAGATATTTCTACTCTTGTGGTGTTAGCATTTGGAGTAATAAACTTCCCTTTTATGGATGCCTTCATTATGTCCCATAAGTCTAGGTTTTTGTTTCTTCACTCTCATTCAGTTATTTTATATCATTCTTGCTATCTTCAATGATTCATTAGTTATTCAATAGTGCAATGTTCAGTTTTGGAGAGTTGGAGTATTTTCTGTTGTTTCTCTTCTTAATTTCTTATTTATTGCATTGTGGTCAAATATAACATAGGGAATTACACTAATTTTCTTGAATATATGAAGACATGCTTTATGTGCCTAATATATGACCTAGTTTAGAGAGAAAGTTCTGTGAGCTTCTGAGAAGAATTTATATTCAGTAGTGTTTGGAAGGAATGTTCTGTAGATATCTGTTAAGTCAATTTTTTCTATGGTATGGTTTGGCTCCCTTATTTCTCTGTTTATTTTCTGTTTAGATGTTCTGCTATTAATTAGAGTGTGGCATTAAAGTCACTCACTACTACTGTGTTGTAATTTGTTTCTGATTTAATGACAAATAGATTTTGCTTTATAAAATTTGGTGCACCTGAGTTTAGCACATACATGTTTGTGATTATATTATCCTCTTGCTGAATTACTGTCTTAATGACTATAAAATGGCCTTAATCTTTTTACCACTTTTGGTTTAAAGTATATTTTGTCAAATATTAGTATAGCCACACTTGCTTTGTTTCTATTTCCATTTGGTTAGAATATCTTTTTCTATCATTTCATCACTAAGTGGTATCTGTATTTAATGGTAGGTAAGTTTCTTATAGAGAGCAATTGGATTAAGTTGGATTAAGATTCAGCCTGTTAACCAGTGACTTTTAATATTAGACTTTAGTCCATTGATGTTCAGAGATTTAGCTGAGAGGTATGAGTTAATCTCGGTCAAGTTGAAGACTTTATGGTGTTTGGTGTTTTCTTTCTTTTTTTCCTGTTTTTTTTTTAAATAATTTTATTTTTTTATTATTATTATGATGGTGTCATTTATTTATTTATTTAAGAGCGACAGACACAGAGAGAAAGACAGATAGAGGGAGAGAGACAGAATGGGCACACCAGGGCTTCCAGCCTCTGCAAACAAACTCCAGACGTGTGCGCCCCCTTGTGCATCTGGCTAACGTGGGACCTGGGGAACCAAGCCTCGAACCAGGGTCCTTAGGCTTCACAGGCAAGCGCTTAACTGCTAAGCCATCTCTCCAGCCCTGTTTTGTTTTTTTTTTTTCTTTGAGATAAGGTCTCACTCTAGCCCAGGCTGACCTAGAATTTACTATGTAGTCTCAGGTTGACCTTGAATTCACAGCTATCCTCCTACATTTGCTTCCCAAGTACTAAGATTAAAGGCATGTGCCATGGTGCCTAGCTTGGTATTTCCTTGATTTTCATTTGCTTTCACTTCTGTACTAGTTTGATTATATTTTCCCTCCGATAGCTTCGTGAGTATGCTTATTCTTTACTTCAGTGTGAACTATTCCACCCATGTTCTCTGTAGGTCTGGCTTAGTGCTCATACATCCATAATGCTGGCTTTTATTGAAGAATGTTTTTCTTTAACCTTCTGTGAAGAGGGACAGTCTTGCTGGGTATAATACTTTGGGTTGGCAGCTGTAGTCTTCCAATATTTAACATACTCCATCCCAATCCCTCTATCTTTCAGCATTTTTATTGAAAAATCAGATGTAATTATGATAGGCTTACCTTTGTAAGTGCTGACCTGTTTTTCTCTTGCAGCCTTCAGCACTTTCTCTTTTTCTGTGTTTAGTGTTTCAAATATAATGTAATGTGGAAAATTTTTTTCTGATCCTGCCTACTTGGTGTTTTGGTGTACCCTTAAGTCTGGATGGGCCTCTCTTTTGTAAGATACAGAAAAATTTTCTTCCATAATTTCATTAAAGATATTCTCTCTGAATTTGGCTTTTAAATCTTTCCCTTCTTGAATGCTCATGATTCATGTTTGGTCTTGTTAAGATGTCCCATGTTTCCCTCATGTTCTGTTCATACTTTTTTCAACTTATTGATTTTGGCCTTCCAATCTATTGTTTTCCTTAAGCACTGATAGTCTGTCCTATTCTGTTAATGAGGCTTTCTTCAGAACCTTTTAAATGAGTTATTTCATTTGTGCTTCCTATTGTGTTTATTTTTCAGAAGTTTCAACTTTATTGAATTCTATTTTCATTTATTGACTTAACTTTCTTATTCTGCCCTGGGATTGATTCCTTCCTTTTATTATCCTCTTTGAGTTAATTCCACTGTGAATTGAGTTATTTCTCTTTCTTGCACTTGATTATGTCCTCTGAATTCATTCTACTATAAGTTAAGTTCTTTTTGTTGGTTTTCATGTGTTCCATTCAACCATCTATTGGGTTCTTTCTTCCCTTCTATCCTAGCCAGTTAGCCATCAAATCTCTTTATTCATTCATTTGTTCCATGGTCTCATTAAGTTTGTGGAATATAATTATCATAATTGCATTTTGGATTTGTTTTGCTTTACCCCTATGTAGTTTTCATTAGAAGCTTTCACTATGAGGCTGAGCATTCTTGGTGTGAGTATCTTGCCTTTGCTTCTTGTGTTATTTGTTTTGTATTGGGATTTGCCCATCTGGAGATAATCCTTTTTTATCTTGCTAAGAATACAGCAGCAATGGTTCTTGGGGACCCTTTGTTGAGTGGCCTATTCAGCTCTGATCCTTGTGTTGTGGGCTGACTGCCTACCTGCAGCTCTGGGCTGGGCATGCTGGAAGCTGAGCAGGTTCCTTCTTGCATATGCAGTCTTCACACATGTCTGGACTTAAGAATGTGGCCAGTTCAGGTGTTCTTACTCAGGGCAGCTCATTAGGGCAGGGCAAGGAATGAGATCAGTACCAAATGGGCCTTATCACCAAGCCAAATGTTCTTGAGTTTGGGGGGTTGTACCCTCTGTGCTGGCTGGGTGAGCATGTTGCACTGACCTGGGCCCTACATGGTCTACTCATCATGGCAAGTACAGCAACCTCAGGTGTCCCTACTCAGAATGGCACAGGTGGACAGGCTAGGAAGCCAAATTTTCATTTTCTTTCACCTTGGTGAACATTTTCCTGTTAACTGTATCTGTCTTCTTCATACAGGTGCATCTTATATCTAGGTGACACCACACATTTCCCATGTGAACCACCAGAAAGATCTTGGCTTTGTCTTTACTTTTCTGGACTTCTCCATAGGTTCCTTTGCCTGGGGTTGGCAAGCTCAGAAGACAGCAAAGAAGTCTTGAGCTTTGAGAATAAAAGAAAGGAGAACATGTGCTCCTGTTTATTTTCTCCTCCAGATAGGACTTTAATCTGCATGCAATAGAATTTCCCCAGGGCACATTAACCTTATTATCATTACAACTATTCATTTTCTTCCTAAAACACCATCCATAGTCTCATAAGTGTAATTAACATGAACATGACTAAACCTGTTGTGAAATACATTATGGGCATTATTGAACTGAGGAGAGTTTTAGGATCTTCCCTATGATCATGTTATAAAGCCACAACACTGGCTGGGCTCTCTGTGGACTATATATAGTAGAAAAGTGGCATCATTGCCAAACATTTTCTCTTGATATCCAAATTGTTCCTCAGCCAGAAAGTGGTGGTCTATCAGCTCACTCACACCTGTGTTGACTTGAAATGTCTCTCTTGCGTAGTATTATCCACTTTCTGTTTAACCAGGAAACTAGTAGTATACCATCTAACATACAAATGGATCGAAACCATGCTTCTTGCAGGAAATGATATGGCCATGAGGAGCTCTTATACCTTCTATTGCTACACTCATCATTATCAGAGACAGGATATAAAACTAGACAATTGTTTCAGTGCATCATTTTTTTTCATACTCTAAAAGTAGCATTAGTCTTCATTGTTATTCTTGAGACTTCTTGATCCTAAGAGCATATTAAACACAGGCACTCTCTTTTTTTTATAATAGCACATGCCAAGTCACCAGGATCCCACATATATGAATGGCCATGGGATTATTACTTGACTTGAATGAGTAAAAGTAAACATAACTGGATGGCATGAGCATAAGGGTATTCCAACAGCACAAGCATTTTGTATGCTTATTGGGCAGGTTTGAAATGTGATTGTCCAGTTAAGATTAAAGATGAAGTGTCTCCATGATTCTAGGAGATATAATTGCCCTATACTGTTGATTTTAGCTACAACCCAAGCTAAGCAAAAGCAGATCTGTTCATAAACATGATTATACCAGATGGGAAACTGATTAGACAGGCCAGCTAACAATATCCGTTCATCTTAATTAGGGCATAGCTTGAAGAGGACTGTCTGAAATCCAATCTGATCACAACCAGAAGCAATGGAAATTGCCAAATATACTGCTTCCTCCCAAAGAACATGAGTCCAGAATGACTGTAATTTCTTTTAAAAACACATTTCAGAAGAAAATTGATCTCATTTGTTGGGGCCTCATTTGAGGAAGGTCCAAATTACAAGAGATAAAGATGGAAAATGACCAAAATCCAAAGTTGATGGCATACAAAACAACTAAAGTCCACCCTTTATTAGATCATAGAGCTTTTTAAGGGAAATAAGAACCCACATAACTGTTATGCTTTGTTTCTTTCCACAGGGTAACAATTTCCATATTCTTCTCAAATAAACAGTCCATTTTACTCCTTGGGCCTGATCAATATCTGTCCCTTACTGAGTGTCAACAACAAAGGAAATGCAATTAGTCACTTTGAAACACCCAATTTCCCAATGTGCAGAAGAAAGACAATTCACAGCCCACCTAACCTCCTGGATTACAGGTCAGTGTGAGTATCCAACCATGAGTTCTATATCCTTCCCTAAGCTGCATACATATTACAGCTGTTTTTAAAAATCTGGTTAGAATGGACACTTTTTTAAGAAGTACTTGTTTAATAGATAGATGAAGAAATGAAGAGAATGAAGAAGGGAGGGCTGAGCTGAGAGGTCCCTCAATATCAACTAAGTAACTATTCCCTACTTGTTCTGATTCAGGCTCGCCAGAAAGCTTTATAATTGCATGATGAGACCAGTGCATACAGTGTATTCCATCTGAAGCAAAAATGGCCACAGTCAACTAACAATTCAAATTAATGTTTACTCATTAGTCTCAAAATCTGATTAATGCGAGTCAGTCCATGAGACAACACACATAATTTACCTAACATGTTAGGAAACATGATGCTTTTAAAAGCTAACAAGATTAGACTATAGGCCACAGTAAAAACTGTTCCAGTAATGCACACCTTAGGGACCATTTACTAAAAATTGTTTGCTAAGGTAGTCAGAGAAGATAACTCAGTTTGTGCCAAATACAAGGGCGCACAATCCCTATTAATAAAAATTTTATCTTATTTATTCCAATATGTCAGGCAACTAGTTCAGTGATATCTGGTACATGGTTGTGATTGAAAGATAATAGAAAAAGTCTATGTCATTCAGCTTTAACTGAATTTTAACAGCAGCCAGCAGCACAGCAGGTAGAAAGATACATGGAGAGAATAGAGTTTTTATTCTGTCCTCTAAGATTTATAACTTATTTATCTGTAGCCTAGAAATATTTTCTGTGAATAATGAGAAATACAGTCAAATAATGCACTTTTGAATATCTCCCATTATATGTAAGAAAGACATTCTAAGACTAACCCCACCCCACCAACAAGTGACTGAAACTTCTAACAGTACTGAACCCTGCTGGAATATATTCTCCCAGACTTACACACTTGAAGATAAATTTAATGTACACATTTGGCACAGTGCAAGATCAATAATAGGTAATAACAGCACAATTATGCCACAAAATATCTTATGTGAGGGGCAGGAGAGATGACTTAGTGATTAAGGCATTAGCTTGTGAAGCCAAAGGACACAGATACAATTCCCCAGGACCCACATAAGCCAGATGTACAAGGGGTACATGCATCTGGAGTTTGCAGTGGCTGAAGGCCATGGTGCCCCCATTCTCTCTCTGTATATCAGTCTTCTTTCTATCTCTCTCTGCTTTCAAATAAATAAAATTTATAAAGTGAAAAAAGGCCTAAGTGAAGTCAGGGTAAGAGACTGAATAAAGGAAAGGTGGAGGGAGGGTAAATTAAAATCTAAGAAGATATTAATAAGTCATATGGAAACCTACTTTTTTGGAAAATGGAACACTCAGAAGCCATAGACTGTAACTAGAAAATTTTCAGAGCCAGTTATGGGATACCTTCCAGTGAGTTGTTGGCCAGGGAGATCACTGATACCCTCAAGATATTATAAGCCATTTCCTAGGCTCTTGGTTTCCCATCAGGAATAGATAGTAAAACCCTGTTACTGAAGACTCCACATACTTGGACGGCAAGGTTTCTGAGAAATCCTGCTGGAGCTGAGCTGAAAACCTCCTCTATGTAGACCAGCTGACAGAAAGCTGGATAAAGCTATGCTGCAAGCATTTCAATGGGAGAGATAGAAATCACCTGTGGAGATATTCAGCAGTGGATACTGCAAGCCTTAAATTTAGCCAGCCAGGTCAACTGAGCCAATAGGTGTAATAGTGGCATGTCTGTTATGGGGGAAACCAACCACTTTCTAATTGGACCGGAGGCTGTTCCATGGGAGGGAATAAATTCCCGATACTGAAAACCTAAAACGGGGTAGTCATGGGCCCTAGGAGTGTAATGTCTGCTGCTGTCTGGCTAAATGTATATACTATGCTCATCAAACTGTCTGGTAAGTACTCCTCTTAATGTTCTACCTATATATTAATGCTCACTTTTGGTTAGATAAGTTTCTCTTTTCATATGTCAGTGGCTTTAGGATGACTCAGAAGGCACCATGGTGCTGAGAAGAAGTGACAAAGGAGTGTTCAACACCAAAATATCTCTATCACACCTTCCAAGACTCAGGGTCCATTGTGGAAGAGGGGCAGAAAGAATGTAAGAGCCAAAGGAAGGGTAGGACTCCTTACAATGTGTTCCTCCAGACACAAAATGGCCTGGATATACATGACCTCATAGTGCCTGACACTACCTATACAAGACCATCATAAGAGGAGGGAAAGATCATGACATCAAAATAAAAGAGACTGATTGAGAGGGGGAGGGGATATGATCAAGAGTGGAGTTTCAAAGGGGAAAGTGGAGGGAGGGAAGAATTTTCATGGGTTACTGTCTACAATTAATCAAAGTTGCCGATAAAAAATAAATTAAAAATATGTAATCTAGTCTCTTTCTTATCCTTTTCTTCTTGCAGAGATGAGAGATGATACAATGCCAGTCTGATGATATAAATGACATATCTTTGTGACACAGCATGAGGATTCTGTGCCTTCCAGTGACACATACAAAGGGGGATCACTGAGCCATGACAATTCCAGTTGACTGTGCCTCACAGAAACATCACAAAGCAAAACCTTGTCTCAAGGGAAATTCTGTGCAGTGGTGCCGCTCAGCCTTGTTGGGTAACCAATGGCCTTTTGATTGGCTAAGAGATCCCCTCAGTTGAAAGGAACACATAGATTGGACTGAGAACAAGGTCAGAACCTTACAGAGACAATAATTATGATCTCCAACAGCAAGCTCCCTCTAGTCTTTGGCTAAAGAAGGGGATACAGCCATCCAAATCTCCTTACATTAACAATGCTTATCCCATTTAATCTATACTGGCTTCATTCTCCATTGGAGAGTCTGTTTTTCTTTTTCAGTAGGTAATAAGACCTACAGAGATAAACTATCCCTTGCCCTTTAGCCAAGGCCCAGGTGAAACCACAGATGGATTGAGGAGATAAACAAGAGTGCTGCTTTATGGTTAGCCTGACAATCAGTACCAGGGTGAAGGAGACAGATGATCAGCATACTCAACACATACCAAAGTAGAAACCCAGCATCTACTGAGAGCTCATCGCTGAAGTAGACTTAAAATACACCCACCATAGTTCAGGGAAATTTGCAGAAGAGGAGGTGGAAAGATTGCAAGAGCCACAGGTTGGGATATCATACCCAGAGGCATTGCCCTGTCCCCACCCCCCACAATAACTGACTTCTGCTCTCATAATGCAAACCCAACAATCCCCTGGAGAGTACCAGCAACCCCACTGAGGATGGCCTTCAGCAGAATGGGGACAGAGAGGAGGGAAAAGATGGTACCAACACATGATATATCCATACAAAGTATGTTCTTAATTTTCAAAGGTCTATTTTAAATTATTTTTCAGACAGTTTGATGTTCTCTGCATCTGTTATAAACACTAATACCTACTGGAATATTAAGTCCTCTGGCCTAATTCAGTTCAACCACCAAATAAATATTCATACAAGAGACTGGGGAAGTCTCAAACTTGAATCTGGAAGAAGAACCTTACAATTTTGAACACCCAATATTTGTAAGCTACTTGATTCCTATCAAATTTGATCTTCACATAAAGATCACTGAAGGAGACATTTTTTTTACTTCATTTTAAATGAGAAAACTGAGATTCAATGAAGTCAGGCCTTCATTCAGTAGGGGTTCAAATGGTTTGTATTCATCACAGATTTGATCCTCTTACATTCCCTTTCCTTAAGTAATTTACACACACCTTTCCTTAAGTAATTTACAAGATTACTCAGAATATGTGCATGGCTATGTAACAGAAGACCCAGTGTCATGGACTGGGAGAGGGCTTGCTACACAAGCCTGAAGGCCTGAGAGGGTCTGAGATTATTTGAGTTCTATTCCTCAGCAGCCACATAAACAACTGGGCATGGCCTGACAGTTCTGTAACCTCAACATTGAAGGAGGTAGTGGGACCAGAGAATTGCCAATGCTTGCCGAAAATATCGTTAAAAAAAAAAAAAAAAGGTGGGGGGGCAGCTCTGGTTTGATGAGAGACAAGAATAAATGTAAAGAAAATACTCAGCATTCTTTGGCTTCATTGTACATCCTCACAGGGCACACTCATCCACACATGCACATACATACATTACACATGCGTCATATCACATACTACACCACATATTCTCTACATACATGCATGCCAAAGGGAAAAAGAGAAAATACAATGCAGTGTCTTCAAAGAGAGTCCTAAAGCAGGCCACCGGGCCTTCAAATGAACAGGTACTGTTTCCATTTGGGAAGATGGGAAGATTCAAAACAGGTTTTGTTTATAATGTGATATTTGAGTGGAGCCTAGATGGGAAGGAAAACTCATTCCATGTGGTAGAATATGGAAACAAATTTGGAAAGTCTTAGCCAGTTTAAAAAGAGAATTATCAAAGGGCTATAAAAAGTAAACATCCTCCTCTTTAGAAGTAATGGAATCACTAAATACTTCCTATATGTCAAACAAGAAGATATAAGCCAGCTTACAACATGATGATATGGCAACTTTCCCTGCACACAGCCATTGGACACACACAAATCTGGATTGGTTTCATGTGGAGCGAATTATGAAGAGCTTCCTGAAAGACATGGAATAGGTTGAAGATGGATTTGAACAAAAAAGCATTACAGAAGGATGGTGTTCCAAGCAACAAAAACAAAACCCTAACAGGGCAAGAAACAAAGAGACGAAACAGATAAAGATAAAACATTTGGCCAGAGAAGTTGAAGATCTGGAGGAGATGCCCAGCTGTCAAAGCACAGATGCAAAGCATTTAGCTCTGCATCCCCCACAGTTTCTAACCAAAACAGTTCTGCCTTACCTGTGTTTTGAAGCTCTGTATAATGCTCTGTTTAATTAAAAAGCTTTGCTTTATTTCATTGAGCAACTTGAAGCTGGAGTAGATAGGAGTTGCTGGAATGCTACAAAACATTGGGAATTAAGGTGACCAGCTATGTCATGGCCTTAAATGCCCTGCCATGGATTTCTGGTTAACTCGGTAGGTAAGTAGTAAGTGGAATTATTTTTTTAAATGAGAATGTAATACAGAAAAGTGTCTCATAGTTGGTTCTGTCCAACACTGTCTTTCTGGAGAATGTTCTAATGCTACTGCACTATGAAGTCACTCCTATTACTCTTACCTGCTTGTCACATTCAAGATCCTTGTGTCACAACAAGATCAAAATAAAGTCAGACAGGTTAGAATATTTCCTGTCCTTTTTTTAATCATATGACAGCTACACTCATGATAAAGTCCCTTCCAGCCATTGGTGCTCCAGAAGAGACTAAGGAACAATACTACAAAAGAGGAAGAATGTCAGGCCACGCTGAAAGTCATCTCAGAAAATTGTCCACTCTTCATGTCTCTTCTCTGTCTTTGGATTCTATAAATATTAATTTTGACTGGCTACTTGAGAGGATCTGGAATCAACTAAGACACGCTTCTGAGAGGGTCTTTGAAGTTATTTCTAGGAAGGATCAACTGAAGTAAGGACCCTCCTCCAGAGTGGAGACCAACTTCTGGCAGGAGACCCAGATATAAAGGAGCCCCAGGAAGAATCAGAGCTGTTTGCCTACCTGTTTTCATTTCCTGATGGTGAAAGTGTCTATCCTGTCATTGCTACTGCTGTTGCCATTCTTCCTAATATCTGTCTTCAAAGGCTGAGGAGGTGGTTCAGTATATAAGAGAACTTATTGCACAAACATGAAGGCCTGAGAGGACCAGAGGTCAACCTTCAGCATCCATCCAAAGAGCCTTGCATAGCTACACACCCCTGTAACCACAGTCCTGGGGGAAAGGAGGAGGACAGACTGGAGAATTATTTGAGCTCACTGGTTAGCCCCTCTGACCTAAATCAGCAGCAGTGGGAGAAAGAGAGAGAGAGAGAGAGAGAACAAAGCTGTCTCAAGGAAACAATACAGAAAACAAGCATTCTTTCCTCTTTGACCTCTGCATACATGCTCATATGGCACACACACACACACACACACCACATCCTCACATACATGTGTATACACTACACACACATTACACAAACACATACTATACCATGACATACTACATATGGCCACAAGCATGCACCACAAAAAGAACATTCTCAAATTCCAACTACTTCAGCCCTCCAGTGTAGACTGAAGTCCAGTGACTCCCCAGAAATCTTTGAGGCCTTCAGCACCAGATTGGGTCTGCTGAGGCACCCAGCATTGGGGACTGAGCAGCTACCAGGCTCTCAGCCTCTCCAGCATGCACATGGACATTATTGGACTACCTAACCCCAATTGTGTATATCAATGTAAGAATTGCCTGGGATTATACTTGCTCATTCTGTCATTCTACGTTGTTGTTGTTGAGAAACCTGATTAAATCAACTCCTTAGGTTAAAAGGCGGAGTTGCTATCTTCAACCAGTGTTGTAACTATCGTCGTATCCCTGGGGCAAGACACTTAACCAGAAGCAGCCAATGGGAAGAAAATGTTGATTTTGGCTTACAGTCTCAAAGGAAAGCTTCATGATGTCGGGGAAAACAGGGCATGAGCAGAGGCTGGACAACAATTCTGCCACAACAGGTGGAAAACAGCAGCAATACTCTGGCAAGGGGGACTAGTTGTAACACCCCAAAGCTCACTCCCAATAACACATCACCTCCAGCAAGCCTCTACCTCCCGTGTTACTACAAGCCATTATCAAGAGTTATGGGGTGGAGACATCAGATTCAAACTACCACATCAAGAAAAGAAGCTTTCAGCTACCAACCTATATATAATTTTCCTCTCTGAGAATGTTTGCTAGAGTACTCACTCAAACTATCTCATTTTAGGTAAAATTCAGAGTATGACCTCCTCATTAACAGGAAGCTTATCCTGTCTTTTCTAGTACCCTTAGTTCAGTCTTATTGGATAAATTGCCATAATTGAATGAGCATCAGCAATGGAAACTTCCAGTGCTGCATGGCTATAAATGCATTTTAAGAATTACTACCAAATAGCAAATATTGCAAGGAAGAATATAAATTGCTATTTCAGTTTCAAACATGCTCTTTCTGGGGCATAAGAAAATGTCATAATGAGAGGCAGCAGAAGATCTCAGCAGGGTTCCAAAATGCTAAGACTTCAATACCAGTGCCAATATTCATGAAGTCACCCATATGAGAAAATATCTTTTCTCTCTTGAAAGATCAAATCTACAGTTTAATAAAGAGCCAGAATCCAAGAACAAATGAATCAGTCATCAGTCCTAAAAAGCATGAAGTTTCAAATCAAGTGACTTGTATTAAGTCAAACATGAATTTTCAAGTGAGACAAATGAAATTACTCAATAGTATAGTTTTATCATTAAGCATACTCATTCTATAGAGGAGCTATGGTGTAGCCATATTATCTGCATTTCTTTCTCTCTATTCACCCTCACCCTTCTGTCTTCAATTTCACCAGAAGCAGGGTGAGTCTACATGCACTCCATTTCTCAGGCTTTCCTGAATGCTGACTTCCTGGTCCTTGCTTCCAGTAGGAAGCACTAGCCAGAGATCGATGGGACAGCAGAAGTGAGAAGCCTCCTGCTTACAATGCTAGTGGAGTGGCAATTACTATGTAGTGCTAATGCTTTTTGGGATTGTCCCATAACTTGGCAACCCAAGACCATTCCACCTGGCTGGTAGATTGAGAACTGACTTCTGTAGTGTCCACAGCAGCTCATGGCATGGGACAAGACTGTGGGCCCCAGTTAACCCTTCCATCTGCTGCCTCAGCCCTCCAGCTCCTTTGTCACAAGCATCCTAACTTCTGGCTGACTAGGCAGCTGTTTAGTCTCTCTGAGTTATTGTTTCCTCATTTCTAAAATATGGAGAACAATATCTGGGGGTACGAGGGTATGAAGTCAGACTGTTAGAAATCCTCTGTGGTAAAGAGCTGACAGTGCACCCACATGGGATTCAAATTTTAAAACAATAAATTTATGTAAACATACACACATTTCTGATTTGAATATGCTACTCTAAGTTTATATTTCAAAATAAATATATAAATGTTGGTGCCCCTGATTTACTGACATCTTAATTACATTACTTGTAATGTAGATACACCTTACTATGCATCTACCACCCATAGAGGTGTTTGGGACATTGGTAAGTCACTCAGCCCAATGCCTGCCCTATATGGGCACAAGACACCTGGTAGCTGTCATGATTTGTAATATAGACAGTGTTAACAGCTAACAATGTTTTCAGTGATTCTTCCCATGCTTTCTATAGTCATTGTCATTATTACATCTCAGATTGCACCATCATGACACCTCTTCATGCTGAGGGTGATAGTCTTGGTTAGCTGTAAGAACAGACCACATGTGTCATATCATCTGATTCATCTGAAGTTATTACAAGCCATAAACAGGAAAGATGATGCTCTTCCTTATAAAGCATATACAGCCTACTTAATCTTAAGTGGAAATAAATTACCATTTGTTATTTCCTATTATGGACCAGGTGATATGCTAGGTATCTTCATCTGGGCATCTCATTTAGACTCTTATCCTAACTTGTTAGAAAGATGGTTAAGAAGAAATAAGCTACCATTTATTGTTGCTGTTATGGACTGAAAGGTATGCTAGGTATCTTCATCTGGGCATCTCATTTAGACTGTTATCCTAACTCATTAGATGATTTGCTTTATTAATTGGATGAACATAAATAAAGACAATGGGAACTGTCTCTTTTAATTAACAAGTAAGACCTATATTGGGAAGACACTTGTTCATGCAACAAAGATTTACTTCTTGCTTCCTGAGTGCCAGGAGCTGTATGAGAAAGCAAGGATGCAGAGATTAAAATAAAAGGCTGCCATGGCACCAACTTGCCCCACCAGCTGCTTGAGTGGTGACTGCCAAAAGTTCATGGATGTCGTCTGCCAAGAAGAGCAGCTTCCTCAAGAGAAGCCTGCAAGAAGTGCCTTTCAGGCTGGAGAGATGGCTTAGTGGTTAAGGTATATGTCTGTGAAGCCTAAGGACCCATGTTCAACTCCCCAGATCCCACATAAGCCAGAATCACAAGGTGATGTACGCACAAGGTTGCACATATGCACAAGGTAGCACATATGTCTGGAGTTTGATTACAATGGATGAAGGCCCAGGAGCATCTCTCTCTCTCTCCCTCTCTCCCTCCCTCCCTCCCTCTCTCTCTCTCTCTCTCTCTCTCTCTCTCTCTCTCTCTCTCGCACACACACACACACACACACACACACACACACACACATTAAAAAACTGGCCAGGGGCTGGAGAGATGGCTTAGCAGTTAAGCGCTTGCCTGTGAAGCCTAAGGACCCCGGTTCGAGGCTCGGTTCCCCAGGTCCCACGTTAGCCAGATGCACAAGGGGGTGCACGCGTCTGGAGTTCGTTTGCAGAGGCTGGAAGCCCTGGCGCACCATTTCTCAATCTCTCTATCTATCTGTCTTTCTCTCTGTGTCTGTCACTCTCAAATAAATAAATAAATAAAAATTTAATAAAAAAAAACTGGCCAGTCTGTTGGACTTGCCTCAAAAAAAAATGTGCCTTCCCCCACAAGTACCAGACTACCTACAGAAAGCCCCTGGGCTCAAGGTCGGACATTTCCCTGGCTCCATTCACACAGCCGAGCTCCCTTTGGTTTCAGTGTGACGTCTCCCATCAGCCATGGCACTGTGGCCCTGTCTCTTCATTGAGGTACTCTGCTGCCTCCTTCCCATACTTACAGGTCCCTCTGGGAGCACTGCTTTTGGCCTTGTAAAAAATCACACATGGAAACAAGCACCTCCATGAGAGAAAATCATAAGCGTAGCTGAACAAAACCAAGGAGGCACACAAACATGAAGAGACAAGGTGGAACTGGTGCCTATCTCTGTGTCCGTAAGTAAAAGCAAAATTTTAAGAATCTATCAAAACTCAAGTTCAGAGAGGCATCTGCACTAGGACAGAGATCAGCAAACTTTTTCTCAAAGAACAGATAGTTGTGTGGTCTGGTCAGGCCTGAACGAGAATATAGGACATAGGTAGGTACATAAATAAACATTACAAATGTGGACATAGATATCTGGCCAGATCTGACTTGCTAGTATATCCCCAACAGTGCTCTCCAAATACTACCATAGAATCAATTCAGGTTGCATCCAAGGCCTGGATATCTGAATTTCCAGTCAATTCTTAGTGAGGTTGATACTGTTGGCTCACCACAATTCATATGGCAAAAGTCTAGGGGGTCATGCCGAAGAGGAGAATTCTAAGAGGAAAATAATCATGCAGCAGTGTAGGAATTGGAGCTGAGGAAGTAAGAGCAAGGGCTGTAGTGTCAGATAAGAAGCCATGCGAGGCAATTTAATGAACAGACATTCACACAAAAGTGTCAACTTATTGCAAACTCCATACCATAAGAGGCTAAGCTTTCATAGCCATGAGCATATGTTATTGAGGAAGCAGCTAGAAGTGAGAGCAGGAGAGAAGGAATAGTAGTGAATTGCTACAGGTAGGGCAACTAGTCCAGCAGAAATGTGCTGGATCACAGGACCAGATACCCAGAGACACTCAAAACCAAATGCATCAGAGGCAGGCAGATAACACCTAGCATTTATATTCCAGCTCCAACTCTTGACTAGTCGAGCCTAATGTATGCCACCTAACTAACTACTAATAATAGCTTCAGATCTCTAACCAAGGAATATAGACAATATCTACCCCAGTGAGGTAAGGGGTAAATATGATAATGTCTTGCACTTAATAGTAGAGTGAAGGATATTGTTCTTCCTCTGACTTTGGCAAAGACATTTACATAGTCATCTGCTGAGACATGTGCAAAGATAGAGCCAGTGGTTTTAAGGAAGCACTGTACAACTGATTCAATGTATAAACACCATCAGAAAAGATTCCCAGTACATAGTAACATTGACAGTATGCAAGTCGGGGCCCTGATTTTGTTAGGGACAAGGATGGAAAGAAAACTTCTGTATGTCTTGTGAAAATATATTTGTGCCAGCTGCAGTGGTGCAGACCTATAATTTCAGCATTCAGGAGGTAAAGCAGGAAGATTAGAAATCATCACCAGCTATACAGCAAGTTCAAGGACAACCTGGACTACATGAGACCCTGTTTTTAAAAAATCCTGCAGTGATGGATCAGTAGTTAACAACACTTGCCTCACAAGTATGAGCACTTTAGAGAGCCTGAATGTGATCTCCAGCATCCATGTAAAAAGCCATATGTGGCCACGCACACCTGCAGTCCCAGCACTGATGTGGCAGGCATGAGACAGGAGAAAGTCTGGGATTGCTGTCCAACCAATGTCACCCTAGAAGTTGCCACTCTAAGTTAAAAGAGAGACTCAGTCTCAAGACAACAGTTCTGAAGTGTAATAGAGGATAAAAACCTGATATTCTCTTCTGCATGTGTATATATGGGGCATGTACATCTGCCCACAACACATTAATACACCACACCTTACTATACAATACACATATGCAAAAAGAGAAAATGTGCACAAACACACAAAAGTACTGAGTACACAGGCAATGCTGAATTGTGAAGAGGTCAGCTGGTAACAAGTGTGAGTGAAGACAGGCAGGCAATGGAAGTTCTGTGTAGGAAAAAAGAAAATTACTGATTGTTAAGACCCTACTTTGGCTTTTATAGGTATTGAAAAACCTGAAAGAATTCACTATGATAGACCTGAAAGGCTGTGGGAAATATCTAGTTGGTTCATTCATCACTATTTCATTTTTTCTCCTCTTAAGTTTCTACATCAGATTTGAATTCTCCAGCCTTTGTTGGTAAGGGCAGCAGGCAGCAGAAGGGAGCCACGGAGATGAGAGCAGAAAGCTGTTGGCATAGCATTGTCCCTTCAGTCTTCCTGTGGCTGTCATGCCACAGGACACCTGCTTTTGACCATGAGGATGAGAGTCACATCCTCAGGACTATGGAACAGAATGGTAGAAAGTACTTAGGATTCAACTCTACCCATGAGCCACCACCTGAGAGCTCTATATCTTGCTCATTTGAGAAAAAAAAATTCCCATTGGTTTGAATCATTCTATTGTATATTTTTGTTCAGTTATCATCCAAATTCATTCTTTTTTATTTTTTTACTTTCACAATTTTTATTAACATTTTCCATAATTATAAAAAATATCCCATGGTAATATCCCCCCCCCGGCACTTTCCCCTTTGAAATTCCATTCTTCATCATATTACCTCCCCATCTCAATCATTGTACTTACATATACCAAATTCATTCTTAATATTAATGTCACAGCACTGATGTTTCAGAGAGGAATGTACACAGGCAGTCCAGGAAGATAAGAAACGAATCATTTGTAAAGATATCAGATCTGTTGTATGTGAAATTTACCCAAAATATGTCCTCTGATCTCCTTCCTATGATGTAGGAACACAGCCCTAAACAAGCATGTGTTTCTATCAGCCCTCTATTCTGCTTACTTCTAATTTCCAAAATTACATAGGAAGAATGAAGTTTGCATATGATGAATATTTTATGTCAGCATTCATTTTATTCTCCTGTGCATTTTTAAAACACTGACAGAATATTACTATTTTAATTTACTCATTTTTCCTTCCAAGTCTTTCTTCACTGCATATTCCTGTCATTTATTAAAATGCCCCACAGGCACATCTAGTAGGAAGCAGCTCAGCCTAAGCAAATAGACTGATTATTGTTATGATCAACTCTGAAACATAATTGAAAGAGCCAAGGTTTGGGTAGTAGGTTAATTTTGGATTTTATTTCTGGTAATTATTTGACATCTGACTTTGGGCAATTTGTTAATTGTTCTCAGTCTCATTTCATTTATCTATAAAATGATTATGTTTTCTTCCTATGCAGTTGAAAATTTGTAATTCAATGATGTACATAAAGTTTATGGTTATAATTTCTAGAAAAATGCAGACACACACACATTGGGTACCTCAGTGCAGTAGGTTGCATATCAGCCATATATATGTACAGAGAGAGAGAGAGAGAGAGAGAGAGGCATAATTATTAGTTTATCCTTCACATTAACTGGGACAAAATTTAGCAGGAAATATATGGAAGGTATCCAAAAACTCATACACATGTGTTCCAGTTGCCCTTTTCCACAGTTAAACATTTTCCCATAATTTCCTATCCACTTCCAAGAATAATACTTCCCAAGCTCCCCTTAGACCTTCTACCAGCAAAGACCACTTAGCTATTTGTGTCTGAATATTTGGTCCTATTGGTATGATTTTCCTCACTAGAGTATTCTTAGCAAGAGGTGTGTCTATCTCCAAGGTAACCAGAAGTATACATCCTCAGTTATCTCTTCTGCTTGACCTGGTCCATCTCTACCTCTGCTTGACTTACTTCACCTTTGTCATTCCAGAATATGGGCATCCTGCCACTGCTTCCTCCTCCTCCTCCTGCTTTTGTAGTTCTCTACAAGGTCTCATTGCACCTTACATTTCCTTTAAACTTGCTCAACCCATTTTACTTCTTGTAAATACCCTCAATGCCCTTTCTTCCCTACACACAATAGATCTATTCATCAACACTGTTCATTAGACATCTGTGTAGGTGTGTGTTTGTCTGTCTGTACATGTGTGTGTTTGTGTGTGTGTTTGCTATTGGAGGAGGGGAGTGTTAAACATTAAATATGTAAATAAAGTATACATAAAAAGATACAATTTCTACAAAATAAAAAGATATTACAATTTTGTTTCTTTTTTAATGATTTATTTATTTACTTACTTGACAGGGAAAGAGGGAGAGAGAGAGAATGGGCATGCCAAGACCTCCAGCTACTGCAAACACACTCCAGATGCATGTGCCCCCTTGTGCATCAGGTTAACATGGGTCCTAGGGAATCAAACCAGGGTCCTTTGGCTTTGCAGGCAAATGCCTTAACCACTAAGCCATCCCTCCAGCCCTCTTTTATTTTTTGAGACAGGATCTTACTATATAATCAATCCTATCCTGGCTTACTATCTTTCCCAGGCTGGCCTTGAACTCATGATCCTCCTTGTGTCTGCCTTCAAACTTTTAGGGTTATATATTTGTGTCACCACACCCAGCTTATAGTCTATCTTTTAAGAACTTCCACAGTTAAGCCAACTACCAACTCATTTTCAAAATTGTTATTTAAGTTGGGCATGATAGCACATGCCTTTAATCCCAGCACTCAGGAGGCAGAGGTAAGAGGATCACCATGAGCTCAAGGCCATCCTGAGACTACATAGTGAGTTCCAGGTCAGCCTGGGCTAGTGTGAAACCCTACCTCAAAAAAAACCAGAAAAACAAAATTGTTATTCAAGAAAATGCATTAAAAACGTTTTCACACCAAAGCAGAGAGTGACATCAGCAACAAGGAAGATCAGCAGATTTTTTCACTTGGCCTCTCATACAAAATCAATTTGAACACCACTCATGTATGTAAAGACTCATAATAGCTAAGGAAACCAGGAGACATTATCGCACCTCGGTTGAGCACAAAAGTAGGAAAAGGAACACTGAAGAGGGTAGGAAGGCAGCTTGTTACTTCATGCCTCCTTCCTCCACACGAGCCACAGAGCATCATGGCTGGCAAGCAGCTAAGCTGCAGGGTCAGGGCTGTTCAAGTGGCCACCTCTTGCCACTGCTTGCACACAATGCCAGATTTGCAGGTTTGGGATTTAATGTCTGCCTTGTTGGGTTTCTGGATCACTTTTGGACTGATTACTCCTTTCTACTTGCCTATTTCTTCTGTAGGGGATGGAGGAATGGGAATGTATACTCTGCAAGTATACTGCTATTTATCTTGGAAGTATGGAATGTGTGTGTGTGTGTTTATAGGCTTACAGCTAAAGAAGTTTGCCTTGAGTATCAAGCAAGACTATGGATTTTGAACTGTTGAATTAAGGCTGACACAAGGTAAGGTTTTAGGACTATTATGGATAGAGTGATTCTGTTTTGTGTTACAAAGAGGACTTGAAACTGAAGGGCCAGGGTGATGGTTCTATGACTTACGTGTGTTCTCCAAACATTCACAAGTGAAAATTTAATCCTCAACATGAGGTATTAAATGAGTGAATATCCATACTATGATGCTTGGTGATTGGGTCATTGGGAAGGAATTAGTATTAGAGAAGGTGATAAACCTTCATGATTCAATCCTCACGGGTTTATTAGAACTGGAAGAGAGACCAGTCGAAATACATATGTGAATGGACTAGCAGTAGCTCAGCTAGTACAGTGGAGGACTGTACACTGGACAAAAATATACATGCAAAGAAATATACTTGCCATTAATGGCCTGAGGCACTTCTAGATTCTGGCAACAAGAAGGACATCACATGGAGAGGACCTTAAACCTCCATATGTGAGCTAAATGAATTTCTTTATGAAGCTAACCTAAGCTTGGATATTTTGTTACAATAACACCAAACAGCCTTACAAGGGTCAACTGATCTTCAACAAAGGTGCTAGGAACACTCAGTGAGTCATGAACAGTTAGTTACATTAGTGCTTTGCAGTATTGTCCTCCAGACACAAATGGCCGTGGCACTCACGAGCTCACAGCAGAAGAGTTGCGTTAGTGCTTTGCCATGCTGTCTTCCAGACACAAAGCACCTGTGGCATGCATGACCTCACAAGACCTGCTCAATGAGAATGAAAAAGTGATGACAGCAAAATAGAAAAGAGGGCAAGAGAAATGGCTTAGTGGTTAGGGCACTTGCCTATACGGCCAGAGGATCTAGGTTTGATTTCCAGCACCCATGTAAAGCCAAATACCCAATGGCACTTTATGCATCTGGAGTTTTTTTGCAGAGGCTGGAGGCCCTGGCATGTCCATTCTCTCTATCTCTCTGTCTCTCTTCCCTATTTCTCTCTGTGTGTTTGAAAATAAATAAATAAAAATATTTTTAGAAAAAGAAAAACACTGTATATATACACAGAGAACAATGAAAATAAACCCTTCTTTTGCAAATGTATAAAATAAACAGAATGGATACAAAGCTTGAATGTATGACATAAAACTCTAGAATTAGTCAAAGAAGACACAGCACAAACATTTCTTTATGTGGTTTTGACAATGATATTTCTGGATCTGACCCAAAAGCATTGTTTAAGGAGGAAAAAGCAAAATTACAACATTGCAGCAAACAAAAGCATGTGGATAGCAATGAAACAGTCAATAGAGTGAGGAAATAATGTTTACTGAGTATTGTAGTCAGTCATACATTTGCTGGGATTAACATACAAACCAGACAATGTTTATGGGAGAAAGGGATTTAGTTTAGGCTTAGAGATCCATGGAAAGTTCCATCAATGGTGGGAGAAGATGGCTCCATCCATAAGTCCTAGCAGAGAGGCACCACCAAGAAGACAGCACTACAAGAAAGCACAGCCAGAGCTCACACCTCTCTGCACACCTTTAGGCTGGAATTCAGACCTGCCCCCAGTGACACGCCACCCCCATGCTAGAGGCTGAAGCTGCAACTTACTTTTAATAAAACACCTGAGTCTATCTGGAATATACATTCAAACCACCGCACCATAGAAAGGGGGAAAAATTTGTAAGCCACACATTGGCTAAGGGCTTAATAGCCAAAATATATAAAGAACTCAATAATAAGGGGAAAAAAACATTCTAAATGAGCAAGAGATAAATAAACATTTATCAAAAGGAAACATTCAAATTGCCAATGAATATGCAAAATGGCCATTTGGAAAAACACCAAGACATTATTAATTACGAAAATGAACATTAAAATGTGGGGGTGAGTATGATCAAAATACATTATATACATACAATTGTCAAAAATAAAGTTAAAAGTGAAATATCTCACATATGTTAGAATGTCTATTATCAAGAGATAAAGGATGATGAATTCTGGTAAATATGGGGCAAAAAGCAATACTTGTACACTGCTAGTGGGAATGTAAATTAGTACAGCAATTAGGAAAACAGTATGGCAGTGCCTCAAAAAAAAAAAGTTAAAAATAGAACCACCATATGATCCAGCTATCCAACTCTGGGAATATAGCCAAAGAAATAAGGTGAGTAATTCCAAAAGATCTCTGCACTCCCATGTTCATTGCAACATTAATTATCATTAGCAAAGACATGGAAACAGGCTTAGAAAATGTGATATATATCTGCAATGATTAGTTTTCCCTAAAAAGAAGAAGGGATGCCTGCCATGTGCCACTACATGGATGAACTGGAGAACAGAAAGACAAACATTGTAGTCCCACTTGTCTGAACTGTCTACATTGACTCAATCACAAAAGGAGAGAAGCACGGTGGTTATTGGGGGCTGAGGGGAAAGGGAGATAGGAAGATCTGGGTCAAAGGGTACAAATCTAGAGGAATGTTATAAAGGCAACCCCACTAAGAAAACCACTCTATCAGGAACAAAGCTTTGTGTTACCCCACCAGGAAAAAAAAAAAAAACACCTTAATTATGCATCACACACATGTGAAGGTTAAGTCTATCAGCTCTACAAGTCCAGTTACATGGAATTAATAAGCTCTGGACATTGGCATGGGGACCACGGCTATGACAATCTACTTCCCTTGAGAGCAGCTTGAAGGAAAGGTAGCAAAGCTACAGAAATAGATGCCCTGGGGATCCAAGTGACCTCCTCGTACCATGTGTGCCTTCTTGAACTTCTAGACCTGATCAAATGTTTATCACCCCCACTTGATGGCTTAGGGTTGTAGAACCAGACAAGCTCAATGGTATTAAAAGGCAATTTTTAAAATCAAACAGCAATTAGTGAGCAACAGAAGTATGACTACATATGAAGAGACCAAAAGAAAAAGTAATGTTAGCAGACATCTGACCCTGGAACCACCTGCAGGGAATTAAATCATAGTGGATGCTGTCAGGGAACGTGGAATGAGTGCTTCCAGCAGATCTGATGCCCTGGAGGAAACATGACTGCTGATGAACAAACAACTAAAAGCCTAGGGATAGAGAAGAAATACTCAAGCTTCTTCACTCTGCTCATCATTAATTTCCTCCCATTTGTCATTCTCATGGTTTTCCTCTGGCAGCTGTCAGAGGCCCTATGTAAATTTAAAAATAGCAACTACTAACAAAGGTAATAAAAGTCCATTCTTTAAAAGGCAAACAGCTTTTAAAATGTCCAGCAATTGAAATGTCAAAGGACTAGCATGTTGTTTTACAATTGTCTTCCAAGTTTCAGGATGGCATCTGGCACATGATCTGCCCTCAGAATGCCATTGAGGGATTTATTCTAGTCATGTTCTATCATGGACTCAAATGCAAGCAGAAGATAATGGAGTTTTTGCCTTGGGCAAATGTTGTCCTACCGTTAGCAGTTTAGAAGCAACAAAGGAGCTTGGTGATGAGTACTGTTTTATGTTGTTGAGCTCTATTGTCCACTCAGGGGCTTCCTGTTTATGATAGACTTTCTTAGTAGAGCTGCAGAGAAGAGCAGCAATAGCCACCAACCCAAACACCTGTGATCTGAATCCCTTCAGGGCAATCATCCCTTTCTCTGGGCTCTGCCACACTCCACTGTCATCATTTCAGACCTAAATATTTCACAAGTCCATTGTTCACTGGAGAGCTATTATTGTTACTCTGTGAAAGCCTTGCAAAATTGGTTTTAGAGTTTTTCCTTTCTTCAAAACACAGAATAATGTCACACACATGTCAAATGAAAAACGGACAGTTCAGAAGAGAATAAAGCTAAAATATAAGTTAGGTTAATATGATTTTAATAATACTAATATAGTTCTTAAGAATACATAAATAAAATTCATAACAAATAAATCATTTATTTTCAAATTAAGTAAGCAAAAAACTTGCCTCAGAGAATATGCTTGTGGGTAGATGTGGTGGCACAAACCAGTCTGTGATTAATCAGCCAAACATCATAGCATTCAGGAGGCTGAGGCAGAAGGATTACAAGTACAAATCTTCCTGAGCTACAAAAAGAGACTCTATCTCCAAAAAAAAATTTTTTAATGTAGATTTAGATTTAGAGTAGATTATAAGCTACACAGACAAACTAATATTTTGACCACAGCTGACCTTGTTGAATACATCCCACATCAGTCCTCTCCTCTCCCATAAAAGAGGCTTTTTACTCAGATGTATGATGCCTTTAGCCAGAGGTTACCATGTGACTAGTCTGTCCAATAGGGTCTTAGGGGGAAGGTCCTATGGCAGCTCCGGGGGCTCATCCTTGGGTGGGCAGCTGGTAAATGCCGGTGGACTCACCTTGTTACTTAGCCCTTCCTTTCCTGCAACCTGGAAAGAATAAACTGATGAAATGCAAAAGCTTGCAAGTTATATTTAGGAAGGATAGAAATCCCAGACTTAATTTGTGCCTAATAAAGCAAATCATTTCTATACAGTATCAGCTTACTGTTATGTATTTCTCAAAAGAAGAAATAAGGGCTGGAGAGATGGCTTAGCGGTTAAGCGCTTGCCTGTGAAGCCTAAGGACCCAGGTTTGAGGCTCAATTCCCCAGGACCCACGTTAGCCAGATGCACAAGGGGGCGCATGCGTCTGGAGTTCGTTTGCAATGGCTGGAAGCCCTGGCACGCCCATTCTCTCTCTCTCCCTCTCTGTCTCTTTCTCTCTCTCTATCTGTTGCTGGCAAATAAATAAATAAACAAAAAAAAATTTAAAAAAAGAAGAAATAAAAATGGCAAATACATGAGAATATGCTCATTGTCATTAGTCAGCAGTGAAATTAAAATCAAATTTACCATATCATGCCAGTTAAAATAGCTATTTTTTTTAAAAAAAAATTGAATACAAATTCTGGCAAGGATATGGAGGAAAAGGAAATTCACATACTGGTTAATGTATTATGAGATAATACCATCCCTATGGAGAACAGATAGAGCATCCTAAATAATAAAAAAGTACATCTAATATAACCCAGCTATCCCACTTTGGAGTAACTCTTCAGAGGATATCATATCAGCTAACAAGAGCTACCTGCATGCCTATATGTTTTCACAATAGCTAAACTAGGAAATCAACCTAGGTGTCTGGAAGTGAATGAATGAATAAATAAAATATGGTAGATTTAGTCTATGAAGCATTAGCAAGCCATAGGAGAGAGGCTTGTAGCCACACCCTTCTCTGAAGAAGTAATGGTAGTTAGTGTTTGCTGGGGGTTCCAGGCAGTTATTTCTCTTCAAACATGTGTATCCACTGGTAAGTACTGGGAAGAAGTTCAGCAGAAGTTGGAGGGTTTATGATACAGTAATGGAAGGGGTCCATAGGATTAAATTATATTGTATATGTATAAAATTGTCAAAGAATATGTAAAATTTAGAAAGAAACAAACACCAATTAAATAAGAGGAAATACATTAGGTGCCTGGGTTAAATCAAATTCTATCTTTTTCAAAGAAACTGCAGGCTGTCTTCTAAACAGTGGAGAAACAGCTTTTACTATTGCCAACCATTTGACTGAGATGAAGCAACTGAGCTGTAAAGATAATCACTGGCTCTATGATTGTTAACTCTAGGAAATCAAGCCAAAGTCTTCCTAATAACTGTAGTTTTTGAGGAAGTTAAGACATTCTGGGAGTTTAGGCTTCGCCCTCCTCCAGATCCTTCTGTGCTCTGGATGTTGGCTCCCAAGACACTTGAGTCACTGCAGTGAAAGTCCTCTGTGAATGTATTGAGGAAAAAAGAAATGAACTTGTAAATGAGCTTATTTAAGAAGCTGAATTACTCTGTGACTATAATGTGTGAGTCACACCAGCCCCAGGGATCTACCCCTTCTCACTTCTGAGCTATTCAACCTTTAGGAAAGAACTTTCAAAGTGTATTTCATTGAATAATGGCATCCGTATGGGTTCCAAATAGCCAGTGATCAGTGACCAAATATACTTGGGAGTGGACCACAGAGGAGGATATTTCATAAATAGTTACAGATGCACTTTTTTCTAATCAAGTGTACATTTGGATGCATTTTTTGTTTGTTTATTTATTTATTTATTTATTTATTTGAGAGCAATAGGCAGAGAGAGAAAGAGGCAGATAGGAAGAGAGAGAGAGAATGGATGCATCAGAGCCTCCAGCCACTGCAAACGAATTCCAGATGTGTGTACCCCGTTGTGCATCTGGCTAACATGAGTCCTGGGGAATCTAGCCTTGAACCAGGATCCTTAGGCTTCACAGGCAAGGGCTTAACCGCTAAGCCATCTCTCCAGCCCACAGATGTACTTTTAAATGCCATGAATCTTGTTGCCACATGGCTCATCACCTATTAGCATTTATTCTTTTGAGTGATAAGAGAAAGTTCCTTAGTAAAAAACTGTACTTCGATAGAAAAGGGGTGAAAGAAATTTTGAAATTAAAAGATGAGAGGCAAAAACTTTTCACTATTCAAATTAGAGTCCAGGCTGACCTGAAACATACTCTGTAAACCAGGCTGGCCTCAAACTCACAACTATTCTCCTGCTTTGGACTGCTGAGTGCTAGGATCACAGGCATGAGCTACCACACCCATTTTGTTTTTATTTTTGTTTTTGATTTTTGCTTTAGGCTATTTTAAAGTCCAAATAAATAAAACATACATACAAAAAAAAATGTGAGGTACGGATAAAATCTGAACACGTGTACGTGTTAAGGTCAAACTCATGTAATTTTATTCTAAGAAACAGCTAAGAAACTCATCATGTAATAAAGAGAAGGTAAAGTGGCCTATAGAGGTTATGAGAAAGTTCTAGGACCAAAAGATGGGGCAACTGAGGAGAGAAGAGAAGGCCAATTAACTAAATGAACAAATATGGTCATCTTGTCCCCTGGCCAGGACAAAAAACTGTGCTGACAAAACCACCAACTATGTTGGAGCATTCTTTCATTCACCTAGACTCAGATGGAAATTTTTTAAGTCTTCCTTTCATATTTTATGTGTGTGTTTATGTATGCACATGTATTTTGTGTGTATGATGAGGTAGATGCATGTGTGTATCGATACACATGTGCCATGGCATGCATGTGTTGGTCAGAGAACAACCTTAAAATGTTGGTCCTCTCCTTCCATCTTGTTTGAGAAAGGAATTCTCTTGTTTAGCTTCTGGGAAGGCCAGAAGAGCTGGCATCCCATTCCAAGCTTTGGGATTCTCCTGACTCAGCCTCCCATTGCTATAGTTGCATTGGAATTACAGATGCATGTGCTACTTTTGTGCCCAGCTTTACGTGGGCCCTGAAGATTGGAACTTTTGTGGCAGCCTTGTGGAGCAGCACCAGCCACCACTGAGCAACCTTCCCAGCCCTATCTGTCTTTATTGGTTTGTATTATTATGTACAGTAGTAGGTGTCATACAGACATTTTCATATAAGTACGTAATGCACTTCCCACATGTTCCCTCCATACCTTCTGGCTTCTCTTTTCTCACTCTTCCCTTTCCTATCTGTCCCTTTCATTCCCTAGAAGTTTCACTTCTACTTTCATGTCATAGAGACACACATGATTTTTTTGTATCTGTATAAGATCTAAGATGCACCAATAAGAAAAAAACATGCAACATTGGCCTTTCTTAGACTGCTTAATTCACTTAAAATGACAATTTCCAGTTACATAGATGTCCCTACAACTACCATAATTTCATTCTTTGTGGCTAAATAAAATCCCATTGTGTAGATACCTCATTTTCTTTCTTTCTAGTTTTTGAGGCAAAGTCTTACTCTAGCCCAGGCTGACCTGGAACTCACTGTGTAGACTCTGGCCTCAAACTCACAGTGCTCCTTCTACCTCAGTCTCCCAAGAGCTGGGGTTACAAGTGCAAGACACTGCCCATCTGTTGATAGACATTTAGCTTCATTTCATCACTTAGCTAACGTGAATAGTGCTGCAGTGAACACAGATATTCAAGTATCTGTATGTGATGGTGTCTTTCTTTTTATTAGCATATATTCTACAAAATCATAGGTTTCATTATGGAATATTCATATTGATCATATTCTCACCCCATTCATTACCTGCTCTTGTCCTACCTTCATGCTGGTTGCCTTCCTCTTTCCAAACACTCCATCTTCTACTTTCGTAATTCATTTTTTATAATCTAGATTCCACATGTGGGAAAAAACACGTGACATTTGCCTTTCTGGTAATGGCTTATTTCACTTAACATGATGATCACCAGTTCTATCCATTTTCCTAAAAATGGCATAATTTCTTCTTCTTTATGGATAATACTTCATTGTGTATATATGCACATGTTCTGTGTCTGTCTGCTCATCTGTTAATGGGTACCTAGGCTGACTCCATAACTTGTTTATTGTGAATAGTGACACAATAAACATGAATGTGCAGGCATATGTTCTGTATGCCAACTTCAGCCTTCCTTATCAAAACTGGCACCCAGCTTGTCATCACAGCAGCATAGCACCTAAGAACCAAATTGTATCTACTAAAGAAAACTGTTGTAAACACTTGATCCCCATGACATATTCCTCAGGTATGGCTCTAAGTGATCTCAGGAGAGAAAGGAGAACCAATGATAGTACTAACAAATCAGCAGAACCATTAGTCACCACAGGGAGAATGCTGTCTATAAGGACATGAAAATGAGAGAAAAGTAACCAGTACTTCACTAGCATGCACCAGAAGAGCATGCCCACAAGCAACAGTAGACACCAGTCCAGGTTAAACCAGACCAAATCTACCCACTGTCAATAGCAGAGAATCCTACATATCCAGAACACAGCTAGTATATCCAAATCCTCTGTCTTACAGGGTCTTAAAGACTTGTACATTAGGACAGGGGAAGAATCCAAGAATGTTTCCCCAAAAGAGAGTGAACTGATCAAAAGAGCCTCGCCAAACTGAATGGGACACAGATGCTCTTATTCTGCCTCCTTCATCCCATGCCCTACACAGTTAGCCAGAGTAGAGGTTAGAACATGATGAGGATTGGATCTGCTATAGAAAATAAACAAAAACAGGTTCTGTTGCATGTTGGACAGTACAAGGAATTTAATTTTTAAATCCTATTACATTAGTAATTCTATTATATCAGAGGAGGAAAATGTTTGAAGACAAACTGGAAAATTAATATAATGCAAAAGGAGAATTTCCATGAAATAATAAGAGAGAGAGACTTAACGAGACCATGGGGATGGCAGAAAAACAAATGAGTGAGTAATGCTATAAGAAAACACTGCAATGGGAAAACTCCATGGCATAATGGAGACACTGATTATAAGGTACAAAAAACTACATTCATGGGCTGGAGAGATGGCTTAGCGGTTAAGCGCTTGCCTGTGAAACCTAAGGACCCCGGTTCGAGGCTCGGTTCCCCAGGTCCCATGTTAGCCAGATGCACAAGGGGGCGCACGTGTCTGGAGTTCATTTGCAGAGGCTGGAAGCCCTGGCGCGCCCATTCTCTCTCTCTCTCCCTCTATCTGTCTTTCTCTCTGTGTCTATCGCTCTCAAATAAATAAATAAAAATTTAAAAAAAAATTACATTCATTAGGAGGACAAACTTAAGAATATCTCTTGAAACATAGATAAAATAAAATTTATGAAGAGTTCCGGGTAAGATGGCAGAATAGGATCCACACCAAACCAGCCTAGGGAGAGATTTAAACAAAACCCCAGAAAAATACATTCTTCTGAAAAGGAAGGAGTAAAGTTACATAGATGTCCCTACAACTACACAGCAGAGAATCTGGAGAGACAAAGATCCACCAGAAAGGCAGAAATCGGCCAGAGGTCCACTGAGGTGCTTACAGCCCACTGATCTGTGCACCTGCCCAGCACCACCCTACCAGACACATCAAGGTGGCAGCAGCCGAGACCAAATAAAGGGATTTTTCAACTTCATCAGCCTTCTTGAAAAGTTAAGAAACCTGAAGTTCAACTAAGGAGATACTGAAAGGGACACAGGCAGAAATGCTTGAGCAACTCCAGAAGTCTGCACTCCATCATTCCCCACCATCAGAACCGTGAACCTCTGGCATTCAGCCCCCAGTGACAGCACAGCCAGAACAGCTGATCAAAACTCCAGCTCCACAACCCAACACAAAGGTATTGAGGTGGCCACTCAGCATTGGTGAGATTGAAAGCTACCCCAAAAGGTAATGAGGCTGACTGACAAAAAAAAAAAAGCAGGTACGTAGGCCTGCATTGGAAGAGCTAATCTCTTTCCTTTTCAGGGCAGGTTATGGGTTATATATTTTTGACTGGCTTTACCATTTTCAAATAACCTGTATTTGTGGGTTGAATATTGTTGCCTTTGATGCTTTCAGATTTATAGGGCCTTTGTCTTTTGCTTCTGTCATTATTGGAGGCATGGTCAAGCCTGATCAAGATCCAGGCCGACCTGGAACTCAATTCATAACAGAAATCTCTACCTCCAAGCTGACAAGATTAGATAGAACAACACACACCCTTAGGGATTTTGGCTTTATAAGACTATCTGTTTTATTTTAATCCCCACAATTGCCTACTTTGTGCTGGTTTTTATTGAATGTGAATATTGCTCAGTTGAAGTTTAGAAATTGCCAATAAATTTTTCTACCAGATCCACTAGGATATTTGCTTAGCAAGCAAACTCCTAGGATTATTTATGTGGCTAGATTGGCATACAAGAGCTACACCTGGCACCTTAAGCTCATATCCCAAAAGTATATATAGGTGTATTGCCACATCTAAGAACCCTGCAGTTAAGTAGAAAATCCAAACATCATATAAATTCAGGATGCAAAAGTTGCTATATTAAAATACAAGAAACTCAAAGAATCAAAGCAATACAGTCCCACCAAAAATCATAAATCCATCAGAAATGATCACCAATGAGACTGTTTTAGATGAAATGCCTGACAAAGATTTCAAAAAAAATGGTGATATCTATACTCAAAGAAATCAAAGAAGTAAACAAAGGAATTAAAGAAGAAAACAAACTCCTAAATGAGAACACAGGAAAACAGCTTAATGAAATAAGGAGGTCATTACAAGACATGAGTAAGGAAATAGAAATACTAAAGAAAAACCAGGCTGAAATCCTAGCTCTGAAGAATTCAACTAGTGAAATAAATAATAAAAAAAAACTCTGTGGGAAGTCTCACCAGTAGATGGATGAAGGAGAGAACAGAATATCTAAACTAGAAGACCAGGTAGCTGACCTAATATAGTCCAACAAAGAGAAAGACAAGCTAATAAGAAGGTATGAATGGGAATTTCAAGATATCCAGGACACTATGAAAAAATTAAACATTAGAACTCAGGGTATAATAGAAGGAGAGGAATTTCAATCCAGAGGCTTAGTAGGTGTTTTCAACAAAATCACAGAAGAAAAATTTCCCCAAATTGGGACAGAATTGCTAATGCAGATGCTTTTAGAACACCAAACAGACAAAACCTGGAAAAAAACCTCTCCTCTCCATGTTATAATCAAGCTACTAAACATTCAGACCAAAGAAAATATATTAAAAGCAGTTAGAGATAAAAAGCAAGTCATTTACAAAGGCAAGCCCATCAGAATAACTACAGATTACTCAACACAAATTTAAAAGCCAGAAAGGCTTGGGATGATGTATTCCTAGTTCTGAAAGATAACAACAGTCAACCAAGATTACTGTAGCCTACAAAGCTATCTATCCAAATTGATACCCAAATCCAAATGGAAAATAAGGACATTCCACAACAAACACAGGCTAGAGGAATTTATGACAACTAAACCAGCTCTATAGAAAATACTTGAAGGAAATCTTCATGCTGAAGAGAAAGCAAAACACACACAGGAAGAAATAGGAAAAAAATAAACCACACTCAAATAAGTGTTAAAACGAATATAGTGAAAACAGGAAACACTACAAAATAAGAAGAATGGTTAGAATAAATGCATACCCTTCAATAATAACTCTTAATATCAATAGCCTCAGGGCACCAACCAAAAGACACAGACTTGCAGACTGGATTAAAAGGCAGGATCCTGCCATTTGTTGCCTCCAGAAAACTCATCTCTCAATAAAAGATAGACACCGTCTTAGGTTGAAAGGATAAAAACTGGTATTTCAAACAAAGGGGCCTAGTAAATAAGCAGGAGTTGCTATCCTAATATCTGACAGGATGGACTTCACACCAACATTACTGAGGAAAGATTAAGGAGGTCATTTTATACTGATTAAAAGAACACTCCAGCAGGAGGACATTACAATCCTAAAAATATATGCACCTAACATGGGGGCTTCCAATTTCATCAAACAAACACTATTAGACTTAAGGTGAGAGATAGAATCAAACACAATTGTGGTGGGTGACTTCAATACCCTACTCTCATCAACTGACAGATCATTCTGGCAAAAAATAAACAGAGAGACATCTGAATTAAATGATGTCATGGCACAAATGGACCTAACAGATATCTACAGAACATTCCATGCAAATGCTGCAGAATATACAATTTTCTCAGAAGCACATGGAACATTCTTTAAAATAGACCATATATTAGGACACATAGCAAATCTAAACAAATACTGAAAAAACTGAAATAATACCTTGTACTCTGTCTGACCACAGTGGGATTAAACTACAAATGAGCAACAAGAAAAGCTACAGAGCATACAGAAACTCATGGAGACTAAACAGTACACTATTGAATGATCAATGGGTCATGAAAGAAATCAAAAAGGAAATCAATAAATTCATAGAATCAAATAATGATGATAATACAGCATAATATAGCATACCAAAAACTTTGAGATACAATGAAGGCAGTCCAAAGAGGGAAATTTATAGCACTAAGTGCCTATATTAAGAACTTAGAGATTTCACAGATAAACAATTCAATGATTCACCTTAAGGCCTTGGAAAAAGAAGAACAGGGCAAACCAAAAATCAGTAGATGAGAAGAAAGAATAAAGATTAGAGCAGAAATTCACTAGATAGAAACTGAAAAAGAAAATCTAAAGAATCAATGAAACAAAGAGTTGGTTTTTTGAAAAGATAAACAAGATTGATAAACACTTAGAAATTTGACTAGAAGAAATTCAGAAAATTATAAGGACATATCTTAAGAATATATATGCCTCTAATTTTGAAAATCTGAAAGAAGTGGATGATTTTCTTGATTCATATGCCCTACAAAAATTAAATCAAGATGCGATAAACCATTTAAATAGACCTATAACAAGTAAGGAGATCCAAGCAGTTACAAAAAGTCTCCCAACTAAAAAAAAGTCTAGGCCTAGATGGATTCACTGGTGAATTTTACCAGACCTTCATGGAAGAACTAATACCATTGCTTCTCAAACTTTGCCATAAAATACAAAAGGAAGGAATTCTACCAAACTCCTTCTATGAATCCAGCATCACCCTCATACCAAAACCAGACTATGACAGAACAAAAAAGAAAATTACAGACCAATTTCTCTCAAAAACATAGATGCAAAATTCTGAACAAATATTGGCAAACAGAATATAAGAACATATCAAAAAGATTATCCATCTTGACCAAGTAGGCTTTATACCAGAGATGCAGAGATTTTTCAACATATGCAAATCAGTAAGTTTAATACATTATATAAATGCTCTGAAGGACAAAAATCACATGATAATATCAATAGATGCAGAAAAGGAATTTGACAAAATCCAACATCCCTTCATGGTAAAAGTATTACAAAAACTGGGAATAGAAGGAACATATCTCAACATAATAAAAGCTATTTGTGACAAACCTACAACCAACATAATACTAAATGGGGAACAACTTGAAGCTTTCCACTAAATTAAGGAACAAAACAAGGGTGTCTACTGTCCCCACTTTTATTTGATATAGTGCTAGAAGTCTTAACTACAGCAATAAGGCAAGAGACACTCCTGAAAGGGAGACAAATTGGAAAGGAAGACTATCAAATTATCACTATTTGCAGATGATATGAATCTATACATAAAAGACCCTAAACACCCTCCCAGCAAACTGTTGTAGCTCATAAACACTTTTAGCAATGAAGCAGGATACAAAATAAATACACAGAAATCAGTAGTTTTCCTATATACAAATAAGAAACATGCGAAGGATGAAATGAGGGAATCTCTCCCATTCCCAATTGCCTCAAAAAATAAATAATATAAAAATAAACTTGGAATAAACTTAACCAAGTGAAGGATCTCTACAATGAGAACTTTAATACACTCAAGTGAGAAATTGTAGAAGACACAAGGAAATGGAAAGACATCCCATGTTCTTGGATTGAAAGAATCAATATTGTGAAAATGTCCATCTTACCAAAAACAATCTACATATTTAATGCAATCCCCATTAAAATTCTAATGGCATTCCTCACAGAAATAGAAAAAAAAAAAAAAACAAGCCTACAATTCATTTGGAAGCACCAAAAATCCTTGAATAGACAAAACAATTTTAAACAGCAAAAATAAGGTTGGTGGTATCACCATACCCAATTTTAAGCTATATTACAAAGCCATAGTAATAAAACAGTATGGCATTGGCACAAAGACAGACAGGTAGATCAATGGAACAGATTAGAGGACCCAGATATTAATTCATGCAGCTACAGCCATCTGATTTTATTACAGAAATGCCAAAAATATTCATTGGAGAAAAGACAGCCTCTTCAACAATGGTGCTGGAGAAATTGAATATCTCTATATAGAAAGATGAAAATAGATCCTTGTCTTTCTCCATGCATAGGAATCAAACACAAGTGGATTAGTGAATTCATTCCCCATTTCTTATGTATGTACATTAACACAACTAATGGTCTTCCAAACAAAACCAGTGTAAATGAACCACAACTGGGGCTGGAGATGTGGCTTAGTGGTTAAGACCCTTGCCTGCAAAGTCTAAGGACCCAGGTTCAATTCCCCAGTACCCAAGTAAGCTAGCCCATTCTTTCTCTCTACCTGCTTCTCTCTCTCTCTCTTTAGTAAATAAATTAAATACTTTTTTAAAAGAAACACACCTATCCTGCCCTTTCTATGTTTGAAACTGCTTATTAACAATTTTATATGTATATAATGTATATATAATATATAATGCATTTTGTTCATAACCCCCTCTCATTTGCCATCTTCTGTCTCCATTTCCTTTTCTCCTTTCCACTGAATCCCTTCTTCTTTCTAAGAAGTCCACCTTTTATTTTGGTGTCTTGTTTGCCCTCCATCATCCATGATGAAATGGTCCCAAGGTTATGCAGGTCTTGAGATGAAAGTAGCTATGAAGTCATAAATGTAAAGGCTTATTGCTATCTAGAAGGCAGGGTTTCAAAGCATTTCTTCCCCTCCTCTACTTCTTACATTCTTTCCATCCCCTATTCCCAAATGTTCCTTGAGCTTTGGAGGAAGAAAAAAATTCTCATGAGTAATCCAGGCAGATAATAAGACCCCATGCAAGTGAATAACCTCATAAATCTTATAATACAGAAAAATATAAATTTGAATAGGAAGAGCTATTGCTTAAGAATATGTGACTTTTTCCCTCTTGTATTTAAAAAAGTAACAAAAGAAATCTATCTTCATAAATGAAGTTTCAGAAAGTCATGTCATGACTCCAAAATGGAATATTCTTAGAAAAGACCTCTGGAATTTGGGGGTCCCAATGGATTGGGCAGTAAGAGAGTCCTGCATAGCTCAGCCCTGCAGAGATTCCAAATACAATTCCTCTTTTGTAACAATTGATTTTCCAATACTCAGAAAAGTTTTCCCTGAGCCATTTCCTTTAGCTTCCTTTCAGATGGTATCTCATGCACTTTCTGATATTTCATTAAAAAGTAGAATGGAATCAGGGGAGAGGGGCCATAAGACCATAACCCAAAGGGAATATAACCAATTTGCATTATGTTCATTACTAATGTTCTCAATGACAATAAATTAATAGAAAGCAAAACAACTGGTTCTTCAGTGGGAAAAAAAAACGCTTTATCAAGCAATAAAACACTATGGAGACCCTTTAAATACATATTACAAAGTGGTTAAAGTCAATCTAAAAAGACCATATCCTATATGATTCCAAAAACATGACATTATGAAAACAGCAAAACTTGGAGAATGTACAAAGTGCAGGGTTTCCAGGACATGCAGCAGGAAGTCAGGAAGAATAGGAAGAGCATAGAGGATTGCAGAGGCAGTGGAAATACTCTGTGAAAATACAATAAGGGATGTATGTCATTGGACATGTGTCAAAAACAATAGAGTATGGGCTGGAGAGGTGACTCAGTGGCTTGCAAGCCTTGAAAGTATGAGTTTGATTCCTCAGTACACACACAAACCCAGATGCACAAAGTGGTGCATATGTCTGGAGTACATTTGTAGTGGCAGAAGGCCTTGGCACACCCATACTCATTCTCTCTGTCTCTTTCTCTGTCTCTATCTCTCTCTCTCTCTCTCTCAAATAAGTAAATAAAATATTTTTAAAAGCTATAGAATATATGTCACAGAAAGTGAACCTAAATGCAGCTATCAGAATTCGTGTAACTTCCATATGTCAGTATAAGCCTATCTTGAATCAAATGCATCACTGTGGTAGGTGTCAGAAACGGAGAAGACTGCCCATGTTAGAAGGGAGGGAATATGTTAGGAATCTCAACACCTTCTTCTTTTGAAACTACTCTTTGAAGTTTTTCCTTTTAAAATGAAAACCCTACCTAAATAAATACTTAAGGTATTTTTCTTTTACATATACCTAGTGAAAATAGAATTATTTATGAAATAAGGAGACTATGCAAAAACATTGCTATTTCAAATGTCAATTTTTCTCCTCTCACAATTGAGGTGTTGCTCAAATGGCCTCCTGGTGAATTCTACCAAACATATACAGAAAAATTATATCAATTCTCCAAAGTATCCCCCAGGAGACAAAAGGCAAAAGAATTATTTTCTAACTCACTCTAATAAACCAGCATTTTCTAATATGAAAACTACATAAACAGACTAGTGTCTCTCATGAGCATAGATACAAACATTTTTGACAAAATGTTATTGAATCAAATACAACACTTTGAAATCTGGGAATTTGGCTCAACAGGCAAGTGTTTGTTACACAAGCCTGAGGGTCAGAGTTCTATTCCCAGCACCTAGGCCAAAGGACATCATGGCCATCCATGCCTGGAACCCCAGCACTGAGAGGGATGGAGATAGTAAGATCACTGGGATTCTCTAGTCAAACAAAAAATAGGGTGCTTCAGGCTAACTGAGAGATTCTATTGCAGGGAAATAAGACAGAATAGTAATTGGAAAGGACACCCTAAATCCTCCTCTGACCCCCATGATTGTACCTCAAAAGGGCCCCAGCTGAAACTAAGGAAAATTGGCGAAACAAACAAGGGTGCTGTTTTCCTGATGAACCAGATACCAGCACAAGGGGGAAGGAGACCAACACAGAGAAAAATCAACGCCTACCAAATCAGAGAGCCAGAGCCCCAGAGGCCCCCAACACCTCATTACTGAAGCAGACCAAAAATGAACCCAACATGGCTCAGAGAAATTTTGCGGAAGAGGGGGCAGAAAGAATGTCAGAGCCACAAGTTGGGTCATGATATGCAGAGACATTTATCGCACCAATAACTGTGGGCTAACTCCACAATGCACGACCCATATACCTCAACAAGGAGGGGCAATGGGGAGGGGGTAGGTCACGGATGAGCCTAATAATGGTACCAAACTGCCTGTACTTGCAGAATAGAAAACTAATTTTAAAAAAAGGACATGCACATCTCACGCACACTAACAGCAATGCTACACACCCTACAAAAGTATATCAGAAGACCTGTATATAACAAGCAAGTGGGTTTGTTTCAGATATGCAAGGAGAATGTTCTACCTGATTGTGGTTTTAAAATCTTTATACAATAAAATCAATTAATGTAATCCATCACATCAATCACCTCAAAAGGTTAAAGAAGTAAAACCATATAATGTTAGAATTAGATGCATGTATTAGACCATTTTCCATTGACATAGTAAAGTGCTTGCAGCTAGGTGCTTGTAAGAAAGGAGGTGTGTCTGGTTCACAGTTGTGGAAGCTAAACATTCAAGGTCAGCTTGCCCCGTTGGTCTCATCTCTGGCTGGAACCTCATGTAAAATGGTCCAAGGCAGGAGCACAGACAAGAGGAAGGTGTCACATGGTGAGACAAAAATCTAGAGTGAAGAGTGGGGTCAAGTTTGCTCTTTTTATAACAAGAACTAACACAAACACCCATGAGAAGTGCCTTAATCCTATGGGTGGAAGAGGAAGAGGAGATGAAATACCAGAGGAGAAAGGATGGTTAAGGCAGTGACATTATCCTCGGTGACACTGTTATGGCCAACACATGTCATTATACATTTGTCAAAACTCACGAAGCACTTAATGCTCAAAGTGGACACTAAATGTGAACCAGCGACCATGATACAAAGTACCAATGTTCACTCACTATTGGGCAGATGGACGAGCCTGGTGAAGATGTTGCTAGTGGAGAAGATGTGCATTTCAGTGGGAGGAGCAGATGGGAATTCTGTGCTTTCTGCTCTATTTTTCCATTTACCTAAAACTGTTCTAAAATAGATAATGTATTCAAGATTTACTGAGCTGTTGATAAAAACACAACATTGAATTTCATATTCATAAATTTGTCACTAAAATTTCTATTAAATGATCTGAATCATCACTAATGGCATATTTTAGGTGAAAAGGTTAATATACTACTTCTGGCAGAAAATATTTGTCTCCAAATTCTTTTCTAAATCACTTATTCTGGGGATGTGGATGTGTCTATGGTAAGTATACTAAAAAACATGAAAGCATGTAGTAAGACTTTGGTAGTCTAAAATCACAAAAGAAAAATTAGTTATGAGGTCTATTTTTGTATGATGAGCATACAGGGTGTGTATTTCATAACTCCTGTACAGCTTTAGTACTTTTAAGCTTCTCTGTGATAACATATGGTCTTTATTGCCAACTATAAATGGACATTGTATGTATTACACATGTGTATGTACACAAACACACATGACCCCATCCTATCATGAATTCAGGGAAGGAGAGTGAAAAGTAGCAAAAGCTTCAAAATGAAGTGCATCAGAATGGAGGTACTGATTTAACTGCAATTAGTTTTATGTGTTAAGAATTAGAGAACACTTTAGGCATTTTCTCTCTTTTCCAAGTATGTTATAATGAATCTACGTATCATGGGGGAAATGATTCTTATCAAATAAAAGTTTGTTTAATAATACTGTTTTAGAAGAGTACTTCTCAAATAACCTTGAACATGAATAAATGGCTATGACTGTTGTGAGCATATTGAAAGATTAACAGAAGCAGGGATAATGTGACATTTAGCTGATCTTTCAAGGGACGATGGATAAATAACACTCTTAAAAAATAGTAACTAGTGTGGAAACATGGTGCTGCTAGTATGATTCAGAAGGGAAGTGTCAGTTTTCAGTGGAAAGTTTCAACTTCCCTCAAATCTAAGAAGATGCATATTTCAAAAAGAAAGGAAAGACAATCTCAGTTCCTTTGTTTCATTATTTCAAAGTCTAGCATAAAAAGCTGATTGTCACTTAAGCAAAATGTTCTTTGCAATCTACTGGCCAAATAAAGGACATATTGAATATGAGATACCTTACCGTCATGTCCAACTTTTTGACATTGCAATATAAAATCATCCACAAAGTTCAGTCTCAAGGATCATGCAATCATGTTACCAAAACACGCTATACAAAAAAATATCTCTTAGGTCTGGAGAGATTGATCAGTGGTTCAAACATTTGCTTGCAAAGCCTAAAGACTCATGCTCAACTCTCTAGGTCCCACATAAGCCAGACATACAAGGTGAAGCAAGTGCTCCGGGTCGCACATGCAAACAAGGTGGCACACACATCTGGCGTTCAAGTGCAGTGGCTGAAGGCTCTGGCACACCAATTCATTCTCTCTCTCTCTCTCTCTCTCTCCAATTTTCTCTATCACTCTCTCATGTAAAATAAAAGGCTAGTCTGTTGGGCTTGCTTCAGAAAATAACTTTGTTTTAAGTCACTTTATGATTTTGTCTTGGACCACATTTGTAGCTCTCCCAGGCTGGATGCAACCCACAAGCATGCTTGCAAAAGCATATTACATACATGATCTCCAACCCTCATAGCCTTAGTACAAGGAAAGTATTCACAGTCCCACTTTACAGATAGGAAAATGCATTGCTTCTAACGTCACACATCTAACACACGATGGCAACATCTAGACTTGTCTCTGATGGCTGTAAAGTCTGCTTTCTTTCTATACCTGCCTCTTCCCATCAGCTATATCATCACAACTACTCACCTGTTCGCAATGTACTTTTCAAGAAGCTTTTGACTCAAAGATTACTCAACAAGTTGCCTTATGTTACAAAATGTTGACCATTAAAAAAAAAAAAAAAACAACTTATTCAACCACAAAAGATAATGGCTTATCCAATAATGCAAGTTCTGGATCTGGTGGAACACCGAAGAGATATAAGAATGGCTCTTCCTTGAGAATCTCAATGATAACCCAAACTACTGGTCTGAGCTATTAAAAACTGTCCTTTCAGTCCTTGATTTTGTTTTGATTTTTTACTTTATTTTCATTTATTTATTTGCAAGCAGAAAGAAAGGGAGAGAGTGTGAGTGAATAGACATGTCAGGGCCTCTAGCTACTGCAGACGAACTCCATATGCATGTGCCACCTTGTGCATCTGGCTTACATGGGTCCTGGGGAATCAAACCTGGGTCCTTTGGCTTTGCAGGCAAGTACCTTAATTGCAAAGCAATGTATTAAGCCCTCAGTCCTGGAAATTTTTTTTAAATTTTTTTGTTGTTGGTCATTTTTATTTATTTATTTGAGAGTGACAGAGAGAGAAAGAGGCAGAGAGAGAGAGAATGGGGAGCTCCAGGGCTTCCAGCCACTGCAAACGAACTCCAGATGCATGTTCCCCCATGTGCGTCTGGTTAACGTGGGTCCTGGAGAATCGAGCCTCAAACCAGGGTCCCTAGGTTTCACAAGCAAGCACTTAACCGCTAAGCCATCTCTCCAGCCCAGTCCTGGATTTTTAACCCAATTCCACTAAAAATCTTTTAGGGCTGGAGAGGTGACTTAGAGATTAAGCACTTGCCTGTGAAGCCTAAGGACCCCAGTTCGAAGCTGGATTGCCCAGGACCCACGTAAGCCAGATGCACAAGGTGGCTAGAGGCCCTTGCACTCCCATTCTCTCTCTCTCTATCTGCCTGTTTCTCTCTCTCTGTTTGTCACTCTCAAATAAATCAATAAAAATAAACAAAAAAATTTTACAATAAAAATAAACCTTTCACTTTCTTGTCTGAACTTGAGCATAGACCCTCACAGAAAGAATGTAAAAAGCAGTAACATGTGGAGGAAGTTTGCAAAAATCTGTCTTCTTGATACAACACAGCCTTTACATTCAGGAACTCATAATAGCCGTAGTTTCCTGCACAAGATTGAGCTGTTTAATATTTCACTACTGAGGGGGAAAGGATACATGAGACCCCAGAGCCCCCAGAGTAGCTAATAGTGGTTAAGGAGCTGCTGTGAGAAAGGGAGTCAGGTTCTTCAGACTTGCAGCCACTGTAAACTGCCCATTTCCACAGTAACTAACCTTCCATACACAATCATGTCAGCAACCAAAATTAAACTCAATGGATTAACAAAGGGCATGAAAGTAAGATGTGTATCAAAAGAGAAAGAAAAAGGGTGTTAATGGGAGGGGAAGCAGGTGACAAGAGAGTAATTGGAGGATCAAATATATTATGCATATTATGAAAATGTCAAAAATAGAAAAATAAAAAATAAATTTCTTTCAGTCTTTCACTTTCCTAGGCTAAGATTTATAGCTTCAAAACAGCTCAATGGAGGCTGAAGAGAAGGGTAGAAGGGGATGGGCAGAGGCTCAGACACCCCTTCTCCCTCTACCATACCATGATGTGGATGTATATCAGGGTTCAACCAAAATATCATAGGGCCAAAACTCACCCACTCATCTTGCTTTTGTACAGTGCCTGAGTGAAGAATGCTTCTTACATTTCTAACTGCTTGGAAAAATTCACAAGAATAAATATATTTCATGACACATAAAATTATGTAAAAGTTAATTTTCAGAGTCCATAAATGAAATTGCACTGGAACTCAGCCACACTCAACTTATGAAATTCACGGCTGCTTTTATACAACAGCAGAGTGGAGTAGTTGCAACAGAGAACATATGGGCCACCAAACCTAAAATATTTACTATCTAGGACTTCTCTCAAAGATGTTGGCTGACCTCTGACATAGACAGTGAAGCAGGCGGTCGCTTGAGAAAATGGAAATGGGAATCCAGGGGGAGCGTGGCCTATGTAAATAAGGGGCAGCCTTCCCTACAATTTAAGCTAAGAAAAGCTGCTCCTGGAAGAGCGGGTCACATGTCTTGGCAGCACCACTGTCATCACCTGTCCAAAGCCCCCCACCTGTGCCCTTTATATGTCCAGCATTTCCTGGGCATCTGTGGAGAAACAGGAAGCATTCTGATGGCTTGTCCTACATCTTCCCTTCCTCCTAGCTCTTTGCAGTCTATTTTTCTGAGTGATTGTTAAAAGAACACTGGATCCTGCTGTCATCTTTCAGACCCGAAGAGCAGTTCCTGGCAGTCTTGGCACTGGGAAGCACTCTTAAGCTCCTATCACAGCTCAGCAGCTGCCTGACTAGGTACAGTGTTCAGTCCCGATGAGCTTCCTACAATGCAATTGTTCTTTAATCTCTACCCCAACATGCACACACACACACACACACACACACACCAGCTGAATAGAGGAAGAAAATCCTTCCCACATCTTGACATGCCTAAAAGAAACCCCTTTTTATAAGTAGAGCTGGGTTACTCTTGTTACTGCCATCAGGTGGCCATCTCTCTCTACCTGGCCTGCAATAACCTATGACATGTTGGTGTGGGTGAAAAACAAGGAAAGGGTGACGGAAGGAGAATAACACAGAGCAGCCAGACACAAGACATGACATCAGCACTGTAAAGTTCACATACGGGGTTCTCAAGTCAACCACATTCAGGGCAGGGAGACTGATGTGAGAGGAGAGAGTGGGTGGTCCTTCCTGACAACTCAGTTACTGTCTAAGATAATTTCATGAGCAAAACTATCTTTGAAAGAAGGCGCCTAGAATAATAACCAGGAGGAAAATATAGCAGGAGGTTAACAATTCTCATCTTTGAGTGGGTGAAAAGGAATGATGTGCTCATTCTATTTTTAACTATTTTAACTATTGTGAGTTCCTGCTTTTCTTTTTTCGATGCTGAGCTAAAGTGAAAAGGTGCAACCATGAAATTCACTGACAGAGGGAACCTCAAAGGATGCTGACTTGGCCAAATAATGTGAGCTACCTTCCAAGTCCAGCGAATTAGCTGAAACAAAGAATGTGATTAATATTATACTCTAGAAGCTGGAGAGATAGCTTAGTGGTTAAAGTGCTTGCCTGTGAAGCCTAAGGACCCATGTTCGACTCTCCCAACCCCATGTAATCCAGATGCATGAAGGTGAGGCAAGTGCCAGGTTACACATGCCAACTGGGGCAAGCATCCAGAGTTTGATTTCAGTGGCTGAGGCGCTGGCACACCAATTTGCACTCTCTCTCCCTCTCTCTCTCTCTCTCTGTCTGTCTCTCACTGTTTCTAAAATTTTAAAAAATAAAACAAGATAAAAAAGATTACTCTCTAGGAGAAAGGTATAAGCAAGCTAAGATGGGTGATTGAATAAATGCACATATGTCCACTCCATCAATATTTATTTTTTATATATTTTTTTAATTTTATTTATTTATTTGAGAGTGACAGACACAGAGAGAAAGACAGATAGAGAGAGAGAGAGAATGGGCACGCCAGGGCTTCCAGCCACTGCAAACGAACTCCAGACGCGTGCGCCCCCTTGTGCATCTGGCTAATGTGGGACCTGGGGAACCGAGCCTCGAACCAGGGTCCATAGGCTTCACAGGTGAGCGCTTAACCACTAAGCCATCTCTCCAGCCCTCCATCAATATTTATTAAAGGCACATGTGAGGAAATTTCAAGAGCAAATAGATGAATAAGGATACAAAAGAGAGAATGAGCAATACTACAACATTTGTTGGGATCGAATGAGAAAGGTGTAAGCAGTACCTGGCATTCAGTGGGACCAAATATGCCATCTCATAAGTTATTAGCAAGAAAAGTGGCCAGGGTCACCCTGAACCATAGACAATATTATTTACCTCTAAAGACAGGGGCAAAAGTAAGGATGAAAACAGGGTTGAACTCAATTGAATTAGCAAGTAGATTCCAGATCCTCTCCTTGGACTGGGTGGCTTATGTCAGCAACCTGGAGGCTGCTTCTCTAAAGGACAAGTGCCTGGACTGGAGCTCTTTGTGTGTGGAAGAGAACATTGAGATCCTCCAGTGTTCCCTCCTCCTCAGCTCCAGGAAGAGCAGCAAACCCACTGGGAGGAAGTAACAAAGGTCTTCTTGAGATGGAAGCCCACCAGCCTTGTGAAGAAGTTTGAAGATGACAGTGTGCGAACGAAAAACGGGTTCCCAGAAAGTGACCTAGGCAGCTTGCCTTCGAAGCAAACAACAAGTCCAGAGCTTTCAATAGCTTTTAGCTTTCCACTGCTCCACTTTTTAACAGAAACAGACAGCTCAGGGTCACCAGACATCTGAGCAAAGTTTCTTCCATGAATGGCAGAGATCAGAGCAAACAAACAAAACAACCAGAACAGAACAGGACTATGCCGGGTGATAACACCTTCAAAAACCCATGAAATGTCCTCAGATGACAAAAGTAGACAATATTTTCATGAGATAAGAACACAATTCAGAAAACCAGAACGCTCTTGGAAAGTGACAGCAGAGATTTTTTAGAAGTATCCTATTATTAGAAGAGGTAGACAACAAAGTTGGTCAGAAGCCCCTTATTTCCTCCATAAAGCTGAAAGGAAAAAGTTGGAACACAGAAGCCAAAAGAAAAGGGAGAAGGCTAGTTATCTCTCTCGATGACAAGAATTTGAGAGAGATACACAGAAAACTGGCACATATACATGAAAAAAAAATCCCCAAATTTAAATATATTTCCCAGGTTGAAAAAAATAAACATAAAGTTGTACCAATGCACGCCATCTTTAAAATGTGTAGCATAAAACTAGAGAAAAACCTCAAAAGTTTCCAAAATTCAAAATAAAACATATTCTTTTGAAAGAAAAATGGAATACCTCAGCCTTCTCAATAGCAACACCAGAAGCTAGAGAATGAGGGGGTAATCATTTCAAATTTAAAGGGGAAGTGGCTGTCAACCTAGAATTCACTTTCCAGCCCAATAATGTAACAGTAAGAAAGAATAGTACCTTTTTTTCATTTAGAAAAGTCTCAATGTGTCCTTTCTTCAGGAAATACTAGAGAATGCACTTCATCAAATGAGAAAGCAAAAGAAATTAAAAAACACATTTAAAAAAATAGAAGAAGAACTGGCCCATCCAGTTAAAGGGCAAGTTAATTCCCAAACTGACAGTGAAAAGAGGCCCCAGGTTGACAACACTACAGTAACTAGATGGGCCACTCTGGATTAGAGTGGAAAAGGAGGTTCTAGGAGAGACGCCTCCACATAGACAGCATTCGCACTTGGTGCATCTTGATGTTATAAGGGATGAGTGGACAATATAGATGTGGTACATTTATACAATGGAGTTCTATTCAGTGGTAAAGAAAAATGAAATTTGTAGGGAAATGGATGGATCTGGAAAGATTATACTAATTGAGATAACTCAGGCCCAGAAAGCCAAACATCACATGTTCTCTCTCTTATGTGGATCCTAGCTACAAATGGTTAGGCTTGTGTGAGAGCTGGAACCAAAAATCGGTAGCAGAGGCCAGTAAGCTAGAAAAAGGCTGTAAGGGAGGGGGAGAGGGAAGGACTAAGGGGATGGTATCATATATATGTAAGTAAAAGAACAGATTACGGGGAGGGGAAAGTCCTAGCCAGGCCAGGGGAAGAGATTGTATAAAAGAAGGGAAGGGGAAAGGTCAATCAAAATTCAAGATATTCTTAATAAGACATATGAAAACCTACTTTTTTGAATAATGGCACATCCAAAAGCCATAGATTGTTACTAGAAAATTTTTCAGTGCCATGGATGGGATACCTTCCAGTGAGTTGTCGGCCAGGGAGGTCCCTGTTGCCTCCAAATCATTACAGGCTATTGCCAAGGCCCTTGGATTCCTGTGAGAAACAGATAGTAAGACCTATTGCTGAAGACTTCAAATGCCTGAGTGGCAAAGTCACTGAGAAATCAAGCTGGTACTGAGCAGAAAACCTTCTCCCTGCAGACCAGCCAAAACCTGGAAAAAGCTATACTGTATGCAGCCATATGGGAGACAGAAGTCATCAGTGATAAAAACAGTGGACAATGAAAACCTCAAGTTTGACCAGACAGGCAAAATGACCAAACAATGCACTAGTGGCATGTCTGCTCTGGGGAAAACAAACTGCTCTCTAATTGTACTGAAGGCCCACTCTGTGGGAGGGAATACATGCCTGGTACTGAAAACCTAATCAAAAGCCTATGGGAGGGGAAGTCATGAGCCTTAGGGGTACAAAGCCTGCTCTTGTCTGGATAAATGATACATTATTCTCATCAAATTGCCCTGAAAGCACTACACTTAGTCTTCATGTTCATATGTTAACACTATTCTAACTTCTGGTTAGAGAAGCTTCTCTTTTCAGATGGCAATCATCACTGGGGATAACCCAAAAGGCAACAGAGTGCTGAGAAGATCTGACAGAGGAGTGTCCAGAATGAAACATCTCACAACTTACAAGGCTTAGGGCCCATTGTGGAAGAGGTGGCAGAAGGAATGTAAGAGCCAAAGGAAGGGTACCACTCCCTACAATGCAACTGTCCAGACAGAAATTGGCCTCGATATCCATGACCTCACTGTGCCTGGCAATACTTTCATAAGACCCTCATAATAGGAGAAAAAGATGATGACATCAAAATAAAAGAGAGACTGATGGAGAGAGAGAGGGGATATGATGGAGAGCAGAGTTGTTAAGGGGAAGGTGGGGGAGGAGAGGAAAATATCATGGTTTATTGTCTGTTAGTATATATGGAATTAGGCCATAGCAATGGGTTGAGGATGAGTTAACTGAAAGCAATTTCAAATAATTATTAGCACCAGAGGAAAAAAAATATTGTGCCAGAAAGTTGGTGACTCTAATGTGAATAATATTTATACATGGTCATAAAAGCACAAATGCTGAATATTGACCAACCAACGCTTTGGGGCAATGGTAGAGATGGGGAAGACAGCAAGGGTTACTACCAAAGAAGAGTAGCAAAGGGGAAATGAGATAATGCCATGCTCCAAATGGAGAGAAAAACAGAATTAAGCATGGTATTAGAGATACACAGGCAAACAACAGAAAAAAAACTACCTTGGAAAGTAGTTGCTTCTGAACTACTCTGAAGCAATTACTTAAGAGCCCCAGAGACAAGTCCTAGGCTTCTCAATAATTCTCAATATTCTCTTAGAGAATATCTCTGCTTTTTAAATGTGCATGTTATAAATGAAGGAAACTTGTTTCTGGGGGGATGGATTGGTGGTTACAGGCACTTGCTTGCCAGGCTGCTGGCCCAAGTTCAACCCCCAGTGCCCATGGAAAGCCAGAAGCGAAGTGGTGCATGAGTCTGTGATCTCAACACATCTAAGGCAATGGAAAGCAGAGCTAGGAGAATGGGGAAGATCACAGGCCAGCAATACAGGTACACTCACACGGTGACACAAGAGACCCTGTCTCAAGTAAGGCGGAAGAAGAGGACGAGCACCCTGAGCTTGTTCTCAAACCTCTACAGATGCAGTGAGGCATGTGCACACCCACAGCTATACGCACACAAACACACACACACAGCATACACATGTATGCATAACACATATATACAATATTTTTTAAAAACTAAGAAAATTTAAAGGCCAATATTTTAAGACTCACACATACCTATATGACACAACTAATCACACACACACACACACACACACACACACACACACACACAAGAAAACATATTGAAATCAGAAAGTAGGAGACCCAGAAAGGAAACAAAGGAATGAGGAGACATCAGGGACAGCTGAGAGAGATGAGCCTCGCCATGGAGAAGGGAATAGCAATGGATCCGTTTTGACACATCCAGCAGGTGCTCTACTCTGTGAAATACATGATTTCTATGTTAACTGCCCCGCCTCTGCCATTAGAATAGTGTTTCCAGTCATTTTTGTGACTAGTGTCAGTTAAATAGGTGTTTCCTTGCATAGTTGATTAAGGATATGTGAAGGGAAGAGCAGTCCTTTCCTTTGATTGAAGCCCAACGACTGAAAAGTAGATGAAGAAAGGGGAAATGAGAGCATGTATATGTTGTGCCATTCATACCAGGAAGGGCACGTGGCTGACAGGTAGACTAGATGATTGACAGTAACAGACTACCTGCGGCTCTGGAAATGACTGGCTGTCAGAGATAATGGAGTTGTCCCCACCCGGCTTCATTCTGGGATTACTCACAGCTGATGAAGATTAGATTGAGAAGGATAAGGTTCCCTTCTCATAGGCCTTTGGGAGGAAGTGATTTTGAGGTCTGCTTGTGACCTTCACTCTCAGCACTCCTTCCTGGAAGAAGCCTTCTTACATTCAAACTCCATAAACTTCTACCACACCTGAACCGGTCTTCAGAGAAGACAACTTCAAATCAGTTCTTTCCACCTCAGACAGAGGTATTGCAAATACCTGAAGTCACAAGATGAGGTTTCCTTCCTGGGGCACAGCAGTGCATACCAAGAGTGTGGGAGGTCCATGTATAATGAAGATCAGGAGCATTAGAAGTCCTCTCTAATATCCCTGCATCCCTCTCCTCTCTTCCCTGTGGTTTCTGAGCACATGTTTCCTAGATAAAAGCATTTCTATCACAGGTTTGCTATAACCAAGTGGCTTTTCCCAGGACTGCAGGAATTTATTGTTTTGCTGAGAAGTCAACACCATTTCCTTTAGCTGCAGGTTTATGGAGGGAGGAGTCCTCACAGATTGCTTTTAAAACATGGTCCCACTATCTCTGACATCATTCTTGGCAAGTTCCCTCCCCTTTCCTTTGTAAATGGGAAATAAGTATCAGAAAACTATGAAGAAAGGATGTGGAAATCGCTAGTCCATAAAGTACTTTGCCCCACAAGCATGCGGATCTGAGTTTGAACTCCAAGTCCATGTCTTAAAAGCTACGTGCCATACAAGTCTGAGTACCTGAATTCAGATCCCCAGAACCTGCACAAAGCCAGATGCTGTACCATGAACATGTGTTAACCCTCTGTACTTACTATGAGGAGGGAGATAGAGACATGACAATCACCTGGAAGCTCACGAGCCAGCTAGTCTTGCTGAATGCAGTGGTGAATAACAAGAGACCCTGCATCAAACAAAGTGGAAGGTGAGTACCATGACACCCACCCACTGTGGCATGTCCACACCCACAATCACATATACCCAAGCACAATCATACACATGCACACACACAAAGCTGGGCATGTTGGAAAGTGCCTGCAACACCAGTTCAGGGAAGTGGAGAAGGAGAAGCCCTGTGTCTTGCTTGCCAGGCAGTCTAGCCTAATTGGCCAGTTCCAGGCTAATGAAAGTCTCTGTTTCAAGAAAAAAGGTGAATGATGTTCCTGATAATGAAACCTGAGGTTGTCCTTTGCCCCCCACACGCAAACACACACTTGTACATCTACACACATGAAAATATGTGCACCCATGCTCACTCACACTGGCACGTACAAACCCAAACCCAAAAGAGTGTAAGGTAATCAATGCACTGAGACATGCTGAAGAAGCTATCTAATTCCTTCTCCTGTGAAGACATGACATAAAGGACCTCCAGGCAACCACAGTCTTGGTCCCCAGAACAAACCAGGCTCTGACCACACTGGTAAGGCCTTTGCCTAGTGACTTCTCTGCCACTGTTTATGCCACCTGACTTCACCAGCATTTATCTCAAGGTAGCTCTCTGTGTCATTTCTGCCAGTCCTTCAGAAGCAGAACAAAAAGGAACAAGACCCACTTTGAAATGCAGTAACAAAAACCAGTGCTTAATGGAGGCAGAGTTCATGTGAGGCATATTATCTAGCTGGTAACTGAAATTCTGTGGGCCTGCTCCTCCCGGCTATCAGACAAATGGCCCCTGCTTCAGAGTTGCCCAGGTCTCCTTCAGCTGACCTCTCCAGAAAGGGCAGCTGGTCAGAGGAAGGGCCACACAATCACTTCAGGTGACCCAGGGTCTCAGCAGGGCTGCTGCACTCTGCAATTCATTATATGCAACTCAAAGGCTTGACATGTGGCTCGTTGAAGCATGTATTCAGAGACAGCAGAGAGATGGGAGGGGAAATTCTACCTTATTTCTTATCTCCCTGGCAGGAGAGGGATTTCAGAACAGTGAACCAGAAATTAGTTAATCTTTTCTGTTACTCATGTTTCCCTGGAGTCTCCTCTGCAAACAGAAAGGATGAGATTAGTGGGTCTCCAAAGCCCTTTCAATGTTAGGGTTCTGACTTCCACTTCCAAAACACTCTTCTGCAAACATCTGTACCTCATAAACACCCTGCTATGTGAGAGACAGTGAAGAGAAACACAGATTAGCCATTACCGTAGCACGATGGAAATTGTCTTCTCCAAGTTGGCACTGAAGCTAGGCATTAAATGCTAAACACTAGTTGCCAATAATATTTCATGTGTAGGTTCTAAAGCTCCAACAGAAGATTTGCAAAGGGTCTGATCAAAGTGCATCGGTTGAGATGAGGACATCAGTAAAACACTTGCCACACAAGCATGTGGACCTGAGTTTGGATCACCAGCACCCATGTAAATGCTGAGTGGGCATAACAGCCTGTCTGTAATCTGGAGGTGGAGAGCAGGGATTCCTGCAGCAAGCTGAACAGCTAGATTCAGCCAACCGGTGAGCTTTTGGGTTCAAGAAAGAGAGCCTGTCTCAATAAATAAGGTGGAGAGCGATTGAGGAAGTCACCCAACAACAACATGTAGTCTCCAGGAACATACAAACACACACATGCACATACACACACTCACATGGATAACACACACACATATACATATGAACATGCTCACACATATGAATAACACACACAGCATTTTTGTGATGATACATTTATGAACTTCCAAATTTTAGAGAGTCTTAGAAGACAAGACTAAAATTGTACTGAGGATAAGGACTTTACAAAGGCTGTGTATAACATATCGCCCCCTCCTAGCCCCTTTCTGATATATGGAGAAGCATCTTTCTTCATGTAAGCCAAGCATGAAGAGAAATTTCAAAATAACCCATCAGCCAGTGGCAGATGTCTCTGAAGTTTTAAGAACCAGGGAGCTTTCACTCCCTATGCACATCTGAGTAAAGCCAGGAGACAAGAGACACAGATGTGTCACCTGGACTAAGAGGGCAAAGAGAATGATTTAAATTAGGAGTGGTAAGCTGAGCAAAGTTGTATGTGTGTGTGTTCCATTGACCAAATATTGCCTTCACAATAAAGGACCAACTATGGACTTCTTCCTTATGTCTGTGCAAGTATAGTCTGCACACATATGTGGGAGGATACACATTCATATGTGTGTGCATGCATGTGAAGATCAGACATGAATATCAGCTGTCTTCCTCAATCACTCTATATTTTTATACAGAATCTCTTATCAGACCTGGAGCTCACTGGTTTGGCTAGAGTAGCTTGCCAGCAAGCCCTAGGGATCCTTCTGTCTTTACCTTCCCAGCACTTGGATTATAGCTACAAACTACTAAGCGTGGATTTCACGTGGCTGTCTGCTTGCTTTCAGGATGGCTTCTTTTGATATGCAGAAACTAAAAGTTCATATAATCTTCTTGGTTAATTCCTAGGGGCTATTTCCTATGCTATTGAAGTTCTCTTCAGAAGCATTTACCTCTATTTTGAAGTGTATTCCTAGAAGTTTCAGCATTCACGTTTTAAGTCAAGGTCTTTGATCCACTTTGAATAGGGTTAAAGATATAGATCTAATCTCATTCTTCTGCAGATGGATATCCAGTTTTGACAACACCATTTCTCAAATAGGCTGCCTTTTTTCAGCTGAATGTTTTTGGCTTGTTTATCAAAAATTAGATGGCCCAAACTGTGTAGGTTTATTTCTGGGTCCTTCGTTCTGTTCTGTTGGTCTGTGTGTCTGTTTTGGAGTCAGTACCATGCTATCTTTGTCACTATCACTCTGTAGTATAATTTGAAATCCGTTACTGTGACGCATCTAATTCCATTTTTCCTCCTTAAGATTGTGTTGGCTAGTTTTTAATGTGTTCTTCATGTTCCCATATGAATTTTTGGAATTTTTTTCCAGTTTAATGATGAACATTACTGAAATTCTGATGGAGATTGTGTCTAACCTATAGATTCCTTTTGGTAATATAGCCATTTTCACAGTGTTAATTTAGTCAATCATCTAGTATCCTCTTTGGTTTCTTTGCATTGTTTTGAAATTTTTGTTGTGAAGGTCTTTCACTTTCTCAGTTGGGTTTCTTCCTAGGTACTTAATGTGAAGCACTTCACATTTACAGCTATTGCAAATGGGCTATTTTTCTTGATTTCTTTCTCTGTGAATTCAATGTTGGCATAACTGAAAGTTACTGAATTTTTTATGTTTATTTTACTTCCTGCAACTTTACTGAAGGCCTTGATTAAATCTAGGCATTTTCTGGTAGAGTCTATAGGATCTTTAAGTATAGAACCATGTCACCTGCAAATAAGGATAGTTTAACTTCATCCTTTCCCATTTTTATTCCTTTTTATGTATCCTTGTCTTTTAATGGTATTTATTTGAAGTCACCTTTATATTTCTCTGTTTTGTTATATATATATATATATATATATATATATATATATATATATATATATATTTTTTTTTATTTGAGAGCAACAGACACAGAGAGAAAGACAGATAGAGGGAGAGAGAGAATGGGCGTGCCAGGGCTTCCTGCCTCTGCAAACGAACTCCAGACGCGTGTGCCCCCTTGTGCATCTGGCTAACGTGGGACCTGGGGAACCGAGCCTCGAACTGGGGTCCTTAGGCTTCACAGGCAAGCGCTTAACTGCTAAGTCATCTCTCCAGCCCTGTTTTGTTATATTTAAAGTTATAGGTACTAGGAATTCCAAAACCAATTCTTACAATCACTGCCTTCTAACTGAGATATGTAGTTAATCAATAAAAGTTGATGTTAATAAAAACTACTGATGGTTGACTGATATGATGGTAAGTAGATCTATCATTTTATTACTGTTTTAATGTGCTCATTTTCTATATGTCCTCTCTTGCTTTTTTATCCCTGCTCCTTTTAACTTAACATCTTTTGGTTCTTTGAAATATTTTAGACAATTCCATTTTAAATTATTCACTAACTTTCTATTCATGTCTCCTTTCATTATTTCTCATTGATTGTCCCATATACAAAGGTATCTCAACAGGGAAGAAGTTTTAAATTTGCTGAGATTTTTCAATTTTGAAATTAAATTTGACAAGCTCTCATATTACCTAAAATTTCCAAGAAAAATATGGAATGGAAAAGAAATAAGCCAATGGGCAGAACAAGTCCACAAAGGAAAAAATAAACCCACAAGGGAAATATGAAAGGGAAAAAATAAGCCATTTCTGATTGCTTCCTACCACATGAAGCATATTCAATAACAATTTATACTGTTCTTTCTTAAAAATTTTTTATTTATTTACTTATTAAAGAGAGAAATAAGGAAAGAGAGTGAGAGAATGGGTATGCCAGGGCCTCCAGCCAGTACCAACGAACTCCAGACACATGTTCCACCTTGTGCAGCTGACTTATGTGGGTACTGGGGAATCAAGCCTGGGTCCTTGGGCTTTGAAAGCAAGCACCTTAATTGCTAAGTTATCTCTCTAGCCCTATATTGTTCTTGGTACTATTTTATTTGTATGAAAATTGACATGGTTATTGCTAGATTAAAACTCTGAGGTAGGAAACAGATAGTGAGCAAAAAAGATTGTGAGTTATCACTATGCCTCAGTTTACCATCTGAAAAATATAATCAACATGAAAGTATTCCACACAGAAATAGAGAAAATTTTGTCTCTGTTGTTTCATACTGTAGTCTGAGTAGAAAATAATTTTCCCTATATGAGCTATTAGACAGTGCCAGCTCTTGACCTTATATGAGTAGAAATTTGTTTTTCATCTCTATATTTTAGAACTTTAATTTCCTAGAAGCTGAAGTAAGAAGAAAAAAGTGAAGAGTTCAAAATGTTTACTGTAGCAAATAAATATTAAAATAACTTTGTGGACTAGAAAAAAGCCTTATGAAAAAGACTGATTCAATACGATTCCACTTATAGACAAATTCAAGAATCTATGCTAAGAAAATACAGCAAGGTGTATGGCCAGGGATTGACCACAAGGGAATATGAGGAAACTTTCTATTCTCTGCTATGGTCCAAATTCTATGCTGTGGACTTTCTAGGCATTGTCTCATGATTCCTTGAAATTACCTTCTCTGATACCTATAGCTAAGTGTGCCATTTTATGCAAACTTAAAGTTAAGAGTGTCTAAACACTGAGTTTTATACCCAATGAGAAGTCATTATTATCTGAAAAACCTTTAAAAATTAGCAAATAAAAGACACTTTTAGTAATCTCTTCCATAATCTTTTACTGATGCCCAAAGACGTTTACAAGAACATCTTCCATAGCATTGTTTGGCATAACTTAAAGCTAGAAACCTCCTAAGTGCCCATAATTGGAAGAGTTACTTATGATGCTTCCATATAATAGAATTATATGCTTATGTTGACAGATATTACCTTAAAAATATAAAATGCAACTTCCACTCATAGCCGAAGGAAATGTGTTCAAGAACATTCATTTTGGGCTGGAGAGATGGCTTAGCAGTTAAGCGCTTGCCTGTGAAGCCTAAGGACCCCGGTTCGAGGCTCGGTTCCCCAGGTCCCACATTAGCCAGATGCACAAGGGGGCGCACACATCTGGAGTTCGTTTGCAGAGGCTGGAAGCCCTGGCGCGCCCATTCTCTCTCTCTCCCTCTATCTGTCTTTCTCTCTGTGTCTGTCGCTCTCAAATAAATAGAAAATTAAAAAAAAAATAAATAAATAAATTTTTAAAAAAAGAACATTCATTTTATTAGTGCATAGACACAAGTATCATATATAAATGGCTATGCATTAAAAGAGGAAAAGATAAAAAGGTATTTGTACATTTTCTACACTTTGGTATCATATGTTTTAATGTATAATTTGTGTGTTTTATTAAATATATATTTCATATTTTGAGACAGAGTCTCACAATGTAACTAAGGCTAGCCTTGAATTTACTAGGTAGCTCAGGCTGACCTCAAACTTGCAGAACTCATCCTCTTAACTGATAGGATTCCAAGTATATACCACCAAACCCAGCCATGAATATACTTTTAGACCTGTATCATTATTGGGTTAAAAAAATGGTAGACACCAGTGTAGTATACTTCTTATTACTATACCTGATTCTTATAGGCAAAATCTCCTCAGATGCTGAGGAATGAAAACACTAGAATGGGAAGCCAAGGGTACTGATTCCAGGGAGCTGAGTTGAAGGAGGTGGTCTAAAGAATCAGATCCATCATACATAGAAACCTCTGGAAACCTTGCACTTTTTAAGTGATTAATAATAGCAAGCAGAATTGAAAACAAATCCGTGACATTTGTAAATTAGAAATAAAGCTAACTTTTAACACCAGTGACATGGTAAGTGTCTGAAAAGATAGGACTTTCCAGTAGAAGACTGGGGGGAAAATTAAAGCCTAGGACTGGAGAAATGTCTTAGCAGTTAAGGTGTTATCCTGCAAAGCCAAAGGACCCAGGTTCAATTTCCCAGGACCCACATAGCCAGATGCACAAGGGGCTCATGCATCTGGCATTTGTTTGCAGTGGCTAGAGGCCCTGGTGTGCCTGTTTTCTATCTTTCTGCCTCTCTTCTATCTCTCTATTCTCCGCTTGTAAATAAATAAATAAAATTTTAGAAAAATAACGTCTAGTGTTACAGTCAGGTTCACATTGTTGGCAGAAATCACCCAGCCATGAACAGCTTGTTGGGGGGGGGGGTTATTTTGGCTTACAGAGTTGAGAGGAAGCTCCATGATGGCAGAGGAAAATGATGGCATGAACAGAGGGTAGACATCACCTCCTGACCAACATCAGGTAGACAAAAGGAACAGGAGAGTATGCCAAACACTGGCAAGGGGAAACTGGCTATAATACCCATAAGCCTTCCCCCTACAATACATTGATTCCAGAAGACATTAATTCCCAAATCCCCATCACTTGGGAACATAGCATGTAGAACACCTAATTTCATGGGGAGTACATGAATCAAATCACCACATTCCACCCCTTATCCCCATAAACTGATAACCATACATGATAAAAAATACAATGCATTCAGTCCAACTTTAAAATTCACCATAGTTTTTATCATCCAATGATGTTCAAACATTATCATACTCCAAGGTCTTTGAACTGAGCCATAATAGCAAAAGACCCCACCCCAAAAAAAAAAAAAAAACCTATAAGGACACAGAATCAACACACTGCAAAAGATAGTACTGGGCATAGCAAAGAAATACTCAACCAATAAAAGATTTAAACAAAGCAGACATCAAACTCTATACCTACAAGTCCAACAACTCTAGTCAGTGTAAAATGTCCAAGTTCAATAATTCTAACCAGCAAAAAATTTCTGGAGTTCCAATTCCATCCCTTCAGCTAGACTACTCACAGTCCTAGAAAACTTCATCTAGGGCAGGCATCTCTTCTTGGCAGCCATCTCGTGATGATAGCATCTCCAGTGGGTCTCCACTGCAACCCACCATTCATCCTCACAGCTTCATTGGGTCTCCTTGCAGGCACCCAGCAAACCTGCTTCACACTGCCCATGGTCATTTACAAAACACAAGACCATGTTGCAAATTCAATGCACCTCTCTTTCCTGCATTTCTTATACTTCATAATACCAGGTAGAGTGCCAATTTGTTAACCAGGAGGGAATAAAGCAGACTTTGAAGAATAGAACATTCTTTGAACATTCAGGGCCCCTCAAAAGTGTCTTCATTCTTCCTGTTGCCCAATCTCAAAGGTTGTAATCTCTCATATAATTGCAGCTGAATGGGCAGCAGCCTCACCCAAAAATTTCATTTCTGTGCCACATCCCTCTGCTCACATCAGTCTATTTCTACGCAATGCAACCCTGCACAAATTCTCAGGACAAAGGCACAACAGCAAGCCTCTCACACAAACTGCATGTAGCCCAGTCCAGGCCAAGCTCTGTCTCACCCTCACAAACCAAACCTCATAGTCCATAGTTCTTACTGCATGCAGGTCTTTAAACTCTGATCAGAATAGCCCATCAAGCTGTACTTACAGCACTGCAAGGCATCTCTTAAGCTAAGGTTTCAAATCCTTCCATATTCCTCTTGAAAATTAGCTCCAAAAGTCCAAAACCACACAATCAGATATCTAGCAGCAATTGACACCACTCCTTGGTACCAACTTTAATGTTGTAGTCAGATTCACATTGCTGGTAGAAATCACCCAACCACAAGCAGCTTGTGGGGTTTTATTTGGGCTTATAGACTCGAGAAGAAGCTCTATAAAGGCAGGGGAATATGATACCATGAGAAAAGGGTGGACATTACCTCCTTGCCAACATCAGGTGGACAATGGAAACAGGAGAGAGTGCCAAACACCTGCAAGGGGAAATTGGCCCACCCCCAACAATACAGTGCCCCTAGTAGGCATTAATTCCCAAATCTCCATCAGCTGGGACTCTAGCATTCAGAACACCTAAGTTTATGGGGGACACCTGAATCAAATCACCACACCTAGCTTTACAAAATACAAGTAAATTATTTTAATGTGTGAGTGTGTGTTCGGGCAACAAAAAAATTTTCCAGGGTTGCTTCTGGAAATACAGATTTTTACAATGAATTTAAATACTTTGTTAGTTCTTAGGAAAATGTAAGACATGCCTATTCTTTTTTAAAAAAATCTTTTGTTTATTTTTATTTATTTGAGAGTTACAGACAGAGAGGAGGAGGAGAGAGAGAGAGAGAATGGACACACCAGGGCTTCCAGCCACTGCAAATGAACTCCAGATGGATGTGCCTCCTTGTTCATCTGGCTAGTGTGGGTCCTGGGGAATCGAGCCTCAAACCCGGGTCCTTAGATTTCACAGGCAAGCACTTAACCACTAAGCCATCTCTCCAGCCCAAGACATGCCTAATCTATGAATAGGGCCACCTACATAGCCCCTTGATCCTTGATTTCTCTTTCAATGGTTTTTGTGACAGTCAACTGTGGTCCAAAATTATTAAATAGAAAATTCCAGAAATTAATAATTCATAAGTTTAAATACTTTTATGATAGTAGATTATTTATAAAATGTCCTATTGTTCATCTCTTAATGAGCCTAATTTATAAATTGCACTTTACCATAGATATATGTGCATTGAACAAATAGAGTACACTAGCTGTAAGATTTAGGTATCCATGGAGATCTTGAAAAGTCCCTTTGATGATAAAGTAGGGTGCTGGACAATAAGGCATATCACAGTACTGTTTGGAATTACATTTGTGGTCTCTCTACATGGAATAATTTTATTAAGCAGAGTAAATAAATAAACCAAGGTTGGTTATTTCAATATAGAAAAATCCTTAAAAGATAAAATTTGACATAAGAAACTTCAACCAGACTATATTTGTCTTGCCAAGAAAAAAAAAAAAAAAAAGAGAGAGAGAAGGAGGAAGAAGAAGGAGAAAAGATGAAAAAAGGTAAGGAAGAGAGTGATAAGGAAGAGGATGAATCAGTAAAAACCAGTAAGAGAAAAAAATCCTAAAGCATATATAGATGATATCAACATTTTAAAATTTCCATAGTAGAGCATGGATGCTCATTTTCAATCTTTCATATATGTTTAAAGTATTTCATAATAATGAAAAGACATAGGAAAGAATAACCAGAAAAAAGTACCTCAAATATTTACTATTTCTAACTGGCAAGGTTATAAATGACTTTATTTTTCCTCTTTTTATTTTTGTGTGTGTTCTAATTGCTTTTTATTAAATATATTTCACATAGAATAGTAATTATTTTTAAGTTATCAGTTTTCATGGCATGTAATGAGATTATATGAAATATAGACACAACAGAAAATGAGAATAGGGAAAATATTAACTGTTGTTGAACTGGAGTTGAGCTCATGGGTGACTTTTTTCTTATGTTAATTTCTAAACACTAATTTTTCTAAAGCTGGTAAATGAAACACTTTGTCAGTTATGTTAAATGAAAGTTGATAGGTCTCAAATGAAAAAGTTCAAGCAAAGCCGGGTGTGGTGGCACACGCCTTTAATCCCAGCACTCGGGAGGCAGAGGTAGGTGGATTGCTGTGAGTTCGAGGCCACCCTGAGACTCCATAGTGAATTCCAGGTCAGCCTGGGCTAGAGTGAGACCCTACCTCGAAAACCAAAAAAAAAAAAAAAAAGAAAGAAAGAAAAAAAGTTCAAGCAATTTAAAATTTTTTATTGTAAAATTTGTATATATTATAATCTTTATTTTATAAGCTGATAAGAAACTATATTACAAAAGATATGCATTGTAAAGAAAATTTGATCATACAGTTTTTAAATATAGTTTGTGACGATGATGTTGCAGTTTACATGGCTATATCATGTTTGCTAGCTCTGTTGGTCAAGATATTAAGTGAAATAGCACATACTCTTCCAAAACTAATTTCTGTGAATGGAAGTTATGAAGAAAGAGAGAACTTAGAGATTGTAAGGGGCCTAGTGACTTCAGTTGTTTCCACCTAGAGGGAAATGTCAGAGTCATTTAATCAATGCATGTCTTATAAATGATCAGGAAGTCTTCTAGGAAGCCTTTAAGTAGATGTATTCCACATTACTTCTAATATATGTTCCAATTAAATGCTCAGTATTGCTCTCATGGGACTGCCTAGTCTAAAGATGGAAAATGCAATAGCAGATGACTGATACCCACCATCTACCAGATTCTCACATATGGGGGAGCATGACCATCCCATTGAGTGAAATCCACAACCTTAGCTAATAGCACTGCACTAGCGACCTCAGAGCTCGGCAAAGCGCTGGCCACCTCCCACATTTCCACGTTCCCAGGCAGATAGGTGTCTTCACATGTAAGAGCGATGCCATTTTCTGGAAGAGAATCAAAAGTACACTTGTCTCCTCTAAACCCCACTCCTACTTAGTCACAGCCAAATTTAATCAAGGAGATGCACTGACTCCCATATCTGAGGTTGTCTATGATGTGTGTTAGATGACACTTCTTATGAAGCACATATGCAGCCAGTTATCTCATGTCATACGAACAGCAGTAGCTCAAGCAGAAAAAGCAGGGAATTTTGCCCCTAAAGTGTAGCAGGGGTACAAAAAAAGACAGGGAGTTTAAAATTTCTCCAAGGTCACCTTAGTAAATAGATAAGCTGGAGTGGCCTTAAGCAGGCTGAGAAAATGTCAGAATGATAGCAAAAATTGTCCATGGACATAAAAGCAAATGAAGTAATGAATTTTCAAGTTTATATCTTGTTTAGCCCCTTCTGTGTACTTTATTGGGTAAAATGGTTACACTCTATAAACATATCCTTACCCATTATTTTGGGCCCACATCTAAATTATGATGTCTAGGCTAGTAATATGGTGATCTCATATGCTCTGTTTTTCACTTTTCTTTCTCAATAACCACATGAATGGTAGGAAATACAGGCTAGACACAGAACAGCTACCTGCTCAGCATGCATGAAACCAAGGGTTCAATTCCCAGCATCCCCTCCACCAAACAAAACAACAAAGAAGAGAATAAGGCACACAAGGATGTTTCTGCTCTGAGATGTTGCAGCTTTCTGCCCAGCTAATTGCCACCATCTGAAAAATGACAGTTCTCTATATTCAGAGATATATGATAATCAGGCAACTAAATGCCCCTTTGGCTAATGACATGGTTTGTCAATATGTTCAAATGATAGGATCATTGGAAATAATTCACTGATTTTTTGACTTGCAAATAAAAATGAAAGGCAAATTAGGGCTGCATGTGCATGTGTTTGCATGAGCCCCATTCCACCAAATGTATTTGCCATCCACAGAGCTATTGACAGCTAGCTGCTTCCTCTCACCTTTTCACTTACCAGGTGGCAATGATTAAACACTTAATTTCCTGAAGGGGTGATATAAGTTGGAGATTGCATCTTTGTAATACAGCAATTGTAATGTCCACCAGAGAGAATGAAAGAATAAGAAATGGTTTCCAATGTTTTCATCAGTGGAAACCAAGAGAATAGAGTGTCAGATTTGAAAGGAATTCACAATATCACCCTGATATTTTTTTCAGATGAGGAAACTGAGGCATGAATAGGTTAAGACTTGACCAGTGGCATTTTGACAGCTTGCAGCAGAGCTAAAATTAGGAGCTTATTTCGCAATACCTGGCCTCACTTTCCTGCTGCCAAGTTCAAGAAAATGTTAACCTTAGGGAACAAAACACCAATTTCCACTCACAGTTTTCTACAAATGTTTTAACTGCACAGCCCTATTCATTCAGATGCTGTCCCACATCTACATAGCACAAAACACCCAGTCTAGCAGAGATAACTCTCTCTTGTCTTAGTACATACACAGTAGCCACTTCTTGCTAGAGTAAAACGTAGGGAGAAGATCAAGGACAACAGAGGAGGAGCCTCTCACTGACTCCCCAGACTACATGCCTGCCAGCCCAGATAAACCCGTTATATTTCTCTTTGATGAGATATCTAAGAAATTTGATCAGGTATCCACACTTCTCATTTCTTTATCTGATGGGATCAATATGTTAGATCTTAGTATAAAGCTCTCTTAGTGATATTGATGCTAAAAGAATATTGCCCAAAAGTTATTGGTATTAAGAACAAAGAATTTAGAACTAGAAAAATTTAGAACTAGAAAAAATTAGTTTAAATGCAAAATCTATCCCTTCCTAGCCATGATGCCTTGCCCATTCGTTCTTTCATTAAAAGGTATTTCACACCAGAGATCCAGAGGCACAGAGCCTCCCAAGACCTCATCACTGAAGTAGACCTAAAACGATTCCAACATGGCTCAGGGAAATTTGTGGAAGAGGGGGCAGAAAGATCGTTAGAGCCACAAGTTGGGACATTTTGCACAGGGACATTGCCTCTTCCCCATAACTGATGGCTACACCCACAACGCACAACTCACAATCCCCAATGAGGAGGGTCTCTTAGGAGGGGGGACAGGGAGGAGGCTAACGATGGTACCAATATGGCTGTTTACACACTGAGTATGTATATAACTAATAAAGAAAAAAAGCCAAAAAAAAAAAAAGGTATTTCACCTAACACCCCAGGGTATAGGAAGGCAGACTCTGAGTTTTCTTTCCCCACTTCTTTCTTCAGAGGCAGATCTAGATGAAAACACATCTATTTCCAAGTTAGTGTAAAACAGTGAGCAGCTAAAAGTACTATGAAGGGGACTGGAGAGATGGATTAACAGTTAAGGTGCTTGCCTGCAAAGCCTAAGAATGCAGGTTCGATTCTCCAGGTCCCACGTAAGTCAAATGCACAAGGTAGTACATGCATTTGGAGTTATCTTTCAGTGGCTAGAGACTCTGGTATGCCCATTCTCTCCCCCACCTCTCTCTCTAATAAGTAAATAAAACTAAACATGTTTTAAAGTGCTGTGGAGGAAGATCCTTAAAACTGTGAGCATACCCAGGAGGATGGTTTGCCCTAGGGACACAGGTCAGGACTGACTTCCTCAAGGAAAGGCAGTTGGGAATGAGGTCAGAAGAGTGATGAGTGGTGGGACTCAGGACTCAGTGTGAAGAACTGAGACTCTATGGCATGAGGCAAAGAGATGCAAATGTAGAAGGGCTGGTGGCAGAGTCAGGAGGTTCATCCTCATTCCCATGTGTGGAGAGTGGGCATGTAGAGCACTTAGCATTGAGGTACAGGGAACAATTAGCATGTGACACACATGGGGACCCACAGGTTAGGTGGTAACCCAAAAGAGAGCTGTGGTGATACTGTAACTGGAAAGAGTGAACAGAAACTATAGGATATTTAAGAGCAAAAATCAACAGGTCTAGGCCACACTGGACACAGGAAGCAAGGGAAAAGGACATATCAAAGCTAACTGGTTAGATTTAAGCACATACAACTAGAGAGGCCTCGACTCTGAGCCTCAGAGTTTTATGGGTAAAATGTGGGGGGAGGCGGGGATAAAGTGTCACTGCCAGTGACTGGTATATCATATACTTACAAAGAAATGGCAGCTCTTCTCATGGTCTGTGCCTTCTTGATCCAATTGCAAACTCAGAACCCCAAGCATTTGTTCTTTTTCACTTTCTTCCCTAACTACCCCATCAAATCTCCACTGACCTGAATCACCCTTACTAGTGTCTAGCACACCAGATTAGTAAAATTAGCAAAGTGAAGAGTGCTCTACGAGAACTCTTATTGTCAATGTCACTGGTTCACTTTAACTCATGATGGTTCACTTTGCTGGTCAAGGGAAAACATTGATTCCAAACACACTTCCTATCACTAGCCAAATGTTCATGCGCAAATGTATTTATTAACTAGGAGCATAGTACAGGCTCATTTAAAGGGAGAAGAAAAACATTTCCAAGTGGAAGGGAAGAAAATGCTAACATCTACACAGTACTCCAGAGTCTATAAAACCCCGCACTATATCAATAGAATGTCACTCCATAAGGGTTACAAATGTAGGTAGAAGGGCAAGTATTTTCATATCTTTTTGGTGCATGCTGTGTGCATGTGTTCCTGTGGGAGTGTGTGGACAAGTGCATGCCAGCATGAATGTGGAATGTGCATATCAGAGGGCAACTGTGAGGTTTCCTCCCATTCCACCTCTTTGAAGAAGGGTCTCAATTGTTCACTGCAGCTTTTGCCAGGCTACTTGGATTTTCCTGGCACCACCTCAGGTCTCACCTGTTGGTTGACTGGAATTACTGGTCATTTGCTAACAGTTTTTAGGTCAAGTTAATTGGCCTATATTTGTTGATAGAAATATTGTTTCCAGTACTGGTGATATGTTCTGTCTCTACTTAAAGCTGTTAAATATCTAGAAGATGAAACATGACTGCTTTCTGAAAAATGTAATGATTTAATAATTGTCCTTCTCAGTCTGGTTTATCCAATTATTTGGTTAAAGCAGACAAGAGCTCAGGTGCACAGTTTGCGTTGAGCCTCCCCCAACAACAACCTGTCACAATTGGCATCTGGCATTTTACATGAGTGCTGAGGCTCCAAACTCAGGTACCCATGCTTTCTCAGCAGGTGCTTTATCTTCGAGCAATCTCTCCAGACCCATCACCAGTACTTTAACAAATGAAATTAACTTAAAAGGACAACTCTAAAAGACAAGAATATACTTCCATGACCAAATTACAAGTCCAAATACAAGTCCAAAATACAAGTCCAAATATTTCTCCTCATTCTATATATCTATCAAACTCTCCTTTAAAAAACTATGCAGCCACTCAGTGGCACAGACAGCAAAGTCAAAACTCTAACAGCTTTCACAGTAATATTTTACCAAGTCGTTACTATCTAATTATTATTGCTATGGTCATCCTTTAAAAAATGCCCGAGTTGAGCAGTTACTACATACCACACCACATGGCAAACACTTTCTCTACTCTGTCTCATTGACTCCTTGGGCTCAACATGGATGCCTTTATAAATCAGGATCACAAAAGAATTGATGATGAATGGAGACTGAGAGAGTTCAGGTGACTTGCTCAGTTCTCATACCCTAGCCTCTTTCCAAAGCTAGTATGCTAAATGTGCTTCTGTAGGACATACTTAATCCATGGCAAAATAACAATAAGATCAAAACAGTGAGTGATTTTAAGTTCCTATCAATATGGGGGAGTCCACACAATGCGTCCCATCATCCTAAAGGATCTAGTTCCAATCACTCCATAGACAAACAGATAAATGAGAGCCTTTATGTGGGACAGATACCCCTCCATGTTCTCTGGTATGGTACCTTTAAAGAATAGGACATTCCTATGTCAGTCTGATCCTTGCTCTGACCCCTTAGACTGAGCCATGCAGGCAATGAATTTCATATTCTGGAAAAAATTGTTTCAGCTTCATAAAGTCAGGGGAAGCACATATGTAGACACCTAGCATGGCACCTGGTACACAGCTGCACTCCAAGCATATTAGCTGTGGTATTTTTATTCTGATAATCCTTGGAGTAGTAGCATAGATATTAGCTTTACTTGAAACTTGTTGCATGATATAAAATAACTTTTGTGGTCTCATTCAGCTTGTCAGTAACAGCATAAAGACAAGGCACTAAGTCTTCTAAATGTGGCAGAACTAATTTTTATTAAAATCCACACAGCTCTCTGATGAGAATGGACCATTGTACCATCAGGATTCTGAAAGTGCAATCACTGTGGAGTCAAATGTTCTCAGAATAAAGGGCTGAGAGATGAAAAATCCTGAGCACAGTTCAGAAATGGGACAAAAGGACAGATGGATGGGAATGCAGGAAAGGGTGCGTGAAGGAACAGGTGGCAAGAAGAAGAGCTGGGACAAAGAAAATGGTCAAAGAAACATGGGATATTTTCCTGGGGCTGCAGTATAAGTTCCCTTTTCTTTGTACTTTGGAGTCCTCATAAAAACCTAGACTCTAGCAACATGCTTCAGCATATCTAGAAGCTCTCAAGGCTGGTTCCCATATAAACAGTGGTGAGCAGTGAATCAAAGAGCCCCTAAGGACAGCCCCCATCTAGATATTCTCATGGGAACCGATGGCTTCATGCTACAAGTTGGGTGAGAAAGAGGAAAGGTGTTGTAACTAGGACCAGGTTGCATATTAGGTGGGACTGAGTACAGTATCAACCATTTCTCCCCAGTCTGAGAAATATGACAAACAGCTTTGGCTGCCAGGACCACACACTCTATCTATCGAATATACAGTGAAGACCCCTGTGTTTCATTCAGATAGTGATCTAGCCATCCTGCCACAATATCTAGAATGGGATAGTGCATACCCATACTCCCTGATGGCCTTCAAGGAACATGCATGATTTAGAAAGAACACAGCAAGACTGGAGAGTTTTCCTTATTGTTCCTAGTTTGTTGCTCTTACACCATATGAATGTCAGGGGGAAAAAAAGGGAGGAGTTTTCTTATAACATATGTGAAATCATGAAATTCCCTTAGTTCTGTCCCTTTCTGCTTGACAAAAGCATAGCTGATAGAATACAAACTCTGGATTAGCCACATGTCCACTGAAGCTCAAATACTCTGGTGGTTATTGTAAAACCATACTTGTTCTGAGATTGTTTTCATACTTGTCTCCTAGCCCAAGGATAGCAATAATTGCTCTCACCTGCCAGCATACAGTAAGAAAGATGGGAAGGGAAGGCAAGGGCAGAGGAGGCAGGGAATGAAAGGAGACTAAGGTCATTGCTCTTTGTCCTAAGAGGCATAACTAATGTCTCCATGCATGCTTCCTTTGAGAGCACATGGTCTACTGGAGGCTCCATTCACCTCCCTTTACCAAAGTAAGATGAAAGACCCAGCTTGAGGGTGTCACGGGGAAAATGACTTGGCCACCCATCTCTGGAAGCCAATAAGAAAGATGAGCTATATTGGACTAGACGGATGGCTTGATGGTTAAGACATTAGCCTGTGAGGCCAGGTTTGATTCCCCAGCACCCACATAAGCCAGATGCACAAGGTGGCATCTGGAGTTTGATTGCAGTGGCTAGAGGCCCAACTGTGCCTCTCTCTCTCTCTCTCTCTCTCTCTCTCTCTCTCCCTCTCTCTCTCTCTCTCTTTCTCTCTCTCTCTCTCTCTCTCTCTCTCTCTCTCTCTCTCCCCCCCCCTCTCTCTCTCTCTCTCTCCTCTTCCTCTCTCTCTCTCCCCTCTTTTTCTCCCTAAAATAAATAAATAAATTATTTTAAAAATAAAAAAGAATGATGAGCTGTGGTGAAGGCAAAAAGAAGTGTTATCCTCAGCATGGCCACACTGCAAAGAAAGATATGACTTAAGATCTGTCCCCAAAGTATTTATATCACTCTTGGTGTTGTACTACAGGGAAAAGTGCAGGAAATGGGAACTTCCATGGTAGCAGCCCAGGTCATCCTGTCCTGGTCATTTCATTTCTGTTTTTCTTTTAAGTGTATACTTTGTGCAGACACATCATGTGTTGGTTTCATCATTTCCCTTCTCCCTGTCCCCATTCCACTGAGAGCCCTCCTCAGTGGGATTGCTGGTATCCCCCATGGAGCTATGAGTCCCACAATTTTCTAAGGAATTTCATGCCCAGCTTTGTTAGCACCAATAAGTTCTCTATCCCTTGGGAGTCAGTTTTGGTCCTTTGTCATGAGGTGTCATCAATCAACCTACTGCTCCTAGATCTAAAGCAACTAAAAAGGAGATTGGCCACTTGGAAAGGCAAGATAAAATTAATTAGGAGGGAGGATGGAGAGATGGCTTAGCTGTTAAGGTGCCTGCCTGTGAAGCCAAAGGACCCAGTTTGGATTCCCTAGTACCTACGTAAGCCAGATGTACAAGGGGGTGCATGTGTCTGGCATTCATTTGCAGTGGCTGTAGGCCCTGGCATGCCCATTCTCTCTGTGTTTCTATTCTCTATCTCTATCTCTGCTTTAAAATAAATAAATGAAATAAAATAAGAAATAATTAATTAGATTTCAGTGTTAGAGGAATAACTGGAAGCTTCCAGGTACCATTTTGGGGTCTGGAACAGGACATAGTAAAACCTGGAAGTTGATAATCTGTTGAGTATAATGTAGAAAGATTCAGAGTGAACACAAAGATACCAAACTTTCATCCTGCCTTGAGTTGGCTATTGGGTATCTTCAGGACCAAGTAAAGGGTTAGTGATTCTTAGGAAAAGCTATATTTAAGTCCCTGTCATGTCTTCTCTCCTATGAGCTTCCACCTGCCCATTCAAAATGGGTTTAAGAAAAAGCTAGATGGTTGGAAGGAAAAAAAAGTCATTTTCAGCCCAATAATCTGATGGGAACCCCAACTTCAGGTGTTGGTTACTTGTATGATTCTAGATGGATCCCTAAACCTTTGGCTTTCCTTCTTGTGCATTAAACAAGATTATGAGTTTTGACAATGAGAAAACACAAGTACTCTGTTCCCTTCTATGAATACTAATTAACATGCATGAAAAAAATATCCCAAATTACTCCACTCCTGTTGGACAGCAAAATTTCTTTGAACTTAAATATTCACTCCTGAAGGGAGGGAGGATGCTTTGGAGACTCAGGGGCACAAGTCTTGGAAATAAGAAACTTAAGAGATCACAGGATGACTCCCCAAGGTTACAGAAGTGGTAAACAACTGTGGAAGGGCAGACTTTGAACAGTGTTGTGAAGCAACTGAACCTTCCCTCCTAGGGGAGGAAGGGAGCTCAGGAGACTCAGGAGGTCAGCGAGTATGGGGAGAGGGCTGCAGTACCTCTCCCCAAAGTGCTACAAAAGAAGAGCAAGAAGAATCTCTGCCCCGCTGAGATGCCTGCAGGTTGTACAGTGTGCCCCAGGGACGTTTCATCTCCTGTGCTGGGCGGGCTTCTCAGTGATACAGATGCCTTTGAGTCGTCTCTGCTCCTATAAGCAGCCCCTCACTCGGCTCTACAGCTAACAGTAATCAATTCATTGTTTCACCAAAACTGATTTTGGTGCAATCGTACTTTGGTCTGTTGTCTGAGCCCTTTCTGGGGTGAATAGATATGTGTCCACATCTCCCCAGGGAGAAAAAAAAAAAAGTTTCCTGTAACAGCTCCAGGTGCCAGATTCTCATGTCTTCTCTTTGAATCACCTTTTCTACCATGACCTGAAAAGCAGGCACAATGGTCTTCTGAGTCAGTTTATTTCGACCAGAATCCTGACTGCTGTCACAAGCACAGCTGGTACAGACACTTGAGAATGAAGTCTGAGTCAGTAGTTCAGCAAGGTTCTCACCTACCTGCAGAATCTCAGCATGGCCTGCTGGGGAGGATGGCAGGTGCTGGACACTCACCTCCCCTTGCTTGTGCTAAAGTTCTGCTCTTCCTGAGTGTGTTTCAGCTTCAGATGTGACCTGAGGAACACTGGGAGCAGGAAGCTGCTCTGTAATGCTCCTTTTTGCTATAACAGATGTGTAATTTCAGGTTCTCACAGGTAAACATGGCATGGAATTTAAGGATACTCCGACAGGGGTCAGGAAACTAGAGCTAGTAGGTGATAGTAGCCACAACCTTTTTTTTGGAAAATTTGTGAACCAAGAATGATATTTTCGTTTTTAAATAGTTGGAAATTTTCAGAAAAAAAGGATAATTTCTCTTAAAGTGAGAAAATTATATGAAATGTAAATGTAGTATCTATAAATAAAGTTTTATTGGAACTGGGCCCTACTCATTCATTTACACGTTGTCTGTGACTGCTTCCCTGCTACAACAGTAGAGTTAGTAGCTGAAACAGAGACCATATGGCTCACAAAGCCGAAGATACTTACAGGCTGCCCTTTTATAGAACACATTTGCCAGCTCCTAATCTACAGCACATTGCTGTGTCAAAATTCCAGGTCTCATTGTTCCCTAATGGGGCCAGTGCTAATCTCTCCTCAGCCTCACCCAACTCCCCTTTCTCCTGTTAATGTTCTGCCTCATGGCTATTTGTTAAACAGGTTTTTCATGACCTTATTCATGCCATTTTCCTGATCAAGAGCTTTTTGTATACTTTTGAATCAGGAAAAGCATACTTTAAATGATATGTAATGATTATGTGTATTTATAGGGCATAGTTTAATACTTCAATATATGTGTGCAAAATGTAAGGGTCGAATCCAGGATACTTCTGGTCAAGATGGCGACCACCTAGCTGCACTACAGACAACAAGGAAAAAAAAGATAGAAGCAGATCCTAAGAAGAGAGCTGCCCCAACATACCTCAAAAGGGGCCCAACTGAAACTAAGGACAACTGGCAAAATAAGCAAGGGTGTTGTTTTCCTGTGAACCGGATACCAGCACAAAGGGGAAGGAGATCAACGCAGAGAAAAATCAACTCCTACCAAATCAGAGAGCCAGAACCTCAGAGGCCCCCAACACCTCAGCACTGAAGAAGACCAAAAATGAACCCAACATGGCTCAGGGAAATTTTGCGGAAGAGGGGGCGGAAAGAATGGCAGAGTCACATGTTGGGTCATGATTTGCAGAGACATTTATCATACCAATAACTGGGGGCTAACTCCACAATGTACGACCCATTTTCATTAACAAGGACGGTCTAATGGGAGGGGGTAGATCACAGATGAGCCTAAATAATGGTACCAAACTGCCTGTATTTACTGAAAAGAAAACTAATAAATTAAATTTTAAAAAAAAATGTAAGGGTCATATCAGGGCAATTACTATTTCCCTCTCCTCTCTACCAGCATTCCTTCACCTTTGTTCTTTTACTGTCTTATACAGTAAAATTTGCTTCCTCTTCACAATAAGCTGGTTCCTTTAAACTTGCTTTTTCTGTAATAAATTTTATCCTTTAAGACTCATACTTTCTCTATGTTTGGAGGCTATCTCTTCTGTTCTAGTTCTTGTGAAATATTTTTAATATATTTTAATGTACCAGTGGTGATCTATCATTTATGAACAAAATCCAAAATAGTTGTGATAAGTATAGTAGGCCATGCAATTCCAGCCTGTGTGCCCCCCCACCAGCACCACCACCAAATTGCTGCTGGAAGCAGCATTCTGCTTCCAATGCTCGGTCTTCATGACTTCCTCTGACATCACCCCTGTGTTCCTCCCCTCTTCCACAAAGCTCTTTCAGAAGACTGTGCCTTGGTCATCACCTTTCACCAAGACCACATACCACTTACACATTTCTGCCAAAAGATATAGCATAGTACCTTGAAACTACCAGTACCTGCACCAACAAATGAGCAAGCCTTACAAGTTGGGATGCACATTTTCCCCTTTATTGTCCATTGAAGCAGGTCTCTCTGAGAGTGACAGAGCTTTATCTCAGCTCTTAGGTGGACTCAATTCAGGAACTAGGGTGTTGGACTGTCAATGATCACCAAAACTGCACCGAGTCACAGCCTCCAGGTTCTTTGTCTATAAATCCAGGAATTCATTTCACAGATAAGAAGGATGAGTCTTAAAGGAGAAAATTTATTACAGAAAAAGCAACTTTAAAGGAACAGCTAATTATGAAGAGGAAGCCAACTTTATAAGGAAGTAAAAGAACAAAAGTGAAGGAATGCTGGTAGAGAGGGAAGCTGACCAGAATGCCCACTGAAAGCCTCAGGAAAAAAGAGGACAGAAAGCTCTTTGCCACAGAGAGGTGTCTTGACAAATGGGTTGCCCATGAATGTCTTTGTCTTGGGGTTTGTACAGCTTTCTTGCTAAAGAAATAAGGGGATCTCTAAATGATTGCATTGAAATAAAGAAAAATATAATTCTGAACCTATCATCAATTGCCACAAGGTGTCCATGTGTCTCTTTTGCAACCAGGGAACTGGTCACCATCCTCCATGTCTCACTGACTAGGCAGGAGAAGGTTCCTTGTCCACCTGCAAGCTTTGCAACGGAGAAGCAAAGCAATCAGGAACAAAAACCAGAGGAACCTACAGGGGCCAGAAGGAGCCTGCAATACTGGCTTGGTTGTTTTGCCCAGAACCCAGTATTTCCTCTTATCGGGTCACCATGGCTGTCCCACACCAAGCTGCAAGCTCTCCTGACTTGAGGTTTAACCATTGCTTTCTCAAGGAAAGCTTAAAAGAAAAAAACTGCTAATTGGCTCAGGAAACACTGTGGAAGAGGTGGTGGAAAGAATGTGAGAGCCAGGGCTGGAGAGACGGCTTAGGTGCTAAACTAAGGACCCTGATTCAAGGCTCGGATTCCCTAGGTCCCGCATAAGCCAGATGCACAAGGGGGCGCATGCATCTGGAGTTTGTTTGCAGTGGCTGGAGGCCCTGGCATGCCCATTCTCTATCTGCCTCTTTCTCTCTCTGTCTGTTGCTCTTAAATAAATAAATAAATAAATAAATAAATAAATAAATGGTGGAAAGAATGTGAGAGCCAGAAGCTGGGAAGGAGTGCTTCTAGATTGCATTCATGAGCTCACAGCAGCCATTGCTACACAATATTGAGCCCATCAACATGTCATCATGGATGACGAAAGAAGCCAAAGATAAAATAAAGGCATCAATGTAGGAGGTGGGAGTTGGACTGACTGGAGTGAGGAAGAGGTTCAGTGGAAAATGTATAAGAAAATGAGGGCAAGAGAAAGGGGCAGGAGAGGGCTATTGGTAAAAATACTTTGTACATGTATAAAAGTTGTATGTTAAAATGTTATTTAAGTGCTGGAGAGATGGATCTGCAGTTAAGGTGCCTGCCAAGCCTTAGGACCAGGCTTGATTCCCAGGACCCATGTAAAGCCACATGCACAAGGTCATGCATCTGCAGTTGATTTGCAGTAGCTTAGAGGCCCTTCTGTCTGTATATCCACCTCTCTCTCTCATAGCTAAATGAAATATTTTTTAAAAAAATATTACTTAAAAACAAAACTGCTAACCAGGCATGGTGGCACACGCCTTTAATCCCAGCGCTTGGAAGGCAGAAGCAAGGAGGATCACCATGAGTTCAAGGCCACCCTGAGACTACATAGTGAATTCCAGGTCAGCCTGGGCTAGAGTGAAACCCTACCTCAAAAAACAAACCAACAACGACCAAAAAAAAAAAAAAAAAAAAAAACCTGCTGATTCTTAAGTACCCTTCTCTAACCTACCTAACCAGATCCCTTGTTAAGTAGCTAACAAGTTTCTTCCTCCTACTGTATAGCATCAGTATTTGGCAGAAGGAGAAATATAACAATTTAACAATAATAATACCAATTTCATTGTATTTTTCACTTCAGTTTAGAGGACAATTTTCTAAAATAAAATATAGTCATAAATATGGACATGCTTTCCTCTTCAGATTCATCCTGAGGACTTGTAAACCTTTATATAAGACATTTCTGAGATGCAAATTCCTTGTGTGTTGGCAGATAAGGATGAGATCTGACTGAGTGGTTCACCCTTCTTCATGGAAGAGAGTGATAAGCAGGCATAAAAATAGTCACAAGCATGAACAGTGTACCTTTGCTCTTCTAAAAAGTACTAGTTTTAAAAGTACTTTCTTAAACAAGATATTTTGTAATGGAAAAATGAGGCCCAAATAACATAATGCCAGTAAAATCTCTTTATAAGTAATAAAGCACATATGTAAAGCAGCATGGCTTTTAGTTTCTGTTATAATAACCAGCTGACAAAGCTCAAAAGATCTTGAGCTAGCCTGGTAGAGAGAAGAGTGTTTGGGGGCTCATAATGCATGGAAAAGTTACAGGCAATTGTTCTTTCATGATAATGATGCTGGCTTCTAACTTCTTCCACGTCAGTAGCTTCATGGGAAATAAAGTAACATCAAACAAGTTCATGGAACTTAGATATTCAGAACACATCTATACTCACTATCTTTTTCAAACCTCAGGACTATTCCCACTTAGAAAACCTGAAATTCACTCTTCAAGGCTGGAAATGACTTGCCTTAGACATTCCAGCAAAATGAGAGGGAGGTGGACTTGAAACAGTGATCCTCAGAGCACAGATTCCCAATATCTTCTTCATACCAAAAGTCCATAGTACTTAATGACTTGAATTTTTCGAAGCTGAGACATGGGGCTGAAGAGAAAGAAGTCTCAGTGTTTAAAAGGTGCTTCCTTGCTAAGCCTGACAGCCCGTGTTAGATTCCTCAGTACCCATGTAAAGGCAAACACACAAAGTAATGCATACATCTGGAGTTGCTTGGCAATGGCAAGAGGCCCTAATCTCTCTGTCTCTCTTCTTGAAAATAAATGAATAAAATATTTTTAAACAAGAAGCTGAGACCAAGAGATTATCAATGATCTATATAAGATTCTATGATCGAAAGGAAAGCTGGGCATGATGGCTCATGCTTTTAATCCCAGCATTCAGGAGGCTGAAGTAAGAGGATAGCTGTGAGTTCAAGGCCAGCCTGAGACTACATAGTGAGTTCCAAGTCAGCCTGGATTACAGTGAGACCCTACCTCAAAAAAGGCAGGGGGGATAGAAATTCAACCAGGACCAGAAACCAACTGTTCCCCTGAATGCTAATTATGTGAAATTTGTAAAAACTTATCCTCAAAGATGGCCCCCCAGCTAGGCCTACCTAGTAGTATTCTTTGCCTCCCATGGTCCTACACTGAAAGGGAACGGCTCGTTACGAGTAGGATACAATGGAAATGACACTGGGTGACTTCCGCAGCTAAGCCATAAAAGACATTATGGGTTCTGTCTTGCTCTCTTAGATCCTGTATTCTGAGGGAAGCCAGCCCCCGTCTCACCAGGATATTCAAGAGCTGTGTGGAAAGGTCCGTGTGGCAGAGGACAGAATTTGGCCAAAAGGGCACAGCTTTCAGCCAAGTGAATGGGCCTTTCTGCAAATGCATCTGCCAGCCCCAAGGAGAATCCTCCAGGTGATGACAGCCTCTGCCAGTGCCCTGACTGGCAGAAACCCTGAGGCAGAGGCCTCCCAGCTAAATCACTCCTGAATTCCTAACACACAGGAACTGTGTATCACAACAAATTTTTATTGCTGTTTAAGTCAGTCTTGAGGTAATTTGGGGTGAAACAATAAATAACCAAAGTGCTTTCCATTCTGGTGTTGCAAGCAACAGGGCACATTCTCCTCCTGAATTTTAGGTGTCATTTCCTAAAACCTACTCATAAATCCACTTTTCAGCAGTGCCTTTAAATTCACATTTAAGGGAGATAAATCAAAGGAAAGAAATTACTTCAATAATCTGATTCTCAATGGCCTTCACCCAGCTGCCCCAGAAGTTTCCTATCTTGTCCCTCATAATTTCCTCGTGGTTTCTCTCCCCACCACCTGAAATAAGGTGGACCAGGCAGTGCGAGTGGCAAGTGCTCTTTGTATCTGATCTGCCCTCTGAGGGTCACCTAATAGGAACTGAAGTGGCTGAACTTGAAAAATTAGGTCCAGAAATGGTGGGTTTGGGGATCTGAAGTGTACTCTTGTTCCTATAATCCAAGTTCCATGTTTTTCTCTTCTTAAGTCTTTCCAAAAATACTCCTATATTTTGTGATTTATCACCCTTATTACTGAGAAACCATAGAAACTGGTGGTTAGCTATAAATATGCCCATTCTTTACAAAATGAAAAACGGAGACATTTATTTTTCCAAAGAATTGTAAAACCACAACTCTCCCTTCAAAGACTGGTCCATTTATGCAACATCACTGGGAAAAAGAAATAAGGGATAAAATCCCAAACTCATCCCATCTCTGCCCCAGGAAAGCCTGTGATATTTGTCCAGAAGAAAAGAAGAAGAAAAAAATAAATAAATAAAACCAAGATTGGTGTCATCTGAAGAAGCTGCTCCTGGTTTGGCCATACCAAGTCCTTTGCAGCGGGGATTAGGAGGAAGAGCTGGCAAGCCCTGAAAGATGCTTCAGAATAGCCAGGGTCAAGGAAAAGCTCTCCCTTCAAGGCACTGTCACAACAAAAAGCAGGAAAGTGGAAAACACCCACCACATCTAGGAGAGGCCAGAGGAACAAATTGGAAATCTGAAAATCTGGGGTCGAGATGGGACAAGAGGAGAGGGAGGGAGAGAAGAAACTGAATTATCTTTAGAACATATGATTGTTCCTTGACATTCATGGGGACTGGTCCCATAACCCACCTTTTTAAATACTTGAAATCATCTTTAGATCACTTATAGTAGCTAATATAGAGTAAGTGCTATGTAAATTATTGTTATGTTATTAGGAAATAATAGATTTCTGTCCGAGTACTTGATGACCCACCAAAGGTTAGTGGTAAGAGCCTACTGCTGAAGACACCTTATGTGGTTGACACATAAAATAGAATATCATGGCTGGAAGCTGGAAGAGAGTCAGTCTCCAGACAGCGCATCTAGTGCCAGAAGGTACTACATGGGCGACTGGAGGAAAATGACCAATATCTGTCCAAGCAACTCATGGTTTAACCTACTTAGCAGCAAATAACCTGTTGTGATGCTCACACAAGTGCCACAGTGGCACACAGCCATGGTGGGAAACCAACTGCTCTTGATTTGGCTAACTGATCCCCTCAGTGGTATGGGACCCATAGCTGGAGCTGGGAAACAAGTCAGAACCATATCCAAACATAAGCCCACTCTCCATTATCAAGCTACCATCAATCATGGGCTATAAGAGGGCCTACACCTATTAAATTCTCTATAAAAAAGTAAGAGTTATCTCATTTGTCTAGTGCTAAATTACTCTCCATTGGAGAATCTGCTTCTCTTTTTCAGATAGATGAAGATCCTAAGGAAAGAGCCACCCCATCATACCTCAAAAAGGCCCTGGCTGAAACTAAGAACAATTGGCGAAACAAGCAAGGGTGCTGTTTTCTTGGTGAACTGGGTAAAAGTACAAGGGTGAAGGAAATCAACACAGAGAACAATCAACTCACTCCAAATCAGATATCCAGAGACAAGAGGCCCCCAATACCTCATCACTGAAGCAGACCCAAAAATGAACCCAACATGGCACAGGGAAATTTTGTGGAAGAGGGGGCAGAAAGAATGTCAGAGCCACATGTTGGGTTATGATATGCAGGGACATTTATCCTACCTGTAATGTGGGCTAACTCCAGAATGCATGACCCATATACCTCAACAAGGAGGGGCCAGGGGGAGGGGTAGTACATGTATGAGCCTAACAATGGTACCAAATTGACTGTATTTGCTGAGTACAAAACTAATTTTTTAAAATGGCAAAAAAATAATCAATCTGTAAATATTTAGTACCAACATAGTTTTGGTCCATATTTGATCAGCCTAAAGCAAAACCTGTAATTATAGAAGGCCAACTGTGTTGTCCATCTCTTACAGAATAGGACCTCTCTGCGTCGGGAGGGGTAATCTCATTAAAACATTCTAGTTGCACAGTGGTTAAGAGAAATTTCTTCAATGGAAGACTAGATTCAACACCCTGTTTCTAAGACAGTCAGTGAGCTACTTAACATCTTGAGCCTCAGTTTGCCTCCAGTTGAAGCAAGGCAATGGTCAGTATAAGTAGGAGATAGACTATACTTGCTTGATCCATTTGTCTACAAGTGCAGGGACTTCCTTTGTGACATTTCAAAGTACTTAGGGAACAGTTCAGGCAAAGACACTATGCTAGTTCATGCTTACGACTTTCTGACTTGCCCAGAAAATGTCTTCCAGCAAAGAAGGATTCAAACAAAAAATGAAAATTAAAGATTAATTCAGCCTGAGGATGGAATCTATTAACCAGGAGATGGGAGATTAACCACATCTCAGGGAAATATAGGGGCTGAAGTCTCATGTTCATTAGAATTAATTAAGCAATGTCAGCCCCAGGAATCCCAAAGCAGAGTTTCTCCCAAGACTGGACCCAGAGGCTTTAGTGCTGGGCTTAATCTCACTGCCTCTCAGTGGAAAAGCTGAGTCTGGATAAGCAGATATCTAGCTTTCATGGTATATACAATGAGGCTAACATGTGTCTAGCATGATTATTTTACACTTACAGCATTTCTGAGGCAAGACTGCTTTGCAGATTCATATTAGTTGATTTTAAATAGATCAGCAGACACAAATTTTGAGAGAGAAGTGAGCAATAGTCACATTCTAAAACTTGACATTAGATGCTTTAGGAATCAAATGTGTTGGAGCTAGAAGTTAGTACAGATACATTGGCAACTAGTTGTGGAAGTTTCAGGCCCAGTGACATACTTGTAATCACAGCTAGTTTAAAAATTGCACTAATATTCGCCATGACTAATAAGAGCTACAGTTCTGTCCCAGCACTGTGCTGAGCACTCCAAATGCATTATCACAGTCACCATTCCAGCAAGCCTATGGAGGATGGATTGGTCACCTCTATTTCATCAAGAACCCGAGCAGTATTGCTTGTCTGTCTCCACAAGCAGAGGCAACACTACAAACAAATCTACATTTTAAAAACATTTTTATGGAGGCTGGAGAGATGACTTAGCAGTTAAGCCCTTGCCTGTGAAGCCTAAGGACCCCAGTTTGAGGCTTGATTCCCCAGTACTCACTTAAGCCAGATGCATAAGGTGGCGTATGCATCTGGAGTTCATTAGCAGGGGCTGGAGGACCTGATGTGCCCATTCTCTCCCTCTCTCTCTCTCTGCCTCTTTCTCTGTCTGCCTGTAACTCTCAAATAAAAAAATAAAATAAAACATTTTTATTTATTTGCAAGCAGGGGGGGGGGGGATGAGTGTGGCAGGGCCTCATTATACTGCAAACAAACTTCACATACATGGGCCACCCTGCATCTGGCTTTACTTGATTACCAGGCAGTAGAAGCGGGGCAGTCAGGCAAGTGAAACCAAGTGCCTTTAACCACTGAGCCATTTCTGCAGCCTCAAATCTACTTTTGTGTGTCAGATGAATTATTTAGTGGAAGCAAGAACTTCAGCATCAATCAGAGCAGAGGGAGAGAGAGAGAGAGGAGGGAGAGAAGAAATTGGGAAGTCTGGTCACTGCTGTCTCAAATATAAGCCCTGTCACCCAGCAGATTTTAGTGAAAACAAACACTTGATAGAATACTTGTGAACTTCAGTCATGAGCAGTATGGTATAGATTCAGAGGTGTTGTCTTGATGTATAGTGCTGGGGATGGAATCCAAGGCCTCTTGAATGCTAGACAAATACTGAGCCACTACATCCATCTTCTTTATAAGCTCACTATGTGCTGAAACTTTCCAAAGCTCACCATCCCTGTTTGGGGAAGGTGGTGATGATCTAGTGAAGCCCCCACTGGGCTTCAACACAGAATTAACTCGCTCTCAGGTTACAAATGTGCTCTGGAAACTAACTGAAACCAAGACAAAAATGGCAAGCTCCCTGATCCGTACGTATATTCCAAATGTGTTTCAGTACCTGACATAAAGACCTTGGACCTGACCTATGAATGACCTTAAGATCCTGGCAGAACATAAAATCTTTAAATGGGAGCATCTGAGGAACAAAATTGGTGCATTGCACACCTAGATTTGAAGCAAGGAGTGCTGTCAACAATTACAAGATGGACCAGAACTAACCACAAGTTCTACTTGGACAATGATATATCTCCACTTGGAAGATGGAGCTAATGTGATTTACTGTACAGGGTTGTAGAGGTGAACAAATGAATAACACTTCTGAAAATTATGTGACTGTGCCGTGTAAGTGGTAAATATGGTCCTTCAGTAGAAATTATAGGCTGCTCTTTCTTTCTTATGCAGAGTGTGTGTGTGTGCGTGTTCATGTGTGCGAGTGTGTGTGGAGGCAGAACACAGGCTCAGGTGTCACTCACGGCATACTGTCCACTTTTTCCAAGCCAGGGTTTCTGATTGTTTTGGAACTCACCAAGTAGGTTAGGCAGACTAGTTAGTGAGCCCCAGGGATCCACCTGTCTTTGCCTTCCCAGGATACAGGTACATGCATTTTTACAAGTGTTCTAGGAAATGAACCCAGGTCCTCATGCTTGCAAAGCAATCACTTCACTAACCAAGCTAGCTCTCCAGTCCTTCTGTTATTTCTTTAGAGAAACACTCAGTCTATCTATCTTTCACTCAGAGGAAACTGCTAGGGACTTGTGAATCACCAGAACATGGCCTTTGCTTTCTGTAGGACCATTTTCCCTTTTCTCCTTTGATCTACTGGCAACATTGATTTTTGAAACCTGGCAGTGCCTTAATAGATTAGCTTACTCTTTTATGCTCAGCCATACCTTCTCTTTAAAAATCAGTGAGATATGGCCTTTTTCAGTATGCAGAGAAGATACCAGGGTTGAAAAGAATCTACAATTACAGGTGACCCAGTTAACATATTTATTTCTGACTATAAGTCTCAGGACTATTCTCAGGTCTCAGAAGCAAACACACACACACACACACACACACACACACACACACACACCAGACATCTTAAGCAAGATGAGAAACTCCTGTCTCCTATCTCAAAGCAGCCTTTTGCCAGAAGGCAGCAGGTGAAGACAGAGAATAAGTTGAGGCTATTTACTGATAATCACAGAGCCAGAGTTTATAAACAGAATTATAATCAGGCCTGGTGGCACACATCTTGTAATCCCAGCACTCTGGAGGCAGAGACAAGAGAATCTGGAATTCAAAGCCAGCCTGAGCTGGAACAGGGAGACCCTGCCTCAAAAGAGGGAGAAAGTATAAGTGGTGATAGTAGAGGAGAAGGGGGTGAGAGAAGGAGAAGGAATGAGCTGAAGTCTTCTATCACAAAAGTAACACAGTGAAAAGCCAAAACAGTCTTTCTTCTTGGAGTGCTGAACTCCATACTCCTGAATATGTTCAGACTAAGGCTGTGCAGGGATTGAACATTTCCAGAGAGGTTGGGAGTCCTCACTCCTCAATAATTTTCTAGGACCTCCAGACATTTGCCTTGTTTCACCAGAATAAACTTCCTGGACACACCCATACACACACACACACAGGTCTGTGTTGCCTTGACACAGACCTGAAAGTAAAGTAGCCAATCAATCATGGACTAAAATCTCAAAAATTATGAACCAAAATAAAGCTTTCCTCTTTACTGATTATCTCAGGCATTTTGTTACAGTAAAAGAATGCTGACTAACAGACGATGATGACAGTATACATAATAGAGAAAGTTATATAGGAAAGAAGAAAGCCTAAAAGAGTGGACTTTTTAAACAGTTATTGATAATTTCATATCCACACATAATATATTTTTTATCATCATCCCTCCCATTACCTTCCTTTGCCCTCTTCCCTCATCCTCACCCATTGAACCCTTTCCTCTTTCCAGCTAGCCCCCTCATCCAATTTGGTTTCTGTTATAGATGACTCCGTATTACTGGGATGAACTCGCAAACCAGACAAGTTTATGGGAGGAAGGGATCTATTGCAAGCTTACAGATTCAAGGGAGTTCCATAAGAAGAGAGAAACAATCGAATGGCCAGAAGAAGAAAAAAAAAGCCACAAACACACAGCTAGGATCCTCCAGAGCTCAAACCTCTTTGCACACCTTCATGCTGTAATTCAGGTCCACCCCTAGTGACACCTCCTCCAGCCAGGCAGTTGAAGACCCAAGCTACATGCTTTAATAAAACACTTGAGTCTATGGAGGATACACAATCAAACAACCACAGTGGTGGTTTTTTTGGCCCTTCTCCACTGTCCATGATGAAAGATTGATGGCCCCAATATTATTCATGTCTTGTGTAGGAAACGACAGTCCCTGTGAGGTCATAAATTCAATGTTACTTCATGTCCAGAAGACAGCATGCCAAAGTGCTCCTCCCCATCATCTGGCTCTTACATTTCCATCCCCTCTTCCACAGTGTTCCCTGAGTCTTAAAGGACATGACAGATGTCTCATTTGATACTGAGAATTCAATAGTCACTTGCTCTTAGCACTTTAATTAGCTTTGATTCTCCCTAGTTGTCACCACCTCTGATCAAAGGTCAGAGCAACACTAACCTATAGGCATAAACATAAATATTTTGAAGGCAATTTGATGGACAAAACATACCTATTCAGTAAAATAACAGTAAGTGTTTCCACCCTAGGGCCTATGACCTTCTAAGCCGTAGACTTTTGATTATATTTTCGGTACCAGGCAGGAATTTCTTTCTTCGGAGTGGGCCTCAAATCCAATCACACAGCAGTTGGTTAGTCCTTCATAGTCATGCCAGTATTGAACCAGTGAATACATCTTGCATGACTGATTGCTTTTTAAGCTTTCGGGGGGTCGGGGCCCTGCTGGTAAACACCACTGATGACTTTTCTCCCTCAACAGGTTGCATACACTCTCTAGCACTATGGCAGCTAAGCAGCAGGGAGGAGGCTTTCAGCTCAGTACCAGCTTGCCTGAGGAGTGTCCTGCAACAGAAGCAGGTGGTGTCTTCAGCAATAGGATTTGACCATCTAGTTCTAGTGGGCAACAAAGAGCATTGGCAATAGTGTGTACTGTTTGCAGGGGAGAGGGGCACCTCAGAGGCCTTCCTGGCCAGCAACCCTCTGGGAAATATCCCACCCCTAGCACTGGGATTTTCCAATAACAGCCAATGGCTTCTGGATACATTATCCACCTCCACAGGATACACATTTTTAAAAAATAAATTATATTTTGAATTACCTAACAAAGGAGTAGGTTTCCTTATGGATTTTTCTTAACATCTTTGGTTTTGATTAAGCCTCTCCCATCCTCTTTTCTCCTCCATCCAAGGGTGCATTTTTAAAGTTCTCCAGGAAAACTGGAGTCTGCAGGTTGCACCAAAGAGGGTAAAGAGTTCTCCCACTACCTAGAGCATTTGTCTACTGACTCTTTTCCTTTCTAATAGAGATCTGCTCTGAGTGGAGGGAACTACTTCTAACCCTTCTTGAGGCTGCTGCTGTGCACAGGCTGAGCCAGCTCCACAAACCTCAAAGAAAACTCCATAGCAGAAGTTGGAAAGGCTATTCATACCCAGGAGGCAGGAGGCAGTACATAATTGTCTAATACAGTCATAGCTGATGTCAAGAATGGGTCCAGAACATAACAACAGTGATGAAATAATTCACTCTATGTATGTATTAGATACCTTCTCATTGCTGGGACAAATTACCTAAAAAAATTAATAAGTCTATGAAATGAATACTTCATTGCAGCTTACAATTTCCAGGTTTCCATCTGTTGTGGCCGGAACAATATGGCAACAGGAGCTTTCAGTTGAACTGGTCACATTCAAACTACAGTAAGAAAAACAAAGAGCAATGAATGTTCTCTTCTTTCTTAAAATGTTTATTTCATACAGAGAGAGGGAGAGAGAGAAAGAGGAGGCATGCCAGGGTCTCTTACCACTGTAAACAAACTCCAGATGCATGCACCTCTTTATGCATATGGCTTTACGTGGGGACTACAGAGTCAAACCTCGACCCACAGGATAGGAAATTGAAGCGGCAGCAGAGAAGTAGAAGAGTTATAGAGCATCCAGAGCCTGCACAGGCGGGAAAAGTGGCTCCGGCAGCTCGGCCAACCGATGCGGCCACGGCGAAGCAGAAAACCGCCAGACTCGGCTCGAGCCGCAGGAAAAGCCAGGTGCGGGATTTTCCCCTCACACCACGCTCTCCACAACTCAGGAAAGGTGAGGGGAGAGCTGCAGCGAGCAACGGAGGAGCAGACTGCGAGGTAGAAGAACACGTGGAACAGCGAGACAACCAGAGCAGCCGCAGCTCCCTCCCCTCCCCCACTGCCTGAACCCAGCTCCAGCGAACAGAGCAGCGGCCCGTGACCCGGCCACGCCAACTTGGGCTAACAATGGGACCCAAGCAGGAGCAGAGTTCAGGAGCAACATCAGCGACTCCAGCACCGGTACCAGCGGCCCCAGCAGCAGCAGACCCAGGAGCGGCAGCAGCGGCAGATCCCACAGCAGCAGCTTCAGGGGGAGCAGCGGCAGTGGACACAGCAGCAGCAGCTTCAGCAGCAGTGGCAGCTACAGCAGCAGCAGAGGCAGCAGCAGCGGCTCAGTTTGCCCCATAGGAAAAGCAAGTGCCCAGCTCCAGAAATCAGAACAGCAGCCCGACGACCCAGGCAGCAACTTGACTGAGACCAAAATCACCCAAGGTAACTGGGATTGCACCAGGGAAGGGTCTCACTGGTCACAAGCTGACCTGGATCCCTCAACAGACCAGAAATCTAAACCTCTTTATTGATAGAGGATCTGGTCATTATAATAACTACTCTTGCATACATACTCGGGGCTGTTTTTGACTGAATGTGTACAGTGTTTAGTTAAATTTTAGAATCTACCTGTATTTTATTCCACTCAGCCTGCTTGAATACTCCTATAGCAGGGAAACTCAACCCCTAAGAACATCTTTGTAGATACTCTGAGAGTCTTAAAAGCCACACCTAATACCTTAAGGTCCTACCCTGAAAATATATTACATCAAATCAATTGATACAGCTAAGAATACACAGCTAGCTAGAAAATCCAAGCATTAACTTAATCCACGATGCAAAAATATATACATTATAACACAAGAAACACTAAAAAGCAAGACAATATAAATCCACCTAAAAGTATTAATGCATCAGAAATGTCCTCCAGTGAGAAAGAGTTAGAGGAAATGCCTGAGAAAGAGTTCAAAAGAATAATTATAAATATGTTCAAAGAGGTCAAAGAACACATGAAAACAATCAAAGAAGAAATCAAAGAGGAAATCAAAGGAATCAAAGAAGAGGCAGGACACCAAATAATGAAATAAAGAAGGCAATACAAGACATAAATAGGGAAATATAAATAATAGAAATAATAAAGAAAAACCAGTCAGAATTACTAGCAATGAAGAACATAGTTAATGAAATAAAAAACTCTGTAGAAAATCTCACCAGTAGGATGGATGAGGGAGAGGACAGAATATCTAAGCTAGAAGACCAGGTGGCAGACCTAATGCAGTCCAACAAAGAGAAAGACAAACTTATAGAAAAGTATGAGTGGGAATTTCAAGATATTCGGGACACTATGAAAAGATCCAATATAAGAATTCAGGGCATAGTAGAAGGAGAAGAACTCCACTCCAGAGGCATAGTAGGCATCTTCAACAAAATCATAGAGGAAAATTTCCCCCAAATTGGGAAAGAGGTGCCAATACAGATACAGGAACCCTTTGGAACCCCAGCCAGACAAAACCCAGAAAGAACCTCTCCTCACCATATTATAATCAAACTTCCAAACACACACACCAAAGGAAAAATATTGAAAAAATATTGAAAGCAGTTAGAGAGAAAAATCAAGTTACCTACAAAAGCAAGCCCATCAGGATTACAGCAGATTATTCAACACAAACTTTTAAAGCCAGAAGGGCTTGGAGTGATATATTCCAAGTTCTGAAAGATAACAACTGTCAACCAAGGTTACTTTATCCTGAAAAGTTATCCATTCAAATAGATGGAGAAATAAAGACATTCCATGACAAAAGCAGGTTAAAGGAGTATTTGAAGACAAAACCAGCTCTACAGAAAATACTTGATAGAATCCTCCATGCTGAACAAAAGGAAAAGCACACATATAAGGAACCTACAAAAAACAAGCTATACTCAAATACCAGTTAACAGAACAGAGCACAGGTAGAACCAGAAACACACACACACAAAAAAATGGCAAACATAAATACACACCTTTCAATAATATCTCTTAATATCAATGGTCTCAATGCCCCAACGAAAAGACATAGATTTGCAGACTGGGTTAAAAAGCAGGATCCTACCATTTGTTGTCTCCAAAAAACTCACCTTTCTACAAAGGATAGACATTATCTTAGGGTGAAAGGTTGGAAGACGGTGTTTCAAGCAAATGGGCCTAGAAAACAAGCAGGGGTTGCTATCCTAATATCAGACAGGATAGACTTTAGTCCGACGTTAGTCAAGAAAGATAGGGAAAGTCACTTTATATTGATTAAGGGCACACTCCAACAGAAGGACATTACAATCCTAAACATATATGCACCTAACATGGGGGCTCCCAAATTCGTCAAACAAACACTATTAGAACTAAGGTCACAGATAACACCAAACACAGTGGTGGTGGGTGACTTTAACACCCCACTCTCATCAATCGACAGGTCATCCAGGGAAAGAATAAACAGAGAGGCATCTGGACTAAATGAGGTCATAGAAGGAATGGACCTAACAGATATATACAGGACATTTCATCCAAAGGCTGCAGAATATACATTCTTTTCAGCAGCACATGGAACATTCTCTAAAATAGACCATATATTAGGACACAAAGCAAATCTTAACAAATTCAGAAAAATTGAAATAATTCCTTGCATTCTATCTGACCACAATGGAATTAAACTACAAATCAGTAGCAAGAAAGGCTATAGAGCATACACAAAGTCATGGAAACTAAACAATACACTACTAAATGATGAGTTGGTCAATGAAGAAATCAAAAAGGAAATCAAAAAATTTATAGAGTCAAATGATAATGAGAACACAACATACCAAAATCTCTGGGACACAATGAAGGCAGTTCTAAGAGGTAAATTCATAGCCTTAAGTGCCTATATTAAGAAATTAGAAAGGTCGCAAGTAAACGACCTAATGCTTCGCCTTAAAGCCTTGGAAAAAGAAGAACAAGGCAAACCAAAAATTAGTAGACGGGAAGAAATAATAAAGATTAGGGCAGAAATTAATGAAATAGAAACAAAAAGAACAATCCAAAGAATTAATGAAACAAAGAGTTGGTTCTTTGAAAGGATAAACAAGATTGATAAACCCTTAGCAAATCTGACCAAAAGAAAGAGAGAAGAGACACAAATTCATAAAATCAGAGATGAACAAGGTAACATCACAACATTCCAGAGAAATTCAAAAAATCATAGGGACATACTATAAAAGCATATACTCCACAAAGTATGAAAATCTGAAAGAAATGGATGATTTCCTTGATCTATATGACCTACCTAAATTAAATCAAAATGAGATTAATCACTTAAATAGACCTATAACAAACATGGAGATCCGAACAGTTATCAATAATCTCCCAACTAAAAAAAGCCCAGGCCCAGATGGATTCACTGCTGAATTTTACCAGACTTTTAAGGAAGAGCTAACACCATTGCTTCTTAAGCTTTTCCAGGAAATAGAAAAAGAAGGAATTCTACCTACTCCTTCTATGAGGCCAGCATCACCCTGATACCAAAACCATCCCTTGATCCTGGATTGGAAGAATCAATATCGTGAAAATGGCAATCTTACCTAAAGCAATCTACACATTTAATGTAATCCCTATCAAAATTCCAAAGGCTTTCTTCATGGAAATAGAAAAAGCAATCCAAAAATTCATTTGGAATCACAAAAAACCTCGAATATCTAAAATAATACTGAGCAACAAAAAAGAGGCTGGTGGTATCACCATACCTGATTTTAACCTATACTACAGAGCCATAGTAACAAAAACAGCATGGTACTGGCACAAAAACAGACATGTAGATCAGTGGAACAGAATAGAGGACCCAGACGTAAGCCCAAGTAGCTATAGCCACCTGATATTCAATAAAAATGCCAAAAATACTCAATGGAGAAGAGACAGCCTCTTCAGCAAATGGTGTTTTGAAAACTGGATAAATACCTGCAGAAGGATGAAAATAGAATCTTCTCTCTCGCCATGCACAAGAATTAAGTCCAAATGGATTAAAGACCTTAACATCAGACCGGAAACTTTGAAACTGCTAGAGGAAAAAGTAGGGGAAACCCTTCAACATATTGGTCTTGGCAAAGACTTTCTGAATACAACCCCAATTGCTCAGGCAATAAAACCACAGATTAACCACTGGGACCTAATGAAATTACAAAGATTTTGCACTGCAAAGGACACAGTGAAAAAAGCAAAGAGGCAACCTACAGAATGGGAAAAAATCTTCGCCAGCTATATATCTGATAGAGGATTAATATCTAGGATATACAAAGAACTCAAAAAGTTAAATAATAAGGAATCAAACAAGCTAATCAAAAAATGGGCTATGGAGCTAAATAGAGAGTTCTCAAAGGAAGAAATACAAATGGCATATAAGCATCTAAAAAAATGTTCTACGTCACTAGTCATCAGGGAAATGCAGATTAAAACTACATTGAGATTCCATCTCACTCCTGTCAGATTGGCCACCATCATGAAAACAAATGATCATAAATGTTGGCAGGGATGTGGAAAAACAGGAACCCTTCTGCACTGCTGGTGGGAATGCAATCTGGTCCAGCCATTGTGGAAAATAGTGTGGAGGTTCCTAAAACAGCTAGAGATTGATCTACCATATGACCCAGCTATAGCACTCCTAGGCATATATCCAAAGGACTCATCTCATTTCCTTAGAAGTACATGCTCAACCATGTTTATTGCTGCTCAATTTATAATAGCTGGGAAATGGAACCAACCTAGATGTCCCTCAACAGATGAGTGGATAATGAAGATGTGGTACATTTATACAATGGAGTTCTACTCAGCAGTAAAGAAAAATGAAGTTATGAAATTTGCAGAAAAATGGATGGACCTGGAAAGTATTATACTAAGTCAGGTAACCCAGGCCCAGAAAGCCAAGCGCCACATGTTCTCTCTCATATGTGGATCCTAGCTACAGATGATTAGGCTTCTGTGTGAGAATGAAAATACTTAGTAGCAAAGGCCAGTAAGTTGAAAAGGAGACATAAAGGGTGGAGAAAGGAAGGGAGGAGGATACTTAATAGGTTGATATTGTATATATGTAATTACAGTGATTGTAATGGGGAGGTAATATGATGGAGAATGGAATTTCAAATGGGAAAGTGTGAGGGTGGGGAGGGAGGGAATTACCATGGGATATATTTTATAATCATGGAAAATGTTAATTAAAATTAAAAAAAAAAAAACCTCGACCCACAGGCTTTGTAAATAAGCACCTTTTACCACTGAGCAATCTCTTCAGCCTCTGTTCTTCCCCTGTAATACAGTCCAGGACCCCAGCCCATAAAATGGTGCTGCCCACAATTAGGATGGATCTTCCAACCTCAATGATCCTAGTCAAGACCATTGCTCATAGGCATTTCCAGAGGCTAACCTGATATAAGTAATCTCTCACAAGGGGATACTGGGTCCTGTAAAGTTGACAATCAGTATAAACCATCACAATGTACGTGTCATAACCCCACTCAATTCTTTCCACCTCATATTTTGTACAAACTGCAGGAAGCAACTTAGTAATAATATCTTTCAAAATTAAAAGTCTACTTAATTGTGAAATTCAAATTATAGAGATTTGTCTAATGAACATTTTTACATATATGTGAAATGTTATATATACAGTGATAGTCACTGAAGCATTATTCATAATGACAAGCAAATAGAAGATTCAAACAAAAATAGGGGCTAGAAAGATAGCTCAGTGGATAAAGGTGCTTGTTTGCAAAGCCTCCTGGCCTGCATTCAATTCCCCAGTACCCATATAAAGCCAGACATACAAAGTGGCACATGCATCTGGAGTTCCTTTGCAGTGGCTAGAGACCTTGGTGTGCCCATTCTCTCTCTTTCTCTCTCTCTTGCACATTCTATTTTCCCCTGTCAAATAAAGAGTAAAAGTATTTGAAAAAACAAGCCTCAATCAATATGGAACTGATCAAATAAACAAGGACATATCAAATAAACAAGGACAGAATGAGGATGGCAATTCAGTACATTTAACCAGTGCACATATCCATCCTTAACAAGTCACAATGGGTGAGACTGCTAATGACAGGGCCAGCAGTAACACATCTGTAACACAGCTCTGACACATCTGGTACAAGCATATTGATATGTACTAACCAAATGTCAGCCGCCAGTGGCAAACCAGGTGGCAGTTTTAAAAGAATGATACTTGGGCTGGAAAGATGGCTTAGTGGTTAAGCGCTTGCCTGTGAAGCCTAAGGACCCCGGTTTGAGGCTCGGTTCCCCAGGTCCCACGTTAGCCAGATGCACAAGGGGGCGCACGCGTCTGGAGTTCGTTTGCAGAGGCTGGAAGCCCTGGCGCACCCATTCTCTCTCTCTCCCTCTATCTGTCTTTCTCTCTGTGTCTGTCGCTCTCAAATAAATTTTTAAAAAAATTTAAAAAAAAGAATGATACCTCTAAATATGCACAGTTATACTTCTGCATAGTTGTTTCCCGATTGTTATATTTTTTTTAAAAAGCCACGTATGGTGGCACATGCCCTTAATCCCAGCACTTGGGGGATTTAGGGAGGACCCCTGTGAGTTTGAGGCCAGTCTGAGACTACAGAGTGAATTCAAGCTCAGCCTGGGCTAAAGTGAGAGCCTACCTCAAAAAAAAAGAAGAAGAAGAAAGAAAGAAAGAGAAGAAAAGAAATAAGTTCACCTAATCATCAAGTCTCCTAGTTAAAATATTCTGCTCAGAGTGCAGGCTTCCTAGAGTATAGAATGTTCATGTTTATTTGAAAAAGTTCATGCAAGGATATCTTCAAGGTACTATTAGGCTTCTTAAGTAGTTATTAGTAAAGGCGAGTTTCCCCCACACACACACTCTGGATCCATATTTTATTGTATATGTTTAACCAGTTGAGTGAATTATGAAGCAAGGATCCTGTACGTGGATGGTCAGACCTCACAGAGTTAAACTAATTCCACAGCACAGTCATTTCATCAAGAACACTGATAAATCACACTCAGCAGGACTTTTTCCTCTTCCTGGTTGCTTTCCTCTGAGTTTTATTATTCAAACAAAATTATACCAGCTGGAAGAAAAAGTGTTTGGAACTGAGAATCCTCCCCTATGGCAACCAGGAGTCTGAACAGCTATGTCCAGACTCGTCTGAAACACACGTCCCCACCTGGCCTCTTGCATTCTCTGTGTTTGAAAGCAGGAATAACCCGGGAGCTCAAACAGGCCACATTACATTAGGAATCTCAAAAGGGGCTCAGTCAGCATTGCAGGCCCAGAACCATGGCTGAAATTCACTGTGAAAAAGCAGTTCTGACCCTGGATGGGACTCTTGGAAGGGGCTAATTAACACTCATTCTTTCCTTACCCACTTACGCAGCCTCTCCCCTTGTTCTCGTGTACGCAGTGGCCCTCAACATCTGGTAGTGCTTGGGAAGAAGGTCAATACAGTGGGATACATGCAAAGCAACCATCATAATTTAGGCTGTCAAGAAAGCATGAAACAAACCCTGCCAGCAACCCAGTCTATAATTGTACTGGGAATATAAATCCCTGAAGATAGAAAGAAAAGTTCCTAGGTGAATATTCTAGGAGAGGTAAGATTCCCCACAGTATAGGAGGGAAATTGAAAACATCCTTTTCAAGTGTTGTTTTATGAAATACTGTGAGCAATCCATAAAGTCAATACTTTCCCTCTCTCTCTCTCTCCCCCTCCTCTCTCTCTCTCTGTCTCTCTCTCTCTCTCTCTCTCTCTCTCTCTCTACCTCTCCCTCTCCCTCTCCCTCTCCCTCTTTCTCTCTCTCCCTCCATGGAACCTAGCATTTATATCCACCAAAGCTCAATACAAAGCTCATGGTGAGAAGAATCATGCAGCCCCAGGATAAGAACTGCAAGGAAATTTCAAAGAGCTGAGCACCATTCAGCTTGGGTCTCAGAGGCTAAACAGGTGGATAAAACTTGTCTTTACTGAGATCCAACATGGTTTTATGCCCTTTAGCTGAGGGCATCAGGTAGAAACTAACATTATTGAACACTGATCTTCTACCCAGCATTTAATGGTTATAACCACTGCAACAACACTGTGAAATAGTATGACTTTCTCCATTGAGGATGAGGAAACGAAGACTCAGCAAGATTAAATGCCTCACCTAGGGTCGTGGAGCCTGTAATTGGCAGAGCTAAAATGTGGAGGCTTCTCTTTCTCCACAGCATAGCACAACCACACAAGAGAACCTAATCTTTATGGATGATTCTGTGTGAAGAGGGGGGGGGTCTCTATCCGGAGGCACAAAGCTGTGGCAGTTTGAAGGTGTATGTACATTCTCCCTTAACATGAGATAATTATCACTTTAATTATAATTATACTTTCTAGGATGGATTTCTCCCCTCTCTTTTTTGAGGCAAAAGACCTTTAGTTTATACAATGGGCTTGAAGAAATATTTAGTTTTTCCCTTTTATTTACAAGTAAATTTGTCCTCGTCTGGAGTTAGTCAAGATCAATGAGGGACATAAATAAATAAATTTAAAAAAAAAAACATTAAAGGCTGAGGCATTTTTGATTAACCTTCCTCCCTCGCTGCAGGGACCCTCCTCGTTGGGGAGTATGGGTCGTGCATTGTAGGGTTAGCCATCAGTTATGGGTAGGAGGTAATTTTTTAAATTATTTTACTTTATTTTTATTTATTTAGTTGAAAGTGAGACAGAGAGAAAGAGATAGAGATAGGAAGAGAGAGAATGGGTGCACCAGGGCACCCAGCCACTGCAAACAAACTCTAGATGCTAGCACCCCCTTGTATATCTGGGTAATGTGGGTCCTGGGGTATCAAACCAAGGTCCTTTGGCTTTACAGGCAAATGCTTTAACCACTAAGCCATCCCTCCAGCCCTATTTTTAATGTATTTTTATTTATTCATTTGAAAGAGAGAGAGAGAGGCAAAGAGAGGAAGAATGAGTAGGCAATTTTTAAAATTAATTTATTTTTTATTAATTAGTTTTATACTCAGTAAATACAGTTAAGTTGGTACCATTGTTAGGCTCGTCCATGTTCTACCCCCTCCCCCTGGCCCCTCCTTGTTGAGGTATTTGGGTCATGCATTGTGGCGTTAGACCACAGTTATGGGTAGGATAAATGTCTCTGTGTATCATGACCCAACGTGTGGCTCTGACATTTTTTCCACCCCCTCTTCCGCAAAATTTCCTAGAGTCATGTTGGGTTCATTTTTGGTCTGCTTCAGTTTTGAGGTGTTGGGGTAGGAGTTGATTGTTCTCTGTGTTGATCTCTTTCACCCTTGTGCTGGTACCCAGTTCACCAAAGGCAATTTTTAATGTAGAAACTTAGTCTTAAAATTTCTAACTCAAACAATATCCCCCAACAAGTACATTGCACTTTTTTGAAAGCCGATGTTTATTTCTCAACTGAAATTGTTAGATGATTGCAATATGTGGTGTGGAAACCTACAGGAATTTCTGAGGTGCTTTACATAGCTCTTCATGTACCTTAAATGCTAGCAGACTACACATAGGTTTTAAGGCACAGCATTTTTTTAAACACCAGTGGGTAAATTGTCAAGTCTCTCATTGACACCATCATCTTAAATGAGCTTTGAGCTAAAGCCCTGATGGGCACATCCCGTGTCGTCATCCCATCGCAACATACATTTCCCCACTTGCTTCCACTCCTTGATTCTGAGGCCAAGGCTCAACCCCTTATGTGGTGCCAGAAATGCTAGAAATCTAATGTCCCTAGAGGCAAGCCTTGCCCAACGAAAGTCAGTCAAAAGACTTGTCCAAAACTGGATGTGGTGGCACATGCACGCCCTTAATCCCAGTACTCAGGAGGCAGAGGTAAGAGGATCACTGTGAGTTCAAGGCCACCCTGAGACTACATAGTGAATTCCAGGTCAGCCTGGGCTAGAGTGAGACCCTACCTCAAAAAACAAACAAATAAAAAAGACTTATACAGGAAAAAATCAAATGCACCCACAGCAATACCAGAGCACTGATGTACCATATATTAGTCAGATTTCCTTCCCTCCCCCTCCCTCTTCCTTCTGCTTTTCCTCTTTCCCTTTCTCCTTCTTCCTTCAGTTGCTTCCTAGAAGCATTATAAATCAATTACTTACAACCAGGTCCCTTTTACAGGTTTGGTTAAAAGCAAAACTCTTCAAATTCTGCTTACATACCCATGTATTATTTTAACTATAATTTCCTCCTCCAAGAAGTCTTCACTGACTTCTTCTGGATTAAAAAAAAATTGTAGCTAAGCTCTTTTTTCGCACACTACATTTTAATTGGCTGTCTATCAGTTCTTATATATCATTCAACTGTGAGCTTCTGAAAGATTGTTCTATCATGAGCCTCAGGATAATATCTAGGACGCAACAGACGATCAAATATTTGTACAGGTGCTGGGCTAGGAACTCGCTAGTGATATAACAAGATGAACAATATTCAAAACATTGTTCAAGAGGATTCAATGTGCTACAAATGACACAGTAATACAAATAAATTTTGAGGCAATGTTGTTTCAGTTTCAATGAAGACAAGAAGAAAGTATTGACTAAGCTCCACCTTAGCAAGCCAGGAAAAGATTCTCAGAAAAGATATTTGAGCAGAAACTAGCAAAAATCTGGTGTCTTAATTTAAAAAAAAAAATGAATACAGGGTTGGAGGGATGGTTTAGTATTTGCCTGCAAAACCAAAGGACCCAGGTTCAATTACCCAGGATCCACATAAACCAGACACACAAGGTGGTGCATGTGTCTGGAGTTCATTTGCAATGGCTGGAGGCTCTGGCATGCCTGTTCTCTCTCTCTCTCTCTCTCTCTCTCTCTCTCTCTCTCTCTCTCTCTCTCATAAATAAATAAAAATTAATAAATGAATACATTAACAGCTGTTGGCACATACTACTTGTACAAAAGGCATCTCAAGCATTATTTTATTTTACCTACACACTGAAGAGTCCCACTTTCCATGTGGAGAGGGTGAACCTTCTGAAGTTAAGCATATGCCTAAGATTTATACAGTTAATGGGAAACAAAACAAGATTACAGCTATCTAAAACCCAAACTCTTAGCCAGAATTTTTTTTTAAGTTTTTATTAGCATTTTTATTAAAAAATCCCATGGTAATTCCCTCTCTCCCCACCCCCCACACTTTCCCCTTTGAAATTCCATTCTCCATCATATTACGTCCCCATAACAATCATTGTACTTACATATATACAATATCAACCTATTCAGTACCCTCCTCCCTTCCTTTCTCTTCCCTTTATGTCTCCCTTTTAACTCACTGGCCTCTGCTACTAAGTATTTTCATTCCCACGCAGAAGCCCAGTCATCTGTAGCTAGGATCCACATGTGAGAGAGAACATGTGGTGCTTGGCTTTCTGGGCCTGGGTTACCCCACTTTGTATAATCCTTTCCAGATCCATCCCTTTTTCTGCAAATTTCATAACTTCATTTTTCTTTACTGCTGAGTAGAACTCCATTGTATAAATGTGCCACATCTTCATTATCCACTCATCTGTTGAGGGACATCTAGGCTTGTTCCATTTCCCAGCTATTATAAATTGAGCAGCAATAAACATGGTTGAGCACGTATTTCTAAGGAGATGAGATGAGTCCTTTGGATATATGCCTAGGAGTGCTATAGCTGGGTCATATGGTAGATCAATCTTTAACTGATTTAGGAACCTCCACACTGATTTCCACAATGGCTGGACCAGATTGCATCCCCACCAGCAGTGTAGAAGGGTTCCTGTTTTTCCACATCCCCGCCAACATTTATGATCATTTGTTTTCATGATGGTGGCCAATCTGACAGGAGTGAGATCCAAAAATTCATTTGGAATCACAAAAAAACCTCGAATATCTAAAATATTACTGAGCAACAAAAATAAGGCTGGTGGTATCACCATACCTGATTTTAACCTATACTACAGAGCCATAGGAACAAAAACAGCGTGGTACTGGCACAAAAACAGACATGTAGATCAGTGGAACAGAATAGAGGACCCAGATGTAAGCTCAAGTAGCTATAGCCACCTGATATTCGATAAAAATGCCAAAAATACTCATTGGAGAAAAGACAGCCTCTTCAGCAAATGGTGTTGGGAAAACTGGATATATATCTGCAGAAGGATGAAAATAGATTCTTCTCTCTCTCCATGCACAAGAATTAAGTCCAAATGGATTAAAGACCTTAACATCAGACCTGAAACTCTGAAACTGCTAGAGGAAAAAGTAGGAGAAACCCTTCAACATATTGGTCTTGGCAAAGACTTTCTGAATACAACCCCAATTGCTCAGGTAATAAAACCACAGATCAATCACTGGGACCTCATGAAATTACAAAGATTTTGCTCTGCAAAGGACACAGTGAAAAAAGCAAGGAGGCAACCTACAGAATGGGAAAAAATCTTCGCCAGCTATATATCTGATAGAGGATTAATATCTAGGATATACAAAGAACTCAAAAAGTTAAATAATAAGGAATCAAACAAGCCAATCAAAAAATGGGCTATGGAGCTAAATAGAGAGTTCTCAAAGGAAGAAATACGAATGGCATATAAGCATCTAAAAAAATGTTCCACGTCACTAGCCATCAGGGAAATGCAGATTAAACTACATTGAGATTCCAGAATTTTTTTATATAATTAGACTCTGTACTCTAGAGATAAATAGTCAAAACATGAATTATTCCCTTAAAGTGTTGATTTTTTTCTATATGTAGTATTGTGGTATGTGTATGAGAGAGAGTGTATGTGTATTGTGCACATGCATGTGCAGATACACAAGCCTGTGTGCTTGTATGCGGAGGGCAGAGGAGCATGCCAAGAATCCTTACTCTATCACTCTTCAGCCTACTTCCCTGAGATGGAGTCTCTTCCTGAGCGCAGAGCTGCAGCTTTCACTCACCCCAGTGACGCTCCCATCTCTGCTTCCCACAAGATTAGGGTTACAGGCATGTACAACCCTGCCCAACTATTTGCATGAGTCGTAAGGAATCAAACGCGGGCACCCAGGCTTCAGACATGTGCTTTCATCCACTGAGTTGCCTCCTCAGGCCCAGTATCAGCTCTCATGTGGAGTCAGAAAGCTTTAGAAAGGGGGATTTAGCGTCAACTTGAGGAGTGACAAATGCTGGCATACGTGCCAGCACCCCTAGTCACATGCTCACTGCACTCCAAAGCTCCCATTCGTCCCATCCATCTGGGGAGTCCCAGGTCTCTTCCTCTCTAATTAGAATGATGGGCATCAACCTGTTTCTTCATCCTCCTTGGCTACTTTCAATCTTTCTTTTTTAAGGAACATAAAAGTGTGGTTCTACTGAGAATCGCCACTTAGCACTGCCCAATCATTCTAAACCAGTCCTCAGAACCTCCCGAGTGCAGTGTAATACACACACACACACACACACACACACACACACACACACACACTCACACACACACACTCACAGTGTACCAAATATCTCTGCAGTGATGTCCATAGTGGCTAAACTAATTTACATTCCCTCCAACAATTATATAAGAGTTCCTTTCTCCCCATATCCTCACCAGAATTTGTTAAGTTTTGTTTTCTTGGTGACAGCCATTCTGACTCATATGAGATGGAATCTTAATGTAGCTTTTATTTGCATTTCCTTTATTACTAAAGGTATTGAAATTTTTCATATACCTAATGGTGTATGCAAAAATCAGATGAAATTAGAAATCATATACAAAATAAGCTTAACTTAGAAAGACAATCATTACATGTTTTTTTCTCATATGTAGAATTTAGAGAGAGAGAAGAGAGGGAAAATATGATAGTTCAGGAGGACTAAAGGAACTGTTAGAAAAAGAGGTAGATGATTAGGCAAGGGGAGTAGAGGAGAGGTTAATGTATGCTTAGTAAAGGAATGTATATCATTGAGAGATACGCAGATGTTGGATTGTAATGATGAAACCCATCCTTCTATGTAACTAATGTGTGCTAGTAAAAATATCTCCATGAGCTAGAGAGATTGCTCAGTGGTTAAGGTGCCTGCCTGCAAAGCCCATTGACCTGAGTTTGATTCCCTACATAAAGCTGGATGCACAAGTTGGCACATGAATCTAGAGTTCATTTTCAGTGTCAGGAGCCCCTGGTACACCCATACACATGCTCACTTTGTTTCTTTCTGTCTGCTTCTCTCTCACTCACAAATAAATAAATAAAAATATTAAAAATAAAAAATTTCTCCAGAAATCACCTAGGTTATACATAAGAGAGACAATATTACTATACAGTAATAAAAAGATAATACAGGCTATTATATGCCTCAAATCCCAAGTAGCCTTCATATTTCTTCTCATCATGTGATCGGTTTTGCTATAAAAAGATTGTTTTTGTTCTCAATAGTCAGAATACTGCTTTCATAACTTCATACAGAGGAGGTCACTAGAGTCTGCTTGTCAGAGATTGCCTTAGTATGACCTATTGAACCAGTCATTTCATAAACTGAGAGGAAGGGAGAGGGAAAGGAATGGAGCAAGGAAAGGAGAGAAGAACATAGGGGACCACTAAAAGATGGAGATGATTCTCTTCTAGCAGGAATAAGTGTAGCTGCTGAACAGACAAAGTCAGCAGTTGGAAAATAAAATTCATATTCCAGGTTGTTTTCCCATGGAAAAAAAAAAAAGAAGTTTCTTGCATTGCCTATGATCTGTAGGATGTCCGATAATACCAGTGAAGGAAATGCATATAGCTAGATGCTTGTCCTTATTTGGAATGCAATGTGGATAGATGAAAAGAAATCAGGATTTTCCGGATACAGCATAAGTGATCAAGCATAGAAACTGGGATAGGGACTACAGTGATGGCTCAGTAGTTAAAGCACTTTCCTGTAAAGCCTAAGGACCCAGGTACAACTCCCCTGGGTTCAATTCCCCAGTACCCAAGTAAAGCCAGAAGCACAAGATAGCACATGTGTCTGGAGTTCATTTGCAGTGGCTGGAGGCCTTGAAGTGCCCATTCTCTCCCTGTCTGCCTCACTTTCTCTCTCTCTCCCCCACCCCTCTTTCTCAAATAAATAAATAAAATATGTTTAAAAATAAAGAAAGAAACTGGGATAAAATGAGTAACTTCACTTGATCTTCTTTTAAAGGAACTGGCCAGGCTTGGCAGACAACAGAGAGACTAATGGGTTTGATTCTCCAATACATCACATAAAACCAGGTACACACGTGTCGGGAGTTCATTGGCAGCAGCTAGAGGCCCTAGTGTGCCCATTCTCTCTCTGCCGGCCTCTTTCTCTCTTTCACTCTGTCTCTTTCTCATAAATAAATAAATAAGCAAATAAATAAATAAATAAAGACAGGAACTGGTATAAAATGAATAACTTCACTTCATCATATTTTAAAGGAACTGGCCAGGCTTGGGAGATGACAGAGAGACTAATCGTGGAGTGACAGGCAGTTATTGATGTCATATCAAAGGTCTGTTAACAGGATCTTGGAGTGAAAATTGAGCTTTGAGATGGTTTAGCTGAAGACCATAAGAACCTCTTCCAGTCAGACTCTAATCTCCATGGGATTGAAGAGAGTGGCTATGCTGCATAAAATATGACCCACAATTTATGGCACACTTTCTGGCAAAGATTTCAGCCAGCCCACATGGGGTCAACAACGCTGTGATTCCACATTAACTGATACAAGGGTTCTGCTTTCCAGATGACCTCACAAGTAATTGAATAAGGCTCTGCACATTCCCCATGTAATCATGTTTGTGGCATGTATTAGTGTCTTTCAGCAGTTATCGCTCATTACCAAGAGCATGTAATGATTGAGAGAGCTGGTTCTGGAATCTGACAGTCCCAAGCCCTGCTTAAGACATAATCCTGTGAGTTTAATCCTCTTTAAAATGGTGACAGAGAAAAAGTACCTATCTAAAATTGTAGGAGACCAATGCATGAAAACTATAGCATCTTGCATGAGATATTTGCAAACATTACTGCTTTTAGTATTTTTATTAGTAGTATTTTCTGAAAGAGTAATGGATGGGTTTATTAGCTAAGCTTTTCTTTGTAGGCTAATACCACTAATATTTTCCAAACACTTATTTTTTGCATAATATTGAATTCTTTCATAAGTACTTTTCCATGCTAACAATGTACCTACTTTATTTTATTACATATATCTTCTCTTTCCCAGCCCACATTATAAAAAAGCCACAGTAAATAGCTCCAGAGTTTACATCAAGAGTAGCTGGATTTAGCAAGAATCATTCTTACTCTAAATTCCCCAGTGGATTTAGAATTAAATATGGTCAAAGGATGCTTCCTTTAGTAACAATATAAAAGAATTTCCATATAAAAAGGATGCAAAAAATCATATCAAATATAGTGAAGGTTTTTATCAGATAAAATCAGGTAGACAGTTAGATTAAGCATCTACAAGGCTGTCATTTAAATTATTTAAGTAGCCGTAGGGAAAATGGTCTATGGGAACTAAGTTTCTAGTATATAAGAATATTATAAATTGTATCTACAAAATATTGTTAAGTTTATTTTATTTTTTGACCATTTTTATATATTCAAATAATGTATTTTGATCATATTCCCATCCCGTTACCTTTTCTTGTTCCCTTCCACTCTCAACTGAACCCGTTCTTCCCAACTAGTCCCAATTCTACATTGTTGTCTTTCCTTATGTTACCCACTGAGTTTAAGTAGATTGCCTACATGAGCATGGGCTGGGGGTACTTACCAGAACACAGGCAACTCACAAGTGGCTATGACACTGAAGAAAATGTCAATGATTTTTCCTCAGCAACCATTAATTACTGATAACTCTTCATGGAAGGATGGGAGCAAAATGAGCCCCTCCTCTATCCATGACAGAATACTTATGGGCCCAATCCCTTCTTATTCCTCATAGAATTTCATTGAGGTAGGTATGAACAATCAACATTCATATAAAATTCAGTAACATGTCCTTCAACTCTGGACAAAACAGTAGAGTTTTTATTTGAGCTTGGATCTTCTGACATTTCCATCATGCAATGTTAGACCCTTCTATGTACAGGATAATTACTTATAATTGGTTTCTTTTTTTTTTTTTTTTAATTTTAGACAGAGTAAGAGACACATACAGAAAGAGAGACAGACAGATGGAGAATTGGCACACCAAGGCCTCAGCCACTGAAATTGAACTCCAGATGCTTGTGCCACCTATTGGGCATGTGTGAACTTTCACTTGCCTCACTTTTGTATGTCTGGCTTACATGGGATCTGAAGAGTCAAACATGGGTCCTTAGGCTTCACAGGCAAGCCCCTTAACCACTAATCCATCTCTTCAGCCCTATAATTGGCTCTCTAACAAACTAGCTTTCTGAAAAGCAAGTCTAGATTTCTCCTATCTGCCAATGTCTGTAGTACAAGTATCCCACACTGGCTAATGCCAAGCTATAAGCAGACAGCTTATAAATCTTTCAACTCTCCCCACCCATTAGTTTTTAAATCTGCCCAAGCTGAGGAACCCAAACCTGAGTCAATTCCTCTTCTGCCTGTGCTTGGCTACATTCTTTCGCTGTCAATCTTTTTAACTTTCTCTGGCTGTGTGGATGCAAAAGAGGAGACTCCTGTGAAAGGCAAAAATGAGTGAGACCTGCCAGACTACCGCCCAGAAGAGCTAGGCTTCGAGTCAGAACCAGCAAAGAGCAGAAGGCAAGGCAGAACGCAGGACATCAGGGGCTCTGATTGAGAAATGAAGCTGGCAGCCGCAAGCAAGGGGAAGTCTGCCTGCTGATGCAAAGAGCAGCCTAACAGGCAAAGAGAAACAAGCAGCTAAGTAAATGATGACCCAAAGAGCTGGCAAGACTATGGTGAGGCAGAGGCATGCAGGTTGGAGTTCAACCCTCACAGTGAACCTGTAGAAAGTTTGTAGACATTCTCTTTGCCTCAGTTTTCTCTCCAGTAAGTGGAAGCAATCATATCTTTATGGAAAGGGTTAAATGGTATGAGAATTTATCATATGGCAGTGTTGAATAGTATTGGGTTTTAGTGATTTTTCTTCACTGTCTTCTGGACATGATATGAACACTGCACTGAGGCGCTCACAGAAGCTGTGGTTGCCTGTACAAGACCTGAATGATGTTGGGACCAGCGACATTCTGTCACTGATGGGAGGAGGAGTTCACAAGGCCCTGCCCCACCCTAAGAAACTATTGATAGCTAACGATTGTTTGTAGAAGGAGAGACGTTTTCGTAATTGGTATAGCCACGGGAACTCTGTCCATGTTCTGGAAAAGCTCCCATGTAAACAACCCTGACTAAACTCATTCTCTATCCCTCTCTCACACACACACAAACACACACACACACACACACACACACACACACACACACCATGAAATTAGGAGTGAAATTAGTTGAGAAGTTCAGCAGGACTGAGTAGTAGAAGCTGAATATGTTGAAAATTTGTTATGGTCATGTATGAACTTGTCAAAAAACAAATTTTTTTTAATTTTTAAATAGTCTATGGAAAGCAATTATGCCTCAGTGAGGGAAAATTACTTTCATCATACTTCATCCTACATTTTGGAGCTCATGCACAACTGAACCAATTGTCTTCCTGAGACTATGGTGTGCTATCCATCCAGAACCTTCTTGCTCCTCCTAAGTATCTATGCTCCAGGGCTTAGCATACATACTTCTCAATTACTCATATGTTTATTCAATTATCTTCTTATCTGCAGAACTTACATAATATGACCTCTGAGTGAACTTCATACATTTACATAAATAACATTACAATAGTTTTCTTAAGACTACCATAGCATAAAAATACCATAGCCATAACCATAACACTGAGAGCATTAATAGCATATATTTATTTTCTCACAGTTCTAGAGGTTAGAAGCTCAAATTCAAAGTGTTGGCATGTTTGATCAACCCAGCAGCCTCTCTCTTTGACTTAAAGGGCCTCTCCCTGAATCTTCATGGTCTTTCATATGTGTCTATGCACATCCCTAATGACTCTATGTGTCTGATTGTCCCTCCTTATAAGGACTCATCATGTTAGATCAAAGCCTAACAATTAAAAGTCCATCCTAAGGTTCTTCTTTTAACATATTACCTGTCTTAAAAGACTGTATCTCTAATATGATTGTTTTTCTAAGATATCATGGGTCCATAGCTACAACATAGGTTTTATCTTATCTGAACTTTTTGACATAGGATTTCATATAGCCCAGGCTGGCCTCAACTTTGCTATGCATCATAGGATGACCTTGAACTCCTGATCCCCCTGCCTCCACCTCCAAAGTGCTGGGATTATAAGCATGTACTGCCACACCCAGCAAGCCTACAACATACGAATGGGGTGAGGGGTGAATACGGCCTGTGTACTCTAGAGGAACAGAACTAATAAAAGGAATATGTATTGTAAAGGGTATTTATTAGATTGGTTCACAGAATATGGGATGCCAGTCCAAAAGTGACTGTCTACAGGCTGAAAAGTTGGAAATCCCAGCAGCTTCTCAATATACAAGGCTAGAAGCCTAGGAAGTCCTAATCTGGTACCAAAGGCCTGGAGGATTCCTAAAGAGTCACTGCTCTTCACTTCTCATTGGAAGACTGATGAAGCTGGGTACCAGTGACATGAAGTATGCAACAATAGGGTCTGTGGATGGCCCAGGAAGTAGTATGGACAGCCAGGCAACTGATTCACTTCGCTTAGAGCTTCTTCATATATAGACCTTCACCAGAAGAATTACCTGGAAACTTCCTAGAAATGGCCTCACAGACCCACCCACAAGGCTCCTCTGATCAAGCTGATCAAATTAACAATAGAAATTAAGTCACAAGGGGAGACACAATTCAGCTTCCCCCGCCCCCCAAAAATGCATTATGCTACTATGCTAGATTGTTGCTGTCACAGCACTCAACGAACCACATACCTCCATGGACCCTCTATGTCACTGACTTCAAGTTTGACATCTAACTTGCTCTAAGGACCGTGGGACATTAACAAATATGAGAGAACCTTAGCCAGCCTGCTAGTCAGCTAGCTGCAGGCATGAGCTCTCCCAGGCACGAGGAGCTCACACGAACGATGAGATAGGAGGGGGAAGCCATTTTTAACAACGCATAATAGTTGGCACATTGTCAATCAATATTAAGGACATATGTGAGGTCAGAAGAGACCAGCAGAATTATTGTGCTGAGCCCAATCAAAAATGTTGATCTAATTAATAAACAGGTGTTGTAAGCCAAAAAGTTTGAGGCGGTTTGTTAGCAGCAGCAGAAATGATAAATCTATGGATCTCACTATGTTTCTCTCCCCAAGCCACAGCCTAGCGTTATGTATTTGAGATGTTACTATTTGTAGCTCTGTTTCACTCCTTCTGGCTGCTAGATGGCATTCTGTCATATGCACATGTCATATTTTATTTATCCATTCTTCTAGGAATGAACAGTTGGACTGTCTCCAGTTTTTGTTTTTTTTTTCCCTCTGCAAACATACTTATATACATATCTTTATCTGCCTGTGTGAGCGTTTCTCTGGAAACATTATTCAGAAGTGAAATTACTGGGTTGTAGGGTACATGTGCACTTAATTGCACGAAGTGTTGTTGAATTGGCCTTCAAAGTAGTTGTAGCAATTTCAACTACTTCTAGAATGAAGGAAGGCTGTAAAAGAGACTGTTAATGTTTCTCACTGGAGCAGGCTTCATTCTCTGAGGTTTGCTAGTAGTAGGACTGCAGGAGGAAATAAGATATCCCCAGATAGAATAGAAAGGAGTGGTCCAGAAATCAAAATGAAGCTTCTCTTTTTCACTGACTTACCTGGAATTGATATACAGTTGTTTTTGTTGCTCACCTATCATATTTATGTAATTCAGTTTGTTGTTTTCTGTTCCTAAATTTGAATTTTATGTTTTTTTAAATATTTTCACTTATCTGCCATAAAAAATTTTTAAATAATAATCATAATTTACTAATTGTAGATAATTTATGTTAAAAACAATTTCAAAATCATTGATGTATTGGAAAAATATAAAAATAAAAATACTTTAATAAGACTGGGAAACAAAAAAATTATACTATAAAGTTAAGAGAAAAATATCAGGACATAGAATATTATGAGGTACATTAAAATGTTGTGAAAGGTTTTCAGAGCAAAAGGACAAAAAGACTGTGCTCAAAGTTGGTCCTTAAGGACAAGGACAATCTGTAAGAAAAGCCACGTTTGTCCATATATCCACAGACATGCACAACCTAAAGAATGCTGGAAAAGAAACCAGCTTCTAAGGACTCAGGAGGAAAGTCAGGTGGCATATTCATCTTGAACCTCAGTGGGTCTGAGCCAATAAAAACAAAGTTACCAAAGTTAACTAAGTTTACATGGTGGCAAGATAACAAGAAAGAAAACAATCAGAAAGCATACACAACTTGCAATGGTTACCTTTTCTGTTTTGTTTTGTTTCGGAGGCAGGGTCTCCCTCTAGCCCAGGCTGACCTATAACTCACTCTGTAACCCTAGGCTACAACCCTACCTCCTCCTCCCAAGTGCTGAGACCAAAGACATGAAGCACCAGACCCAGCAAGTTATTTTCTTGTTACTGAGTCAAAATACCTGACAAAAGTCAGGTTGTGGGAAGAAAGGGTCATCAGTCACCGTCTCATCTCTAGGACAAAATCTGAATCTGCTTATGGAAGCTTACAGTTCCAGGAGAACATTTCATGACAACAAGGAAAGTGTGGAAGGAGCAGACATCACATCTCCAAGCAGCAGTGAGTGAGTAGAGTGACCTGAATGTGGCAAGCAAGGTTGAGCTATAACACTCCAAGACTCACATCTAGTAACACATCTCCTCCAGCAAGATTCTACCTCACAGTGGCTCAACTACCTGAGATTCACTGTGAAGCTTAATCACAAACATATGAGGTTATGGGGGACATTTTACAATCAAACCATCACATTCTGTCCCTGACCCCATAGAGTCATGATGATCTCAGGATGTAAAATGTATTGAGTCCAACTTAAATAATACCAATCAGACTGGAGAAGTGGCTTATCAGTTAAGGCACTTGCCTGCAAAACCTAAGGACCCATGTTCAACTCTCCAGATTTCATGTAAGCCAGACACACAAAGGTGAGGCAAGTGCAAGGTCACACATGCCCACTAGGTGACACAAGCATCTGGAGTTCAATTACAGTGGCTGAGGCCCTGGAGCACCAATTCTCTCTCTCTCTAAAAAAATTTAAATTAAAAATTAAAAAAAGAGCACACATAGTCATTGCCAGTTCCAACGCTGTGGTAATTTGAATGGATGTCTCCCAATAGATTCAGGAGTTTATTAAAGCTTTAGCTCTCCAGCCAACTGGCAGGAGGATGTGTCACTGTGGGTGGATCCTAAGGTCCAGCCCTAAGGTATGTTTGGGGCGGGATCCTATTTCCAGCCAAAGATATGCAGAGTGCTTGAGCTCTGTCTGGGGTTCTTGGAGTGTGCTTGCTTGTGATGCTAATGGTGGTCTTTCTTTCTGCATGGACCTGTGAAAGGGGGCCAGCTTCTTCTGCCATTATGGAACTTCCCTTGGATCTGTAAGCTTCAAATCAATCCCTTCTTCCCATGAACTGTGCCTGGTTTGGAAGGTTCATTACAGCAAAGTGAAGTTGACTATGACAAATACTAAGTCTAAAGTTAAAAATCTCATCTGAGACTTAAAGGCCACTCAACTGTGAGCCCTGGAACATCAAAACATGTGTTACACAATTCCAATGTGTAATAACACAGAATAAACAATCCCGTTACAAAATGAAAGAACGGAGGAATATCAACAAAAGATTGGACCAATGTAAGATCAAAACCCAGTAGGGCAAACATCAAATCCTTCAGCTCCAAATCCAGCATTCAAGACGTATGATGAAATCCTGTGGGATCCAAAAGGCTTGCGTAGTTCTTCCCCTCTAATCCCGCTTCTTGCATCCAGCCCTGTGTTCTGACCAGCCAGTGGGTTTCTCAAGTCTCCAGCTCACATCTCTCCTTATAGACTGAGTGGCTACCAAGTTCTTCAATTGTTCAGTCTTTAGACAATTATTGTTGATGTCCCCAGCCTGTATCTTATCTAATAACTCCACTTTCTAATTCATGTTCATTTAATTGATTCTGTTCCTTTAGAAAACCATGACTGCTCCAGATGGTGGTACCAGGAGTTGTTCTGGAGACATAGAACTCCAAGGACAGGTTTCTCTAGTGAGTTTGGCATTATCTGGTGCTGGTTCTATAATACTAACACTACTCAATTCTTTTCTGAAAGTAAGGAGAACATTGATGATCCATGGTGTGATCTGTTAATCATTTATTTTATTTTATTATTGAACATTTTAATGAACTATTCCAAAGAGATGTACTTGATGATTCTGATTCACCTTTTGTGAGCTGCAACAAATTTAGTGACTCTATATAAAACTTTTGGATGTTGGAAGAAAACAAATATAATGACATTGTTCAGTTGTTTCTGGTAGATCTGGATTAGCATAACAAGAGAAAAGAAAAGCCTCAAAGATTAAATCTTCCACCTTAAGATGTGCCTAAACTGTCTAAAAGTTTCTAAGTGTTCCCTGGAAGAGACTTGTATCCAGTAGGCACAGGGCTCAAGTTGCAGAATACAAACCCAAGCCTGACATCACCATATTATTGTAAGACTCACCATATGGAAACTTAAGTCCCAGGTTTGTGAACTGAATTCCTACAGGGATCTACAACTCCTCAGCTTGCACACAGCCTCATGGACTCAGTAGCTGTCAGGTTCTTTGACCCTTCATGTTGCATCCAACCTCATGGACTGAGTGGCTACCATGTTCTTTATTTTATTTTATTTATTTATTTATCTATCTATTTGACAGAGAAAGGAGATAGAGAATTAGCATGCCAGGGCCTCCAGCCACTGCAAAAGAACTCCAGATGCATGCACCCCCATATGCATCTGGCTAACGTGGGTCCTGGAGAATCAAACCTGGGTCCTTTGGCTTTGCAAGCAAATGCCTTAATGGCTAAGCCATCCCTCCAGTCTGATATCATGTTCAACACTCGCTTTGCTTTCAGCCTCATAGACTAAGAAGCTACAGGGTGCTTTGACTCCCCAGCTTGCTTCCAGTTTCATGGACTGAGAAACTACCAAGATCTTCAACTCTCCCATCCGTAGGCAGCTATTATTGGGCTGCCCAATGCATAGCTTACAAGTTAATACAACAAATCTTCTTTTGAACAGATATTCTATCAGTTCTGTGTCTGATACAAAGACTTTATTTCAGCATATAAGTTGAAGTTAAATCATGGTCAGGAAAACATGGCAACAGGTGCTTGAGGTGGCTGTTCACATTCAGTCCATAGTGAGGAAGCAGAGAGAAATATGCTCAGCCAACTCTCTGTCTCTCTCTCTCTGTGTGTCTCTCTCTCTGTCTCTCTGTCTCTCTGTCTCTCTCTCTCTCTCTGTCTCTCTCTGTCTCTCGCTCTCTCTCCCTCCCTCCCTCCTTCCCTCCCTCCAGCTGAGGAAATGGTGCCACCCATAGTTAAGGCAGATTTTCCCCATCTTCATTAACCTAATCAAAATAATTCCTCACAGGTCTGCTCACAAGCTCACCTAATGTAGATGATCCCCCACAGGGGATTCTAGGTCCTGTGAATCAAGGTCAGTCATCACAATTCCACCCTTGTCGAATTGACACCAAAATGCATCACATTTAAGTCATAACCATCCACCCTTCTCTTTTCCATTTGTCCATGCCCGTCTCATAATACAAAGCACATTCAGCACAGTATAGTCATTAATAGTCACAACACAGTAAACATGGAAGTATAGAATATCTTCTGGTGCTTAAGTGAGCTCTTAACTGTGATCTCTTATGACATCAAAATATGAGTTGCATTCTTCCAACATGCATCAGCACAAAGTCAGCATTCTCAATTCAAAAGGAGTGAATTAGGAACATAACAAGACCAAAGCATGAGCAAAATCTAGCAAAGCAGACTCCAAATACTGCACCTAAATGCCTCGGATATAGGACTCATGGTGGAATCATCTAGGCTCAAAAGGACTTGGGTAGCTCCACCCCTCCAGCTGTGTCTTTCTTAGGACAACCTAACTCAAAATTTGCAGATTGATATAATTCCCTGCATGATATCAGATCACAATGCTATATGGCTAGAAATTAACAACAAAAGACCCACCAAGAATCACATTGGCTCCTGGAAACTGAACAACACAATTTTAAAAAATAAATGGAGAGTGGACAAAATAAAAATGAAATTGAAAAATTTCTAGAAATGAGTGACGATGAGAACACATTGTACCAAAACCTATGGGACACAATGAAGGCAGTCCTTGGGGGAAATTTCATAGCACTAAATGCCTTCATAACAAAGACAGAAAGGTCTCAAATAAATAACCTAACCATCCACCTAAAGGCACTGGAAAAACAAGTATAATCCAGCCCAAAATGCTCCAGAAGGAAAGAAATAATTAAGATCAGAGCAGAAATTAATGAAAACAATTAAGAAAATTGACAAAACAAAGAGCTGGTTCTTTGAAAAAATAAAGAGGATTGATAAACCCCTGGCCAATTTGATCAAGCAAAAAAGAAAAAAAAAAAGAGAGGCACTTCAAATTAATAAAATTCAAAATGAAAAAGGAGAGATCACAACAGACATAAGTGAATTTGGGAGAATCATCAGGACTTATTTTGAAAACTTTTACTCCACAAAACTGGATAATATGGAGGAAATGGATAAATTCCTAGACAAATACCATCTATCAAAGCTAAACTAAAGGCAGAATGATCTCCTAAAGAAACCCACCACACTCATCAAGATTGAAAAAGTGAAGAAAAAAAAAAAACTCCCCAAAAAGAAGAGTCCAAGACCAGACAGCTTCTCAGCTGAATTCTATCAAGCCTTCATGGAAGAACTCAAACCAATCTTTCTCAAACTGTGCCACACAATTGGAGAACAGGAAAGCTCCCCAACTCCTTCTAGGAAGCTAGTATCACCCTAATTCCAAAACCAGGCAGAGATGCCACAAGAAAAGAAAACTACTGGCCTATATCCCTGATGAACTTAGATGCAAAGATCAACCAAATCCTCGCAAACTGAATCCAACAACACATCAAAAGCATTATCCACCTTGATCAAGTGGGATTCATCCCAGGAAAGCAGGAGTGGTTCAACATATGGAAATCTGTCAATGTAATACACCACATAAACAAAGTTAAACACAAAAACCACATGATTGTTTCTAGATGCAGAAAAGTCCTTTGACAAAATATGACATCACTTCATGATCAAAACATTGGAGGGAATTGGCATAGTCAGTTCATATCATAAAATAATAAAAGGCATATACAAAGCTCCTAAGGCCCAAATAATATTTAATAGAGAGATACTGGAGGAATTTCCATTGAGATCAGGAAGAAGACAGGGGTGTCCACTCTCACCTCTGCTGTTCAGTATAGTACTGGAAGTCCTAGCTCAAGCAATAAGAGAGGAGAAAGAAATAAAAGGGATACAATTTGGAAAGGAAGAAGTTAAGTTAGCTCTATTTGCTGATGACATGATTCTATATGTAAGAGACCCAAGAGACTCCATCCCTAAACACTTGAAGGTGATTAACTCCTATAGCAAAGTAGGATGATTAAAAAATCAATGGCAGGGCTGGAGAGATGGCTTAGCGGTTAAGCGCTTGCCTGTGAAGCCTAAGGACCCCGATTCGAGGCTCGGTTCCCCAGGTCCCACGTTAGCACAAGGGGGCGCACGCGTCTGGAGTTCGTTTGCAGTGGCTGGAAGCCCTGGCTCGCCCATTCTCTCTCTCTCCCTCTATCTGTCTTTCTCTCTGTCTGTCACTCTCAAATAAATAAATAAATAATGAACAAAAAATATTTTAAAAAAAATCAATTGCAAAAATCAGTAGCCTTTCTACATGCAAATGACAAAGATACAGAGAAAGAAATAAGGGACATGGTCCCATTTTCAATAGCAACAACAACGAAAAAATAATGCCGCGGAATAATTTTAACCAAGGAAGTGAAAGATCTATACAATGAAAACATAAAACACTCAAAAAAATAAATTGAGGAAAACTTGAGAAAATGGAAAGACCTCCCATGCTCCTGGATAGGCAGAATTAACATTGTGAAAATGGCAATTCTACCAAAGGCAATATACAAATTAAATGAAATTCCAATTAAAATCCTAACATTGTTTTTCACAGAGATAGAAAAAATGATCTCAAAGTTCATATGGAAAGGCAGAAGGCCTCAGATACCCAAGCATATCCTCAGCAGAAGAAATACCTCTGATGGCATCACCATACCTGATCTAAAGCTATATTACAAAGCCATAGTAATAAAAACAGCATGGTACTGGCATAAAAACAGGAGTATAGACCAATGGAATAGAACTGAGGACCCGGACTTTGGATCAAGAAACTACAGCTACTTGATATTTGACAAAGGCACTAGCAATATAGGCTGGAAAAAAGACAGCACCTTCAGCAAATGGTGCTGGACAAATTGGATAACCATTTGCAGGAAATTGAAACTTGATCCACACATCTCACCATGCACAACACTTAAGTCCAAATGTAACAAAGACCTCAATATAAGACAAGAAACTTGGCTACTACTAGAAGAAAATATAGAAGGAACTTTCCATGACATAGGAATGGAAAAAGACTTCTTCAAAAAAAAAAAAAAAAAACAACTCAGTACTCAACCAATGGGATCACATGAAGCTGAAGAGTTTCTTCACAGACAAGCATACAGTAAGTAAAGCCAATAGATTACCCACTGAGTGGGAGAAAATATTTGCTATTTATCCAACTAACAGAGGCCTAATCTGTAGAACCTACAAAGAACTCAAAACCTATACAATAAGAAGTCAAATAACCCACTCACAAAATGGGGCAAAGATCTGGACAGGGAGTTCACAGAGCAAGAAATACAAATGGGAAACACACACTTAAGAAAATACTCATCATCCCTAATCATCAGGGAAAAGCAAATTAAAACAACTATGTGATTCCACCTTACCCCAGTAAGGATAGCAAACATCAAAAAATCAAATGAAAATAAATGCTGGCAAGGATGTGGAGAAATAGGAACCCTCATCCACTGTTGGTGGGAATGTAAGATGTTACAACCACTTTGGAAAACAATATGGAGAGTCCTTAAAAACCTGACTATAGAGTCTGACTACAGACCCAGTTATTCCCTTACTGGGCATGTACCCTAAAACCTTCAAGCCTCAGTCCAGAGAGATTTGCTTAACCATGTTTATAGCAGCTCAATTCATAATAGCTAAGAGCTGGAATCAACCCAGATGTCCATCACTAGAAGAATGGATAACTAAGATGTGATATTTCTACACAATGGAATTCTACACAGCAGTAAGAAAAAAATGACACAATGAAATTTGTAGAAATATGGTTGAACCTTAAACAGTCCATTCTCAGTGAACATAACCAATCACAAAAAGATCATTGCTGCATAGTCTCACTCATCTACATCTAACCTGAATCTACCCAAGATGCTGACATACCCAGCAAGCATCGCCAGAGGGAAGGGAGGACAAGGGAGGAGATGGGGGACACAAATCTAGACCCAAATGGCAATGGTACCATAAAATTCTACATCTTAAAGGGCAGGCCAAATGGTTGAACCTCCACTAGGCCTTAAAAGGAAACACCTGAGTCACAAGGCCCTGGAGAGGGTATGATAAAGACTGACCTTAATCTTCTACAGCTTCTCTTTTTCTCTCTCTCCATTTCTCTCTCTCTTCCTCTCTCTTTTTCTTCCTTCTCTTCATGAGCACCGACCTGTAACTTCCAGTACCAGCAGATGGCTATCATCCATAATGAGCTATTGATCAGAGAGACTTACAAGGTTTCCTAAAAGCATGACAGTTTTCTGTCAGAATACTTCATTACCCACCAAAGGTTAGAGGTAAGACTCTACTGCTGAAGACACCATATGCAGTTGACATGTAACATGGAGTGACGTAGCTGGAATTTGGAAGAGAGTCAGTCCCCAGTCAGCGCATCTAGTGCCAGAAGGTGCTACATGGGCGACTGGGGGAAAATGACTAGTGTCTGTCCAAGCAACTCATGGTCTAACCTACTTAACAACAAATAACCTGATGTGATGCCCACACAAGTGCCATAGTGGCACACAGCCATGTGGGAGACCAACTGCTCTTGATTTGGCTAACTGATCCCCTCAGTGTAATGGGACCCATAGCTCAACTGGGAAACAAGTCAGAATCATATCCAAACATAAGCCCACTCTCCATTATCAAGCTACCACCAATCACAGACTATAAGAACACCTACACCTATTAAATTCTCTATAAAAAAAATAAGATTTATCCCATTTATCTGGTGCTAACTTTACTCTCCACTGAAGAATCTGCTTCTCTTTTTCAGATAGATGCAGATCCTGAGGAAAGAACCACCCCATCATACCTCAAAAGGGCCCCAGCTGAAGCTAAGAATAATTGGCAAAACAAACAAGGGTGCTATTTTCTTGGTGAACCTGGTACCAGCACAAGGATGAAGAAGATTGACACAGAGAACAATCAACTCCTACCAAATCAGATATCCAGAGACACAGAGGCTCCCAACACCTATCACTGAAGCAGACCCAAAATGAACCCAATATGGCTCAGGGAAATTTTGTGGAAGAGGGCTGGAAAGAATGTCAGAGCCACACATTGGGTCACGATACGCAGAGACATTTCCTCCTACCCATAACTGTGGGCTAACTCCACAATGCATGACTTATATACTTCAACAAGAAGGGGTCGGGGGAGGGGTAGGACATGGAGGAAGCTAACAATGGTACCAACTTGACTGTTTTCACAGAGTACAAACTAATTAATATAAATAAATAAATAAATAAATAGAAAGGAAATGAAATACATCAAAGTAATAAAAATTATTCACAGTGCACGACCCATTTACATCAACAAGGAGGGTCCATTGGGAGGGGGTAGATCATGGATGAGCCTAAACAATGGTACCAAACTGCCTGTATTTGCTGAAAAGAAAACTAATAAATTAAATTTTAAAAAAATTATTTTCTGAGTGATACCATTGTGAATGTTTTTATTTTCCTTCCTTCTTAAAATCTTTTCCAATTTTTGTATTTACAAAAGGATTATTTATAAACTGAGAGAAATAGATTATACTTGTTAAAGAAGGACAGAAAAGGAGTCAAGATTTTCTCTGCATTTATAGCATTACCTTCTGCTTAATTACTAGAAATATGCCAGTTATAGTCATTTAATTACATACAAAGCAAAAATCTAATGTAAAAGTACAATGCCTGAAAAAAATCTAGACATGATATGTTGTACTTCTCTGTAAGTCATTCTAATACTTTAAAAAATCATTTTGATAATTCCCAGTTTGGCAATACACTAACAAACAGCAGCAATATGATGACTTTGGAGAAGACACAATGACCCCCAGAAAAGATGGGGAAATGTTGCTTGTCATTGAACAGCCTCCATTTAGAAGCAATTAAGCATCTGGCTTTGTATTTTCATTTGGGATGTCAAATACCAGAGGGGAAATTACATGTGAAATAGACAACAGCCTCAGCCTGATTTTAAGAAGACATTTCAAAGGAGCCACTTCATGAGTTGTGAATCTGGAGAGAAGTCCAGCATGGGTGAGCTTGTTTGATTACGTGTGACCTTCTGCTAGTCACAGAGGCCTCACTGGGCCTCCGAGTCCTCATCTGTAAAATGAGGATTTGGAAGAAATGACCTCTAAGGACCCTCCTGGCATTAAAATCCTATGTCTGAAGGCCATTCTAATACATGGGAGGACACATCATATGATAAAACCAATGATGAAGATAATAGCATTGAATATTCTATAACATTTTAATCTATAAAAATTCTTTTCAACTGATGCACATCTTATCTCCTGCATGTTCTATTTTAAGTAGGAACATAAATGTCATTATCTCTATTATGGAAATGAGAAAAGTGAGACGAACTGGATACTAACAAAAGCAACAGAAAGCGAAAATTTTCAATTTATTCTGAAAATAAATACATGATCATTCTATAGCTGTGTGTTTTTGATTATTCTTATTCTCAGGAGTTTATTTTTGCTCCTTCCATGAACAAGTTGAACTAAGCTAGATGATCTCTATGATTCTTTTATGACTATGATGAATTCGTCATTCAACAAAAGCAAGGGAAATTGCCTCTCCCTAAATGATGGTCATTTCATGCAGCTCAGAAACCTGATTCATGAGTACATGAATATCTAGCCTAGATGTCACTTATTTAGACATTCTCCATTGTCCCCATGAGCCAATACAATGCACACTGTTCTATGACTATGTTGAGTCTATGTTCTAATTCCAACTCACATCTCTATGAAGGATGCCAAAATGCTGCATGTAGCTGCAGAAGGTTTTGCTGGGCAGTGCTGTTACAGTCTCCCAGTGTGTTGTAAAGCAATGCAATGGGAAGTAGCATTCTCCCTGACAATACATTGGTTCAGTAGCAATTATCACAATGCCCCACATTTACATAAACTGGATTTCACCTTCTCATTGAGCCATGAGCCCAGGGACCACACTGTGAGATATATACTTCTCTGAGAAGGATATTTTTCAAGGACAGACTAACTAACTTAATAGCAAGATTTCCTCATGGAATGTGACTAGAAGCCTATGTTTTCTGGATCTAGTCTCTGGTATCATATTGAGGAACTTTGACCTCATCCATCTGATGGACCCTCAAATTTTTAAAGACAATTTTCCTGCCCAATCCTCTACCTCTTTGAAGCCACTTCTGAACAGACTACCATTAAAAAAAAGTTATTTGAAAATTTTCAAACTATTTTCTTTAGTATTGTAGAATAGTAATAATAACCTTCAATAGTAGAAATTTTATTTAAACAATAAACAGAGTAATGAGACTAGGTCATATGGTTCTTCAACTCCCTCAGAATTCTAGAACAACTTAAAGGTCAGACAATATACCACATTCTGCATTACTTTATGATTTGATATATTGTGGCTAATTTGAATATAACTTCTCTCCCCCAGTAGGTAAGTATCTGAGATCCACCACTAATTATCTCTTTACCTTGGGCAAATTTTCAGACTCTCTGGGAAAAATTGCATCCTCTGTTTTAATCTCTCTCTCTCTCTCTCTGTCTCTCTCTCTGTGTGTGTGTGTGTGTGTGTGTGTGTGTGTGTGTGTACGTGTGCATACACATGCAGGTCAGAGGACAATTTCAAATGTTAGTCCTAGCCTTCCACTTTGAGGCAGGGTCTCATTTCTTTGTCATGAAGTTCTCCAGGATAGTTGGCTACAAGCTTCTAGTTCTTTATAGCTATGCTTCTCACCTTGTAGGCATGCTAGGATTAAGACACACACACACACACACACACACACACACACACACACACACACACCATTGTAGTTACCTTTGAGGAAAAGTTTGGTTTTTTGTTTGTTTTTTTTTTTTTTGTTTTCTTTTTTTTGGTTTTTTGAGGTAGGGTCTCACTCTGGTCCAGGCTGACCTGGAATTAACTCTGTAGTCTCAGGGTGGCCTTGAACTCACCGTGATTCTCCTACCTCTGCCTCCCGAGTGCTGGGATTAAAGGCGTGCGCCACCACGCCCGGCGAGGAAAAGTTTTAATTTGGCTTACAGTCTCATGGGGAAGCTTTATGATGGCAGGGGAAAGCATGATATGGGCAGAGACTGGACATCACCTCTGCCATAACACATGGAATGCAGCAGCAAGAAAATGAGCTGAACTCTAGCAAGGATGGTCACAACATCCCTAAGCCCACCCCCAACAACAAACATTCTTCAGCAAGACTCGACAACCCAAATTGCCATCAGCTAGGGACCAAACATTCAAAATCCATGAGTTTGTAGGAGGCATCTGTTTCAAACTACAACCACGAGAGAGAGAGAAAGAGAGAGAGAAAGAGAAATCTACATATAGAGAACCTTGTATGGTTTGCTATTACTGGAAGCTGCTTTAGGAGGAAAACCAATGTAAATCAGTATGCTTTTTCTCAATAAATGGTTGCTGATAATGGAATTGATTTCTCTAAATAATTAGATCCCATTAATAATAGAGGTTAATAGCTCACAGAGTAAAAGTCTACAATAACTCACTTCCTACCAAAATGAATTGACTTAACTTATCAGAATTAATGAAATCAGTATTTGATTAGGACATGGTTTATACATATATTGATAAGTTTCTCTGTTTTCAAGACTACTTTTTAAAATATTTATTTATTTATTTGCAAGTAGAGAGAGACAGAGAGAATGGGCATGCCAGAGCTTCTAGTCTGAAAATGAATCCCAGAGCTTCTGGCCTCTGCAAATGAATTCCAGATGAACGTGCCACTTTGTGCATTTGGCATTTACATGGGCACTGGGGAAATCAAACCCAGCTCATTAGGTATTATAGGCAAGTACCTTAACCACTGAGAAATCTCTCTAGCTTATTATGCCTACTTTTGATCCTCCAAATACTCCTGTATTCCTTCTGAGGCCCAACTACCACATCTGATCACTTGAACCAGACTGATGCCACAAGAGGCTTGTTAGGCTTCTACCCAACAGAGGTCCACTACAGAGCTATTATGGGATACCAGGACACAGAGCTAAGAAAGAAAGTCAGTAGCTGCATGTTTGGTATAGAATGGGGAGCTCATACTATTTACATTTCTATCTTCTGTAATAGTGATGGAAGAAATATTTACACTTAAATAGGAAGAAAGAAGCTGCCATGCCAACAGGTGGAGATAAAAGAAATAACTCAAAAAAAAAAAATGTGGAGGCTCATGCCTTTAATCCCAACACTCAGGAGATAAAGTTAGGAGGATTGCTGTGACTTCAAGGCCAGCCTGAGACTCATAGTGAATTCCATGTCAGCCTGAGCTACAGTGAGACTCTAATTTGAAAAAAACAAAAACAAAAAGAAAAAAGAAAGAAAGAAGAAAGAAATTAGGAAAGACAGAAAGAGAAAGTCAAGTTTGAAAACAGGTACTGACTCCAGGAATGCTGAGACCTGGTCTTACTTGTGCTCTTGGATTCCATGATACATACCAGAATCATAAAATACATCTCCCTTTGGCTTAAATTAATGCTATTTTCTCCCACTTGTAACCAAATGACACTAAATAATATGTCCAACCAATGCAGGTAATTACTCTGAGGTCATCATTCTTTAGGATGCAATTGTGGCTATACCTGGAACTCTTTAATGAACTTTTAGGCTTTAAAGTAGCAAGCAAAAAAAAAAAAAAAAAGACAGCTTTTATAATGTCCACTTGAGATGTAAGAACACAGGCTGCTGAGTTCTCTGAAAGAAAATAAAATTCCATGAAGGTCAAAGTGAATACTAACATGGCATTAGTAAGAAGAGGAAATAATAAAACAGACAAGTTAATTCAAGCCTAAAAGGCTCATTTCAGCTCTGAGATTCTGGCTTCAGCCTAAAAAAACATACAAATATCTCAGCCACCAACAATCTCTACAAATTCAAGGCCTGTGCTATGCCAAACTACAACAAACATCCTCAATGGAAGAGAGACAGTGAGGAGGAGGTCAAGGTCTAAGGCCTGGTGATGAAGGACTAATTCCAGTTATTCTGGAAGCTGAAGAAAGATGACCAAAAGTTCAAGGCCATAGATTTTGGGTAAGTCTTCAGTATCAAAAACTCTGGGACTGCAAAAGTCATAGATCCTAAGTGGGCAGCCACTAATTTTGACTGAGAAAATGGATATTCAGGCTAGAGAGATTGCTTAGTGGTTAACGGACTTGCCTGTGAAGCCTAAGGATCCAGGTTTGATTCTCCAGAACCAACTTAAGCCAGATGTACACAGTGGCGCATGTTTCTTGAGATTGCAGTGGCTAGAGGCCCTGGCATGCCTATTCGCTCTATTTACCTCCCTCCCTCCCTCTCTCTCTCTCTCTCTCTCTCTCACACACACACACACACAAATAAATGAAATTAAAATATTTTTTAAAGGAAAAGAAAATGGATATGCTGTGCCTGTGAATTTGCCCTCTAAATAGTTATATTATGTCTATTCTTATAAATTACTGCTGATAATACCTTTGGGCAGAGAAGCTTCCTGTTTTTAATTTTTTTATTAGTTTTCTATTTAGCAGATACAGGCAGTTTGGTACCATTATTAGGCTCATCCGTGACCTACCCCCTCCCCAATGGTCCCTCCTTGTTGATGTATATGGGTCGTGCATTGTGGAGTTAGCCCACAGTTATTGGTATGATAAATGTCTCTGCATATCATGACCCAACATATGGCTCTGACATTCTTTCCCCCCAACTCTTCCGCAAAATTTCCCTGATGCATGTTGGGTTCATTTTTGGTCTGCTTCAGTAATGAGGTGTTGGGGGCCTCTGAGGCTCTGGCTCTCTGATTTGGTAGGAGTTTATTTTTCTCTCTGTTGGTCTCCTTCCCCCTTGTGCTGGTATCTGGTTCATCAAGAAAACAGCACCCTTGCTTGTTTTGCCAATTTTCCTTAGTTTCAGTCGGGGCCTTTTTGAGGTATGATGGGGTGGCTCTCTCCTTAGGATCTGCATCTATCTGAAAAAGAGAAGCAGAATCTCCAATAGAGAGTGAGTTAGCACCAGGACAAATGAGATAACCCTTACTTTTTTAATAGAGAGTTTAATAGGTGTAGGCCCTCTTGTAGCCCATGATTGATGGTAGCTTGATATTGGAGAGTGGGCTTATGTTTGGATATGGTTCTGACTTGTTTCCCAGCTCCAGCTATGGGTCCCATACCACTGAGGGGATCAGTTAGCCAAATCAAGAGCAGTTGGTTCCCCACCATGGCTGTGTGCACTTGTGTGAGCATCACAACAGGTTATTTGCTGCTAAGTAGGTTAAACCATGAGTTGCTTGAACAGATATTGGTCATTTTCCTCCAGTCGCCCATGTAGTACCTTCTGGCACTAGATGCGCTGACTGTCTGGAGACTGACTCTCTTCCAGCTTCCAGCCATGATATTCTATTTTATGTGTCAACCACATAAGGTGTCTTCAGCAGTAGGCTCTTACCACTAACCTTTGTTGGGTCATCAAGTGCTCGGACAGAAATCTATTATTCCCTAATAACATAACAATAATTTACATAGCACTTACTTTATATTAGCTGTTATAAGTGATCTAAAGATGATTTCAAGTATTTAAAAAGGTGGGTTATGGGACCAGCCCCCCTATGAATGTCAAGGAACAATCATATGTTTTAAAGATAATTCAGTTTCTTCTCTCCCTCCCTCTCCTCTTGTCCCATCTCTACCTCAGATTTTCAGATTTCCAATTTGTTCCTCTGGAAAAATTAAAAAATAAGACAAGGGCTTGGGAGGTAGTTCAGTGGTAAAGTCACTTGCCTGCAAAGCCTGATCATCCAGGTCCAATTTCCTCATCACCCAAACAAAACCAGGTACAAACATGGATTATGCATATGCAATTCATTTGGAACATCAAGATACCTTGGCATGCCTATGCACATATGCATGGTCAAATAAATGAAGAATTTTTTAAAAGCTGTCTTACTTTAAAATAAATAAATAAAAATTTAAAACAAAATGAGTCAAGACAAGAGCAATGTCCACCTGAAGGATGGGGCTGTTCCATGCTCATCCGTTTCCCATCAAGCAGTTATAACTCAGACTGCTAAAGGCAGTGACTGAGTCTCAATATAATTCTGAAAGGGTTGTGGGGGAGGCTGCATGGAAAAAGCCAACTCATCAGGTCAACCATGCAAAGGAAGGGAAGTAAAGCATGAGAAAAGGCAGGAGATCACAGGTGCTTAGAGGGTTCCAAGCAGAGCTGGGGATAAGAGAAAGACCTAGGAGTGAGAACAGCCCCGACTGTGCACATTAGGAATTGGCTTTAAAAAAAATGTGGTGGAGCCGGGCGTGGTGGCACACACCTTTAATCCCAGCACTCGGGAGGCAGAGGTAGGAGGATCGCCGTGAGTTCAAGGCCACCCTGAGACTACAGAGTTAATTCCAGGTCAGCCTGGACCAGAGTGAGACCCTACCTCGAAAAAAAAAAAAATGTGGTGGGAAGCATCTTCTGAATTGTGGCATGAATATGCGTGTATTTTGGTCACTATTTCTTGTCTTCCATAATCTCCTCAAGTTCTTCTGAGAATGCAGGATTCCCCAGGCACAGCTTCATAGAGGGATGCTCAGAGGTCTTCAGAACCCAAGCTCCACAGAACCCCATTTTTCCCCCTCTGGGGATTGTGGATAGTCATACCCATTCTGTAAAAACAAATCTCACAAAAGCTAGAGGCATCCAGGCATGGTGGCACATGCCTTTAATTCCAGCACTCAGAAGGCAGAGGTAGAAGATCATCAGTTTGAGGCCACCCTGAGATTATATAATGAATTCCAGGTCAGCCTAGGCTAGAGCAAGATCCTTCCTCAAAAAAAAACAAAATAAATAAATAAATTGGAGATGATTTATAAGAAATGCCTGGCACATTTCAAGTGGTCAATAAATTGCAGTTATTAATATGTTTTATTAAGGATCATTTCTGGCACAGAGAGCATGTTACTAAGTTCTATCATTCCCCTTGGGGATGAAAGGGCAGGTTCTTAATTACTATGTCAGAAGGGTTCAGAATTCTATTAGTGAGTCTTTTTATCTGAAATTTACCCTCCAGTCATTCAAGAAGTTATATAAAAACTTCCAAAGCTCATTTTAGGCAAAATAAAATAGTTCTATATCCCAAAAGTATATTAAAAATATACAAATACAGACTGGAGAGATGCCTTAGTGGTTAAAACATTTGCCTGCAAAGCCAAAGAACCAAGGTTTGGTGCCCCAGGACCCAAGTAAGCCACATGCACAAGGTGACTCGTGTGTCTGGAGTTCTTTTGCAGTGGCCAGAGGCCCTTGTGTGTCCATTCTCTCTCTCTCTCTCTCTCTCTCCCTCTCTCTCCCTCCCTCTCTCTCTCTCTCTCTCTCTCTCTCTCTCTCTCTTTCTTTCTCTCTCCCTCCCTCCTTCCCTCCCTCTTTCCCTTTCTCTCTCAAATAAATAATTTAAAATATTTTTTTTTTAATTTTAAGGGCTGGAGAGATAGCTTAGCAGTTAAGGCACTTGCCTGAGAAGCCTAAAGACCTAGGTTTGATTCCTAAGTAAGCCAGATGCACATGGTGGTGTATGCATCTGGAGTTCATTTGCAGTGGTGAAGAGGCCCTAGTGCTCCCATTCTCTCCGTCTCATAAATAAATAAAAATAAATTTTATTAAAAAAAATTTAGCCAGGCAGGGTGGCACACGCCTTTATTATCAGCACTCAGGAGGCAGAGGTAGGAGGATCACTGAGAGTTCAAGGCCACCCTGAGACTACCTAGTGAATTCCAGGTCAGCCTGGACCAGAGTGAGACCCTGCCTCAAAAGAAAAAAACATTTTTAACTACACAAATACACACACGCACACAATGAGCAGTGTTTTTCAACTTATTTCGCCATAAGAGACTGTCTTCTGCAGAGTCACACTCAATAAGGGAAAATGCAGATTGGGGCTTTATCTACAAGAAAGCCCTGTGATTACCTCTCAGGAATTTTATCCGACAGGAAAGTACAGTAGTGGGGCTGAAACTAGCTACAATCCAGTGTGTTCAATATGCTACAATGTTCCAAGCGTGGTCTCATTTAGCCCATGTTCAATGAGGTCTTAACATAATAATGAGAGCCACACTTACATCACACTCTATGTCAGGAACTCTTTCAATCACTTCACAGAGCTCCTTGATTCTTGAGATAATCCTATAACATAGGTGCCTTTATTATCCTTGTGTTAAAGATGAGGAAATGAACGCACAGAGGGTAAGTGATTTTCCCAAAATGGCAACGTGTGGGTGGATAAGGCAGAAGTCAAGGCCAGGCTTTGTGTCTCCAGAGCCCAAACCCTTTTAAACAAGGTATTATTTATCTATTCCTTTCAGACCCCTTGATGGGCCTGCAGAATGAGAAAAAAAGCATTTCATATGGAGATAGAAATGCTCACCAAAAGCTATGATGAGTACTCATCTCCTGAGACTGTTCCAACTAAAAAGTGTCAGACATGACATAATGATTTCTGGATGGCTGGATTCCATGTGGTATAAAGACTCGCATGCTTCCTAGGGCACTGGGCAGGACCTCGTAAAGTCTTATTAGACAACCTCAGCTGAAGGAATTTTCTTTTCTTGCCTAAAGTGGACTGCATGTAGCCACTTGCCATGTGTCCCTTCCAAAATACCAAAATCTTGATGAAAAACCTGCCCTAGTTGGAGTAATCCTGCCCAGGTAACAGAGTTCATCTGCTGCTCACTGACCTTCATCAGCCACACCCTTTTTTCATGTGGAGGTCAGTCTCCACTTTCCACCATGTTTGGAACAGGATCTATTATTGGTCACCAGTGCAAATGCTTTGCCTGGTGCCCACAAGCTCCCAGGGCCTCTCCTGTATCCACCCATCTCACTGTAGAGTGCTGGAATTATAGATGTGCGCTACTGCATCTGGTTTCACATGGGCTTTGGGTATCCAGACTCAAGTCTTTGCACTGCCAGCCCTTTCCCCACTGAGCAACCCCCCAGCCCCATTAGCCATTAGGCAAATTCTGAGCCCACCTCACCTACTATTTGAAAATTTAACAAATGAGCTTATGTAGCTCCATGATCAGAATAACAAAGCCAAAGATTCAATTCTATTTCTGGCTAAAACCTTTCAGAGCACAGAGCCAGGTCACTGGGCTAAAGCCTGGTACAATGTGTTGCTGGCACCAGCAGATAGTTTTGTTTTTCCTCTCACAGACATTAGTCACACTAATATAGTGCCGAAGACTTTATTGCTTTTCCTGAACTCTTGCTTGTCTTCTCAGAAAAGGAAGGATTTATGTGAGCCTGAAAGCCCCCATGCCCTAAGACCCTCACTACCATCACTCAGCAGGCGTCAAATGGCTCTGAAACCAACCAAACAGCAGCTCAAATAACAGATGCTCAGCCTGGAGGCCTTGAGACCTCACCGTGAAACAGTGAGACCTCATGGTGGTCCTGTGAAATGACAGACTAATGCGCAACTGCAAGAAGGGATGAACTGGGAAAAGAATGTGGACGTTTAGGACCATGTTATGATTCTGATTCAAGAAAAATTTTAAGTAGTAAAATTCAGAATTTCCAGCCTGGAATGCAATTTATGCTGAAGTATGTACACAAATGGAAACTAACAGGCTCCCCCAATGGAAATGCACTAGGCATAACGGGCAAAATTACATTAGGTACTAGTGTGTTGGGGAACGTTTTGTGGGTTTTTTTTTGTCAGTTATTGTTCTTTTGTTTTATCAATTTAATAGCAGTGTTTAAGAGTCTGAATATCCAAGAATAATCCCATTATCCATGATAGCGTTTGTAAAAGAAAAAAGTGAGCAGCCAATGATTATGTATGAGATGTCAGGGGATGTACCTATAATATTAGATCTAACCTTCACAACAAAATTGAAAGGTGGGTAGAATTATTTTTTCTCCAGATAACACAAAGGAACTTAGTAGCAGATGAGCAGATGACTCCAATAAGCCAAGTTATTGTTCCGGGTCTTTACTCCTTCCCTGGTGACGGGATCACCCACTCACCTGCGTGCACGTGAAATTGCAATTCCCCTTTGACACTGGGCTTACCCAGGTGACATATCTGACATGCTAGCCGATAGGAAGCCAACAGAGACTTAGGCTGTACTTTCCCTGGTGGTTGTTTACTACTTCTATGAGATAACTTTTTCAGGTTGTGCACGTGTGCCACCGAAATTCTGTGATTAACAATCACTTAGGGTGATTGTTACCAAGCTTAAATGAAAAACCAAGTCAGAATTCAAACCTAAGTCAAAAAATACATGATCCGGGGCTGGAGAGATGGCTTAGCGGTTAAGCGCTTGCCTGTGAAGCCTAAGGACCCCGGTTCGAGGCTCGGTTCCCCAGGTCCCACGTTAGCCAGATGCACAAGGGGGCGCACGCGTCTGGAGTTCGTTTGCAGAGGCTGGAAGCCCTGGCGCGCCCATTCTCTCTCTCTCCCTCTATCTGTCTTTCTCTCTGTGTCTGTCGCTCTCAAATAAATAAATAAATAAAAAATGAACAAAAAAATATAAAAAAAAAAATCCATGATCTTTCTTTCTGTGACATACTACTACAGATTCTAAACCTTGTTCAATTCTTGCTTGATATATGGCAAATTGTGTTGAACTAAAAGAAACACTGAACAAATTAATCCTTGCCATCCTTTTCTCTCTTCTCACGGTGGCCTCCCATGCATAAATATCCCAGCTGGGCCAGTCTACATCATAAAACTTAGGTGTGTTACAGCTACTGCAGTACAAGTTTCGCCCTGGACCTCTAAAACTGGATTCAGTGTGGTCACGATAAAATGAATTTTGTGCAGTAATGTTGACTAGTAGGATATAAAGAATTATGTTTATTAAAGATCCTAGTAGGGAGATAGTTATGGTACTCAATTTTTCTTATATTTTTATTTTTGTGAGGCAAGGTTTTACTGGGTTAAATAAAGATAGAAAAGAAAAAGAAAAAAGAAAGAGGCTGGTGCACCAGGTCTGCATCCCAGAGGTCTGGGTTTCAGGATGAAGTCCCAAACTGCTGGGAATGTCAGCTTGTATTGGAGAAAACCACAAGATGTTCATTGTAAAAACGGGACGGAAGTTAAAATACAAATATAGGCAGAAATGGGGCAACAAACATTCTATGCTACGTAATCACAAAGGTTTTTAGAAAGAGAGAGGTACAGGAAGGTCGTGGTACCTTGCACAGAGGGGTCATCCCATTTCTTAGATAACAGAAAACACCTGCATTTTACTATAAGGCCTGTGGTGCCAATTCCTGAAACATCTCCTTCAGCTGTCAGGAAGATTAGCTTGGGTGGTGGCCTCCATTATGTGTGCCTAAAGACAAGGGCTCACAGGAGGATGTTTAACCAGGTCTATTGTGTCCCTTTGCATTGCCATTTCCCCCTCTGATATGACATTAAGTCAATCACTGACTCATGAAGAAAAGTGTCTCGGGTGTTTTTATCTAAGGGAGTATATTGCATCCAAAATACCATGAGTTTAACAGAACTTACTTTATTCTTTATTTTTGAGAGAGAGAGACTGGACAAGCCAGGGCCTTTCAGCCGCTGTGGTGAACTCCAGACATGTCCGCCCCCTTGTGTGCATGTGTAACATTGCATGCTTGCGTCACATTGAATACCACATAAATGGGACTTGGAGATTCCAACAAGCACGTTCTTAGGCTTTGCAAGCAAGCACCTTAACCACTAAGCTATCGCTCCATCCCAGTTATGGTATTCTAAGCAATAAGATATTTTTTGCTGGTTCACATGTAAAGGCTATGCATGAAGAAAGAATAGAAGAACATTTAACTGTCATATTGATTGCCCCAACACTTTTGGAAAGCACAGCGGTAGGTTTTAGGAATCCAGCCTGTCCTAACCACAGCCATATTGATTTGTCTTAGTACAATGATTGTCTCTGAGTCACTCTGGTCTCTTCCCCACCCAATGATGGTCCACACTGCTTCCCAGCATACTATAGATAAACAGACCATCAAAGTGGTTTGTGGAGTTTGGCACCTGGATCCTACCATCCTCAGCATGTGCCAGACATCCTTGTTACTTGCTTGAGACAATCCAGATATGTTCCAGCTTAGATGCAAGTGTTTTTTATTCTGACCACTCTGTAGAACCTCCATCTGACCAAAACACTGTCAGTGTTCCTGCTGGTTTTGACCATTTCTGTATGGGCCCATCAGATTGCACTCTGTGTGATCCAGATCCATCTGACTATGTCGTCAGTCTCACAGCATCTTGCATCCAATTCTCACTTACCAGGACTAGGTTTTTATGAGAACACAGAAGAAATTTTGTCAGTATTTCCTTTACTCACCTTTATATGGTTTCACTTGTTACAACAATCATATATCAGTTTTTGCACATTATTTACTTTTTTATTGCTTGTAAAGAATGATGTCACTTTATGACATTTTTCAGACAAAATTTGTTTAGGTTTCCCTCCCCTCCTTCACCCCCTCCCCACCATAGCCCCCTCTCAGTTTTCATGCTACATGTGTCCTTTTGTCCTCCCCCACTTTCTCATCACCTCTTGTTCCCTGCTTAGAGTCTCCTATCTAATTTTGTAGCCTATACCAAATCTCATATCCCTTTGTTGATATACATAAAAATATTAAAAGTCTCATATCCCCCATTTGCATACATACAAACATTAAAAGTATCATATCCCTTATCTACATGCCTACAAATGTCAGGAGCCTCAGATTATTTCCTTGAATGCTCCTCTACTCTCCCCCCTCTGAGTTCTCCTTCTGACATCTCCCTCAGGATAAGCATGCTGTAATGGCTGATCTCCCATAGCTGTCTGAGGCTCATTTATTTTTCTTTATTCTTTCTCTCAAGTCTTCTTACATAGCCTCTATTGATATGTCTTTAATTTTGGTCAGTCTTGTTCCTGCCATTTCAAATTATCTCTTGAGAACCCTTTGGTAGTTGTTTTCCTTCAGTTATGTACTTTTCAACTCCATAATTTCCATTTGTTTTTTTTTTCTCATTTCCATCCTAAGTTAATATTCATTATTTGATATGACATTGGGTTTCTAACTCCCTTTACATTTGAACTCATAGTTGACTTTGCTTGTATGAACAGGTTTCTATATTGACCATCCTGAAGCTTTATGCTATTAAAATATGTTATTTGGTCACTCTCAAATGCAGATTGTATGGCATTTTTTCCCTCCAGTGTATGGGCTGTGTTTTCCAATTTCTTTCCTATTTCTCAGATGGAAGCTGAACATTTTAGATAGTAAATTATAGCTGTGGATACAGGTAGCCCTTTCAAGGCTTTTAGTTTTTTATGTACTTATTAGTTGTTTAGAGGCTGGCTGGATTTAGTATGTTAAGCCTCTGGTGTTGCTCTCCAGAAAGGTACAGATTCAGGTAAGCCCACGGAACCCTAGGATGACAGGGTTCTGGTCATCTTTCTTTCCTCATGTCTTCCAGTTTCCACTAGTTGTCTCCCATTATCCTCCTGTCTTCCCCAGTTCCCCAAGCTAAAAATTATCCTATAAATTAATTTAAATCAAGTTAGATTCCTAAGGTTCATGTTTGAAATTTCTTCTGATTCCAAAAGGGCTCTTCTCCAACTCCCTTGTGCAAGCAAGTTAGCTGGCCACCAGCCTAAGCTGATTCATTGTTAAGTTCACTTATCAACTGTCACTCACCATAACAGCCAAACTCTACTGCACTTGGAAGAGTCCTTAAGTTTGAACTTCTCCACACCCCATGGCAAATGAAATCAGCTGCTCTGGGAAGAGATTAGGAGCTACCTGTTCTGTGGCCAGCTTCTATCCCAGACCAAATCTCTAGGACATCTCTGGGGCATGGGGTGGGTATGACCCTCTGGCTACTCTCTTTCTGGAAGCTGATGATTGATGAATGAGATGTAATAGACTGAGGTGTTGATGCCTGCATATTCTGACTTGGAAACACACCTTATAAGCTGGGGAAAAGAGAATAGAGACTATGATATCTTCAACCCACCCTGGTCCAAGATGCAGGCTGAGCAGAAGGAAGTTCTTGGCTGGGATTCAGTCTCAGCATCAGACAGATGAAGACAAAAAAATGTGGAGATTCTGTTCCTCCCAAGAAGATGAACCACTGGCAGTAAGGAAGCAGAGGTCCCTGTATTCTTGGAGTGCAGCCTTTAATTTACTGAGCAGACAAGATGAAGAAAAGAGAATAAGAAGGAAAGAATCTTGATTCACATCCCACAGACTGACCATATACTCTCTGTAATAGATTTATTCATTTGCTGTTGACCACTAGGATCATTTCCAAAGGTTTCTGGAGGTTTTCTTTTTCCTCTACTGGTGAGTGGGTTTGTAGAGTTCTGTATATTTCCACCAGAAGTTTATCTCCATTCACTAGTTTTGTTTAATGTGTGCAATTAATGAATTCATAAAATGATAAGAAAATATCATTATATCATTATACCCACAAATCAGTTCTTCTCTCAACCCTGTTCAGGAGAAGCCTATTTTTGGCAGTGGCAGGTGGTCAATACAGAGAATCATAACTGGTCAAGTGCTAAAAATAAGTGACAGATGAAAGCTCAGCCAACATGGAACATATGCATCATCCCCTCCAGAGCTCAGCTAACACAAAGGATGGGACAGAAATAATGTAAGAGCTAGAAGATGGGGAGGCATACTGTTGAGCTCAGGAGTCTGGGCATGGTAAGGCCATTGTAGTCACAAACTTATGGCCACTGTAGATTACTGCATAAGACCTGCATATGATGGGGCCAGTAAACACTCGGTTATAGATAGAGGAGGGTCTTTGGAGGCCACAGCCCTCCCTAAAGAGCTAATGGCAGTTACCAGTTCCTCGGGGTGGGGAGTCATCTTCTGTGGCATAGCCACTGGTAAGTAATGATAAGAAAGAAGTACATGATGGAAAATGGAATTTCAAAGGGGAAAGTCGGGGGGAGGGAGGGTATTACCATGGGATATTTCTTATGATCATGGAAAATGTTAACAAAAATTGAGGAAAAAAATGAATAAAATAAAGAAAGTAGTACAGTGAGATTGCCAGAAATAAGGGAGGATCATGTGAGAGACGCATGATAAAAATGTAATACATTGTCAAGAAACAGATAACATGTATGTTTTTAAAAAAGATCTAGACTATTTTGTACCCAGATCTGTTCAGGTATAAATGTAAAAACAGAGGCCTAAAGTCACCAGTTCAGTCATCCCACTTGTTAGCTGCAGAGCTTAGACTCACATCAGTTGATAATTCACACTAGCGTTCTTCTGCTTACATCATCCCTGACCCTCTGCTCCTCCATCCAACTTCCAGTACAAGTAGAAAAGACTCTTTCTAGTACTCACCACACCTTCATTAGTACTGATAACATGATGTATGGTTTCCTGTTACTCTTCTGCTACTTGTTACTCCAGGGAGACTGTGGCCATTTACCAAACACAACCATATTACCAGCCATTATAAAATAATATTCATCCTGTACTGCATTCAGTGAGAAAGATTGTAAAATTAATACATTTATGTGGACAAGAAATGTCTGTGTCTTTCCTGGGTAGAGGGAGATGTGATTGTTATAAAAAGTGCCTGTGGCACAGAGAAATTTTAGGTCAGGCAAAATGACCTTGTGGCTCTCTTAGGACAGATACATGTCATTATACATTGGTAGAAACTCACAGAATTACAAAAGCAAGAGCCACACTAATGTAAGCTCTAGGCTGGGGTGGGAAATGATGTGCTAGTGTGTAGGTTCATCAATGCGCCTCTCTGGGGGGGGGGACTGTTTATTTAGGGACAGACTTTATATGTCTGGGAAAGGAAAAAAAGGGAAACCTCTTTTTTTCTGTAAACCTAAACTTATCCTACAAGAATTAAATCTTAAAATGAGAATGTCTTCCTAACAGCCCAGAAGAGATGCATCAAATGTGTTTACAGGTTGAAATACAAGTGCAAATTAAACTCACTTTGAAATATTGTGGCATCCCTATTGGATTATTACTTGTCTCATCACTGTGGCCAAATACCTGGCATAGGAAAACTTGGAAAGAAGGAAGGAAGGAAGGAAGGAAGGAAGGAAGGAAGGAAGGGAGGGAGGGAGGGAGGGAGGGAGGGAGGGAGGGAGGGAGGGAGGGAGGGAGGAAAGAAGGAAGAAAGGGATGGTATATTTTGGCTTACAGTTTAGGTTATAAGTAGAAAACACAGTAGCATGAGTTTGCCTTGAGACTTATTCACACCTTCCAGATCAGGGAGAGAAAGCTTAGCCAGAAGTAAGGCTAACTTAGAACCCTCAAGGTTCAGCCACCAGTGTTCCCAATTTCTTCCAGCTTAGCTCTACTTCCTTCAGGTTCCACAAACCCCCAAAACAATATCACCAGCTGGACATCAAGTGAGCCTGTGAGGATTATTTTAAATCCAAGCCATAACACGGTGCCATAATCGCTAACACAGCAAAGAGAAGCCATACGCCAAGTGTTGGCCAGGACAGGGAACAACCAGAACTGCTGGGTGATTTGATATGTGTTACAACCACTTGGAAACCTATTTTTCTATGTCTGCTAAACTTGAATGCATGCTAATTAGAAACCCAAGAATTCCACTCTGAGATATGTATCCTGCCAAATACAGATGCATATTCACCAGGACAGTACAGAGTACTTGTAGCAACAAGACTGAAAAAGAGAAAAGTTGGAAATGACTCAACCCTACTGCTCCCCAGAAAGCAATACTAGTTTCATGATATTTGTTGAGAAGCTCTCAGGTTCATCACAAAGCAGGAACATGGGAAGGGAATTGGACAGAAAAAGAGAGGTTGGGCTAGAATGCAGTCCCATGGCCTGGGTTGACTCCAAAGGGATCCCTGAGCCTGGGGCAGCACATTGGGATCAGGGGTCAGACCCTCCAAATCCCCTCATGTCAACAATGTTAAATATGCTTATCTGAACAAAGGATGTGACATTGAGCAATGCAGTCCCCCTCGGCCAAAAGAGCAGGAGAAATTATCTTTCAGTTCTGATGTGGGACTCTGGGTGGGGCAAAACAATAGAAGGATAAGTATGGTGAACAAATTAAGGAAATTTCACCCAAGGAAATACAACACAGTAATGAAAATAAACTTCACAAGATATCCTGATGAGGAGATGGAGCATGTGGTCAGATTCCATACATGCACGGTTCAAGAGCAGACATGACAGGTCTGTGAGGAGAATGGTAGTTACTTTGGTAAAGAGTTGGAAGAAGGAGAGGCCTCTGTAGGGAATTGCTCATAGTCCATTTCTACCTGAGTTCTGGGGACCCATAGTGAATACCTAAGGAAAGCCAGTGAGCTTCACTTAAAAAAAAAAAAGAGAGAAGAGAAAGGTTATTAATAAACATGTGGGCAGTGGGAAGGGGAATCAATATGTAGTATAAGCAAGAAATCACTCGGATCCTGTGTCCTAAGATCAAGCTTTTCCATTTGAGTCCTTCCTCTCAGCTGTGAGGTTCTGATGGGCTAGGGCACTGTTGGAAGTGAGAGCACACAACCAGAAGAATTAGAGTGCCCTGAGTTTTCATGCTCATCACCCTTCCTTCTGTTACCTCTGAGCAAAACTTCAGCCTGCATGGGGTCCAGGCAGCACTGGAGGAGACTCAGAGGTGCTGTCTTGAATGCAAATCAAGAGAGAATAAAACAGGAGAATCTGCTCATGGTCCACTTAACCATCTTACTGCAGCAAGGTAGCCCCCATTAAAGGAGCATTTTATTTATGTGGCACGGAGGCCCTAACCATTCCAGCTAATTGGAATACCACTGTATAGCCAGGTCCTCGACTTCTCTAGAATCATTCCTTGAGTCATGGCCCCTTTAATCTTATTTAAACTAAAGATAACTCTGCTTTGTTGGACAAAATGCATCTGGAATACAGAATTATAAGAGAGAATGGGCCCAGATGGCAGAGGTATTTAAGGAAATACAGTTTCCAAACTGGGAATTTGTCACCCCTCTGATTTCATTTATATGATTTGCCAGTCCCCTCCCTCTGCTGTGACCCTTAAAAACTACTCAAGTAGCAAGGGAATTGTGCAATGTAGTCATGGTAACTCCAAACCTCACCATGCTACACACACACACACACACACACACACACACACACACACAAACACACATACACACACATACTTCTACCACCAGCTGCAACTCCAATAATGACTTATATCCTAAACATGAGCTAAAAATAACTACCAAAGTTGTATGAACCACCACATGTTGTGTTTTTCTGTCACTATATCTGATTACTATTCACACCAAAGGTAAAAATCAAAAATGGGATTTGGTGGCAGATTGCTTGCAATTGAGGGCTTTCTTTTCAATGAGAATGAGGAATTCATACATTTCCTTCACTGCTAAAATGAGACTTGAAATTGAAGGTGGTTTTAAAGATGTGCCCTTTCTTGAGTGTTTTCACTTTCCCTGCAGTAATAATTATTCTTGGCTAATCATGTTGGTTTTTAAGGAAGGTAATTAGTGCTTTCAACACTATAATTGGATTTCCCTGAAAGCGAAGACCTGCATTCTACCACCCAGGTCCCCGTTATTTGACCAAGAACTGAATCTCAATTAGAGGAAGTAAGAATTCCCCTGTGTGTTCTTATAAGATTGCACCTGAGTTGGGGTTGCCAGTCCCCAGGAGAAGACTTTTGGGGACATGAATGAACAGAGCCACATTCAGGGGTTGGATACCAAGTCGGAGCTATACACCTTGCTTGTAGACAAGAGGAATCTTTGCTCTGCAGAAGTGTGAGGAAATTGAAATCCCAAAGCCTATGTTTTATATAAAGTCACCTCTGAAGAGTCAAAGAACTCCTGAGAAAGAAGTATTGTCAATAAGGAAAAGCTACCTGCTGCAGGCATTTGCCACACTCCAGAGCAAAAGAAGGGGAAAGCACCAGCACCTCACTGCTCTGTGTGCTCTCTGCTTCCTATGGTGACATGCGGAATTGAAAACGCTCTGCAGGGGCCTCTCCTCACTCTTAGTCTCTAGCCTGTGTTACCCAGAGTAGGACCTGAGATGGTTTTCCTCTGGGAGAGTGTGATAGTTAACCTCAATTGTCAGCTTGGTTGGGTCAGGAATCAACTAAGAGATAGGCCTCTGGGCTAGCTGGTGAAGGTATTTCCAAAATGGTGAACTGAGAGATGAAGACTCCCCTCCCCCACAGTGGGCAGCCCTTCTGGCAGAAGCCAGGTATCAAGTAACCTGAAAGGAAAGCAGGGCTACTTTTGCCTGCCTGTGTTTACTCCTTGCTAGTGTCACTGACATGCATCGCTGACATCAGAACCCAGCGTCTTCAGCCTTCCAACGTGGACAAAAGACCAGCAGCTGGCCAGGAATCCTCCAGCCCTTCAGCATCAGATTGGGGCTGCTGAGGCATCCAGCCTCATGGACAAAGGAGCTGATGAGTTTCTAGCCTCTTCAGCATAAAGACAGCCATTCTCGGACTGCCCAACCTAGTAATACATTCCCTTTGTAAAATATATTAGTTCAAGTGACTCTATTGTCCTCTAAAGAACTCTGACTTACTAGAGAGTGATTCCAAGAATTGAGAAACACAGGGCCATGTAGGCTGCTAAAGAAACTCAGTATCAGGATATACTGGAATGATCTACACAGCCCTCTGTGGTAGTTTGAATCAGATGTCCCCCACAAAGTCATCTGTGTTTTGAATGCTTGGTCCCCAGCTACTGGTAATGTGAGAAGGAGCCTTGTTGGAGGAAATGAGTTGCTGAAAGGGGGGCTAAGGAAGCCTTATATGCAGCTCCTCATTATCAGAGATCAGCTCATTCTTTCTTTCTTTGTTTGTCTGTTTATTACTTGTAAGGAGAAAGAGAGAGGGGAGAGAGAAAGAGAATGGACATCACAAACAAACTCCAGATGCATGAGCCACTTTGTGCATCTGGCTTTATGTGAGTAATAGGGAATTGAACCCAAGCCATGAGGCCTTGCAAGCAATGCCTTCATGAGCCCTCGACTCATTCTTGTGCTACTATTTTCCACCTGATGTGGAAATATTGTAATGCCCATTCTCTGCTCATACCATGCTGTCCCCTGACATCATGAAACTTCCCCTTGGGAGTGTAAACCAAAATAAACCATTTCCTCTCATCATCTTCTTTGGGTCAGATGCTTTTTCCCAGTAACACATAGAAAATTAGTGCCAGATCAGAGCATGGTGCCACATGCCTTTAATCCCAGCACTTGGGAGGCAGAGGTAGGAGAATCACCATGAGTTCAGGGCCACCCTGAGACTATGTAGTGAATTCCAGGTCAGCCTGGGCTAGAGTGAGACCCTACCTCAAAAAAAAAGAAGAAAAGAAGGAGGAGGAGGAAGAAAGAAAAGAAAATTAGTGCCAGAGTGGGTTGGTTGCTGCTCAAAAACTGACCACATGGCTTTTGGAATTGGCTTGCGAGGTAAATATGGAAGGATTTGAAACCTTAAACTAAAAGATGCCTTGCAGTTCTGTAAGAACAGTCTGCAGAAATAACTGTGGACTACATAGACTTGTCTTATGAGGGGAAAAATAACTTTGTCAGACTTGGGCTAGAGGCAGTTTGTGTGAGAGGCTAGGTGTGCTCTGCCCATGTCCTGAGAACTTGAGCAGAGTTGAGTTTAGAAGAAATGGACTGGTGACCTGGCATGATCAGAAAGATATGATACATAAACACAGGAAAGATTGAGGCCAGAGACTGTAGCATGCTTCAGCTGTAATAGTTTGAGAGATTACCACCCTTAAGACTGGGCCAGCTGTTCTGTATTAGGACAGTAGAAAGAAGGCTGAACTTTTCCTGCTCTTCAAAGTCAGCTTTATTCCTCCCTGAATTAATAAATTTGGATAGTGATATTGCAACATAGTGTCTTGTTTGGTTTTGGAAATGGCCACTGGGCAAGGTGAGGCTACATTGTTGGAGTCCCTGAGTAGAGGCCCTAGAAGGCTATGGCATGGAACCATGGGTTGCAGTGGAGACCACAGAATTTTGGAGATGCCAGGACTATGGGACAGCCCAGGAGAGAGGTTTGGGATGGAATTTTCTCTAGGCAGCCCAGCTGGATGGGGAACTTAGAGCCCCAGAGACTGTCTCAGGTTCAAGATGTCAAACTTGGAGCTGCAAGATTTGATGTTTGTTTCCTTGTTTTAGATCTTGCATTTGCTCAGCCTTTCTGTGCTATGCCCAATGCCTTCTTTTCAGTGGGAATGTTTACTCTGTGCATTATCTGTATACAACTTGGTTGTGATTTTGTAGACTCACAGTTAAGAGACTTTGGACTATGGGAACGCTTGAATACTCTTAGTATTGGTAAAGACTATGGGGTCTTTTAAAGTTGAACTGAATGCATTTTTCATCATGAGATAATCATGAGTCTATTGGGGCCAAGGACAGAATGTGCTGGTGTGAATCAGATGTTCCCCATAAGCTCATATGTTTTGGAACACTTAGTCCTCAGTTGTTAGCAATATGAGAGGTGAAGACTTACGCTGGAGGAGATGTATTGCTAGAGGCAGTGTTTGGGGTTTTATAGCCAGCTTGCCAAAGCTCAGTTCACTGTCTTCTGCTTTCATCCACTTGTTGTGGAAAGATTGTGATGTCCAGCCTCTGTTCATGCCAGGCTTTGCCCTGCCATTATGAAGCTTCCCCTCAAGACTGTAAACTAAATCAACCCTCTTTTCCCATCAACTGCTTTGAGTCAAGTGTTTTTTCATCCTAACAGTGTGAAGCTAACTACAATACCTTCACTCTGGGGCCACATCACTGTGAACTGTGAAACTGAATCACCTGCAAGGGTAAGAAAAAGAAGGCGTAAGTCCACTGGATTTTCTCCATTCTTGATCTGGGTCCATAGACTCCCCCACCACTTTACAGGACTGTATTTGCGACTATGAGCAGTTCTTCAGGCATGTCATGCTATCTTTTGATAACCCACATCTCCAAGGCAGGAAGCCAGAGGTCCATCCTGATTGAGGCTTGTCAGTGTCTATGTGACTGATGCCCGTGGCAACAACCAATAACCGGCCGGCATGTAGGCAGACACGGGCCTGGCTGAATCCTGGGTGATTTCTTGAGTGGCAATTTCCTTCTTGAGCATCTTTTCAGCCATTGTAATGTGTATAGCTTCCAGACATGTGAAACTGCCTGCCTTCTTGCTCATCTTCCCTTCCTCTGACCTGCTGGGTTACGTGGCCCGTGGTCCAAGTGCTGTACCTTTTTGGTCTCCCCTTGGAAGAATCACACACTCCAAACACTCTGCTTCTGCATTCCTGGAATTCCTCAGGATGACCTCTTTTTCCTTCTGTGCACCACCTGCTGACCCCTTCCAACTTGGCCTTGCTCCATGCTCTGGGCTTCTCACCTTCTGTCTCCTTGCAGCCTCACAATAAAAGTCAGCCTCTCCCCACATCCCCCCCCCCACTATCACTAGCATGTCTCCCTTTCAGCTTCCTTTCTCCTAGAGAAACCCATATGCAGTGCAAGTTAGATCTGAGAATTTGATGCAGATATATTATTGATTTTGTGATCAAGACTATTCAAATCACTGGTAGTCTGTTATTTTACTTGTTGAAATTCCTTTAACAAAATTAGTAAGTAGACATTCTTTAATATAAGAAGACTTGTTTAAAGAAAATGAATACATAGTGTCCAAACCATGAAGACCTATAGAAATTCTACTGATATCTCAATAAAACTCTAGTGCCATTATTTGGGGTGGGGGGAAGAAAAGTATAATCTGCTGAATTTCATCTAGTCTCTCTACATCTATTTTCCATGTGAGATACTCCAATTTCCTTCCACCATTTCTTTATTTGGAAGTGACCTATGAATATACATTTCTTATGTTTTTAAATCTCCTATAAATTGGGCTATATTTATAGTCTTAGCCCATGTTTCTTAGTGCTGTCTCCAGGTTGTGGGTACAACTGTAAATCCATCCATTGTAAGTTGGAAATATCAGATACAGAAAATGCACTTAATATACCTCACCTCAGCCAGTGGCTCCCTGAGAGCTTCTGCTCACTGCCAATGCCCACCATTACAACCAAAAGTATAATCATACCACATAACCAAGAGGGTAGGAAAAAATAAAAATTCAAAGTATACTTAATGATCAGTATGTGTTGTTTCCACACTATCACAAACTTGAAAAAAATCATAAGTCAAACTATGGTAAGTGGTACGGTTGTTCAGTGAGGAAACAGCTATGTATGATTTCCAATTCCTTTATTTGGGTCACATTATTGCCTATAAATGTTTTCCTTCCACTTGCTTTGGTCTCCCACTTTGATGTCAATGTACCACACAAAGCCCTGGGATATGGCCTTTCCTCATACTCAATATTCCTAAGACTGCTTCCTTAGAATCTACATCCACCTGCAGCTTCCTCACTCACATAGCTTCTGTGCATGGCCAGGGAATGTCCCAGCAACTGATCTCTGGCTTGGTATGGTCTTCCCCAAGTGTGCCTACATTCAGTCTCTACGCTCCAGTCAAAAGAATTCTGCCACATAGACCATCTGGAAAGGCTTCCAGAAAACACACCAGGACTCCCACTCAGACCACCTCCAAGTCCCTCATCTATCCATCTCTTCTGGTCTCCTTTATCTGGATGCCAACCTGTAGATGAGGAATATTCTGGAAATCGTGTGGCTCCTTCAGAAAAGATATAGAGTAACCCAGTTTAGTTCTTCCACTACAGATCATGGAACTCTTTCTACTGCGTATATCCAGGGAGAATTACGTGTACTGAATGGATAAAACATGAAATTCAGCGACTACTTGCAGAACTTCACTGCTCAGTCTGCCTGCTTTTCTGAGTACTCACATAATCTTTACTTTCGTTCTTTCTGTTTCTTCTTTGACAACTTGATTCCTAAGCATGCTTACCATGACATTTTGGGATCCTTTCACCATTTTCTCAAAAAAAAAAAATCACCTTTGCTTTACTCAAAAAAATATGAAACATTTTTTTACTGTGGAGCTATAGATTTAAGGGATGATAGGGTGGTATGGACAGCTAATATTTATAGCTATCCGATGAGAAGAACCTCAAAGCTTCCCTTCTTGCCAACCTTTCACCTCCAGAAAGTGGTTTCTCTGGTTATCCTCTTTAAGCTCCATTGATGTGGCTAAGTGCAATTTTCTATCATCACATTGTCAGTATCTCAGCTAAGATCTGCATATAAAACTCAACTCCATTTTCTCTGTGAATACTTCATTTTCTTTCTCCTTAAAGTTAATCCTGAGGCCATATTTCCTTCCATGTCATGCTTACAGATCACCTTCTACTTACTTGCGCTCTCTGCAGAAGGTGCTGGTTGCTCATCAGCAAAATCAACCCTGTCAGGTGTCGCCTGATACCACATCACTAATATCCTGCCAAGATCTTGCACACAGGAAATTCTGGTCTGTGTTTGAGTTTTGTGTGCATTTCTAAATGGGCACTATTGTGATCCTACACAGATAAAATTTGGAGGGATGCTCCAGCCATTTTGTCTGCCATTTCTAGGCAAGGCATGTCCACAATGGCTTTCAACAAAGGGTTACTAAAGCCACAAGTTCCCCAAAAGTAAAAAGAAGATGACCTTATTTCAAACATGAATGTATAAAAAGCCTGAAGAAACCCCAAGCTCCTTCATAAAACATCTTCTGGCATCATCTCCACATTCAGATATATCCTTTAAAAAAAAAAAAGCGAGGAATACTAGACATTTCCCCAAAGCTATTTTACTCCACTGGATAAACTAGGAGGCACAGCTAACCAACCCTGGAAAGAAATCCTGCTTTGCATGTTCAAGGTAGCTGCTGCCCTCTAGTGTCCATATACTAATAAAGCAATAAGCATGCTTGGGCTAAACACAACTTCACAAAATTTTTCTAGTTAGCACCCTTCCTCAGCACCCTTGGCAGGTAGCTTGGAAGGCACCATCAGAAGAGCTTCCTCCATGGAGTTGATCACTGTGACTTCCAAGACTTCTGTGCAGCAAGTTCACACTGTACCCCATACCTGGTGAACTACTGAAAGGCTGCATGCTGCTTCACCACCACCCTCAGCCCCAAGTGCCAACACAATCTCTCCAGAGTAAGGTTCTTCCTCTGGACCCAAGGTTCTCTGTCTCCACAACCCAGTAACTAAGTCTTTAAAGGTGAGCAAAGCGAGGCCTATAGATACTTACCAAGAGCTATGGGTGCAATGTGTTGGATCAATGTCTATTAAACTGACTCCTTTGAATATGGACTGGTCTTCACATTCAACCAGTGTCTGTCCACCCATCATTTATGATCACCTACTCATCCCAAACACTCTGCTAATCATGATGCAAAGGAGAAAGGAGGGGCTATTAGTGACAGTCATATGGAGTCCTCTACCCTTGACATGGTATCTAATCTGAGGAATACCATCCAGGTGGTCCAGAAACACTGGTGCTGACAACTACCCTCCACATGGGCTCACTGGGAGTGAAGCCAGTGGTGTTACTATGCTGGATCCAGCCCACTGGTGACAGCTCTGTCCTTGGCCTCAATTCTGAAGAGCAATGTGATCTTTGGTAAGTTTTTTTCACCTGTGTTTCAAGGTTCATTTCTAGAGAGCAAAAGGTCATCATAGGTCATTTCAAGGACTAAAGGAAATGGTCTATGGAGGTCCTTGTAGTCCTTGATATATAGTAAATTTTCATTAAGTGTTGGCTAATGTCTAGATTAAGAAGAGTTAAATATTATATTTTATTTACTTTATTAAGACTTTGCTTATTGCTGTGCCAAAATACATGACAATTCAAGAATGAAAAGTTTGGGCTGGAGAGATGGCTTAGTGACTAAGACACTTGCCTCCAAAGCCTAAGGACCCAGGTTCAACTCCCCCGGAACCTATGTAAGCCAGGTGCACATCGTGGCACATGCCTTTGGAGTTAGTTTGCTGTGGCTGGAGGCCCCACCATGCCCATCTTCTCTCTCTCTCTCTCTTTTTCTCTCTTTAATAAACATAAATTTAAAGAAAAAAAAAGAGAAAGGAAGGGTTTATATAAGCTTATAGCCCAAGGGGATAGAAGTCACCGTGGCAGGGAGACAAGATAATGCAACAGGAGCATGAAGCACTTGGTCTCATTCAACCCATAGTCAGGAAGAAGAGAGAGACGAATGGTGATGATCAGCTCATTTTCTCCTTTTTACTCTGTCCTGGACCCCCAGCCCATGCATTGGTGCTGCCCACATTCAGTGTGGGTCTCCCCACCTCAGTTAACCTAATTGAGAGACTCCCTGATAGACATGCTCAGAGATTCGTCTCCTAGGTGATTCTAGATCCTGTCAAGTTGATAATCTTCAACATCAAATTCACTAATCACCAAATCAAAACTTGCTACTTTCATGTAGCAAAAAAAAAAAAAAAAAAAGGATAGATGATCACAGGATTTCAATTTCCTCAAAATATTCCAAGGAGAATATACTCAAAGGGAGAGAGGACATGGAGCATGACAGTGACAGAGGACCCCACTGTGACTCTGGCTGCATGGACAGTGGACAGTCACTGCACTCACTGTGGGTGGCATTATTCACCTACTAGTGTGAACATCTCTGCGTGGATGTATGGTCAAATCAATGCAGGTAGTTGTCACATCGTTGTGAATTGATTCATGGGTCCCTTTGCCTAATACTTGCAGACTTCTTCATGGCTCACAAAACGTGACATTTTAGCCACCCCACCTGGCCATGGGATCTCGAGAGTGTACCATATGACATAAGAATAAAGCAAAACTGCCTTTTAATTATCTCAACTTGAAGGTACTAAAGAAAAAAAATTACCAGGCTTCACCCCTGTCTTCCACTGGCTTGAGTCAGCACATTTCATTGGCAGCAATAGTGCTGCAAATTCCTTTTTTGGCTCCATCATGGTGGGAAGAAAGATTTTAAAAGGTTGGAAACAGAGAGGGTAATACCATATCTGTAATAAGCAAGCAGAACAGAGGGGTTGGGGAAAGCATGATACACAAGGATGACCCTGAGTTCAGATCTCCAAAACCACATAAAGTCCTAGAGTCTGGAATCCCAGTACACCAAGGGTGAGAAGAGAGGTGTGGACAGGAGAATCACCCAGATTCCCAAAACCACATAAAGTGCTAGACTCCGTAATTCCAGTAATCGAAGGGTCAGAAGAGAGGTGCAGATGAATAACCCAGATCCCTAAAACCACATAAAGTCCTAGCGTCTATAATCCTAGTATATCAAGGGTGAAAAGGTGTAAACAGGAGAATCACCCAGAAGCTTGGCAGCCAACTAGCCTAGTGAATGCAGCATGGTGAAGAATGAGAAACCCCGTCTCAGACAACTGGAAGGTAAAATTTTTGTCCAAACTCTACAAGCACATGCCCACTCACACACCTGAGCACACACATTGACATGCACCAAAAATAAAATAAGAAAGCAGATGGGGACCATGTCTGAACATAATCAGTTGGAACAAGAGAAGAGGGACAAGGGAGGACATTGAGGGAGAAGAATTCATGAGAACAAAGTATAATAACACAGATGCAAAGATGTCATAATGCAACCATGATTTTGCATGCTGTCCTAAAAGATTTAAAAACTACCCTCAAACACCTTATTTAGCAAGCTGCCCTTCTTCACATGTCACAGGACTATATTCCTAAAGGCACCTGGGTACCTGAGGAGACTCTCTTAATCTTGTCCCCAGCACCACCATTCCAGAAGCTTCTTGCTGTAGCAGGCACTGCTACTCAACACATCTAAAATGGTATAGGCTGTGTCCCACCTAATCAAAGAACTAAGAGAGTTGTTTTTATAGTTGTTTTATAATTGCTGGAGAAATGATTCAAAGCCACTTTCCAGACATCAGGGGAGAGTAGGTATTGTCACAGCTCTGGCTTGGATGTGGTTGGCCCCAGGCCCACCAAAGCAAATGCTCGATCCCAAGCACAATGGTGCTTTAAGATGACAGGAACTTTAAAAGGGTAGATCATGGTGGGAAGTGACTGGCTCATGATTACTCTGGAGAAGGGATTCATGCTGGTCTCCCAGAGTGGGTTATCATGAAAGTGAGTATGTCCCTCCCACAACGTGACCTATCTCTCACCTTATGACATCATCTGCCATGAAGTGACACTGAGAAGACACTCTTGTCAGACACTGGCATCGTGTTGTCTAGACTTTCCAGGCACCAAAAGCTTTTAACTTACCCAGCTTCAGACATTCTGCTAAGGAAACCCTCAGTGGACTGAGACAGTCATGCACTCCTGGGTACCTTTTCCTCTCTTAAAAATTGGCATCTAAGGGCTGGAGAGATGGCTTAGCGGTTAAGTGCTTGCCTATGAAGCCTAAGGACCCCGGTTCGAGGCTCGGTTCCCCAGGTCCCACGTTAGCCAGATGCACAAGGGGGCGCATGCATCTGGAGTTCGTTTGCAGAGGCTGGAAGCCCTGGCGCGCCCATCCTCTCTCTCTCCCTCTATCTGTCTTTCTCTCTGTGTCTGTTGCTCTCAAATAAATAAATAAATAAATAAATAAAAATTTAAAAAAAAAAAAAAAAAAAAAAAAAATTGGCATCTAAGACCACCTCCCACCACAGGGAATGCAACCTGTTAATCGTTAACTTTACTCATTAGAGAGCATAGATTAGTTTTAATTTCCCAAGTTTAGCCTGCTACTCTAGAATGGAAAAGGAAACAGAATTCACAAGCATGAATTACTGTGGGAAAAGATGAACCATCAAACTTGAAGTCCTTTCTAATATCTTAATGTGTTGTTGTTTTTTTAAATCTTCTTAACCATCAAAAATAAAAGCTATGACAGATAAGGACTTTTAGTCTGTTAGGGCTGGAGATCTACAGGATTTATATGGGCCAAAAAAAGAGCAAATTTCATGGAAAATAATAATAATAACCTTAGATAGTTCTATTCTTTGAACCTGAAGTGCATATACCTTAAATTTTAATGTTTGATCTTTTTGAAAAAATTTGAAATTTGCATATATCTATTTGGTAAATATTTCAAATCTTAAAATATCTTTTTTAGGGGGCTGAGGAGATTGCTTAGTGGTTAAGAGCACTTCTCACTTACACATGAGAGCAAGGAAGGAACAACCTGAGTTAAACTCCTCAAGACCAATTTAAAAGCCAGGCATGGCCACACCAGTCTGTAATCCCAGCATAAAGGGACTCACTGAAGCCAATGAGCATCTCTAGGTTGAGAGAAAGATCTCATGTTAAGGAAATCCATGGATGATGGGAAGTTCTCTGGCCTCTGCATACATGTGCACACAGCATATAGATGCTCCACAAATACAACACAGCCACATGCTCGCTCTTCCTCCACCTCCCCCCCCACAATATGCTTCTTTTATATTTTATCACTATATAAAATAACCTGGATCAAAACTGACTACAAGTAAACATATCACAGAATTCATTTCAGTTAAGGATAGCCTTTTCATTTTCAGCATTTTAGAGGTCAGTAGAAGTTGCTCGGTAATCCTCAGGAGAAGTGCCATAATAAATGACACTCATTTTCAACTTGTTCATCGGTTGCTTAGCAGTTTTTTTTTTCTAATTATTCTTAAGCAATTCTCTTATGATATAATCATCTGTTGAAAGTCATTTTATGTATTTATTTTTAAACTGGCAAGTCAAAACTATACACATTTATGGTATGTCATGGATTTTAATACATAGTCCTGTGCTACATAAAAGCGAACCACATATGCAATGATGGCCCTTTAAAACTGTAAGATGCTCTAGCCATTATAGTTCATGTACACACATTCTGTGATGTTTGCACAATTTCAAAATCCCCTAACACCCATTTCTCAGAGCATACCCCCCTCCATCAGTGTAGGTATGCATTGCCAAGTGAGTAAATCAAGCTATTAACCGCACATACTGAGCCTTTTCTTTTTGTGATGAGATGGAAAGTTATTTCACAGGCCTTTTGTTCAGCCTCGGCTGAAATGACCACAAGTGCTGAGTTAGAGGAATCCACATTACTGAGGCTCTGCCGTGTGGGTGAGAAGTGAAGGTCGGGACTGCTGTTCCCAAATTGGCTTGCTCTCCTGAGCGACAGTCGCTGTGATTCAATAGCACTTCCTACCTAAGTGAGCATTATTAACCATGGTGATCACATTAGCTTCAGGAGAGGGCAACTCAGTACAGCTTTATGATCTTGAAAGTTTTAAGATATCTCTCAAGTGAGAGGGAGTAAAGGTGAGTGGGCAACTAAATGTGTAGTTAAGGTGAGGTGACCGGCTCCTCACCTTCAACTCACACACTGAGCCCTCCACACTGTGCACAATGGAAATGCTAAATACATTTATGCCCAATCTGTAACTGCAATGACTAACAGCTTTTATCTTTCCATTTAACATCTGTAGTTAGCCTTCATCTGTGTTTCATTTCATTATTAATCTTTTAGGAAACCCCACTTGTGCCACAAAAGCCATGCATATAAATTCCCTACCATGCCTCTGCAATTTAAGTAAAATGTGCTTTAAACTTGTCTTGGATTCAAAAGCCTTGTGTGATCGATTTGAAAACTGCTCTCAGAGCTGTGTCTAAAGGTGACGGAGCTACCCATAGTAGCACTTTTTTTTTTTTTTTCACTTGAGAAAATCCTCATAGGATCAGGGACCTAACACACACAGCACAGGATGCAGGGTAGCTGGTGTGTACTGTTGGATGAGGGCGTCATAGAAAAAGGTATCCCAGCCTGCCTCTTCCCTTGTCTAAAACAGAAATCATTTCACTTTTTACAAGATCCAAGCAAGGCAGGGTGTCTGCTCAACAGTTCAGGTTCACACCTAGCCATGTCTTGATCACCCTGGGAATCTCCAGGTGAGGGAAGCATTTAGGACCCAAGTGTCTATCTATACAGCCCTGTGAATCACAATGTGCCACAAGCACATTTGTCTGCAAAAGTGTAAAAACACAGCAACGAAAAGCAGAGCTCACTGAAGTGAAAGGCTACCTCTGCTGAACCTAGGACAAGGCAAAGACTGCTACCAGACACGACCCAAAGGCCAAGGGTCTAAGGGAAACCACATAGTCTCTAGGGACAGAAATGTCACCGCTGGCAGCTCTGATGTATTACTGCGCTACCACCAGTCAATATCATCGAACTCTGGGAAGAGCATTGCTTTTCACTAACTGCTAGCTTGCATGAATATCTTTTCACCAGCTGCTCACCAGTACCTCCAAACTCTGGAAAGAACATAGCTTTTCAACAGCTGCTAGCTCTGGTGTTTCTGATGCGCTGATTTTAAGCTATCAAGGCAATAAAATTCCCCACCTCCCCCAGCAAACCAAAGCTCCCATCTATGGGCAGGGCAAGTTGTGCTTGTTATTCCAAATGTTTCTAGGACTAAAACCACTCATATCATCCCGGAGTTTGTTTAAAAATGCAAATTCTCAGACCCCACACCACATTTACTGAATCTTATTCTTTAGGGGTGGGGCCAAGCAGCGTGAGTTCCGAACACGTTTCTAGGTGATTGTGATGATCATGAAAGTTTAAGAAGCATTGATTCGTTGAGCCTTTCTCCCTCCGTACCAAGAGCTTTGATTTGAAGAAGTGGTAGTCATGTTTCTAGTGAGTACCACACCTCCCCACATCCCCTGCACCAAGGGAGACCAGTGATGTTCATGTAGAGGCTCCTGGGAAGGGCTTCCCAGTAGGCAGCCTTGAAGGAGGCAGGGTCAGCTGGGGGGTGGGGAGGGGTTGCCGCCGCTTCGTAGCTCCTGGCTGTTCCTTCTGCTTCCTGGGCGGACCGTGGATGTGAGGCAGCCGGTGGGGCCGCCTCCGTGGTGGAGGCGGGGCAGAGGCCGAAGACAGGCAGTCTGTTTCCAAAGACCCAATTGTTCATAAGCTGCGGCTGCCTTCGCTCCAGGCTTCTCTCATACAAGAGAGAAACAAACCTGTAACTTACTGTCTGCTTAGTAGATTTGTGTTTTCCATTAAATGCTCCTCTCATCCATCCTCACTAAATCTCACCCACACACACAAAAAAAAAAAAAACCACGAAGCCTGAGCAATCACCCAGTTCACAAAGACGTCAGCTGGAAAACAGATATGGAAGCAGATACACCTTCCCCAGCGCTGCTGGGAACCTCATCCCACTACCCAATACCCCACTTCCATTCTTGGCTACTATCTTTTGTTTTTTGGTATTTTTTTTTAACTTCAAAATGTTCCCCACAGGTCCAGGTTTTAACATTTGGTCCCCAGCTAATGCTACTATTTTGGAAGGCTATGGAACCTTTGGGAGGTGGGGTCTCAGTGGAGAAAATGGATCATGAGGGATAAAACTTGAGGGTAATAGCCCAGCCCTGTTTCCACCCAAACTCTCTGCTTCCCGGTGGGCACCACGTCACAACTATTGGCTATAAATCCCTGTCCCCATGACTCAGACTTCTGTCATGATGAATTCTAATTCCTGAACCATGAACCAAAATAAATCCTTCCTCCCTTAAGTTGCTTCTGATAGCTGTTGGTCGCAGTGATATAAAAGTAACCAATACATCATTCTTCCTCTCAAAACTTCCTGCAAAATACATTAGATAAAAGACATTTAAGACTGTGGAAAGTGAGTAAGTGTATTCTTTCCCTTATCTTGAACATTCTTAAAGGAAAAGAGAATTTGCCAAAAGCAACATCTCTTATGAATCCACAGCGGGCTGTAGATTGAGAGGAACCTCATGCAAGCAGAGGAGCATCCTGCCAATGAAAGTCATTATATATATATAAACATATATATGTATATGTATTAGGACCAGCTTGAAAACCACACTGCCCACTCACTGAAAGGGAACTGGGCAGGAGCAGGGACTGTGATCAGGTTTGCAACACTGTATCCCCAAGGCTTAGTGCAGAGACCAGCATGCAGTAGGAACTTGTAAAATGGAGGATGGGATGACAAAGTTGATGGATAAATACAATCTTCCCTTGGTTATATTTATGATTCTATTCACTCTAGGTAAAATAACCAAACACATTTGCAATGGATGGTCCCAGAGAATGAAAGGTTAAGTACTGGTCACATTGTTCCTGTGGTGGTTTAAGTGTAATATCTCCAAAGCCTCAGGTGCTTTTGATTAAGTGGAGCATTGGGGAGGTGGAGCCCTGCTGGAGAACACCAGGGGCAGACCTTGGAGTGAAGTCCAACCCTAAGGTGTATCCTGAGCCAGCTTTGTCAGCCATGATGAAATCTCTAAGCCTGAAATAAACCCTTTCCACCTATAATCTGCTTCTAGTCAGGTGTTTGTCCCAGCAAGAAGAAGGTAACTGCAAGTGTCCCATTCCACCAAAAAAAAAAAAAAAAAAAAGGTCTTTCAATGTAAGGTTTCATTCTAGCTCAGGCTGACCTGGAATTCACTATGTAGCCTCAGGGTGGCCTTGAGCTTGTGGTGATCCTCCTATCTCTGCCTCCTTAGTGCTAGGATTAAAGGTATACACCACCATGCCCAGCCTAATCCACAAATCTTATGAAAAGGCTTGTGATATCAATGACCAGAAGGTTCATCCAGAAAAGTAGAGGTAGTGTCATTCTAGACTTTGTAATTCACTTATAGCAACCCATGTGACTTTGGTCACATCATTGAACCTAAAGATGTCCCCATATGAAAATGTATAAAATGGGAGAAAGAGAAAACACCAGTAAAGATACTCAATAATGGACACTGGAAGCCTTATATTTGGCAAGCCAGGCCAAATGAGCCAACAAGTGCAATAGTGGCATGTCTGTCATGGTGGAAACCAACTGCCTCTAATTGGACTGGAGGCCCACTCCATGGGAGGGAACACATCCCTGATACTGAAAACCTAAAACAGGGGTAGTCATGAGCCCTAGAGGTGTGACCTCTCCTGCTGCCTGGATAAATGTATATAGTATATTTATCAAACTTCCCAGTAAGCACTTCTCTTAATGTTCATACCCTTATATTAATGTTACTCTCACTTTTGGTAGAGAATCTTTTCAGATTGCAGTGACCTTGGGATGACTCAGAGGCATCATGGTGCTGAGAAGAAGTGACCAGAATGGTCAGTACTGCAATATCTCAATCACACCTTCCAAGGCTCAAGGTCTATTGCAGAAGAGGTGGCAGAAAGAATGTAAGAGCCAAAGGAAGGGTAAGACTCTTTAAAGCATGCTCCCCCCAGAAACAAAATGGCCTGGATATCCATGACCTCACAGTGCCTGACACTACTTACACAAGACCATCATAATAGGAGGAAAAGATCATGACATCAAAATAAAAAAGAGACTGATTGAGATGGGGAGAATGGAGTTTCAAAGGGGAAAGTGGAGGGAGGGAGGGTATTACAATGGGATATTTTTTATAATCATGGAAGTTGTTAATAAAAAAAATTTTTTAAAGAAAATGTACAAAAGTTGGTGGAAATTATTCAGTCAATTTAGGAATGCACAAGATACCTTGGTACCTGAAAATAATCTCTAACCCCAGTCCTTAGAGGTTTACTTATTATTTTTATTATTTTTTTCATGAAATGATATAAGGTACCAGGGGGCCCTGGGACTGGAGTTATTACATGACCTTGCATAAATATGCTACAAACTTCAGAAGTAGGACACCTTTTCACTAATAATTTTTAATAAAACAAAAGATCAAAGCTCACCATCACAATGCATCTGAGACTGTGGAATGTCACTACTTCCTAAATGGGCTTCAGAAAATCCATCATGAACTAAATAGATTCACTCAGTGAAGAAATGCCTTTTCTCTTTCACGTTCTACCTCTCTGAGGGTAGAACAAGGAATGAAAAGAAACGGATGGCTTGGAACACTGTGCATTATTTCCCAGTGAACTGCCCACAGAGACCATTTTTAAAGACACATTTATCTCAGCAGGAGTGATAGCAATTATGGAGTGGCCAGATATGATCCTTCCTGAGAAAGACTACAGACCACAGCTGCATCCTTCACACATGCCTACCTGATGGATGAGGTGGGAATTGCCCTTGGTTGGTTAGGTAGTTAGTTTAGGGAGTCAGAAAGGTAATACAGGAGTTAGAGCTTAGAAACTGAACAGTGAGCCCAGAAATTATTTCAGCCACTCTGCACTAAAATATCAATCATATTTTAAATTTACAAGATCCATCTAGCTGAAAATGCAGGCTCTGACTGTCTTGTAAATTTCTTAAGTGGTAGTGTTCACTGAATTCTATTATCCCATTAAAGAATGTTATGAGAGGTTTGATGATCACAGATTTACACAATTCTCTTATGATTCTAGCTGATACATTTGATATCACAAGAAAATGGGAAAGTATATTACAGCTATATTACATAAAGGCTCTCATTATCAATATAGCATTATGTTAGTTAATACTGCTAAAACGTTGAGAGAAACATTAATACATGGTGCTGTGTGTGTGTGTGTGTGTATATATATATATATATATATATATATATATATATATATATATACACATATATATATATATTCATATTCATATTTAGGGGAATCAGGGTGTCATATCAGAGCTGCTTCATCTTCTTTCCCATACAGGAGAAAGAGTAGCTTGAACAAAAGATGGGCACAAGAGAGGTTAACATTTTAAAATATTTAACCGGGAAAACTGATCTCAAATTGAGGGTGGGAAAATCTCATAAAATGTATTCTTTCTCTCTGCCACCCTGTATTCCAGAAGATGACAGAAAGATGGCCTAAGCATTTCTTCACAACTGACACATCACTTTGTTTTAAATTTTTGGAGATTTCTAATAGACAACATTTAGCACGTTTTAGATCTAGAGCTTGCTGCAAATAAAGTCAGAGAGCTAATTTTTGCAGACTAATGAATGTTCATCTGGCCTGGGAAAGTCCACTTCCAGTGTCAGGAACTCTTAGCTTTCTTCCATGTCTCTTCCATTTCTAGACAGTTGTGATGATAAAACATTGGTGCTGCACCAAGTCAAGACATCAGTGTACTGCGGACCCTTGCCAGAGCAGTTTCTCCTGCATTCCTCCACTTCATCCATTGCACTGTTCATGCTCCAAAAGGGATCTCAGGAAAGAACTTTCTTGGTGCACTGAAGAAAAATACTTTCAATATCCATCATATCCTCTAAATTTCATGTCAGTGGCCCGTGTCCCAAATCCCTAGACCAGGACACACAGCACAGATGCTTCACAGGACGTAACCATCACAACCAATAGGCATCAAGTTTTCTTGCTAAGAAACAGAAGGAATTCATGCTGTGAAGATCTATGGTTCTGCTTCCCTACCAATTTCAATGCTCTTGTACATTAAGAGGTCTAGGGGTCCTCTTGTCTCCTCTTGTTTCTGGGTGAACAGCAACATCAGATGCCAGTACTGAAGCCCTTGAGCCTGAGCGTCCCAAGTCATCAATGTAAGAGAGAAAAGAAACCACTCCACCCATGCCAAAGAAAAGTTCTTGGATTATAAGAAATGGCACATGGCTTGCTGGGTGCATCCTCCTGACAGCAAGTCAAATGGCTATAAGAAACGGTGCTTGCCTGTCATTCAGTTCAGCTTCCTGGGACCACAAAAACCAAGGTATGGCTAAAATTCTGGCAATATTTGCAGCTATCATTTGTGGAAATAAAACTCTAGAACAGTATTATACAAACAGTTTACAGAATATCTGTCCCATTAAGGTTTTTGAATAGAGAAAAACAAGAGTAAATATGATTCTTAAGTGTATCACCAGTTCACCATAGAAAGCTGAGGCTCCTTAAGGGGAAAAATCAATCTCTATAGACTTTGCTTAAATATTTGGTTTTCTATATTGGTAATATCTTCAATACTACTGTTTCCAATTTTCAAGTGGAAAATGTGATAGTGATACTTCCAAGTGCAAAAAATATATGTGTGTCCTGTTCTTTAAGCCCAATATTCATGTGATAACCTTAACTTCCAACCAAGTCAGTGTGCTAGGTCACTGGGCTCCAAGGAGCATTATATAGGATCTTGGATGTTCCTCATGCTCAAATTCATTGTGAAATACATATAATTCCTTACACCTAATTTAGGGAAATGCACTCTCCTTGCTTAATGTAGTCACTCTCTGGAGGGTCCTCCCCCTGACTTGAATGGGTAGACCTGAAGCCAAGTGAACATCTCTGAGATCTTAAGGGTGTTCCTGGGTATGCCAAATCAGTCACCTGAGTTACAAACATATTGACAGCTGAAGTGGGTTCTGAACTAGAGATCATACAGTCTCCTGTGCTGAACAAGGTGTACTGTGCACAACAGTAGGCAAGAAATGTGGCTGCACTGAAGTATCTTGAAAAGATCTCTTCTATCATTTTCACCCCATGGGCTGTTCACATTAGGACCTGTTCTCGAGTCTCTGGCAGTCGAAGGGCAATAAGGCCACCTCCAACCAGAGAAGCAGCAGCCAGAAGGATGGGGACCACTTTGGTTATTCCAACAAAAGAAGCAAAGATAGTGTTTCCCAAGATGGCACCAAATTTGCATAATCCATTGAGGATGCCAAAGGCTGTTGCCCTGCAAAAGAAGAGAAATGTAAATGATCTAAAATCTTGTGATCTTGGACCAGAGGATGATTCAAAACACTTGCTGTGCAAGCCTGACCACCAGAGTTAAGATTCCCCAGAGCCCACATAGAGCTAGGCATAATGAGGGGCTGTGCCTACAATCCCAAGGCACCTATGGCACAGTCAGGAGAACACCAAAGCCCAAAGACCAGCTAGCCAACAAAGGCTGTCCTCTGACTTTCACACACATACTGTGGCACATACGTAAGTATACACACCACACACATACACAAACACAACAGCAGCAACTCTGGACCTCTTTAGATGAGTAAGACTGGGTTCTTTCCTTGTCACAATTACAGAAGGTATAGGAGAGAATTTTTTCCTACATATAAAAGGAATACAATCTTTAGTTCAGCCAATATTGGAAATGCTGAGTAACAAAGATGTGAGAATGTCTAAGATAATGACCACTATTCATATTTTGGAGGATTACCTTCAAGCATTGTTCTTTACCTTTTCAAGTATTTCTCTTCTTCAAATGTTACAGATAAGCCTTGCTTATGGGGAAATGCCAAAAATATCACAACTTCCTCCAAAGCAGACTATGTGTTCCCCCTTCACAGCACCCCCTTGTAGCAAGGATTGTCAGACTACTACTTGTCATTTCCCAGAACCCCTTGCTGCTATATCCATATGACTTAGTTTCGACCAATGAGATGTTAAGTGCAAGTGGCAGCTACTGAGAAACTTCCTAAGAGAGGTCCTAGTGCCTTTTTTCTCTCTTCCTTCTCTTCTTTTCCTTTTGTCTTTCCTCCTAGAATGAGATGGTCTATCCAGGACCATTGCAGAGCCCAGACAAGGGAGGGAAATGACATAGAAGGAGCCTCAGCCCCCCACTATAGACGTCTAAAGAAGCCAGCAGGCCATGGGTATTTATTGTTTCTGTCGCCCACAGCAGACCCCAATCCTGGACATTCTATCGTAATAATGACCATTTTCTTCTTCTTACTATTTGTTAAATAGGACTATAAATACAATATTTTGTAGTTTTTCATAGCCACTCAAATCTCAGTTTGAGATGCTGCCTTTAATTTTGGGGATATCATCAAGGCATTTTTCAGAAGATCATTCATCTCTCCTCCATCCTGCTTCCATTCCACTAATATGCTGCTGTCCTTAAAACACACCATCCTCCCTCCATGAAGAAAAACAACCACTAAGTAGTGACCTTGACCCTCTGTCTTACACTCGACCTTTTCCCCTACAGCTTGCACAGGATGAAAGAAAAGCCTGGGCAGACCTGGACCTTCATGATGCCTCACTGACACTTTCTTCTGTCCCTGATCCCACCCACACCATTCTGGGTGATCTCCTGCACCCCTTATCTCCCACTGGAATGTCTGGGCTCACCTCCTTTGAAGGTTTTACCCAGTGTTGACTCTCACCTTTGTCTCCTAGACATAGTTAACTTCTGTCCTTTGGTTCTTGCCAGCCACCCCACCCTATCAAGCCGTACTCACTGCCAGGCTTTTGCCAAGCCATCATCTAGAATCAATAACAAGGGAGACATTTGGAGTATGAACACCAGCAAGACAATTACTGCCATTCATGGAGAGGGACTGAGTGGATGACAGACTTCAGGCACACAAAACTCCAACAGGTTTGAGTAGATGATTCTGTAGGTAAACCCTTTGTCATAAAAGCCTGAGGACCTTAATGCAGATCCCCACAACCCAGGCATTGCTGCACATGCCTGAAATCTCAGCACCGGGGACAGGTGGATCCCTAAGGCTTGCTGGCTAGATAGACTAGTTTAACAAGTGAACCCCAGGTTCAGTAAGTGGACTTGTTCCAAAAATATAACATGGTGAGTGACTCAGAAAGTCACCTGATGGCAACTTCTCGTGCACACACATACACACACACACCAAAAATAAACATAAGGGCAAATAAAAGAATGTAAAACAAGTCCTGTTGGGGAACGGCTAACCTCTGGTTGGTGGGATACAGCTCCACTGTGATCACATCCAAAGCATTCCAGGCCGCGATGCTGGTCCCACAGAACAGGCACTGCCAGCCGATCATTGCAGACTCACTGTTGCCAAAAAACAGGAAGAAGCAGCAGACCGCAGAGATAAGCATGGAGCCACCTACACACACAGGACAAGGCAGAGAGAAGCATGAGCCCGTCGTCAGCGAGACAGTCCCCTGCAAGATTTGCACCACCTCTCAGGCTCATCGAAAGTACCAGTTTACCCCAAGTATTCAACCAGTCTTCTACATGGAAAGGACATAGCCTGAGGCCCACATGGCTGCCCAGACTGCTGGGGTCAGTTCACCTTCAAGGACTGTGGAACTGCCATGGAGAAAATGGGAGATTTTGTTGAAAATCTATCATGTGCTAGACATTGTTCTAGAAGCTTCAAAGACATTGGTATTAGTCAAAGAAACTTATGGTGGATTTGAAATCAGTATGTCAAAGAGATACCTCTACACTAGTCACAATAACCATGATACAGAATCAACCTAAATGCCTACCAACAGATGAGTGCATAGGGAAAACCTTGATGTGCATGTGTGTGTATGTATTTATGTATGTGAATATGTGTGTTTTTTATATATGATGGAATATTAGTCAGGCATAAAGAAGACTGGAATATCATCATTCACTGTAAAATAGATAGAACTAGAGGACATTATGTTAAGTGAAACAAGTAAAACACAGCAACATAAATGCTACCTAATGTCAATTACATATGGAATCTAAAAATGTGGGACTAAGAAGGAAAAAGTAAAACCGCAGTTGCCAGGAATTTAGGGGGAAATGATGGGATGGGAAGATGTTGTCAGGGGAGTACAAAGTTTCATTTAGACAAGAGGAATACATTTTTGCACTCTTTTTCACAGAACATTTACTGAAGTTAATAATGTACTGTATATTTCAGAACTGTTGAAAGTGTTAATTTTAAATGTCTTCCCACAGAGAAGCATGTGAGGCAATGGAAACACTAATTCACTTCATTTAATTACATATATATATATATATATATATATATATATATATATATATACATACATATATGCAGGTACATCATAACATTCCTTTGTATCCCATAAATATATACAATTACACAAAAATTCAAATTTTAAAATATTGCTGGGTGTGGTGGCACATGCCTTTAATTCCAGCATTTGGGAGACAGAGGTAGGAGGATTGCTATGTGTTTGAGGCCACCCTGAAACTACATAGTGAATTCCAGGCCAGCTTGGGCTAGAGCAAAACCCTACATCAAAATAAATAAATAAATAAATAAATATACTAGGGCTAGAGAGATGGCTCAGGGGTTAAGTGTGCTTCCTTGAAAATCCTGATGACCCAGGTTTAGTTCTCCAATACCCATGTAAAGCCAGATGTAGAAAGTGGTGCATGAATTTATAGTTCATCTGTAGCACTAGTGCGCCCATCCTCTTCTCTCAACCTCTCTCCCCCTCATTTTCTCTCTCTTTCTCTTTTCCTTTCTCTCTTGCAAGTGAATTAATACTTAATTTTTTAATTTATTTTTTATTAATTAGTTTTGTACTCAGTCAAGTTATACATACAGTCAAGTTGGTACCATTGTTAGGCTCGTCCATGGCCTACCCCCTCCCCCTGGCCCCTCCTTGTTGAGGTATATGGGTCATGCATTGTGGAGTTAGCCCACAGTTACGGGTAGGAGAAATGTCTCTGCATATCATAACCCAACATGTGGCTCTGACATTCTTTCACAAAATTCCCCTGAGCCATGTTGGGTTCATTTTTGGTCTGCTTCAGTGATGAGGTGTTGGGAGCCTCTGTGTCTCTGGATATCTGATTTGGTAGGAGTTGATTGTTCTCTGTGTCAAATTTTAAAAGAAATATTTTTAAAACACATTTAAGAAAAAAGCCCATTCTTGTGGAGCTCATACTCCACTGGGAACATATCATGGATGGGCTGCTAAAGTGAGCTCTGGAAGGGTTTTTCTGTCTCTTCTCCATTTACCCCGTTCTGGTTTGGATTTTAAATGCCCCCCCACCCCCCGCAAGAGCTCATGGGTTGAATAAAGCCCCAAGCAGCAATGTTGGAGAGGCACCTTTGGGAGGCTCTGACCTTGTGAATGGATTAGCCCATTGGTGGATTCTTGACGTAATGGGGAAGGGTTTGTTTATAACGGCGAGCTCTCTGCCTGGCTTCCCTGAGGGGTCCAGCTTTGCCCCCTGCCTGCTCTCTGCCGTGATGCTCTGCCTCAGTGCTGCCTCAAAACCACGCGGCCAAGTGACCGTGGAATGGAATCCCTGAAGGCATGAGTCAAAATAAAGTAAATGTTTCTCCTTTATAAATTGGATATCTATTGTATTTTGTCACAGCAACAGGAAGCTAATCCATACATTCTCATCTCCACCATGACAGCTGTCTGTCTTCACCCCATGCCGCACCCCTGAGAAGCTGAGCCACAGGCATCACTGTCAGCTGGGAGAAGAAAGGGGTGGGAAGTAGTTCTCTTCAATTCCGTCCTGGTTGGTAAGCTTTTTTTTTTTTTTTTCAGGGGAGGGGGGGATTGGCTACATCTCTCAAGGACCACAGATCCTTCCATGATTCTAGCCTCCACTGAACTCTGTTAATGCTGTTTTCTTTCCTAGTTCCTATCACCATAAGGTGACAACTGCCTCTCACTTTTGCTAATGTTGGAGAATTTAACTTTCATTGTCTCACAACCCAGGCCACCAACAATTAATTTCCCTCTACTAGAACATCTAGGGTGAGCTCTTCACTACCAACAATACTTCTCTACTGGAACCTCTAGAGTGAACTCTCCCCTCCCAGGAAATAGAGCTAGTGATAAGAAATAACATTTTTAAAAGACTGTACAGAACCTTAGCCAAATCCAAGAAGTCTACCCATGAGAGCATGGGCAGTCTCAGATGGGTATGGGGCATGACAGGACAAGATGTAGCCCAGGAGTGGAGCTGGATGTTAAGTAGAAGCAAAGCTAGGAGGAAAATAAAAGGGAGGCAGGAAAGAATTTTCTAAACAACCATCTGAGAAGTAGAACACAAAAGGGGGGTGGAGGGCATGGTGGCACATGCCTTTAATCCCAGCACTCAGGAGGCACAGGTACGAGAATCACCATGAGTTCAAGGCCACCCTGAGACTTCATAGTGAATTCCAGGTCAGCCTGAGCTAGAGTGAAACCCTGTCTTGGAAAACCAAAAAAAGTGGGCGGGGGGAGGATCCTGCTTTCCAAGAGTCCAGAAAGCTGGCCTGGCTCCAATTAAGAAATGTCTTCTTGAGGGCATCTCAACCTGGAATTTTCTCCATACTTGGAACTATAAAACTACCAGGACATCTCACCTGGGAAAGGAGTGGGCTGTATGCAGGCACCCAGGAGAGAAGCAGGAGAGCAGGAACCCTGTATCTGTGGACCACAAGTGTCCTGAGAGCCATACCCTCTAAGTGTGTGCCCCCACAAAGGCTAGAGTGGAGTTCAGCTTAAAATAAGTGCTGACAAACTTTTATAAGTATAAAATATCATCTTCAAATAAGCCAAGTGATGACCGAGGTCCCTCCACCTCTATAATTCTAATTCTCCTTGCAAGTACTGTTGGGCCCTGAAAGGCCCAGGCGTGAGGCCTAGTGGGACTTCCTGGGCCTAGCTAAAGTTTGGGGACCTGTCTCTGGCCAGCTATGACTCCGCAAGATGCCTAATGGCTTCTGGCCTGCTACCTCTGCGTGGCAATTGTAATTACCATTTCAATAGTTACAGTTTACTATTGGCCCTTACCTCTGCCCCCATCCTAAAAGCCCCACCTTCGTCCCCAACATGATATAGGCAACTGCTCAGAGTAATAAAGCGAGTTGTTCCTGCATTGAAAAGACTCCCGACTCAGTGTGTTTTTTCTCCGGTGGCCAGGAGAGGTTTCTGAGTTATCCGACATTCATTATCCTTCTCAACCCCTAGGGAGGAACCAGCAGGTCCGGTCCTTCCCTCGGCACTATTTGACCGGGAAGGAGCCCCACATCTGGCACCCAATGTGGGGCTCTGGGCCCCTGACAGACTAGTGCACCCTGTGAGAGGCAGTCATTGAGGTAATTGGTGTGTGCGGGTGAGCATACCCTTATGAGTTATGAGGCAGTCTTCATATTTAGTGCACTAAACTTTGCTTCTATAACCTGTACTTACTTGTCAACATCTCTTTGTTCCCTTTCTCTTTCCCTTCACCTTCGGTTCACCGGTGGCTTTTATATTTCTAATGGCTTGTGCTTCTCTCTCTCTCTCTCTCTCTGTCTCTCTCTCTCTCTCTCTCTCTCTCTCTCTCTCTCACTCTCTCTCTCTCTCTCTCTCTCTCTGTTTGGGCCTGGGAAGGCAGGCCAGCTTTTTCTGCCATTATGGAACTTCCCCTGGATCTGTAAGTTTCAATAAATATTCCTTCCTCCATAACTGTACCTGGTCTGGAAGTTTATCTCAGCACACCTAAAGCTGTCTAATGAGCTGAGATAAACCAGACCATGTGGATGTGAATCTTTTAGAACCTTTACTTTAAAAAAATAGACATGGACTTGATACTTACAACTAAAGGTGTCTTCTGGAGTGGTAAACCAAATTTTATGGACTATTCAGATAAAAGTTTAAAAATTCTAAGTACAGACAGCATTAAACTTCGAGGCTTAGCTTATCAGTTTTCTAAGAGGAAAGAAAGACTACAGGGAACTTAGTTGGAACTGGGCTACTGGCGTAAGGGCTGGCTGCGTCCTGCTGCCCAGGCCCAAAGAGTTTAATCAAGGTTAAAATTGTAATAGACTCATATGCTTAGCTAGAGATATTGGATTTTAAAAATTTAATATTTGTTTTTTCTTTGCTTTGGTTTTTCAAGGTAGGATTTCACTCTAGCCCAGGCTGACCTGAAATTCCCTATGAAGCCTCATTGTTGCCTAAAACTCATGGTAATCCTCCTACCTCCGCCTCCTGAGTGCTGGGATTAAAGGCGTACACCACCACGCCCAGCTGAGACTTAAGATTTTAAGCTAAAAAAACCTCAAGAAAATTAAAATTACAGACACTTAGACTAATTTTAGGTTATGATGGTTCAATTTACATTGTTTTAGTCTCTCCTTGCTATGACTTATACCAGTTAAAAATGTTTACTCTATGCCTTTATATGTTAAAAGTGTTTAACTTATCTAATTTTACAGATCTTAATATCTTAAATTGGTCAAGACTGTGGAGACCTTTAAAATTAAACTGAGTACAATTTATAAAATATAATAGTTATAAATCTATTGGGAGCCAGGGGCGAAATTTGGTAATTTAAATAGATGGCCGCCCTCCTGGCAGCTTATGCCCAACCCTCCCCTACTGGGAAATGGCGGGCAATCCACCTCCTGGGAGACTGCCACGTGGCCCCCTTGGACTGGCCCAGGTGGGGGCAGGGGAAAAGTCCGCCCTCTCGTGGTGACTGGGCTTACTAACCTTTTCCTGCACCTACTGGGCATTAGCACACGCTGGAAAAAAAATCTAAACATGCCATTAATTATATGTTTCAATGTTTCACCACTCTTGGGCTGCCTGATCAAATTAAAACAGATAATGGCCCCTACTTCATAAGCAAGGCCTTTGTAGATTTTCTCCAGACCTGGAAAACCTCACATTCCACAGGCAACCCCTGTGGCCAGGCTATCATTAAAAGATATAATCAAACTCTCAAGTCTCAATTACAAAAACAAAAGGGGAAATACTTACCCCCACATGACCAACTACAAAAGGCCTTATTTACCTTAAGTTTTTAAATTTTTACAACTGATAATGTGTGATGGTTATAAATCTATTGGGCTCCAGGGACAGAATGTGATAATTTAAATAAATGTACCCCAATATCAATTGTTTATCTTAAGGTGTGATGGTGGGTTTCAGATTTCAATCTAAAGATATACAAAGTGTGCCTAACAGGAGTTCCTAAAGTGTGCTGTGGCTTTTGGCTTTAGGCTTGTACTTTTAATGTCTAACTATCCTTCATACTCACAGCTTTAAAGTAGTTCCTGAGAAAGGTCAAACTGTACCTCCCTGTAAGATCTTGGGCTTGATACTTACCATAGATACATACATAGATACCTGTTAGATACTCTATATACTAGGGTTAAAAGTTAAAATTAGTTTGGAGTGTCATGTAGATTTTCAATGGATTTGTGTTACTTCCAAAAAAAATTATAATAACAGCTAACAGCATTGCTAAAATACATTAAGAGATATTTGGCACAATGATATTTCCTTAGATCTGATTCAGTTATATTCAGAGATTTTACAAAATAATCATCTTACTTTTGATACAGCTAAAGCTGCTGATGACTTAATATCTACTTTTAAGTCTGCCTTGCCTAGATAAAATTCTCTCACTTCTTGGATAGGAAGCTTTGCTGCTACAGGTGTTTGTCTTTTACTCATTCTGTGTCTGCTGCTCATACTCATTAAATGCCTTTTGAGATCCTTTATGGATATCCATACAGAAGTACATGGGATACAGCTACAGACCCAACCCCGGCTTCCTGAGACATTATCTTAAAGCCCCTACAGAGGCTGGTAATCAAAGATGGGTAAGATTCTCTCAAGTTAGGTCAACCTAAGACAGGGCATGAATGGTGGAATGCATGTACCGAATACAGGTAAGGCCTAAATATCATAGAGAACAACCTAAGACAGACACAGTCTTTCTGCACCAAGGCCCGGAGGGGCCCAGTTCATAAAAAATAATAAATAAATAAGGGGGAATTATTAGGAGCCATATTGGCTGGACTTGTATCCATAGCTGTGGGCTTTTGGCAGCCACACTTTAGCAAAACTATAGCAAGGCTTTAGCAAAACCATAGCACCTACAGTAAGCAAGATTATGTATATTCAGTGTCAGAAAGCCATTCCACAGCAAGACATTAGCACCTACATGTAAGCAAGATTATGTATATTCAGTGTTGGAAGCCATTTGGCTGGCCTTAACAGTGTTTTGTACTGAGAAGTAAATAAAATACAAAAACTCTGTTAACAGAAAGGAGTTTTTTGATAGAAACTTGTGTAAAGCTCATAAAATTTTTGTCCATGGAAAAACTTTATAAAAAGAAAAAGACCCATTTGGGTACCAGCGAGAGACCTAAAATACTTGTCCCAACAAGGGGACACTGACAATCACTTCTCTAGGGAGTGTCACGCCCCTGAGGACTGTTCCTAAAATGGTCCTTCACCCTGCTCAACTAAATAACTCCCTCCCTTGTGGAGGATTACTGGCTTTGCCTCCGATCTGGGCCTCTCCAGCTAATTACAGTACAATAGCCCATATGACCTTAAAAAACTGCTCAGCCACCTTCCCCATCCCTGTCCAGCTTTTCCCAATGCTTCCTCTGGGCATTTGGGCCCCACCTACCCCTAATAATTCCAGTATAGATGTGAGATACATTCATCCTTCCTTCTGTACTTTTAACACAACTGAGCCCAGTGCTCAACGCTGCTCGCCTTCTGGAATGGCTTATGTTTGCGGAGGTGGGCTGGCCTATGACTTTCTGCCCAGCAATTGGACAGGCCTTTGTGCCCCAGCCACCTTAATCCCAGATGTAGATATCATTCCTGGAAGCTAGATTCCCTGGTTGAGGCAGTCCTACAAAACAGGAGAGGACTAGACCTACTAACGGCTGAAAAGGGAGACGTATGTTTGTTTTTACAGGAAAAATGCCACTTTTATGCCAATAAATCAGGAATCATCCAGGACAAGATTAAGAGGCTCCAGGAAGACTTGGAGAGGAGATGGCAGGACCCCCATAACAGACCACTGTGGACAGGCTTACATAACTTCTTACCCTACCTTCTCCCTCTTCCTGGACCCCTCCCCCTCCTTCTCCTTCTCCTTATCCTCACTGTCAGGCCTGGTGTAATTAACAAAATTACATAATTTATTCACCAGCGGCTAGAGGCAATAAAACTTCATCAGGTAGAGATATCAGAGGCTGGCAACTCAGGAATTAAGTTCCTCAGATGACCTACTGCCACCTCCCCTGCCCTCCATGTGACCAATGACGGGTAAGATCCCCAGAAGGGGATAACCTAAGACAGGGGCCACAGTAACTAATGCTCTTACAAAAACAAAAGGGGGAGATATTGGGCCCTGAAAGGCCCAGGCGTGAGGCCTAGTGGGACTTCCTGGGCCTAGCTAAAGTTTGGGGACCTGTCTCTGGCCAGCTATGACTCCGCAAGATGCCTAATGGCTTCTGGCCTGCTACCTCTGCGTGGCAATTGTAATTTTACCATTTCAATAGTTACAGTTTACTATTGGTCCTTACCTCTTCCCCCATCCTAAAATCCCCGCCTTTGTCCCCAACATGATATAGGCAACTTCTCAGAGTAATAAAGCAAGTTGTTTCGGTGAGTTCCTGCATTGAAAAAACTCCTGACTCAGTGTGGTTTTTCTCTGGTGGCCAGGAGAGGTTTCTGAGTCGTCATCATCCTTCTCAACCCCTAGGGAGGAACCAGCAGGCTTGGTCCTTCCTTCAGCACTACCTGACGGGGAAGGAGCCCCGCAAAGTACAAGGACTGAGTTTAAACTCAAGCTCCACCCAGGTGACCCTGAATGGGTCACTTAACCTCTCTGTGTCATTTCATTTTTCCTTTCTGAAAAATGTTAATAAAAATAGTACCTACCTCACAGGGTTGTGGTGAGGACTCAGTGCATTAATGTAAATTAAATGCTTGGAACACAGCCTGGCTTAGAATATGCATCTCAGTCAGTGTTAGTTAAATGAAATCTCTAGCTTATGTCTGCCTCTTTCAATCTATCACTGGCTCTTTAAACATGAGGATATTGACTGTCTCTATTACTGTTGTATTCCCATTGCTTCCTGCACATCCTGGCAGACAGTAAGGACTGCATAAATAAATGTTTACTGAATGAATAAATGAGTAACAGCCTCATTAGGACAACTTCTCCTCTGCTGTTAAGTGGAAATGATTTCCACGCAGCCAACAGCTCCTCAGAATGAGCAGGACAAAGCCGCCCCAGCAACGACTCCATGGCGGGGTCAGCCCAGAGGCTGCTGGAAAGGCTCATGGCATCCCACAGTGACAGCGGAGTGCACATGGACTGCGCGTCCAGTACCCGCTGTGCACCTGAGAAGGGTACCCATGGGTACCAGGGCCCTCCCTGAAGATGGAGGGGTACGGAGGTGGAGAGGGTACAGTCTGAGCTCCTAACGAGATGGCAAGCAAGCTGAGAAGAAAACTGAAACATGAACAAGGCAGCATAGCCAACGACTAAACAGTAGGCCCAGTGGGGGCCATGCTTTTGTTCGCGTGCCAAAACTTAGCTGTGACCTGGGATGCATGACGGGGACAAGGGCCTTTGACGGCAAGAAGGAGGTTGACGCTCTTATTTCCCTGTCTGTCCCTGTGCCCAACCATGCTGCCGCATCCAGAACACAGCGCCACACTCTGGGACTTGAGGCTAGGAACAAAGTGGCAGATGTGCCACACAACCGTTCTCTTCATCTCACCTAAGGAAACAGGTACTACTTTAACAGTTAGCAGACAGAAGGTCAGAGACATAAAGGAATGCTTGCATACGCATAAGACTGACTCTATGCAAGATGACAACCTGGTTTCTGTGGTATGACACCATCCTGTGACTCCCTCTGCTGAGGGCTGGGGTGTGGGGTATAGGACTGGAACCATCTCCATCAGGCAGGTCAGCATGACACCATTACCAAGTGTCACCTCTCCTGCATGGTGTTTGTATCAGCCACCTTTCTCACTGCATTCAGGAGGCAGAGGTAGGAGGATCGCCGTGATTTCAAGGCCACCCTGAGACTCCATAGTGAATTCCAGGTCAGGCTGGGCTAGAGTGAGACCCTACCTCAAAAAAAAAAAAAAAAATTGCAACCTAAGGAGGAAGAGTTTGTTCGGCTTATCGTTCAGGGGAACACAAGCCATCCGGTGGGGTACGCATGATGGAAACAGCATGAAGCAACTAGTCACGTTGCATTCCTGGTCAAGAAGGGAAAAGAGAGTCATGAATGCCAGTGCTCAGCTCACTTTCTCCTTTTTATTCAGTCCAGGACCCCAAGCCACAGAGTGGTACTACTCACAGTTAGGTGGGTCTTCCCACCTCAATTAACCCAATCTAGAACCTTCCTCAAAGACACACCAAGGAATTTGTTTAGATGGTGATGCTAAGTTCAATCAAGCTGACAATCTAGAGGAGCCATCACGCTGCTAGACATGGGTGTTACAGAAATCCCTATGCCCCCATCCCTTCCCTCATGGAACTTCCAGGCTGACAAGAGCACTTCCGGTAGCAGAGCCGGCTCAGTCTAACGTACCATGAGATGAATTTCCACCCTCCCCATGAGATTAAAACTCACAAGCACATCCTATGTTCACCATTCTGAATACTCATGCTCCTATTTGTAATGATAATATTCAACATGAGCCAAACCCCAGGAAAAGATTTTCTTCCCATGAAGATCTGTTCCCACTCTGTCACAAACAAAATCATGGTGTGATTTATTTTGTTTCCCTTAAGGTTTTCCTGCTAGAAAGTGTGGCATTTATGTTCCTGATCAACATCACTGCAGATCGTTAATGGCATTTTTATCAATGTCTCCTGCTTCCCCACCGTTGGCCACAACTCACATTCTAGCACTTCCTCCCTGGCCTTCAATGTACACATTTCACTGCTTGTTTACATGCATGACGTTATGTTTCTGCAAGCACTGGAGAGAGTTCTAGGGGAATGAAGCAAGGCAGACATGAATACAGCTACCATTTTTAAGAGTCTCCAGTATGCTAAGGATGACATTAAACCCATATAAAATTCTTTCAGCTATCTATGGGTGTCCTCATCGTACAAAGAAACCAAAAACCGGAAAAAGGCACATGTTCAAAATCAGATGGCCATTAAGAGATAAGATTTCAACATGACTGTCTGTGGTGGTTTGAATAGAATAGGTGGCCCCCAATATATTCAGTTGTTTGTTTGTAGTTTGCATATGTAGCCACCTGGCTGGAGGCAGTGTCACTGGGTGAATCTTAAGGTGTGGTGGTGGGTTTCAGATTTCAATCTAAAGATATGCAAAGTGTGCCTAGCTGGAGTTCCTGAAGTGTGCTGTGTGGATTTTGACCTTTAGGCTTGTACCTCTCTTCTCTCTCCGCTTGGTCCTGTGAAGGCAGGCCAGCTTCTTCTGCCATTATGGAACTTCCCCTGGATCTGTCAGCTTCAATAAATCCCTTCCTCCATAACTGTGCCTGGTCTGGAAGTTTATCTCAGTGAACCTAAATCTGTCTGCTACACTGTCCAACTCCAAAGCCCGGAGTGCTATCACTATTAAACAACAGAACAAATATTATTTGCCTTAAATAATCAAACTATCATTTAATAGCATATTCTATTTGTCCATAATAATCTTATGAACCAGGGAAAGTAGTTATACTTTAACATCCTTGTGGAAGCGCTAAGAGAATATGACTGAAAATAATGTGGAGCCCCTCCCCAAACCTGTGCTCTGAGTCTCTCCAAGGAGTCCCAGGCTTCTACGGATGTACCTCCTTACCTCTAGGATAGAAGATCCAGCCTCACTTCTCTGGTTTCCTGAGTAAGACTATTTTTTTTAATAAAAAAGAAACTTTAATACCCATGAAATCCACTGTCCTGGTCCTTGGAAACTCAGATTCTCTATCAGGGGCAAGAAACTTACCAATCATCTTCAGTCTCCCAATTCTGTCCATGAGCAGGGCAGAAATGATATTCCCAGGCAGGACAGACAGGCTGCCCAGGAAGCTGACGAGGTAAATCAGAAAGTCATTGTCTTCCTCGAAGTCCATGTGGCAGCCCTCTTTCTGCTCCAGAAACGTGGTGTTGATGAACCGACAGTCGATGAACTTGTGCTTGTAGAGGTCTGGGGAGGGCAAGAAGCATCGGGTCATATGCATGGAGGGGAGGTGGGCAGAGAGGGAAACAGGTTCCCCTCTACAAGCAAGCTCAAAGTGACGTCAAAGGCAAGTGAACATGTGACCAAGAATGAATAGAGGCACTTCCAAAGTGGTAACTAAACCATCAGGTCACACAGTCAGGGCCACAGTGGCTGGGCCAGTCCCCTGCCAGAAAGTCAGCTTGGAGAAGTAGAACTGAGGGGCAGGGGCAAGTCAGAACTACGCGCTACAGAGCCCAGGCGGAAACCTGAACTTCCTCAAAAGTAAGAGCCACTTGGCATTCCTTCTGATACTTTCAAAGACTGGCTGTTCTAGTGGAAAGAGGGCTAAATAGAGAAATCTGGGTTTGGAGAGCTGACTCTGCCACTCACCCTCTTAGATCTTCCTAAATCTTCACTAATAAAACTGGAGTCATGGGCTGGGGAGATGAATTTGTCACTAAAGGGCTTGCTGAGCAAATGTGAGGACATTAGTTCAGATCTCCAGCACCCAGATAAATGTCAGGCAGGCATGGTGACCTGCTTGTAATCCCAGTACTCAAAAGGCAGAGATAGGGCAGCCCAGGGGCAAGCTGACTAGCTAGACAAACTGAGTCAGGGGGCTCTGGGTTCAAGTGAGACATCCTGCCTCAATAAATGAGGTGGAGAGTGATAGAGGAAGAGACTCAATATCAACCTCTGGGCTCCATATACACACACACTCAAGCACATAAGCCCACATATGTACATGCCCCCCCCACACACACATGCACACCATATACAGACATGTACAAGAAAAACCACGAGGTTCCTCCAGCTCTGACATTTTCTAAGTACAAATGTTTACCAAAAAAAAAATCTTGTGTTGAGTGTGCAAATTAAGAGGCATCATTAAAACTTAAAAGAATAAAAAGATTGTCAGTTTTTAATGACAAACAAAAACTTTCTGGAATTTATTATTATTTTTAAGGTCAATTTAGGAAGAAATTCAGGAAGGTAGGTAGGTCTCATAATAGGTTATTAGTGACTGGGAGATGTTTGGAGAGAAGATACTGGTGGAGACTGGCAGCATGAAGGGAAAAGATGTTGCATGAACTACCTATCTCCTGGTGCTGGTGCCAGAGGGGAATACACCAATCTGGATATGAAGCAAGTGCACACAGCCCAGATTTTAAAGCCTAACATTTGTGAGATAAATTCAAATTGCAACTCCTTGCTCACTGTGGCTTTGATCAAGTAACTTAACTCTCAGTGTCCCCAGCTAGAAAGTGGAGATAATCAGAGTACATTTCTGCACCTTCTCCCCAGCCTGTCCATACTCTTACCTGTGTTATAGAAGACAGTCGACTCAATGGTGCAGTTCTTGAAATAAGTATCAGTGGATGTGACATCTTCGAAATAGCACTTGTCAAAGAATGTGTCTTCAAAGAGGACATGTTTAAAATACATGTTCATGAACCTGTTTAGAGGATATTGTGCCTGAGTGACTCATCCAAAGGAAAAATAGGATACTTAAGACCAAAATATCCAATAGGAAAAACTATACCTGAAACCAACAGGGAAAACATAAAAAAGCAAACTCAAGAGCTACATGGCAGAAGGCACCAGAAGATTATTACAAACCAGACTACTTCCACACTTCTTAGCTGCTTGTTCATTGGTGGGGAAGGGCCTCAGAACCAAAGAAGCCAGATCTGGTCTAGCTGTATAAGGGAACTCTATAGGAACCATGTGTTTCCCGAAGTCAGACCCATGGGCCTTCTGCACAAGAATGACTAAGTGCGGTATACTGAGATATGAAGGCATGCAAAACAGTTCACTTGTGCACAAGTAGTTCCCTGGGCTGATGCTAAAATATCTGGGATATAAGCAACTTGTGAGAGATGAAGAACCTTCATTTTTGAAATTGTCCTCACAAAATTAGGACATTTTCATACACACCAATATACAGGTTAATCAATGCAGCCTCTTTGGGAAGCAATTTTGCAAAAATAAAACCTGTATATTTCCTTTGACCTAGGAATTGTCCATATATATTTCCTCACATAATCAAAGAGATACATTGACTGCAGGAAGGGAGGAAGAAAGGAAGGGGAAGAGAGAAAGGAAGGAAAAGGAAAGAAGGGAGGGATATTTTAAGTAAAAAAAAAAAAATCAAGATATATAGTGTTGATAGCATGTGACCATTCATACAAGAAAGAGTGTGTGTTTTAGTTACTTTTATCAGTGCTATGACAATATATCTTACAAAAGTAATTAAAGAAGGAAGGGTTGCAGCCCAAGGGGATTCCATCTTTGGCAGGGAAGTCACCACGGCAGGCAGATGAGACAATTGGGCATGTCTCATCCACACACAGGAAGCAAAGAGGTAAATGCTAATGCTTATATCCCTTTCTTCTTTTGGTTTAGCCTGAGGCCCCAGCCCATGGAATGGTGGCACACCTCAATTAACTTAATCTAAGAAACCCTTCATAGACATGTCCAGAGGTTTGTAGGGAACGCATGCTTCCAACTACAGCAGCAGCATTACACACCAAAGTTAAAGTAGTGCTCGGGCCTGGGGAGGCTTAATATCACAGATGTGATACAAACTTAAATCTCACTTTATACTGCCTACATTTGTTACTTTTTCATATAAAAAGCATTTAGTTGGGCTGGAGAGATGGCTTAGCGGTTAAGCGCTTGCCTGTGAAGCCTAAGGACCCCGGTTCGAGGCTCGGTTCCCCAGGTCCCACGTTAGCCAGATGCACAAGGGGGCGCACGCGTCTGGAGTTCGTTTGCAGAGGCTGGAAGCCCTGGCGCGCCCATTCTCTCTCTTCCTCTATCTGTCTTTCTCTCTATGTCTGTCGCTCTCAAATAAATAACTAAATAAAAAAAAATAAATAAATTTTAAAAAAAAAGCATTTAGTTAATAAGGGGAAAGTGCTCAGTGCCACTCAACACTGCTTCAACCCCCGTGCCAGTTGAGGGGGTTTCACGCATGCTCATCTCATCTTCTGTTGCCTGGCCAAATGTGTAGGCTGGAAGCTTTTGGCTGTGTCCTCACTGGTGAACAATTGCAACCCATTCATGCTGTCATTTGTTTGCATATTCAATCTCCAGCAAGCCTTCGCGAAGCATGGCACTAGGTGTGGAGTAGAGAGTAAAGCCATGGCCCCGGCTCTCAAGCAAAGGGTGGGTGGGCCATCGCAATACAGAGGAAATCACATGGACACAGGTGCTGAAGGTCTTTGTCACTCTTGGGTTCCCAAGATAATTCACTTCTTGGCCATGTACAATGACCAGTGTCTCGCTGTGCTCTGCACAGAGCCTTCACCTAGACCCACAGAGCATTAGTTTCTATAAAATGACCTCTGAGATGATCAGAAGGATTGAGCCAGTGTTTATTTTAAAAAAATAATAATTGGGCTGGAGAGATGGCTTAGCAGTTAAGTGCTTGCCTGTGAAGCCTAAGGACCCCGGTTCGAGGTTCTGTTCCCCTGTACCCACATTAGCCAGATGCACAAGGGGGCGCATGCGTCTGGAGTTCATTTGCAGTGGCTGGAGGCCCTGGAGCACCCATTCTCTCTCTCTCTCTCTCTCTCTCTCTATCTATCTATCTATCTCTCTGCCTCTTTCTCTCTCTGTCACTCTCAAGTAAATAAATAAAAATACACAAAAAATAAACAAAATTTAAAAAATAATAATAATAATTGGCCCACGCCACTTCATCAGAATGAACTAGGAGGTTATTGCTAAAGATGCAGTTTGATTGCTGGATGTGATGGTAGACATCTGTAATCCCAGCATTTCTGAAGCTGAGGCAGGAGGATCACAATGTCAACTCAGAGATATCTAGCCAGGCTGGAATTCATAATGAAACACTGTGTAAAGCAGTCATATGGTAATCGCCTGAGACAGAGACCATGTTATCATGCTTGCAAAAACTTGAGAGCTGTTTGTCTAGAAAATCAAATTATCTTGAATAATCTTCCTTAGGGACAAGTTTACAATGATGAACATTTAAATTCAGGCTTACAAAATCCATCATGAACTCTTCTAGTTTCCATAGGAAAAGTAACTAGGAGCTGGGTATGGTGGATCACACCTGTCATCCTAGCACTTAGGAAGCTGAGGCAGGAGGATCACCATGAGTCTGAGGCTAGTCTGAGCTACACAATGAAACTCAGTCTCAAACAAACCAACCAACAAACAAAAAACAACAAAAAGCTGGTGTAATTTCAGTATGTATGAGGTAGAGGCAGGGGGATCAGGAGTTCAAAGTCATCCTTAGCCATATAAAGAGTTCGTGGCCAGCCTAGACTACATGACATTCTGTCTCAAAAAAGAGGGCAAGGGGGAGAGGAGAAAAGAGGAGGGGAGGAGATGGAAGAGGAAGGAAATAGAGGAGATTAGAAGAGAAAAGAAAAACTAATTTGGGGCTGGAGAGATGGCGTAGCGGTTAAGTCCTTGCCTGTGAAGCCTAAGGACCCCGGTTCGAGGCTCGGCTCCCCAGGTCCCACGTTAGCCAGATGCACAAGGGGGCGCACGCGTCTGGAGTTCGTTTGCAGAGGCTGGAAGCCCTGGTGCGCCCATTCTCTCTCTCTCCCTCTATCTGTCTTTCTCTCTGTGTCTGTCGCTCTCAAATAAATAAATAAATAAAAATACTTTAAAAAAAAAAAGATGTTTGTTTTTTAAAAAAAAAGAAAAGAAAAACTAATTTGGAAGTTTTTATTTCAGGAAGATGTTTGTGGTTTTCAAAATTTGCCAGATGTGTTTAATTAGGACAACTATGTCTGGGGACTGTCTCAGGCTTTTTTGCCTTTCTTAATATATCCTTCTTTTTAATATAATTATGGGCTGGCGATGTGGCCTTCTGTGATATTTTAATCTTCTTCTGAGGGTGCATAAGAAACCAAAGTAATCAATGATAAATGAGTCTGAAGCAGGCAAACCCTAAAATGCATCTCCAAGGAGTTTATAAAAAGTCAAAGTTCTAAGGGATGAGTTAAAAGGAACAGGGACCAGCCCATATTTTATGAGTCTTTTACATAAGTCATCTCCTCCAGGCTCTTACTTATACAGTGAACCCTACCAAAATCAGGAGAGTTCACAGGATAAAAGAAAAGTGACAAGAAACTAAATGTGTAGGGCATACCTGTAATCCCAGATGAGACTGGAGGATTTTGAGTTTGAAGCCAGCCTGGGCTACTCTGTAAAATCCTGTCTCCAAGTGCAGGGAGAAATGGGGGGAGGGAGGAAGACAAGGAGGGAAGAAGGAGGTGAAGAAGGGAGGGAGGAGGAGAGGGAAAAATTCTAAGTATTTTGTGGTATTTTTGCTTCTTTTAACAAAACAGGAGCCACTGATAGTAAGAGGTCTGGGTCAGAATTATCACTTTATTCCAGTCACCCTCAGAACTAATTATGTTTATCTAGTTCTTATCTTTTGGGCTTGATGGGGTCACCATCATAAAACTTGCTCTGAAGAGATAATGAAGCAGCAATCTTAAAATCTAGTGTGAAGCTGGCCGTGGTGGCGCACACCTTTAACTCCAGTACTCAGGAAGCAGAAGTTAGGTGAATTGCCATGAGTTTGGGACCACTCTGAGACTACACAGTGAATATCAGGTCAGCCTGGGCTAGAGAGAGAGACCTTACCTTGAAAAGCCACATACACACACACACACACACAAAAAAAAAAAAATCTAGTGTGATGAGCCTAAGACAGAGGTTATATAATCCAGTCACTTCAAGGGGGGCAAGTTAAATATGAGATGACATCCTGAGGGACAGAAAAGCTCAGAGACCAGAAAGTGCAGTTCAGGCCAACGGAATTGCACAGGCAAAGTCCACGGTCATTCTTTATACTTAATTTTTCAAGCAGAGAATTCTCTTCCACTTAAATTACATCTCTTTTCAAGGAGTAAGTAACTGAGGGGTAAGCATGCCCAGAGTCCATGGTCATACCTGCCCTATAGTAAGCCACCCGGGCACTGTAGTGAAACGAGATGGGTCCTTCAGGAAAGAACTAAACCCTGGTCCTCCACATATCAAGCCAGTTCTTAGTGTGAAGTAAGACATGGGAGAGGAGCGCCCACTTCACAAAGCACGTGTGGGTCGGATCTGCTTTGAACAATGGAGGAAACACGTTCCTGCCTCACACTAGGAATACCTTGTAGGTCTTACCCAAGGAACTGCCAGGACTTAACCATCAAGAGAGTGAGCCCAGCAAGTTTGCTCTCATCTCTAAGCCTGCATTTAAAAATCCATAAAATAGGGGCACAAAGGAGGAGGGTGTCCCAGTGTTAGTACCGTGGTGCTATCAATAAGCCATATGTAAGCTGTGAACAGCACTGAGAAGGGATGGGTGAGGGGCTGGGGACACAGCTCAGTGGTAAAGTGCATGGATGAGGACTTGGACTCAGTCCCCAGCACTGAGGCAGACAGAGAGAGACAGGACTTGGGAAATGACTGTCTTTCCCAAATACTAAAATAGCAGTTCATAAAAAGCTGAAAATGTATGTGATGGAAACGCCCAGTACAAATGTTAAGTACACTGTCTAAGAACATACATCTTTGTGCCTCAGCGAGTCTGCCAATAAATCCAACTTCCTCTCTCCTTTCACACTCACGAGTTCAAAAGTGCTGTAGTCACCATATATCACCTTTCTCATATACAGAGCTCCTAGCTCACCTACCACTTTGGGGACTAATAACTGATGCTGAATTTTTTAAAATGCAGCATAAGACCAAAAGACAAATAATAGAGAAAAACTAATTACTAAATTAACAACATAAAAAAAACAGTATTACTAATTTGTGTAAGATTCTCCATCCTAGGGGGTTAGAGAGATAGTTCAACCAATAAAGGAAATTGCTTGCAAAGCCTGATGGCCTGGATTCGATTCTCCAGTATCTATGAAAAGCCAGATGCACAAAGTGGTGTGTGCATCTGAATTTCACTTGGAGTAGCAAGAGACCCTGGCATGCCCATACACACGTTCACACTCCTCCCTTCCTCCCTCTCCCTCTCTTCCTCTCTAATAAATAAATATTTAAAACCAATTATATCTGCCCTAAATAAAATACTAACCATTGCCAAAATCCCTTCCTGATGAATAAAATGCAATGGTGCATTCATATTGTGGAATACTACTCTGAAATAAAAATGAGCAAGCTATTCTTCATGCAGTTACATGGATAAATCCCAAACGCACTGTGGGATTAAAAGAAGCAAGCTGGGCTAGAGAGGTGGCTTAGCGGTTAACTGCTTGCCTGTGAAGCCTAAGGACTCCGGTTTGAGGCTCGATTCCCCAGGACCCACGTTAGCCAGATGCACAAGGGGGCGCACGCGTCTGGAGTTCGTTTGCAATGGCTGGAGGCCCTGGTGCGCCCATTCTCTCTCTCTGTCTGCCTCTTTGTCTCTCTGTCTGTCACTCTCAAATAAATAAAAGTACCAAAAAAAATTTTTTTTAAAGAAGCAAGCTCCAAAGATTTCACATAGTTTCATCTCATCTATGTGGCACAAGGAAGGTCACTGTCACAGAGAGCTGGGGTCAGAAAAGGCATGACTGCAGCGTGGCTGGGGCTCCTGCAGGCAGTAATAGACCTCACTGACCAACTAAACTGACGCAACATACCACACGCTGTAAAAGCCTCACGAAGAACTCAGGGTCCCCATCCACAGTCACTGTCACCCTACACAAGATATCTGACTTCCACCCCAAAATCCAAGACACACAAAGAAGCAAGAATAAAACAACATGGCATTGGAGCATAATTTAAAAAGCAAGATTCCTATGACATAAACACTGGAGCTACAAGCCAGGGATTTACTATATAATTACCAAAATAATAAGTCCTTAAAGAGAAAGGTGGATAGCATTCATGGATCGTGGGGGAATTATATGAAGGCAATACAAATTCTAGAAAAGGAGTCAAATAGAGAAACTAGAATGTTAAATGCAGTGGAAGAGATTAAGAATTCATTTGATGGACCCATCAGGAGACTCCTTGCAACAAAGGAAGAAATTAGCTAAAGTGTACATAACGAGAAATTGTCAACACTGCACACAGAAGGAGAGAAAAACACAGGAAGGGCAGAAATGAGCATGTAGAGCTTTGGGAAATGCCAAACAATCTAACATAGATACAATTTGAAATTCAAGATAGACAAGGGAGAAGTTGACAGAAGAAATATTTAAAGAGATGATAATGAATAATTTTCCTAAAGGAATCGACAAATAACATGAACCTAAAGAAAGGGAAGGATAAGGAGGGAGAGGAAGAATATTATAATCAAGAAGAAAAATAACACACTGGGATAATTGAAAAGAGCAAGAATTATTTAAAAAATTATATGCAGAAAAACAAAAAATAAGAACACAGTAGATTTCTCATGCAAATGATCCTTCCCATTCAGCAGTTATGCTTTTAGTTATACAAGCTAGAAAAATCCTGTTTCAGAGCACTTTTATAGCATTATTCTAATATCAAAAAGTTGTCAGCTGTTTAAATTCCCATCAAAAAGAAAACAGACAAATACATACACATGTAATGAGACAAACGTAAAGAGTCATGTGACAATCAGGAGGTGAGGCAGGAGGACTTTGCGGCCAGCTTGGGCTACAAAGTGAGTTCCATGTCAGCCTGGGCTACAGTGAGACCCTGCCTCAATAAATACGTAAATTAATTAATCAACAAAAATCCACCTTATTTTACTTACCTTCTTTCCCTGCTTCTGACTGTACTGTGTACCTGATTTTAAAGGTAAATTGTACAGGCTTCACTGTCATGGTGACCTTTAATGAAAAATTTTCTTCATTGTATTTGACTTTAATAAGGAAGCCTGTTGATTCTTCACTGGGAAATATCTGGTTAAAAGGTTACATATATCCATCTGAGGTTCCCACCTCAAGTTCCCAGAATACAACAACTTCCTTTCCACCATGAGAAAAGCTGAGGATTAGGTGTCACTTCCAAGATCCTGAGCTTTCAGACAGGCACTAGACATATCTCCCTGATGTCCCAGAGGCTGTGGTCAGGTCACTGAATGCCCTTCTCCCAGTCTAACCCTCCCAGAAGTCAGCCATGCTGAAGACACCTCCCAGTAGAAAGCATGTTAATTAACTGACTAATTAGTACACAGCTATTTTAAATTAGTAATAAGGGTAACATGGCATAACATTCTGGCTCAGAGTATAAAATCTTTTGCTTTTCTTACACTACACCTAGAAAACTTCGAACGCTGAAGCCAAGCACCAAGGGGACTCAGAAAACACAGACTCCACAAATGCATCAGGAGGCAGTACAAATGCTTTGGGAGCTGAGACAAAACGACTCTGTGCACTGTAATTTCTTGTAGGGGCGAGGGAGATTGTCTTCTCAGCAGGGTGACATTTAGGTCTTAGTGGAATCTGAAAATACATGGACGAAGCCTGAAGCCATGTTTAGACGCAAGTCATTTCCCTCCATGAGTTTTAGTCAGTGAAATAAGTTGCTTTCATCTAAATTTTAGAGCCGCAAAGTGTAGATAATATCAAAGGAACAAACACTAGAACACTGGAACAAAAGCGAGAGGTTGAAGTGCAGCCTGTTTTCCACTATTAGCTCGGCAGGCCTGGGGGATTTACAAGATGGGGTGTTATGCACCCTCTGACCAGACGATGGCAGCATAACTCAAGAAGAGAAACAAAAATGTGTTTTCTTAAGTCAGCCCATGGAGAAAAATAACTTTTGACTCAAATAATCAGCTTAGGGAGGTAAATTAAGGGCTCCAAGTGATAATATTTGTAGTGTTATTATCTTCTGATTAAAAAGACATATATATACAAAATTTAGAATTATTCCTTACTAATTGCAACTTTTGAAGGACTTTATATTTTCCTAACCACACAAAACATCTGTATTTGAAACAGAACATGGGTTAGAACATCTGTATAAAGACTATTTAAATCTTCTCTCAGACTATCCTTGCAACAAATTTGGATTCCAGGCCCTTGGAAATAATCTCATAGCTCCCAGAGGAACAAAGTCCACAAGGCTGAGGCCACTATTTCCATCAGACCTTGCTTGGAAATAATCCTATAGCTCCCAAGGGAACTAAGCCCACAAGGTTGAGGCCAATGTTCCCATCAGAGCTTTCAGACAGGAGCCTATAAGTAAGCAGAGCTTGCTTACTCCTCATCATGACCCAGCAACTTGGTAAAAGCTTGGGGAACCTGAGAAAATTTTAAAACATAGACTGGACCCAAAGTCCCACTTCTGCATAGCTGTCTTAGAACTCCAAATTCTGCCTGCTAAAAACTACAAGGAATGACATTGCTGATAACTTTTTTTTTGTTTGGTTTGGTTTTTGAGACAGTGTCTTACTCTAGCACAGGCTGACCTGGAACTCTCTCTGTAGTTGAAGCTGGACACAAACTCGCAGCAATCCTCTGATCTCAGCCTCCGGACTGCTGGTTACAGGTGTGAACCACTATGACTGGCCAGTTAACTTTTTTTTAAATTCAGAAATCATGTAAACAGGGGTTCTGTGGGAATGAGAGTTTCTTACTGAGACAGTATTTGCAGGTAATGACATTGTATGAGCTCTGCAATCTAACCACCTGGAGTGGGAGACAACATGCCTGTTTATATTAGTTGAATTACTTGAGCAAGTTATTCACTTTCTCTCAGTTTCCACTTACTAACCTCCTGGAGTTTTTGTAAGAATTCAACACAATAATTTATGTAACATTTTTAAGGCAGCAACTGGCATAGAGATACACTCAATAGCATTGCCCTCCATGGTGGTGGTGGTGGTTATTATTATTAGTTTTGTTGTTTCATTTTGGTTTTAGTTTTTCGAGGTAAGATCTCACTCTAGCCCAGGCAGATCTGGAATTCACTATGTAATCTCAGGGTGGCCTCGAGCTCACAGCGATCCTACCTTTGCCTCCTGAGTGCTGGGATTAAAGGCTTTCACCATCATGCCCAGCTTATTATTACTATTATTAGTTGTGGTATTGTTGTCATTTCTATCATCATTTCACCCCTGTAATGGGATGGGTTATATTGATTGTCAACGTGACAAGACTGAGAATCACCTGAGAGGGGCATGTCTGTGAGGGATGATCTTGATTAGATTAATTAAGGTGGTAAGAATCACCTTAACTGTGCACAGGACCATTGCATGGGTTAGGCCCTGGATCAAGTTCTCTGGGAAGATGGTCATATTGGCCACTTTCCACCAAAGGTCATGGGGTCTTATAGCCAGGGATGAAGCACAATCAGACCAGCCAGCAAAGGGCAATAATGTCTCCAGGGAGAGCCTAGCACCCTGCCACACTGAGCTGTCACCTTTCCAATGCTCTTGCTCCAGGACAGCCCCAGGCACTGTGCCTCGGGCTCAAGGAAAGCCTGACATCACACACTTACTTATCATTCACAAGTTTCCCATGTTGGTGAATCTGGTTTTCCATGGTGAAGTTGATTGTGGCACCATATACGTGCTCACCAAAAAACACCTTCATTTTAGACTTGTATTCTTCGTCCTGGAAATACCGAATCATGTCGGGGAACCACACCGTGAGGCCGTAGTAACTGTAACAGAGAAGGGAGAAGGGCTAAGCAGCATCAGGAGCAGAACCCGTACCTGTGACTTGATGAAATCAGACTCATGTACATGAAGCAATTTGACTCTCCACTATAACAATACAAAACTCATCATTTTAACAGATTTAAGGAAGAAATAGAAAAGGAGGAGTTGCTGAAAGGTATTTGATTACAAAACATTCATTTCTTATTTGAATGTAAAAAAACAAACAAACAAAAAAAAAACTATGGGCTGGGGATATATCCCAGTCAGTAAAGGGCTCACCTTGAAGCATGATAACCTGAGTTCGATTCCTAGAACCCATGTGAACATGTTTCGGGCTTATAATCTTATGGTTAAGAAGGAGGGCACAGGAGAGTCTCTGGGGCTCACTGGCCAGCTACTCTAGATTAACAGACCAATATGACATCCTGTCTCAAAAAGAGTGAACCAGGCTGGAGAGATGGCTTGGAGGTTAAGGCACTTGCCTGTGAAACCTAAGAGCACATGTTCCAATCTCCTAAACCAGATGCGTGATGAAAGCATGCAATGTTGCACATACACACAAGGGGGCGCAGACATCGAGTTTGCTTGCAGTGGCTGAAGGCCCTGGCATGCCCATTCTCTCCCTCTCTCTACCTCTCTCAAATGAAAAAAACAAAAACAAGAGGTGAACAGTGCTTGAGAAATGTCCTGACCTCCACGTGCGTGCACACACACACACACACACACACACACACACACATACTTGCACACACATGCCATCCCCACTTAAAAAAAATACTATCAATCAATTAGGGATTGATGAGCGTTTCCTCAGCTCATAGAAAACACATCTAACTTTAAAAGCCAGAACCAGAGTAGAAAGGGAAACACCAAAGACATTCCAACAGTGGAATGCTACTATCACAATAACCATCAACAGCACAATGTCTCCCTTAGAAAGACATGAGAAAGAACACAGGATTGCAAAACTGAGAAACAAGGACTGGAGAGGTGGTGAAGTTGGTTGCCTGCAAAGCCTAAGGACCCATGTTCAACCCCAGATTTCACATAAGCCAGACACACAAGGTGATGCATGTGCAAGGTCTCACATGCGCACAAGGTGGCACATGCATCTTGAGTTCGAATGAATAGCTGGAGGCCGTGGCATGCCCCCCACCTTCCTCCCATTAAAAAAGCTGGAAAACAAGACAGAAAACTATCTCTCCTGGAAAATGATATGATTTATACCTGAAAATGCAAATAAGCAACTCAAAAACCGGATATTAGATATATAAAAGGATGTTTTGTCCTATTTATGTTAAGAAAAATACAAACTGAAACCACATTGTTGTCATTCTCAGCTACCAGATTGTCAAAAACTTTAAACGCTGCTACAGAACTCTGCTGGTGGCACTGCAGGTTGACAGGTGCTTTCATAAATTGCTAGAAACAAAGGAACAAAACTTGCGATACCACATGGAAGAGCTTGGCATGCCTAAACTTATCACGGACAGACTAATCCTTTTCCACACATGGGTCTCACTTCCAGGAACCTATTCTGCTAACAAGACAGCCCCAGCACAAAACACCCTTCACACAGGATTACCCATGGTGGCATTGTTTGTATTTCTAAATATCTAGAAGCTTCCCAAGAGTCTGGCAAGTCCTGGTTGAATAAAGAGTACAGTGTGGTGTGCTGTGGTATTGTTATGCCACTGTAAACAAGAAAGAAAGACAAGGCATGGTGGCACAAGCCTATAATGCCAGCACTTGGGAAGCATAGGCAGAAGTATTGGGAGTTCAAGACCAGCCTCAGCTACATACCAAGCTTGAAGCTATCTTGTACTACGTGAGATGTTGTCTCAAAATGTCAGTAAAAAGAAAGATAAACGATATAAAAAATAATTTATTTTTGGGCTGGAGAGATGGCTTAGCGGTTAAGCGCTTGCCTGTGAAGCCTAAGGACCCCGGTTCAAGGCTCGGTTCCCCAGGTCCCACGTTAGCCAGATGCACAAGGGGGCGCATGCGTCTGGAGTTCGTTTGCAGAGGCTGGAAGCCCTGGCGTGCCCATTTTCTCTCTCTCCCTCTATCTGTCTTTCTCCCTGTGTCTGTCACTCTCAAATAAATAAATAACAAATTAAAAAATATAATTTAATTTTGATTGACTGGTATGGAAAAGTCTCCAGGATATATCGTTGAAATTAAATATAACATTGAAAGCAAATGCAAAACGCATGGCTTTGAGAAGCATACATATGAATGCATAAACATTTGCTTATGTTTGTGAAAAGAATTGCTGGAATGATAATGAGGTAAATAAAAGATGATTATATACTGGAGGCAGAAGGGAGTCGGTGGTAGGGGACAAATGGATGGAAGACTTGCCTGTTGCCTCAATATTTGAAATGCATTACCTATTCAATGAAGTTGAGTTCAGCATAAATAAACACAAATAAAACATTTTTGAAACTATCAGTGAATTGAAATGCACTGCATGTCATATTTGACTTCTTAAACGTTGGAATTGAATAACCCGAGAGGAACCAGGCCAGGCTTCCTCAATCATCTACCTGTTTGGGTCTAGAAGGCCAACACTCCATAAACATGGGCTGAAGGACATCAGATCACCCCATACTCTCTCCACAACCAGAGTTTACGAGAGCCCACTTGCTTTCCTGGAGTGAGGGAGCGTGTCTGGGAGCATGGGCAGGGGAACAAATCAGTTTCCTAGTGGAAGTTTAAACTCTTGCCAGCTGATAATAGCTATTTGCTGAGCACCGATGATGGGCCAGAAGCACTCGTGTATATGACCAAGCAGCCTCAGAGAGCCGTCAGCACGCTCCACAAGTCACACAGAAAGAACGCTGATGCAAACACAATCATGTTCAGAAATAAAAATGTCATGATGAAGCACATTACTTTGTATCTGAACTAGAAATATTCAAATAATTTATCATCTTAATAAAAGTGAGTTTGGTCAAAGAAGAAAGGCAGGAAGGAGGGAGGGAAGGAGGGAAGTACTATGCTGCCTGAAGCTAAAGAAGTGACTGAGGGCCTATGGCATGAGAGGAGCCAGCTACCACCACGGGACTGGACACTGTCTTTCTTTGGGGTCGGGACACAATATCTCAGAGCACCTCTGTTTTATCCACACCCATGGTTTCCTGAGTCCTCTTTGTGAACTGGAACTGTATTCTGCTCAGCTGTCAGCTCTCAGGAAAGCTAAAGGCATCCTCAGCTCTGGAGGTGAAACCTAATTAGCCTAAAACCATGGGGAAATCTATCTCTTAGGCTTGCGCTTTCCATGTGACTGCTCTAGCAGGAGTAAAAGTTGTCTGAGCAAAGCTGCTTCGTGTTGGAAAGGAAGCTCAGTGATCAACAGTAATAGCTAACAATAGCAATTAACAATCAGTTTGCAATACTGTATTGATTACTAGAAATCTGCTAAGACAGAGGATCTTAAGTGTTCTCAGATACTCCTGATGGTGCACACACATGTGCGTGCAGACACACACACACACACACACACACACACACACACACACGAGAAAGAGAGAGAGAGAGGGAGAAATGGTAACTGCATGAGGCGCTGAACAAGTTCATTAGCTTGACTGTGGCTGCTACTTCACAATGGCTGTGTTTAGCACATGAAGTTATGCACCTTAAACACACAATTGTCATTTGTCAGTTATACCTCAATATGGATAGGGGAGGGAGCTCCAAGGAGAGGGTCTCTTCCTCCTTCAAACACATTTGCTGTGGACAGAAAGCCTGCAGGCAGTCTGCCACCACAGCAAGAACTAGCCTGAGGCTGCAACCCTTCCTGCTCTGGGAAAGTCTTGGGAGGGTAAGAGGTTCCCTTTTGTAGAAGGCACTAGAGTGTGTTGCCTGTTACTTAAAGCCAAAAAGCATCCACTGTGATATTAACCTTGCAAGGTGAGCTGAATTATAATCCTCAATGTATAAACAAGGCAACAGAGGCACAGGAAGACCAAGGACCTGAGGTAGGATCAAACTTACCTTAGAGCCATGGTGAACCATACCACAGCCAGAATCAGGGTGTTCATTCTGTAGGGACCCATCACACAGTACAGAGCATTATCCCAGACCTACAACCCATACCACAGAAGTACAGTTAGAGGAAGGAATGAGTAACAGGAAGGATTCATTTCTCAAATTTTCTAATAAATTTCCTAGGGCCTTGTGGAGGGAAGGTTTGGAGAGCTTACATCTCCAGGGATCATGGCAAGTTGGAGGCAGAAGGAGCACACAGCCCATATCTCCTGTTCTTGGGCTGTTCCGTGGGTTGCTGAAGAGGTGCAGAGCCTTTTCTCTTCACCCACTGTGGTCGCAGACCCCATAAAACCACCCTCCACCCAACGTGTGTTCCCAAGGTGTACCTGTTTGAAAGTAGTCATGAACCTGACTAGCCAGCGCTGGTACCAAGTGCCTGTTGAACTTTGGATCTCAATGAATTCATCCATTTGCTTGGGAGTTTTGATGTGGGAAACCTGTAAAAAAAGAGACGAGTGTGACGATCTAAGCCATATTCTATCTTCATATCAGTTAATGTTTACCTTAATGGAATTGACTTTATTGACTTATGGTTGGTACAAGAATATTTTGCAACTCTCTAGTCATGACGTTTTAATAAAAAGTGTGACGGCATCTCTTGGTGATCTCTGGTGGGTATGTCCAACTGCAAACAAAATGAACCAGAATCTCTTCAGTAAAAAATAAAATAAAATAAAAGCTTTTGAGATAGAGTGGAGTTGTAAAGGGGAAAGTATGTAGGGGGATTATCATAGTTTATTGATTGTTTATAATTATGGAAGTTGTGAATGGTAAAAAAAAATTTTAAACCTTTTGATTTATATTAGTGGGTCTATAAAATATTGAATGGGAAAAGTTTATATTACCTTAAAATTCACAATATTATTCTTAGTGGATATGAACATCACAGAAGTCTAGAATATAGGCAGGCAACAATTTAGAGATGTCACTACTTAACATATATTTTTTCAAAAGCACTATAGAGTAAAAACAGCCATGGCTTCCCTGACGGCCCTAGTTTTCCTTAATGAAATCAGAACTAAGAAGTCGGGGAAAGTGAGATAGCTCAGCATTCCCCTCAAGGGCAGGAGAAAGCTAGAAAATCCAGTTCCGGGAACAACCCCTATTCACCAAGACATTAGCTTTCAAGCTAATTGAATGTTTAAAGAAACCCCTAAATTGTATAAGTAATCAGTTTTAAGAGACTCCTGACCATAGAGTCTCTTAGTTATCAAAGTCCATGTTGTAGACAATCACCTCAAATTCATGGATCCAATAGAAGTGAGTGCTCAATAAAATTCGAAAAGTTTCCATCAGTCTGCTACAAAGCCTTTGTAAGAATAATATTAATAATAAAGATCTGGAGAAGGTAGAGGAAGGAGGAGGAGAAAAAGGGATGAAATTATATTAGCGCACATGGGAGATGAAAGTGGAAGGGTGAACACTGTGGGGGAGGCTTAAGTGCGGAGGGACAGCAGGGAGATGAGGCAGAGGAGGGATGGGGATGAACCAAAAGTAAGGATGTATGAAAAAGCAACTCAGAAGGCAGAGGAAAGAGGTTTGCTATGAGTTCAAAGCCACCCTGAGACCACATAGTGAATTCCAAGTCAGAATAGGCTAAAGAAAGACCCTACCTCGAAAAACCAAAAAAATTAAATAAAAAAAATTAATCAATAATGGGGAAGCTGATAATGGGCAAGCTAATTTAAAATAAAATTTAATAAACATTGAGAATTTAAATAGAAGTGCCCTACCTGGATAGATAAAGTTGCTCTAAGAGGTCATAGCTTATGAAATGAAAAAATAAAATGGAAAATGCCAGGATGGCCAACATTCCTCTGGGTGGTTGGTCAAGAACATCCTGTAGCTCCCCACCAGGAACAACAGAGGCAGGTGCCACACTTCCTAGTTCCTCACCAGAACTGACGGTAAGACCTTATCGTTGAGACACACTTTGGTCTCAAAACAAAGAAATCAAGCTGGAACCAGGATGGAAGCTTCCTTCTTGCTAGCTAATTCTCAGTGCCAGAGGGTGCTTTGCAGGCTTCTGGGGGAGAAAGTAAAAGTCTTTCTCAGGCAAGAAATTTCCAGTGGTACAATACCTGCAGATTAGTAACAGGGGTTAACAAACTGCTTCCTGACTGGAATTGAGACATGCTCCATCACAGGAGGGAAGCCATGCCTGATACTATAAACCACATCAAAAGCCATTTCTGGGGAGATCATAGGCCCTAATGGGGAAGCTACTGCCATTATTTTGCTAAGTGGACATGTTGAGTCTATCAATGGCCTTCTGTCAAATTATCTTCATGGCCATAAATGAGAGCTGCCCTCAGCTTTAGTTAGAGACGCTCCTGTTTGCAGTGGGCAGTGGTCATACCTAGACACAGAGCTGGTCAGAGTGCTGAGAGTGTGATGAGTGCCCAGCCATCAGTGGGACATCTATTTCATGCCCTCTGAGACTCGGAAAACATCACAGGAGAGGAGGCAGAAAGAAGGTAAGAGCCAAAGGAAGGAATGGAGTAGGCAGAGCAGTATTTTTCAGAGTACATCACTGTTGCACACTCCATTTCTCACAGCAGTTGTTATCGCCAGCACAACACCTGCCTGTCAATATCCTGTGGGGGGTGGAAGGAAGAAGGGGTCATGAGGCTGCACCCCTCCCTGAGGACTTATGGAAAGATAATGGTAGCTAGAGAGGAAGGGCTCACAAGACCCCCATTCCTATAGGCAACATATGATCATGGGAGGAGAAAGAGACATTTTCTTCAGCGATGTGACCACTGGAAACAGCCAATGCTCCTGTGAATAATTTATCACCAAGGATTCTGTACACAACCCTAATGAAACTCTGAATTATCAAAAAAAAAAGGGAGATATTGAAGTAGAGGGGAGAATGAGCTGGAAAGATAAAGGGGAGCAGTGGGAGGGAACAAGGTAATAGGGTAAATGATAAAAATGTACACATTTATGAAAATGTCATAATGAAACTCACTGTTATATATCAGTAAAATATGCTAATCGAAAATTTTAATCAAAAAGTATTCTCGGTGTCTCCATCCCTTTCTTTAGCCAAAGGACTGAGAATATGCACACACAAAATAAGTAACACTGGAGGGGCTGGAACGTTCACAGGGGAAAACCTATGGCAGGCTGTGGACACCCCACTCATTACTGCTTACAAACTAGGCTGGCAAGCGTGGCAGTGCTTCCCTGAACACTAGCCACAGATGCTTTAGGTCTTTGGGAGGACCCACCACCGATTCAACTATATGAGGCAAGCCAAGGCTCTTTCTTAAAGTCATACATCCACCTTCTATGAGCCCTGAGGGCCCCTCGTGCCATTGCAAGCTATGTGGCCTTTGCAGATGCTCTTTCACCTGGGGTCAGGCTGCGACACTGAACCACTATCACAGGAGGCTCTCTGGTGGAACTCTTGGCTGGAGCTGTGCTGTAAGTTATCTGACCCAGGGACACCATAAGCCCGGCTACTGCCAAAGGAGGCCAAAGAGACAGGAGGAAACAAATTCAGAACTCACCTTATAAGCCATGAGCTAAACCATTAAAATCACTCAGATGTCAGTTTTCTTTGCTTTGCTCCTTAGGGAAAATAACACTGCATTCCCTAGGGATTGGTGAATGGGCGTGTTGATGATTTGAAGCACAACTACGCACATTAATCACAACAGTTGTCTGTGATTGCATCTAGAACAACATACGGCTTGTGTTCCCACTGCTCTACGGAACATAGGTTCTCAGCAGAGGGCTTTGACTCCCTGCTCTTGTTTTTTTTAACTTTTATTTATTTATTTATTTGAGAGAGAGAAACCATCAGAGAGAGTGAAAGTTTGCCATGCAAGGGCCTCCAGATGCATGTGCCACCTTGTGTATCTGGCTTACCTGAGTCCTGGGGAATCAGGCCTGGGGCCTTTGGCTTTGCAGGCTAGCACCTCAACCACCAAGCAATTCCTCCAGCCTGATTCCCTGTTCTCTCAAAGGTTTCTCTGGGGAAGCTTTTCAGGTGTGGCTGGCAACACATTTGTAAGCCAGAGAATGAAGCTGGGAAAAGCTGGAGCTCACAAGTCAAAGGGAGGAGCAGGTACCCAGCCTAATGCTTGACTCTTAACCGAGATTTTTGACCTGGCCTCTGCTATTCTGCATAGGCCACTGAGTACATTGATGAATGACCTACTGAGGGTACACACAAGGAAAAGCATGTGGTCCACCAGGGTGGACTAACCAGCTGGTTACTCCATTACCCTTCACTGACTAACAAACTGTCCAGCCACTTGAAGTTGGTCAACATTGTATCCTACTCCCCTTTGTATTTATTTTTCCTTTTTTCCTTCCTTCCTTCCTTCCTTCCTTCCTTCCTTCCTTCCTTCCTTCCTTCCTTCCTTCCTTCCCTTCCCTTCCCTTCCCTTCCCTTCCCTTCCCTTCCCTTCCCTTCCCTTTCCTTTCCTTTCTTTATTCCTCCATTCCTTCATCTCTTCACTCTGTCCTCCCTTTCTTCTCATCTCCCTCTCACTCACTACCCGCTTTCCTTCCTCTACCCACTTTCCTTCCTCTTCCCTATCTTCATTTTCCCTCCCTCCTCCTTTCTTCCTCCCTTTATTCTCCCTCCCTCTTTAATTTCTTCCTATCCCACCCAGTTATACACTCTGCATAACTCATATGACCAACAAGTCAGTAAGGAATACTGAACCTACAACCTTTTTTAGCTCTATTTTCTGATTGCGTAAAAACTACTAAATGTGAAAGTTGAGCCTCAAGACTTAGAAAGTGCATGTGTACTACTGCAATATCTCAGCCCTCCCTAGTCATTCCTTTCTCCTGCAACGTTCTTCCCATAATGTGCTCTCCCATCCCCTCACATGGAGAACTTTGGTCTTAAAATAAACAGCTTAGCTTTTACCTTTGGAAATTGGTGTTTCGTTGACTAAGATCTCACTCAGCAGCAGCAGACTGCTTGCATTTGTTACAGTAATTAAACGGGAGGTCATTAGACTGAGGTGGCTCTGGTGCCTGGGCTCCTGCACAAGGAGCAGAACCTAACTCAGAATGTAAGAGCAAACAGTACTTAAGTTCAGTCAGCCGCGGGCATCGACCAGCATTCGTAATAGCAGCTTGCCCTTCTCACCAGGAGACCCAAGAAGGCAACTCCTGTTCCCGCAAGCCATCTGCTTCCTCATTCACCCTGTGGAAGCTTCCCCCCAGCCGCCTTCTGTGGAATCCAAGCCACTTCCGGGTTGGAGCTGATGATGTACAAACCACTATCTGCTCAGAGAAACTCTTAAATTTTAATGTGCCAGAGTTGAGCTCCTAACATGTCAGGTGATACTGTGGGTTCCCTTTTCTCCCAGTCACACAAGCCAAGCTGATTGGTTCAGAGGTGGTCCTTACAGAATCCATAGTCAGGGTGCCCTGGGAAAGCACCTCAATGTAGAAGGTGGCCGAGGGTAAGCTGAGGACCCAAGATTACAGATACATCAGAAACAAGGGCACACGCGCACATGCGTGCATACACACACACACACACACACACACACACACACACACACACACGGAGTAGAGAGGAACTTTCCATCAGGCTTCCTCTTTGGAAAGTCTGTCATTGTGTGGAATAAATCTGCTTTAGTTATAGATGAAATACACTCGGTCTTGAAAAACCAATATCCCACTGTGCACAGAGGTTGTTTTGTTCCAGAAAGAGAGTAAAGGAAAGCAACTCACAAAACGAAGTAAAAAGGAGAGGGGCCTTCGAGAGGAAGGAGAAAACTAAATACTAATTCCCATTATCCTCAAAATTTCAGTAACATTGTTGAACTCAGAAACACTTGCCATGGGCGGTGGTGGTGGTGGTGGTGATGTGTGTGTGTGTGTGTGTGTGTGTGTGTGTGTGTGTGTGTGTGTGTGTATTGGGTATAGGGTTCATGCCAGATCAGTGTGGTACAAAAGCCACAACAGCTGATGCACACTCAGAAGCTGGAGGCAAAGAAAACTGTGGAAATGTCCCCCAGAAAGAAAGTAGGAACTTGAGATAAACTTGGACTTGCCCAGGCTGTGGAATGGGATGGGAAGGGAAGGAGGGATGCAGGCATAAGGCAAATATATCCCATCCCAGTGGAAAGTGAGTGTCCCTAAACATCTGGCTTCTACACTTGTAGCTCAGCTGGGACATTGCAGTCCACCAAAGAGAGTGGCGGAGGTAGAAGACTGGGTGACCTGCTTTTTCCTCTTAAGATAAAGCATTTGAGATGTTTCTGTTAATTTTGCTTTTAATAACTATTTTTTTGCAATTAAAGTATTGATCCCTAATTTTAGATATTTTAGGAGCATTTAATTGAGGAATTACACTAGTTACCAAATTCTATAAACATTTATTAACAGTAAATCTATGAAAAATATAACGTTTTAAAACAATAGTCAACATCTTATAAAACTCCAAAACAAGCACTGTTTCAGGTGTTTTATGTAATCTTTATAATAATTACATTTATGGACAGTAATATTTGCATGTCCCATGAGTAAACTGAAACACATAGAGCAGTGTGCCAAAGGCCACACACCTGGAAAGTATCAAAACAGGGGTTTGAAACAAGACAACCGGGCTCCAGGTGCTGACAGACAAGTGGGCTCCAGGTGTGAGCCACCCATGCTCCTGCCTAAGAATCAGGAGCTCTAAACAACAGATTAAACACAAGACAGTTTGCTCTAGATTGAAATTATGGAAGACAAATAATGCAAAGCATTGAGTGTGAGGTGGATGGGAGTTAATCCAGGAAGGCTTCTCACAGAACTGGATTTGAAACAGGTCTTAAAGGAAGTCTTGAAGACAGGTGCAAACAGCTGCCCACAGCAGGCATTCCTGGTGGCTGGGCATGGAGCATGGCAAGCAGGTGCACCAATTTCTCTGTAATGGGAAATTACCTTTTACTATTCCTCTACTATTTAAACAAAATCACAGACTATGAGCCAATTTTGGCAAGGGTATAGAGAAATTGTTACCTTGTCATTTGTGGCATTCTAAAATGTCATAACTACAAAGAAGATATAACTTGGCAATATGTCTCAAGGGCTAAAAAAAAAAAAAAAAACCCTGCTTATGCTTTCTGAGCAATTTTATTTCTAGAAGTTACTCTTAAAAAATAAATTCATGTGTAGCTAGAACCCACATATGAGGGAGAACATGTGGCACTTGGCTTTCTAGGCCTGGGTTACTTCACTTAGTATAATCCTTTCCAGATCCATCCATTTTTCTGAAAATTTTATAACTTCATTTTTCTTTACCACTGAGTAGAACTCCATTGTATAAATGTGCCATATCTTCATTATCCACTCATCAGTTGAGGGATTAATAAAAATTGAGAAAATAAATAAATAAATAAATTCATGGTCAGGAGTGATGGCACATGCCTTTAATCCCAGCACTTGGGAGGCAGAGGTAGGAGGATCACCATGTGTTTGAGGCCACCCTGAGACTCCATAGTGAATTCCAGGTCAGCCTGGGCTAGAGTGAGACCCTACCTCGCAAAACCAAAAAATATAAAAAATAATAAAACAAATTCATGGGCTGGAGAGATAGCTTAGCGGTTAAGGGCTTGCCTATGAAGCCCAAGGACCCCGGTTTGAGGTTCAATTCCACAGGACCCACGTTAGCCAGATGCACAAGGGGGTGCACGCATCTGGAGTTAGTTTGCAGTGGCTGGAGGCCCTGGCGCACATTGTCTCCCTCCCTCTCTCTCTCTCTTGCTCTCAAATAAGTAAAAATAAACAATTTTTTTTTAAAAAAATAAATAAATTCAGAACATGAAGGTAAAGGAGCTATGTTGATAAGGATTTTCATTGCAATAGTATTTATAGAAAAAAGTAGTAAAAGTGCAAATAAACCTTTAACATTAGGGAATGTTGAGGATAACTGGGTTAAAGTTCTGAACATTGATGTTCATTATAATGATGTTATAAGAGGGCAAAAGAGGAGAAATGATGATTATGACCATGAGGCAACATGCAAACGCTTATAAGTGCTGACAAATAAAATATGTAAATATATTCATATTATTAAATCCACATAAATAAAGCTACTTTTTCGTTTTAATGCTTGCGTGCATGTGTGTCCATATGTGCAGATGTGCATAAATGTGCAGGTAGGTATAGGGACAGGACCTTGGGTGCCATTTCTGTGGAATGTATAACCTATTTTTTAAAGCAAGTGCTCTCATTGGCCTAGAGCTTACCAACTGGACCAGAATGGCTGGCCAGCAAGCCCCAGAGATCCTCCTACCTCTTCTTCTCCAATGCTAGGATCGTAGTCGTGAACCAACACAACTATCATTTTCACTTAGGTACTGGGGATCAAACTCAGGTCTTCAATCTACTGAGTCATCACCCCGTCCCACAAGTTTGTTTTTTTTTTTTGTATTGTCATGTCCTAACAAAACAACCTAAGGAAAACTCTAGAAAGTTAACCATTAAAATATAAGAATAATTATGACAGTGCTATGAATATCAAATATGAAAGTGATACAAACATTAAATGAATATTTTCTTTCTGCAGAGTTCCAGGGAAGCCCCATGTTGGCTCAGACAAGCACACACTCACCGTGAACACCTTCTCAGGGGCCCCCTTAGCCCTCATGTTGGTATCGTGGACTTTCTTGAGAATCATCCAGGCTTCGTCATGTTTACCCATCTGGTAAAAACAAAGAAAGAAGCCCAAAAGCTCATTGTTTAATATGCCTTCCGTCCACTAAAGGTAGAAAACTTACAAACCACAAAGAGAATGCTGGTGACTGAGTCTGGAGCAGTAAACATGGACCCATTACTAGGTAGGACCTGTGAAAGCCTATGACAAAGTTCTGTACCCAGATGGTCTTAGATAATCAGTTTATACCTTCAAGGTGTAACTATGCCCAATGCATGGTTGAATGGATTGCCTAAGAGAAGCCAGGTTCCTCACTGATAAGATTAAGCAAGGAAGCAAGATGTCATGGTGAAGGCCCTAAGAAGCACACCCCTGCCATGCACCTCAAAATGGGACCTTATTTAGAGAAACAGCTAATTCCACAGATGGAATGAATAAGATGAGTTCATTCAGGAGGGAGATAGAACTTTAATATGACTGGTGTTCTTATTTAAAAATAAATATGGGCTGGAGGGTTTTCTTAGCAGTTAAGGCATGTGCCTACAAAGCCAAAGGACCCAGGTTCAATTCCCCAGGGCCCATGTTAGCCAGATGCACAAGGGGGAGCATGTATCTGGAGTTCATTTGCAGTGGCTGAAGGCCCTGGTACACCTATTCTCTCTCTCTTTCCATAGAAGCATACAGGAAGACGCCATGTGATAACGAAAGCCACCATCCCAGCACCACAATTGTATACCAAGGAATAGCAAAAAAAGAAAAAAGAAAAAAAGCCCACAAGCCACCCAAATCTGGAAGAGACAAGTAAGAATCCTCCCTGCAGGTTTCAGAGGGAGTGGAGCCCTGTGGACACCTTGACTTGGAGCTTCCTGTCTCCAGAACTGTGAGCCAAATTTGTTAGTCACCCTGTGATACCTTGTTATAACATCCCTAAGAGACAAAGAGACCACTAAGAGCGAATTCTGAGATAGCTTGGTTGAGAATTTCCTCCTGCGTCTAAATGCTAAGTGGAATGTCAGGGGAAACTCAGCATGCAACATCACTACAGAAAGTTCAAGAAGGCCAACTGGGAACAAGGGCTGTGACAGTCTGAGTCCAGTCACCGAATGATGGCTCCCACCGTGTCTGACCACTATGAACACAAGAGCCCCAATAGAGGTTTGAATGAAATGCCCCTACAGCCTTATGTATTTGTGACTAAGCTTCATACTCATTCTCCAGCTGGAAGAGCCTCTGTGAGATGGAGAAATTGTGTTGCCAACATAGGCCTTGGGATTTATTAGCCTAGCCCCATTGGGTCACTCTTAAGAGTTGCTTCCTTCCAGATGATGTGACAAGATAAAAGCCTAAGTTGTCTGCTCTGCCGTGGTGGTGGTTTGAATGTATAACCCCACAGACTCAGGCATGTTTTGTTGTTGTTGTTGTTGATTTTTCAAGGTAGGGTCTCATTCTAGCTCAGGCTGACCTGGAATTCACTATGGAGTCTCAGAGTGGCCTCAAACTCATGGCGATCCTCCTACTTCTCTGCCTCCCGAGTGCTGGGATTAAAGGCGTGCACCACCATGCCCAGCTGTAGGCATTTTTTTTTTTTTAATTAAGATTGAGCTTAAAACTGGAGTCTCTGCCAGGAAAAAGAGATGTCACTGGGACAGATCTTTTAGTCTAGCCCTAAGGTGTGTAAAGAGCCAGTCTGAGTTCTTGCTGTTCCTATTTTGCTGTTTGGTGGTGTCTCTCTGTTGTGCATCTGTGGAAGTGAGCCAGCTGCTTCTGTCATTGGTGGTGTTCCCTGGATTCTGTAAGCCTGAAATACACCCTTTCCTCCCACAAGCTGCTTCAGGTCGGATGTTTGTCCCAGCAACAAGAAAGTAACTGCAACAGCCATGCTTTCCCTCCCACAATGAAACTTCTCCTCAAAACTGAAATACCAAATAAATGGTTTCCTTCCATAAGCTTTTGTAAGTCAGGTGTTCTGCCCTAGTGATAAAAAGGTAATGCTACACCCTCTGGGGCTGGGGTGGGAAGACTTGTAGGAGCACCAGGACGCCAAGGCAGCTTTGTAGTGTGCAGAAGCCCTGTGCAGCTATGGCTCTTGAAAGTCCTAGAGCAATAGCAAGCGCCAGAGAGCTCACTGCTGCCCACAGGGAAGAACAGGGGCGGTAAAGGACTTCCTACCCAGCACCTCTGGGAAGAGGCAGCATCTTGAGGCAGCTCAGGAACTGCCCTTACACCCCTCCCCAGCCTCAGAGAGGTCTGCTCTGCTGCACCACCCCCGCCATAAGCTCCTAGCTCACCCACAACTGACAGGCTGAAAATCCATGACCCAGCAGACTTAATGATAAGGAGGTCAGCAGTATAGGGCAGTGTACCATGTGCAACTAGAACACAACACATAGCGAGGAAATGAAGAAGCAAGGCCAGGACTCCTGTGGACAACGGGAAGACTCACCTCGAGCAGGAACCTGGGGCTCTCTGGCATGAACTTCAGGGCCACCATGGACACGGCGCAGGGCAGCGCACAGACGATGACAAACACTCTCCAGCTATGGAAGTGGTAATTGGTCCCCATGCTGAAGCCCCAACCTGTGGAGAGCAGGGATTGTAGGCACAATTTTCCCACAACACAGGAGGGGCTCCTGAGGCACCAGCTGGAGCTGAAGGATGCCCCAGCCTCCCTGGATGCACCCCCAAGCTTTTGACTCCAAAGTCTGGGATATAAGTTGTAAATGTGCATTTGGACAAATTCCATGTCCATGACCTCATCTGGCATTTAGTAAACCTTAGATAAAAATACAAGTAGAAGCAATGTTTACAGCCAAACATGGTGGCACATGCTTGTAATTTTAACACTCAGGAGGCCAAGGCAGGAAGATCACTGTCAAGTTCAAGACCAGCCTGGGCTTCATAGTAAGACCCAGTCTCAAAAAAAAAAAAAAAAAAAAATCAGTGTCAGGCTGGAGAGATGGCTTAGCAGTGAAGGTGTTTGCCTGTGAAGCCTGAGGACCCAGGTTCAATTCCCCAGTACCAACATAAGGCAGATGCACAAGGTGGTAAATACGTCTGGAGTTCGTTTGCAGTGGCTAGAGGCCCTGGTGTGCCCATTTTCTCTCTATCTGCCTCTTTCTCTCTCTGTCAAATGAATAAATAAATAAATAAAATATTTTTTAAGAAAAGAAAGACAATGTCTATATAAGCATCCAATTTTAAGTCAACAAACTGCTCACTAAAAACTGTTCTATCTATTACCTGAACGACTAGTGACCTATAAGACCAAGCACAAAATTACACTTTCACTAGACTCTCTTCTCTTCCTGACCTAGATTTTCCCACAGAGTGAGGGCTCTTGTGCTATGTGTGGACACACCCCACAGACTGCCACAGGGTGAAGGGATACTTTATCTTGATGCCTGGAGTTTAGCGGGACTCCCTCAATCTTGAGTTCCCAGAGTATGGGAACTGTGCCACGTCTAAAGAGATTTCCTATTCTGCTTACACGGTTGAGTGATGAGGCAGAAGGAGTCCAGCTGGTAATGTGTGGGACTGTGACCACCTAGGGGCTTTTGGCTACAGTAAGAGAACACACACTTCATCCAACACGATCATCAAAATCACATCTCTTTCCATATCACTTGGTCTCATCTCATCTCACTGGAGTTTGTCTGTTTGTTTTAATTTTAATTAAAATGACTTTTCCTTCCTCCTTGGAGTAACACCAGCAAGGGGAAGATAAAGCCATATCAGTGTTTACATACTCACAGCTCATGTCCAGTCACTGCAATGGCGTCATTTGAAGCAAGGTTGACTAATGCTACCCAGCAGTCAAACTCAGATGAATAACCAGAGAAGAGGAGCAGAAAGTAATAGATTCATAAAGCAGCCTGCCTTGGGAAGGTTTTCTTTTTCTTTTGGATAACATGTGTATAATATCCCTAATCCACTATTCTCTCATCCTCTGTGATGCTTTCATGATGATTTCAGTAATCTCCATTTACTGTACTCATTAGGCACATCTTTGTGGCCTTAAATTGAATAAAATTAAATAGTGAACTGCTTCTGAATATTTGAAACAATATTAATTTGGAGTCAGCAAGTGCTGTGTTCACTGATCTTTCAGCTTGCCCTACTTTTCTCTGTCAGTATTTCACCAACATGTGGTGGTGCTCACTACAATGAGAGTTAATCTTCCATACCATAGCCACTCCCGCCCCAGGTTGTGCCTATGAATTCCCTAGAAAACTTTCTGTGTTTTGTCATTTTCTCTTCCAATGAGTCAGTCACCCAATTTTCTGGTGCTAAGACCTCCCATCATAGATTCCTACAAAAACAATCTGATGGATTAGAGAAACCACCTTTACACAGACATCAACCTCCTTCCTGTAGTGACCCTTTGCATTTGTTGGCAGATTGATGTCTTAGACACATTGAAAAGTTGCATCAACTATCTGCTCACTATGAGTAAAACATCTAGATTTGGTAAAAGCAAGGCTTAAAATAAATAACTGTTCTTGTAATACTCTGATCTTCCTGGACCAGATTTCTAGAGGTTTCTACAAACTAATGACTGCTTTCATTAAGCCTGTATTTTCAAATTGAATATAATATAGCCATTAATTTCATATAGGCATACAAATAGGGAAATTTCTTGTCCATTTGGGATAAAATATTTGGTCACAAGCTCTACAGTGACCTGGCAGAAGACATGTGGCCCCCACTGTATGGGCTTTCATTTGGCCTTATTTAGTATTGCTCCCGACCTCAATTATTTTATTGCTGTCTAAGAAACTTGTCACTCAGTGATCCATACCTATAATCCCAGCATCAGGAGGCAAGAAGGATTCCTTTAAGTTCAAATCCAGATAGGGATACACAGAAAACTCCTCTTAAAAGACCAGAAAGAAACAAGACACTCAGATGTTGGTCTCTCCCTCTCTCTCTCCCTCTCTGAATTCACACAAACTAAGATTTAAAAGCAAATGTATCTGTAATAAGTATTATGGCTTGCCATTTTCCTTCAGAACATCCTTTCTATCCTTCCTTCCTTACTGTGTCAGATGCATGGTACAGGTGAGATTATCCCACCAGAAGTCCCATGACTGAAAAAGCTATTTCTAACCAGTCCAGGGGAATGGTGGTTGGCTGAGGTGGGCACAAGGTTTAGAAGTCAAGCACTGTCTGCTTATTGTCTGAGTGTGAGGATATGCTTCTTTTGTGCAACATGCAGTCTGGAAAAAGGAAGCTTAGAGTTGCTGTCACTTTCAGGAGGGAAGCTAGCCCAGTACTAGACCATGTGGAACACTTAACAAACAGTGCTGGGAAACTGGATTTCTACATGTTGAATGAAACTAGATCCCTACCTCTCACCTTGCACAAGCCTCAAATCTAAATGGATCAAAGCCTTTAATGTAAGTCCTGAAACTTTAAATCTGCTACAGAAAAACAAGTAAGGACTCTCTTAAAGGGACACTAATAACACCAGAAGTAATCCCAAGTATTGACAAATGAGTTACATGAAATTAAAGGAGTTTTTCTATAGCAAAGAAAACCAGAGTGAACAAAGAATCTCCAGAATAAGAAAAATATCTTTGTCAACTAAAGATCAGACAGAAGATCAATATCTAGGTTATATAAAGGACTGCAAAAATTAGACACCAACAAGCAAATCATAACATCAACAAATGAACTAATGAATGGACGGTTCTCGAAAAAAGTTTGACAAATGGCTAATATATGAAAAAGTGTTCAACAGCCATCAAGGTAATGCAAATTAAAATTGCTTTGACACCCGGGAGGCAGAGGCAGGAAGATCACTGTGAGTTTTAGGTCAGCCTGTGACTACATAGTGAGTTCTAGGTTAGCCTGGGCTAGAGGGAGACCCTATCTCAAAAATAAATAAATAAATAAATAAATAAATTGCTTTGAGATTCCACCTCATTCCAGTCAGAATGGGTCATCAATGGTACAAATGGCAATACATGCTGGTGAGGACTGTACACAAAGAGGAACCCATATTCACTACTGGTAGGAATGTAAACTTATGTGGCAACTATAGAAATCGGTATGGAGATTCTTCCACAAGCTACAAATAGAGCATATGATCCTGTTATCCACCTCTTGCATATATACCTCAAGGACTCTAAATCAACATAGAACACAGATATATGCATATGTATATTTATTGCTATAGTATTCATAATATCCAGGAAATGGAACCAGCCTAGATTTATATCAACAGATAAATGGATTAAAAAAATGTACATGTGAGGGCTGTAGAGATAGCTTAGCAGTTAAGGCATGTGCCTGCAAAGCCTAAGGACCCATGTTCCACTCTCCAGATCCCACATAAGCCAGACACACAAAGATGAGACAAGTTCAAGGTAGCACATGCCCACTGAGAGGTGCAAGCCTCTGGATTTCAATTGCAGTGACTAAGACCCTGGTGTGCCAATTCCCTCTCTCTCTCTCTCTCTCTGTCTGTCTGTCTTTCCTTCTCTCTGTCTCACTCACTCTTTCCAAAATAAAATAATAATAAATAAATAAAAGAAAATGTACATGTGTACAATCTATAGTCTATGCAGTCATAAGAACAAAGAAATCTTTACATTTGTAGGAAAAATGGCTTGAACTGGAAATTGTTAAGTGAGATATAGTAGACTCAGACAAACACCACATTTTCTCTTTCACATGTAACCTAGATTATATATATACATATATGTGTGTGTGTGTATACATTTGTGTATATAGCTTTTATTGGTATGTGTGTAGGTTATGAAAATAGGAAGGGTATCATGAGAGAAGGATGGAGATTTTAAGGTTGGGAATAGAGAGGGTGATACAATATATGTGATAAGAAAGCAGGGTAGAGGGACTTTGGAAAGAGAGGAAACCTGCCAGAGAGAATTAGAGACAATGAGAAGGGAGGAAATGGATGAAGAAAAAAAGTATAACATATGTATAAAAATTCCATGATGAAACCCTTTAGTTTGTACACTAATCTAAAAAAAGTCTTAAAGGAGCAAAAGAAAGGGTGAATGTACATGTGGACTACATCTGGAGGAGCACTAAGACCCCAGCCCTACCCTTACCCATGCCTGGGTATAACCTCAGATAAGTCACCTATTACTCTTGGCTTTTGTTTTATCTGTCATTTATAAATGTGACTTCCACAGCCTGACTCACTGGACAAAAAAGGGTAGAGGAAATGAAGTTTGAGATTCTTTCAAATAAAAGGAAGGAACAGGACAGAGAAAGAAGGATAAACGGAGAAAACTACAGTATATTTTAAAAAGATGTGTATTGGCCGGGCGTAGTGGCATATGCCTTTAATCCCAGCACTTGGGAGGCAGAGGTAGGAGGATCGCCGTGAGTTCGAGGCCACCCTGAGACTCCATAGTGAATTCCAGGTCAGCCTGGGCTAGAGTGAGACCCTACCTTGAAAAAGAAAAAAATAAATAAAAATAATTAAAAATAATTAAAAAAATAAAAAGATGTGTATTGAAATTAGCAATGTGGCTACAACATCAGAAGTTCTTAAGAAAGACCAAGGTCACATACAAGAACTGCATGAGATTATAGGCACTAAGGTTGGTGTCCAGCATTTCTTTGATCAAGTGCCATGAAAACAGAGGACCCAAAGGTCTTCTGGAACCAGTGGCTCACCGTAGTGTGGAATGATGCTCCAGGCCATGGCAGATGCGTAGATGCCCCCAGTCATCCAGAAGATACCCAGCCAACTAAGGTGTTCGCCTCGTTTCTCCCGAGATAGGAATTCAGAAAAATAGGCAAAAACAATTGGCAGGGAGCCTCCAATACTGAAGAGAGGAAATATCAGAAAGAGAGAATCCAGTTATATACTAAAAATGGCCACAGTAGAAACCAAGTGGCATTCTATATCAAAATAACAAAATAGTCAGTCCAGAAGAGATGGACCCTTGGTTGAGGAGGACCAGCTCAAGGGGTCTGAGTCCTACCCTATGCCTGAGATGAGTCTGCAGAAGAGGAAGGCTCCATATCCCTGCACGAAGGAGGAGAGGGAGGCGAAGGAGGCGTTGATGGCCAGAGACATGCTGAGGACTCTCTTTCTTCCCAGCTTATCGGCAAGGCCTCCAAGGACGAAGGCCCCTGCCATCATTCCCAGGTAGACTATCATCCCTGTGAGGAGGGGGAAGAGATGGAGAGGATGAAGAGAGAATATAAGACATTAGAGAACACTTGATGTTTACAAAATCTAAGGCTCATTTCTAGCCATCCTAGAAGTTTAATGACATAGGCATAAAAAATGGAAAGTGACAAGATATTAATAGCAAATTTGAAACTACTCAAAGTTGGCTTTTTACATATGGCATTGCAGAATAAACAATAATCACATAAGTTTTGCATATATGGACTCATACCAACATAGGTCAACTGCAATTAGTTTAAAAGTGCCTGCCATTCCTAATGAATAATATTTTAGGTGCATAATCCATAGGTGAGGGAAATATTGACATTTTACTTTCAGGGGAAAATAAAATATACTCTAAAAGCCTTCACCTGAGATGTGATGTTTAAAGAGAACTTCCAAGGTAAATTGTGGAGGAAAATATGGGACAAGTCAGGAAGGCAGGAGATGATGGATGTTGAAACCATCATTCCCCAACAGCACTGGCTACCTGACCACATATGCCCATGAACAACCTCTTTCAAGCTACTGTCAATGCCCAGACTTCTCAGGGAAATGTAGTACAATCTGTATATATGACATGAGGAATACGTTCAAGTTCATTCTTCTGCATGTGGATATCCAGTATGCCCCACACCAATTGTTCAGGAGACTGTCTTTTTCTACTGTGTTTTCTTGGCCACTTTGTCAAAGGACAATTGGCCATAAATTTTTGGATTTATTTTATAACTTTTTTTTTTTAATTAATTAATTTATTTATTTGAGAGCTACAGACAGAGAGAAAGACAGATAGAGGGAGAGAGAGAGAATGGGCGCACCAGGGCTTACAGCCTCTGCAAACGAACTCCAGATGCGTGTGCCCCCTTGTGCATCTGGCTAACGTGGGACCTGGGGAACCGAGCCTCGAACCAGGGTCCTTAGGCTTCACAGGCAAGCGCTTAACCGCTAAGACATCTCTCCAGCCCAATTTTTGGATTTATTTCTGGAGTTTCTACTCTGTTTCATATGTCTATGCCAGTACAGAATGTCTTGAGCTCTACAGCTTTGGAGTATGTCTGAAATCTAGTAGTATGATACCATCCACTTTGTCCTTTTAGCCAACATGGTTTGGGCAATTTGGTGACTTGTGTTCCATACAGGTTTGTTTTTTTCTATTTCAGTTAAAAATGCCATTGGGAATACGCTATAGATCATTTCAAGTAGTATGAACTTTTGAAGAGGAGAAAGTGCAGCATTTATTTATTTATTATTTGTATTTTATTTATTTGAGAGAGAAAGAAGGAAAGAGAGAGAAACAGAGGGAGAAAATGGGTGTGCCAGGGCCTCAAGCCACTGCAAACAAACTCCAGATACATGGGCCACCTTGTGCATCTGGCTTACTTGAGTACTAGGGAATTGAATCTGGGTTCTTAGACTTCAGAGGCAAGTACCTTAACCTCTAAGCCATCTCTCCAGCCTGTAGTATGAATATTTTTAACAGTGTTAGTTCTTCTAGTCTATGAACAAGAAATACCTTTCCACTTATCTTCATATTCAACTTCTTTTGCATGTTGGTTTCCTATTCTGCAACTTAGGAATTTCTTCTAGTAGTTTCTTGGTAGAATCTAGGAATTTCTGTATTATGATCATGTCATCTGAAGATACAGTTTTTCTTCTTCATATCTAGTTAGGATATCTTTTATTGCTTCTTCTTGCCTGATGGTTTTGGCTGGGAATCCCAATAGTGTTGACTAGAAGTGGAAATAGTTGAGCATCCTAACCTTGCTCCTGATCTTATAGGAAAATCTTTTAGTCTCTCACCACTGAATATGATGCCAGTTCCTGGCTTGTCCTTGTGATATGTTGTAGTAACTTGCTGAGAGTTTTTATCATGAAAAGACATTAAATAATGGCAAATGTGAGCTGGGTGTGGTGGCGCACGCCTTTAATCACAGCACTCGGGAGGCAGAGGTAGGAAGATCTCCGAGAGTTCGAGTCCACCCTGAGACTACATAGTGAATTCCAGGTCAGCCTGAGCCAGAGTGAGACCCTACCTCGAAAAACCAAAAAAAAAAAAAAAAAAAAGGCAAATGCCTTTGTGATATGATTTTATTTATTATTATTTATTTATTTGAGACTGACAGAGAAAGAGGGAGGAGAGAGAGAGAGAGAATGGGCATGCCAGGGACTCCAGCCACTGCAAATGAACTCCAGATGTGTGCGCCCCCTTGTGCATCTGGCCAACATGGGTTCTGGGGAATCGAGCCTCAAACCAGGGTCCTTAGGCTTCACAGGCAAATGTTTAACTGCTAAGCCATCTCTCCAGCCCTGTTTGGGAGCTTTTGAGAAGGATTACCATCTGTTATTTTCCAGCTGTTTAGTAGGAATCACCAGTGAAGCCATCAGATCCTTGAGGTTGTGTGTGTGTGTTAAGTTATTGTTTCTTATTCGAATGCTATTTGTTTTTATGATCTTTTAACTTCCTATTTCTTCATGATTCACTTTTTGCAGGTTGTATGTCTCTACTCAGTTACCTACTCTTTGGCTAGAGAGATGGCTTAGTGGCTAAGGCGCTGGCCTGTAAAGCCTAAGGACCCATGTTCAACTCCAGATTCCACATAAGCCAGACCCACAAAGATGAGGCAAGAGCAAGGCTGCACATGCCCACTAGGTGGCGCAAGCGTCTGGAGTTCAATTGGTTGAGGCCGTGGTATGCCAATTTCTCTCTTGCGCAAGCTTTCTCGGTCTCTCTCGCGCGAGCTCACTTGCTCTCACTCTCCCTAAAATAATAAAAACAAAATCTTAAAATGTTTCCTACTCTTGGTTATCTAACTTACTAACATGTAATTATTCACAATTGCTTATTATCTTTTATATTTCTATGATATCAGTTGTAATGTTTTCTCTTTCTTTTGTTTTTCAGTCAGATGGGCTGACCAGTGAGCTCCAGCAATTTTTAAGTCTCAACTCCACATAACAGTGGCATTTAGGTATGTGTGACCACTCCCAGCTATTTAAGTGGGTCTTGAGGAATCAAACTCAGGGAGTCCCAGGCCCTCATGCTCTCTTAGCAAGCACTCTTACCCACTGAACCATCCCTCAGCTTTTCTTTTACTTTTTTTTGTTGTTGTTGTTGTTAATTTTTGGGTGCCCTCTTTCTCTACATTCAGCTAAAAGTATGTCAGTTTTGCTTATCTTTTTGACAAATACCAACTTGTTTCTTTAACTGCTACACTTTACTGTTCTTTATAGACAAGCTTTAGCTAGGTTTCTTAGGTCAGTATTAGCTCATTCTTTATGGTTCCTCTCAGGACTGCCTGCTGAATGGGAGTGCTTCCTTCATTACAAGGAGATAATCAAAAAAATGTGTATGATTACCATCAAGTGAGTAGAAAATGTTCCAGCAAAGGTGTCAGGTAGTATTAAAACATAGAGAAGGGCACTTAATGTGAGAAGTCTTCTAAAAAAGTGATGTTGAGCTGTTCTTGAAGTGGGCATTGGAGGAGCACATTAAAGAGTGCAAAGACAGGAAGACAAAAAGAAAGCCTGATATGATGTTTTTGGCACCCACTAGCAAGTGTAGTATAGTTCATCTGATGAGGAATTGGTCTTGATCTTACTTCAATAAAGCCTTCATTAGCACATCATCTTTAGCACATCTCAAGCATTATCATGCACTGGTTATCTGGGAATCTTACTTAGATCATATATTGGTTCATAGATCTGGGTGGGGCCTGAGATTCTGCATCTCCAACATGCTCCCAGATAGGGCTGGCACTATTGGTCCAGGGAACAGACTGTGAATAGCAAGAAGACAGTGCATGGCTGTCCTCCTTTAACCACATTCCTAAAATGATTCCTGAACTGTACACTGCCTTCCCATTTGCTTTTAAAAATGCAAATTATGAGAGACGAAGTTCTATAGAGTTCTCAGTTATAACATCTTCAGGCTTAAGTTCATTATCAGTGGCTAGAGGCCCTGTCATACTCATTCTCTCAATAGATGATAAACAGATAGGTTATCTCTCTCTCAAATAAATTTTAATTTAAAAAATAAGCTTAGAAAAAAAATAATAAATAATAAATAAATAAATAAAAATAATAAGCTTAGAGGGCTGGAGAAATGGCTTAGCAGTTAAGGCATTTGCCTGCAGAGCCAAAGGATCCTGATTCGATCCTCAAGGACCCACGTAAGCCAGATGCACAAGGGGGTGCATGCATCTGGAGTTCATTTGCAGTGGCTGGAGGCCCTGGCATGCCCACTTTTTCTCTCCCTCTCTCCCTCTCTGTCTCTCTCAAATAAGTAAATAAATAATTTTTAAAAATAAGCCTAGATACAAATTTCTAATTAAACTACTGAGGGCTATACAAAAAAAATGTTTTTTCTTAACTAGCAGTGGCAATCCTAACAGTGAAAATTGTGCCAGGGAGAAAAGAAAGCTATTGTGGATCAGATCAGAAAGCCTTCCTTCCTTCTAGACTTGTCAGCCGTTCTCTGCCCCACGCTTGCAGTAGGGGGCGACAGAGGAAGGCTTCAAGAGAGAAGGAAGAGGACATGTTCTTTATTCTACTGTCCAGAGGATTTCATCTTCACCCTGGCAGCCACAGTTCCTACCCAGGTAGCAGCTGGATCCAATTCTCAGAAATCTCACTGTTTCCCATCCTCCTCTTCCTCTCCAGGGAGACCCTGCCAGGGTGGGAGCTACTTCCTACTTTCACCATCTAAGCCATACTTCTTAAAAACATCCCACTTATGCCAAATTAATAATTATTTAAAGTCTCTCTTTTCAAGTAACTGGTACAGCTTCTTGGTCCCTGGTATTCCCTGACTAATCCAGGCACACTGGCAAGCTGACACGTCTTAGAGGTTAGATACCACATCCTGCCCCTCAGCTTCATCAGATGAAGTGATTGAGCCCCATGCTGGCCAAGGATCTTCTGTCCCTGCAGCCCTGGCTCCTCATTCCAAGCCTGGACCTTTCCAGCACACCTCCCTGTCCAAGGCAACGAGGATGCCAGGGAGAGCAAGAAGAATGCTCTAAATGCTGTCTTTGAAGGCTGGGAAAGGAAAGATGGAAGGAAAATGAGCCTACCCACCAGGGAAGAGAAATATGAAATTAATGACTCATCTGAAATGACTGTGCTATTAAACTCATTTAAAAATCTTTCCTTACCCTAAGAAATTAGGATAATGAATTTGGAAAATTAGAGTGTAATGGAGTTGTTGTTAGCTTGAAACAGATGAGGGACTCGTTAGAAAGCAAGAAACTCTATCATCCCTCAATTCCATACAACAAGCTGGTGGTATACAGCAAGATTTTTAAGGAAGTTAAAAACTATGACTGAGGGCTAGAGAGATGGGTTAGTGGTTAAGGCACCTGCCTGTTAAGCCTGAGGATCCAGCTTCAGTTCCCCAGGATGCATGTAAGCCAGATGCACAAGGCAGCACATGCGTCTGGAGTTCATTTGCAGTAGCTGAAGGCCCTGGTGTGCCCATTCTCTCCCTCCCTCCCTCTCTCTCTCTCTCTCTCTCTCTCTCTCTCTGTCTCTCATAAATAAATAAAGTACTTTTTTAAAAAAAAACTATGACTGATACTTGAAGACTAGAGGTAATGAAATTCAAGAGAGGGGGATATGGTTGGGATAGTTAGGAGCTGCTTTTAGCTGGTGACAATGCAATGAGGGAAACAGAATCCCCCAGCAGGGGAGAGGGAGGCCCCTGCACTGACAGAGTCCATGGACAGAAGACACCAGTCTTCACATGGGACAGTCTCTTAGGCTCTGGCTCTGTGATCACCAACAGCGTGACCACGGGAAACCCGTCACTTCTCACTGTGGTTCAGGCAGCAGTCTTCTTGTCAGGATGACACAGAAGATGGGGTAGAAAGTGAGCCAGATGCCTGGGAAGAAAGCCAATGTCCAGTCACCAACACTTGCTATCGTTGTCACTAGAAGTGCAGCAGGGTATGAATCACAGGAAGCCATAGGTTCAGAGAAAATGAACATGAGATGGTGGCATTTTAAAATCAACCCAACCATATATTAAAGGAATCAGAGGAAAAGACAGAATTGTAGAAGAATCTTATTTATAGTAGCATGTCCTTTAAATAGACCTCCGTCCCTCTCTACCTGGAGAAGAGTTAAGTTCCAAAGCTGCCTTTCACTGAAATATTTTTTTAAATTTTCTCTAACAAAACTTTAATAGAGAAAAACAGATTTTTTTACTCTAACTCATATTTCTTAAACCCAAACTAAATGCCATCCCTTTAGAGAGATATCCCTGCTATTCCAAACTGTACTGCATCAAACTTGATCTGCAAAGGGCCAGAAAGTAAATATTTTACTTGCAAGCAGTTACTCTGTAGAACTCCTGTGATCTCTGTGGCAACACTTCCTTGTCCTTCCCTTTTAAATTTACAGCCCACCCATTCGGCCAAAAATACATTTAGATAAGAGGAACCCAGGCTGGAGAGATTGCTTAGCGATTAAGTCACTTGCCTGTAAAGCTAAAGGACCTAGGTTCAATTCCCCAGGACCCACATAAGCCAGATGCACAAGGTGGTGCATATGTCTGGAGTTCACTTGCTGCAGCTGGAAGCTGGCATGCCCGTTGTCTCTATCTGCCTCTCTCTCTTTCTCAAATAAATAAAAATTTTAAAATTTCAATAAAAATTATTTTAAAAAGATGAGGAACCCATTCTAGGGCTCTATAGCACAGAAGGCTAATGATAATTTACAGGTTTATTATTTATATTATAAAAAACAAAGAAAAGCTCTTAGCACAAACAAGTGATAAATGTTTAAGGAGATGAAAATGTAAATTGTTATTCCAATTTTTTAAATTATACAACACGCATGTATGAAATTATTACTGTACTCCATAAATCTGTTCGATCATTATTTATCAAGTGTTTTCAAGGGGAAAAAATGCACAGCCCTTAAGTAGTAAAAATAAAAGTAGGTCTTTTGGCTGCAGTTTATTGATCCCTGTCCCAAACAAAATTTAGCCATTCTGCCCATCCACTTCCTTCATGCCACACTTTTCTTTTGTTACTAGATCTCTTTCTGCCCAACCTTGTCAAAGTCCTTTGAACGGTCAGAGCCTGGAGGAAGGAACAGCATCAGTTCTGCCAGAGTTCTGTGCTATGTGTTCTATACTTAGCACATACTAGGTGTTCCATCTATGTTTGTTCAAAATTAAATAATATAAAAAATTCATATCCACTGTAGAAAAACCTGAACAATACCCTCGAAATATATAAAAGATATTGAGAGATGGATATCCAACCACAGATACTGCATGTTTACTGCAGCTCTTTTCACAGTATCAAGGAAATCTTCCTAGATGTGCATCAATAGATGAATGGATAATAAAGATGTGGTACATATACACAATGGAATTCTATTCAGCTGTAATGAAAACTGAAATTTGCAAGAAAGTGGGTGGAACTAGAAAATACTAAAGTAAGCAAGGTAACTCAGACTCAGAAAGACAAATGCTGCGTGTTCTCTCTCAAATCGGGATCCTAGCTTCTAAATGTTAAATAGGTAGAAATAAGTATAGGTAGAGGTTAGGAAATCAGAAAGTGTCCCATAAGATGGGGGAAAAGGAAGGCTTTAAAGATAGGTGTAGGGAGGGCAACAGATCACATGAAATATGAAAGAGAAAAGGTCAGTTACTGGGCAGAAAGGAGGGAAGTCAAGATGCATGAAGACGTCTTGCAGAGGCCTCTTGGCAATTTTTCCTGGCCTATTCGTGGGGAGATTAAAGAAAAGTTCTTTCTTGCCACCATCCTTCCTCCCCGCCCCCTGCTCAGAAAGCCATCGTGGAGGGAGGGGGACAGAGAGCGAGCAAGCATGGCTTCCGACCTTGAGGGAAAGAAAGACCTTCACAGAGGCCAACCTCACATCCTGACATCAGCAAGTCACCCAACCAACACTGGAACCTCCTACACTGAGGAATTCTTGATCAGTAAATAAGAAATACCTTTATGATCCAAAACCACTGTGTCTAGCAGTCAAATGTATCCTATATACATGTTGTCCCTCAAAAACAAAAGAGAAACTTCACACAGATGAAAGGGCATCTGACTAACTTACATAGTCATTCCGTGGGAACAAAGGACCAGACGGCCTGATGTAGAGGAAAGAGCTCTGTGCCAGTAGCTGGGAAACCCAAGTTTCAGCCTCAGAGCCCCCGACCTGAACCACGTCACTGCCTCCATGGGGCTCAGTTTCCCTGAGCTGGAAATGAAGGGCATGCTAGAAGTTCTCCAGTTCTTCCACTCCTAACATCAGATGGTTCCAGAATGCTGCAATTCACATCTCTCATGCCTTATACTTTATAATCTGTTAGCACATGCCTTTGAAAGACGACTTCCTTTTCTAATAGCCAAGGGCAGGTGAGGCAGTGAAGCCAAGCGACAGGCATCTTTAGGCTATTTTCTGCACATCTCCAGCTGAGATTAATGTGTGCCTCTGAGTCAGCAAAATCTCTCACAGTGAAACAGAAAAATGCCCATTTTGCACTTCTGAGCAGGCTAGCCCCTGGGTGGGAGGGTGTTTTGTGGACCCCATGGGGCACATCAAAAGCTATAACATTTCTCAGGGCCATCTATCGATTCCTTTTCCCCCCATTCCCTTGCTAACATGTGATTTACAACCTTCAAACTCTGCAAAGTGAAGATCAGCTTATCTGGATGTGGCTGCTGAAGATTTATAAGAACTTTCCCCCCATCAGCCCACAGTGGGCAATTTTATCTGGGTTGTCATGAAGTCCACACAGGACCTGATGCTCCGCCCATGTGGTTGTAGCAGGAGTGGCTGGGGTTCCTCTCCTCGGGCCACCTTGGTGCCTAAGGGCACTTTTCACAGCCTGCTGCAAGAGGATGGCCTGCTGCTCTTTAGGTCCTGCAGAGTCCTGGTCTGAGTGGACAGATATGCCTTGAGGATCAGTGTACACACCTGCAGACACCTGACCTTTGTCACCCAGCTGCCTGGGAATCCTTTTGACAGAGATGGGCTATTGCTGATTCCAACATTTGGTTGTAAGTCCTGCATCTATTTATACTTGTGACTTATTACAATGATGTACTCTGCATAACAGATTAAGGCTACATAAATGGTGGTATTTTCAAAGTCTTCCATGAATGGATGGTAGAGCGACGGAAAGGAGAAAGAATGGGCAGGAGTTAGATGTAACCAGTTTTAAATCTTAGCTCTGTGGCTCCCTAGTTATGACAAGTTGCTCTAATTTCTTAGAGTCTGTTTTCTCATCTTAAAATGATGAAAACAACGTTTACCTTGCAAGGATTAGAATGCCATATATCAAATACTTGTATAGAATGGATACAAGAAAAGATCTTATCTAATTATAACTCTCAGTAGTGCTGGTATAATTATTATAATTTGCTTTTAAATTAGGAGGAAGGTAACGGAGACTGTACCACGTGCTGGGAAAGCACTCTCTTAACCATCAGTTACTTTTGCTTCCTAAGGAAGAAATCTGCATGTGATAAAATAAGCCTTTCAGCTTCATTAGTAGAAAGTAACCCACACGAAGATGAACAGCAATGAAGGGAGCACAGGGCAAGAAAACTGCATTAGGAAATGGAAACTAGCATCCATCACTTCAGGTTTCCAGGCCACGCTTCCCTCATCACGGGAACTGGGAATTCACACTCTGTTACCTCACGGGGTCATTTAAACATAAAATAAGAGTGTCTGGGAAAACTATTGAAAATCTGTAAGGAATCATGCATTATTTTCAGGCCCAATTCCATTTTTTCATGCTGACCAACATCTGTGGCTAGATAAACCATCACAAGAAAGAAGCCACCTAATGACAGTTCCTTCACTTTCTATAGTGCAGCAAACAAAAGCCCTGACAGCTCTGAGGACAGTCTCTGTGGAAACCTCTCTGTTCTCTACCTCAGGTTCACAACAGACTCACGAGAAGCTCATGTCCCACCAAAGGAAGCTCTGATGCAATCATTCTGGGGCCAGATCTGTATTAACAGCTTCTTGGCTAATTTTAAGGATAGCCATGGCTGCTAAAACTGTAGCGTAGATGTTCTCAACTGGAAGTGGTGCTACCCCTTGGGAGACTCTAGGAAATACCTCAGACATATTTGGTTGTCACAACTAGGAGTAAGGTGCAATAGGCATCTACTGGGTGAAGATCAGAGGTGATGCTGAGTCTCCTAGAATGCCCAGGACAGTCTCCTAGAACAAGGAATGATCCAGTCCCAAATGTCCTAAGACTGCTTCAAAAGAAAGTCAGTAGCTGAACGGACTATACAAAAATGTACCAGCCATATTTCTCGTCTCGTCTCCCTTCATCAGAAGATACACTCTATTGCCCTGACCTTGAAATGGGACAGGTCTTCATGATGGCTAGAACAAATCAAATACGGGGAAAACCCGCTGCTTGGCTTTGAGGGCAAGTCACAAAGGCAGTATGACTTCAGCTTCTCTTTTCCTCCTGGGAGATGCACCTTTGAAACCCTGAACTGACAGATGAACTTTACTACCCTGAAGCTGCAATGCTGGAACGATCACATGTAGAGTTCAGACCTAGCGGGAGGTGCCCCATAGGAGCCCCTGCTGGCTGTGTCCCCCAGTGTGGGCAGCAGAATGTAAGTCAGCCTTGTGGGGTTTCTTACTGCCCCACCTGATGCCAGGTAGGTCAGAAGCCAAGAGTCTCTGCAGATTGCAGGCTCGTGAGCAAAACAGAGGTCATGGAGGTTTTGGTTCTACAGGGAGTCTATGTTTGTTTACTGTATATACAGAAGCAGATGACCAAAACAAAGTCCATACTGACCCTGTGAAAGACGAGTGCATGGGGCCCCTTGATTGAGCTAACCAAAATTCAATGCTTGCATATACTAACATATTTCCAGCCCATACCCTACCTTACAACTTCCCCTCCCCTCCCCTCCCTTACCTGTTATTTTTCCCATGGTCTGAAGACTATTACTTTCAAGCACTGGAAGGAGGAAGAGCCCTGAGAATCTTTTTGGTGTGTTTTGTGGGATTTTTTCATGGTGGGAAAAAAATAATTAATATAAATAAATAATATATGTTCTCCCAATAGTTAGTAAACTAATGGTAACCATACATCTTTTATTTATAAGACCTTCCAAGGTGAGCATTCCAACTAATGAAGGGAAGAAGAGTTTAAAGTCTTTGAAAATCCCATGACTAAGAGAAAAGTTATGCACTCAAAAGTAGACAAAATGTGGTCAGATGTATTTTCTCTACATTAAATTAAAGCAAAGAAAAACCACTGGGATTTTAGGTGGATTACGGGAGCAGACCGAGCATAGACTGCATTTACTGTATGTGTGTCCTGGACTGGGTGGTTAACCTGGACATACATATTTCCATTCATATATTTCATATATTTCCTCTACTCACCCCCTCCCCTTTGTGAACTACCAGGAGAAAGATTATCAGCATAAAATTTTGGTAATATACTGCATCCTTCTTCAAGAGAAGTCAGCATTCCTTTTACTCAAGGGGTTCTGAGTCTATAAATTGGCTCAAACCTAGGAAATGACTCAGAGATCATGATGACAAGTTAGGTCTTTGTTCACTTGACCTAAGACTTTTCTGCTTTTGCAGATGAAAAAGGAATTCAGTACTTTTCCTATTTATTTGATTCAGGAATGCCAGCATCATAATTCTCTACAGGTTAGATTATTATAATCATTGCTTTGATTTTTGTTGTCCTGATATATATGGTCACAATTCAATTCCCACCTTCAGTTCTTCTCCCCATCTCCCCCCTCAACCACCCATTGCAAGTCCTGGACCTCAGCAAAGAACAATCATGGAGGCCTTCAAGGATGCCAGGACTCCCTTCACAAAACCCTCTCTCTCAAATGTTGAAGTGTGGTCTTCTGGCCCTTCCCAGAGTGAGTAAGTAGATGTGAAATGATAAGTCCATTTTTTTTTAATTTTTTTAATTTATTTATTTGAGAGTGACAGACGCAGAGAGAAAGACAGGTAGAGGGAGAGAAAGAGAGAGAATGGGCACGCCAGGGCCTCCAGCCTCTGCAAACAAACTCCAGACGTGTGCGCCCCCTTGTGCATCTGGCTAACGTGGGACCTGGGGAACCAAGCCTCGAACCGGGGTCCTTAGGCTTCACAGGCAAGCGCTTAACCGCTAAGCCATCTCTCCAGCCCGATAAGTCCATTTTGACATTCCATTAACCCTATGCTTTGGAGTCTCTTACTTTACAGTAAACCAAGACACACCTGGAATTTCAAGTTAATTAACTGAAAGCCACATTTTATTGCATGTTTCAACCCAACAAAGAAATTGCTTGAGCCCTCTCTAATTCCACAAAATGTAGCATGAAGAATGTCTGTCTAACACAGCCATATCAATAAATTTGATCTCATCCATTTACCCCATACCCATAGACATTGCCAAGACTTGGGTGTGTACAAATCAAAAGCTCAGTGCTAGGAAGATGGCATTGATTGCCAGCATGAGAGCCTGAGGCCAGCTGGGTTTGATTCCTTAGGTTCCATGAAAACAACTGGGCATGGCCATGCACACCTGTTACTCCAGTCCTGTGGGGAGCAGAGAGAGAAGAATCGCAGGGGCTTGTGAAAACCACAGTTCCAGGTTCAGATATAGACGGACACCCAACATTTTCTTCTGGCCTCCACACACACAAAGGCATGTATAACACACACACATACACACACACACGCAAATGTAAATGCAAAAAAAAAAAAAAAAACCCAAATAGTTCCTTTTCAGTGTAATGCACCTCCTCTTTGTACCTCACTTTTCAAGATCTGATGGACTTGAGTCTCGTAGGTCTGAAAGCAAGCAAAAACAGTGGGAGTGGGTTCTGTGGAGAATCAGCATCATGCTGCTGGACATGTTCCCCAGGGGATGCTGCTACCATTCCTTAAATAACGTAAAGCTCATCTCAGATGGAGATGGACAGGTTGCTAATATTAGCTCAAGAGACTCAATAGAACTGAGGGGCTCCATGTCCCCAATTCCATCAGGATCAGCTCACACAGAGGGGCTCCATGTCCCCAGTTTCATCAGGATCAGCTCACACAGCCTTCACGATCTCACTCCCTCCAGTCAGTGCCCTCACTCAACACAGACATTCTGCAAGGCTAGAAATTCAATTTGCCCTGAAATTCAGACACTCACAGGACAAGATTCTAGGTTTGTTTTCTAGATGCTTCAGCCAAATGATCTCTTTCAGGGAAAACACAGAAGCATTCAAGCCATAAGTAGCACTTGAGCATGTGCATGGTGGGGTAGGAGTGAGAATCAATCCCTGAACTCATCCTTTTCTTTCCCACTTTGTCCAGAGCAGGAGCATGCAGCCAACTCCATTTTTGTCATTAATCTGACATCAAAAACATCATAGACATGGTTACCCAGACACTTGCCTTTTAAATGTGTTTGGTTAGGAATATCCAGTGACGATATTTTGCATAATCTCACAGACTATCTGTGTTCTCTTTATGGCTAGAAATAGAATCAGTATTGTCTTTAAATTTTTTTTTGGTACATTTTTAATTTATTTATTTGAGAGCGACAGACATACAGAGAAAGACAGATAGAGGGAGAGAGAGAGAATGGGCGCGCCAGGGCTTCCAGCCTCTGCAAACGAACTCCAGACGTGTGCGCCCCCTTGTGCATCTGGCTAACGTGGGACCTGGGGAACCGAGCCTTGAACCGGGGTCCTTAGTCTTCACAGGCGAGCACTTAACCGTTAAGCCATTTCTCCAGCCCAGTATTGTCTTTAAATTAAGTCACATTAGAAGCCATGCAGTAACAGAGCCAATGACTCACACCTCCCAGGATGTGACTTCGGATTGGTAGACTCAGTTTGCTTTAAATACAACCCTCAAGATTCAGTCAACTCAACCTTTCCGTATCAAAAACAAAAATGGATTGGAGAGATGGCTTAGCAGTTAAGGCGCTTGCTGGCAAAGCCAAAGGGCCCAGGTTTGAATCTCCAGTTGTACAAAGTTGTACAAAGCCAGATGTACAAAGTAGTACATGTGTCTGGAGTTCATTTGCAGTGTCTAGAGGCCCTGACATGCTCATTCTCACTCTTTCTTTCTTCTTTTTCATTCATTCATTCTTTCTTTCTCTCTCTCTCTCTCTCTCCAATAAATAAATAAAATATTTTTAAATAACCATAGTGACTCACTTAAGTAAAAAGTAAACAATTAAACAATGTATAAGAAAATTCTGAAATTTTCTTCCTAAGTCATATGCTATACATTAGCCTATTTTCCTTAATTCCATATAGTCAGGTACAAAGCACCTGACAGGATGCATCTAGAAAGGTTATCCATGTGCCCGTTTTTGTGTGTAGGCATGACAAAAGCACATTTCATGCCAGTTTTTTTTTCTTAAATAAAATTTAGGTTAAAAGACTTAATTCCAAAAGGCTTTGAACATATAAATAAATATTTTATACAAATATGTATTTATATATTTATACATTTATATATTTATATTTCAACAGCTGGTATGGTTCTTTAAAAATTTCCTATGTAAATTCTGCCCTTGAGAGAAATTTGAGGATTCTCATGGCTGGTTTGTTCTGTATTTTCTGTTAAATCAAAATGAAACTTAGGCCAGTCTTCAGGCATTTTATCAATTTGTCTTTTCCAAGCAACTATCATAAAATTTAGTTCCTTCTTGATAAATCATAGGCATGTACTGTAAAGTTTTCAAATAGATTTTACTCTTTTCTCACACATTTTTATTTTCTTCCCTATGAATATTATACTCTACTTTATTAAAACCTTTACTGTTAGCTGATTATTCCCCCCTCAAAAAAAAATTAAGTCACATTAGACATCCAATTCCAGAATCCTCGCAACCAATTTTAAAAAATTATCCTTAAGTTTCCGTTTTGTTGTTGCTGTTGTTTGTTTGTTTATTTGACATAGAGCCTCACTCTGTAGTCCCAGGCTGGCCTCAAACTCACAGTGATCTCACACTGGTTCCTCTTGAACTACTCCCAATGCCAGTCCCAGTGGGATAGAAGGATCATTCTAGTCAGAGCTTCCATCTTTTCACTGCATCCTCAAAGACACTTAGCAGCTCTCTACTGCCCACAGAATCAAGTCCCCACTGATATATGTGGGGAACAGTAGGGGAGTGCTTTAGCTCTCATCTATTCTAAATCTATTCTAAACAACCCAAAAGTTATAAAATGATATCTCAGAAAAAGAACAAAATAAATCAACTATAGAATGGAGTACATTAAAAAATTCCTAAATTTGAAAAAAAATGAGGGGCACTGGAGAGATGGCTTAGCAGTTAAGGCTCTTGCCTGCAAAGCCTAAGAACTCATGTTCCAATCTCCAGATCTCACATAAGCCAGACACACAGTGACACAAGTGTGCAATGTCGCATGTGCGCATAAGGGGGTGCACGTGTCTGGAGTTCGTTTGCAGCAGCTGAAGTCCGTTAGAGCACCCATTCTGTGTGTGTGTGTGTGTGTGTCTCTCTCTCTCTCTGCCTCTTTCTCTCTAACTCTCTCTCTCAAAATAAATTTAAAATAATTAATTCCTACTGTTAGATTAAGGAGTATATTTAAAAAATTCCTAGCGGCAGATTAATCCATCCTGCGTAACCATTAATTGAGTTCATGTTTTGTGTCAGGCCTCGGGGCACAAAGCAGCCCCTCCTTTCAGGACCCACCATGCTAAATTCAGGGCAAAGACAAAAGTAGCTCATAAATCAAATACTCTTCCTTGACTCTCAGCTATCATTTACACATAAAATAATTAAAAGATCAGTTTTCATGACAGCAGAGTTACAATGCATCCATCTCTGAGATATTATTAGAAGTCAACACACACATTATGATAATGAGCTCATCCCATCTGATGTTATCTATGTAGTCCCTATAGCTGGGGCAGACTCCAAACCCATGCATCTCCCCTTTAGGTTCTAAATCAGTCTAAAGTATTGGACTCCCGGTGTTTTCTTACTACAGATGGCAAGAAAATCTAACAGGCAAAATAATGTGCACTGAGAGATCCTTGCAGGAAAGCCAAACTCTGCAAGCAAACAGAACTTTCCAGTGCAGTTCTCTTTCTTGTTCTTTGGCATGAAGATAGCAGATATTCCATTCACAGGTAAAGTTTATTTTTACAAGTTTAGTCAAACCCTGATGTTAAGTCATCAATCCAGGTGAAAAAGGACGCTACTGCTTTCTCTTAAATACTATCCAGGGGGGCTCAAGCTGGAGCACGCAAGTTCTATGCCCAGGTATGGAGGTATGCACCTGCAATCCCAGTACTGGGGAGGAAGACAGGCAGATTCTGGAGGCTTACTGGCCAACTAGTCCAGCCAAGTCAGTGAGCTCCAGATTCATTCAGTAAGAGACTCTGACTCATACATAAAGTGGAAAGTGACTGAGGAAGTTACCCAACATGGACTCCTGGCCTCCACACACATGTGCATGCATACTCTGAACACGCATGAACATGCATACATGCATACGCACACAAACACACACACACACAGGAAGTAGTCTTAGAATATATAAGGCCCTGGGTTCAATGCACAGCATTACAAAAAAATATTTCAACTAAAGGAAGGCTGGGGAGATGGCTCAGAAGTTAAAGGCACTTGCTTGCAAAGCCTGTTGGCATGGGTTCTGTATAACATAGTGTATGTGTCTGGAGTTCATTTGCAACAGCAGGAGACCTAGCAAGGCTATTCATTATTCATTCTCTCTCTCTCTCTCTCTCTCTCTCTCCCTAGTAAGTATAATATTTTTACAAAACTAAAGGAAAGAAGAACTAATAAAGAGTGGACATGTGTTTAATTGACAAATGAATGCGCCCTCCTTATCTTGAAGGGGATTATCCCCTGGATATAAGCAGGGCTGAGTTTCCAGCATCAGCGGCGTGCTCACAGATACTCTGCCATGCACCAGGGCCGCGGTGAGGGATCCACTCTAACTGTGTTCAAGATGTCCAGGAGAAGCAAGTTCTCATCCTTTCAAAGGCTCAGTAGTGAGGCCCAGTGGCAACCAGACAACTTTGCTACCTGGCCATGAAAAATACTTTTATTTTCTGAATTGACCCACTCATTCCCAGTGATAAAACAAAAGATCCTATGATTTTGAACTGGATTTGGGACTGAAGAGCTCTCTAATAGGGTTCTTTTCCTGGGCCATTGACTTCGAGTCCAGCTGGAAGCCTCAGTTCTGAGTTTCTTTTTTAGAACAAAGAGAAAAGGAGGGTGAAGAGAGGAAGTACTGGGTCGGTGCTGGAACACAAAGGGCTTTTTACCAGCTGGGGCTGAGCAGTTTGACCTTCAAAGTAAAACGCGTAATTTTAGCTGAAAATTCAAAACCTGGGCCTGAATGTGGGTGGCTCACTGTTACCAAGCAATCAGGTAAATAATTAATAAACAACTTCAATCCACCGCAAATTGATGAAGATATCTTGAACACTTGTTAGGGGCAGGCAGCAGTTTAGCCAAGTTAACTACATTAAGCTCAATCCAGTTAGACTCAGTCCATCCTCATGAAAGTCCTATGAAACAGACAAAACCATCGCCCCCATTTTGCAGATGAGGAAACCAAGGCACAGTGAATCTAAGTAACTTTCCTGAAGTCCCCCTGATAAAAACCAGCAGAACAAAGTTTCAAACCCAAGCAGCTGGCCCCAGCATCCACAGTGCCTTGTTACATCGCTGCGACTACAGTCCACTGCAAATGCAAAAGGCAGGTGTCACGACATAAGCAAAGGGGCTGAGTTATTCAGAAAACATTGAGTTCGGCTGCATTGCCTGCATTACCTCAGTCCTCACAACAAATGTGTTATCACTCACAAGCAGGAACACTGAGTTACAGGTGTAACTCAAATTTGCTCATGGTCACTGACTGATCAGTGCTGTATCAGTGAGCTCCAGATTCAGTAAGAGACCTTGTCTCAAGAATGAGGTGGACAGTGACTAAGGAATATAGTCAACACTGAACTCTGGCCTCTACACATGGACACATACATGTGCATGCACACTCATGAACATGTAAGTACACATGTGCATGCACACAAAGTTGGCTGCCAAACTCTGGTGGTTAAACCCCAGTGCTCCCTTTCTCTTGTGATCAAACTGTGGTGGTCCAGTAACCTATGGAGACATGAACACATGGAGAGAAGACTGCACATGGCATGACCTCTTTTTCACAGCCCATGCCTAAGGTAGAGGCAGTATGGAATAGCAGAATGAGCACAGCCTTCAAAGTCATACAGTCCCCCCATCAGAACCTCTTTGGTCGTGGCTGTCTGTAGGACCTTATGTAAGGCTCTCTGAATCTATTTCCTCATGTGGCCAACCTGATGCCACTTAGCCTTCCATTTTCTTCACCACAAAGTGGGTCCCACAAGTGCACAGAAAGTGCATCTCTATTCAGAGGCCTGTGCGTCCTGTTTGGTCTGAGTCATAGCATCTTCTAAGAAAACACTGAGGGAGAAATTGTCCCAGGGTGAGCTCTCCAGATCAAGCCCATATTCCCTCATCTCCCACCCAGGATTTGCCCTGTGCTGCAGTTCTGTTAAGGAGGCCAAACAGGCACTACGATGACAGAGAAAACAGCAGGCATAAAATTATTACTCACACTGTCAATTTGGATTGACCAGGACCCATGGTTCAGTTGCAAATAGAACAAAACAAACTCACGTCCTAGAAATACTCAGACCAGTTGGAGATGATTTGGTTAAATTTGAAAATGTTGTTCATTTGTTTGTCCTTAAAAAAATTCCAGGCCGGAGGAGCCAGATAGCTCAGGCTGTAAAGCTCCTGCCTTCCAAGCACGAGGACCTGAATTCAATCCCCAGAATACACTTCAAAAAGAAAAGGCCAGGTATGGCAGCACATGCTTGCAATCCCAACACTGAGGGGGCAGCGACAGGCAGATCCCTGGAGCTCACTGGCCAGCCAGTCTAGCCTATAGCCAGACGAATTACAGAGCCTATCTCAAGAAAAGAAATTGGAAGAGCACCTGAGGGAGTTGTCTTCTGGCCTCCACATGCATGCACACACATACATAAGCACACACGCACACGCGTATACACACACACACACACGAATCCACTATTCAACTTGAAATGTCGAATAGTGTATATGTGTATAATAATAATAATATAATAATAATAATAATGATGCATATTATTATACATATTTTTTTATTTTTATTTTTTATAGTTAACAACTTCATGATTGTAAACAATATACCATGGTAATTCCCTTCCTCCCCCCACCTTCCCCTTTGAACCTCCACTCTCCATCATATCCTCTCCCCCTCTCAATCAGTCTCTCATGTGTATATGTGTGTGTGTGTGTGTATTTAAGCTGTACTGAACCACCTTTTAAAAACAGTGGCATCCATGTTTCCTAAAGCATTGCTTGTGCATATATTTACTCATTCTCCCTTGTTTTCCTAATATTAGTCATGTCTAGAACAGTTGTAACCATTTTAAATAATGGCATTATTGTTAAGAATAATTGCATATATGACTTTTAAAGCCCCCACCCCCAAGACAACTCTTTTGTTTGGTTGGTTTTGGAGTTTTTGTTACTGTTTTGTTTTGCTTATTCAGTGACAGTTCTTTGTATAAATACTTTCCTGTTTTGTTCTCCCTTCCTTCCCTTCTTTCTTGTATTTTGAAACAGGATCTAACTATATACTATAGACTGGTCTTAAATTCGTGGTCCGACTGCCTCTACTTTCTGTGTGCTAGTACCAGAGGCCTGCATCACCGTGCCACGTCCTTTATTTTGTTTCCCAATTTTATCCAGCGTAGCACTATATCAGAAGCTGACAAACTGCACCCCACAGGCTCATGGCCCGTTTTTTTGTAAATAAAGTTTTCCACACAGTCACATCCATGTGTTCACATGTTATCTATAACATTTTTGTCCATACAGTTGCAGATTTGACTAGTTGTGGAAGAGGCCATCTGGGCCTACAAAATCTAAAATATTTACTAACCAGGCCTTTTCAGAAATGTTTGCCAACTCCTGCTGAAAAGCAAGCTCGGCATCCAAAATCACACAAGGCCCACCCAGCATAGCTCCCATCCCTGTAGTAATTATTTTTCTGTGCTCATGTCCTAACAGCAAAAGTAATCCCCCCACCAAGACCTTTTCACAAATACTTCCACAGTGTGGAGCAGAAATGTGCATCTATTGAAAGAATGAGTTAAGGCACTAGTTAAGTTTTGAGCTCCCAGGTCTGTAAGTATGCTTTGTCGTGAAAGAGAACCTGACTCACAGGAAGCTCTCAACAGCTGCATGTTTCCTGTTCCGTAAGTTATATGGGCTCCGAGTTCAGAAAGCAGACGTGCTTTTCAGGACTTTGGAGGCCACGGCAAGCCTTTGGCTGTGTTATGATGAAGCTCTTCTCTATCACACCACTGGTGCCCACCCCCTGTCTAACTTCACAACATCCTCTCCTTGCTAGCTAAGGGTTGCCTCTTACAGTGCAAAGCCAGTCCTCTCTCCTCCAGAATCCATCTGTGCTTCACAGCCTGGCTCCCAACAGCTCGCAAGGGGAGCTGCTGGTGTGTTCAAGCCCATCACTCATTCCCTAAGGCACGTGGGCCCTCAGCCATCAGCACTCACTGCAAGAGAAGCCAGAAATAGATGCTACTGCATTCTGGGAAGACACAGAAAGATGGACTGATGGAAGACACCTCTGGCTTACCACTTCCAAAACATGTTTTGTCACTTGGGCGTGGAAGATGGCTTAGCCTGAAGAGAGAAATCTTCCTCTCAAAGAAGCTACAAGACTGTGGAATCAGAGAGCTCAGGAACCAGACAAACCTTGCTAGGAAACCAATCTCTGATCATGACTAGCAATGTACAGTTGAGCCAATTAATAGGTCTTTCTAAGACAAAATATCTTAATGACAAAATGAGTATCAAATTATAACTTTGCAGGGAAGCTATAGTGTTGGGCCTTGAGAGGCCCGGACGCAATGCCTGGTGGAACTCCCTGAGCCTAGCTAAAGTTTGGTGACCTGTCTCTGGCCAGCTAGGACTCAGCAGGGCACCAAATTACCTCTGGCCTGCTACTTCTGCAAAAGAAGTGAGAGTTCCCGCGTGCACTTAGAACCAATCATTTCAAAAGTCGTGATATGCTATTGGCCCTTACACCTCATCCTTTCCTGAGATCCCCGCCTGCATTCTCAACACTATATAAACACCTGACTGTACAATAAAGTGAGATCCTGCTTCGACCAGTCTCCCGACTCAGTGTGGTTCTCTCTGGTGACTGGGAGGGGGTCTGGGTCGTCCACACTCACTGTCCCGCCCAGCCCCAAGGAGAGACCGGCAGGACCGGCTCTCCCACAGCCCTACCTGCCGGAGGACCCGGCACTATAGTATGCTTAAGGCATCTAAGAATGACAGACATCATATATATTTTAAATCGTCTTCTCTTTCATATTACTGAATGCACAAGGAGAATGAAATTCAGAAATTTCCACTTACCAAGCATTCCTTTCTTGGAACTAGACAGACACATATCCTTCTCTGCACTGGGCAAGGCAAAGCTCACCACAAATACCTCCACTCCATCAGCCATCAGGGCCAAACCCAAGACAAAAAAGAGGGTCCACTGGAAGCGCCCATGGCCACACTCATCAATGATGGTCTCATACTGGTGGGCCAACTGCTCTTCATCTTCCATTCTCTCTGCCATAAGGTCATCCTGGCCTCGAAAGCCATCTGCCCTAGAGGGTGGCATCTTGGTCTGTTTGGTCTTGACATCATCTGGATGAGGGATGCCCTGGTACTCTCCCTCATAGATCTCATCCTCCTCATCATGGCCTTCTGTAACGTCACTCTGTGCATCTTCTTCTGGGTTGGACTCATTGCCCCGGTGATAGCCATCACTGGGGGCATAGCCCTCGTAGTTGTCCTGATACCTGTAGCTATCCATTCCTTGATTCCGGGGGTGTATGCTTGCCTCTTGAGCTATATCTCTTGCCCTGTAGTAGATGTTAGGGCTGTTCCGATAACCATCATTCGTTACATGAATGGAAGGGTGAACATATTCACACAACTTCTTGGGTGAAAATCACAACTGTTATCCTTGTTTCTCAAATCGACAAGATTTGCACAAAAAGAAACCACCTATCCCTTTGTGCTCAATGTCTATTTGAAGTCTTTGGAAAGTTTCAAACTCCGGCCTGGTCTCCTTCAGTGACCCAGAGGTGTTGTGCTGGGAAGTGCTGATTAAAAATGGGCCCAGCTGTTCTCCTTGACAAGGTGCAAGCAGCACTTGGCAGCTTGCTTGCTGGACGGATTTGTTCCACTACTGAAGGTTATGCCCTAAGAGGAAAGACAGGAAACAGAAGTTACAGAAGCTGACATTCTGACAAAATGCTCTCCAAATGAAATGAATATGTTTAGTTGTGCCCAAATTTCATGTAAAGGTGGAAGAAAACTTGATCGGACATTTGACTTCATATAACTGAATGAGAATTACAACATCGAGGCTGAAACTGGGGCACAGAAGAGGAAACCATGATCAGAGAAGCCCTTTGAGTTGTGATGAACCCTGGAGAGGGGGCAAAGCTTACCCACGAGTGAAAGATGGAGTGATGGAGATATTTCCAGTGCAAGGCCATTTTGTATTATAGGTTTCCTCTTTGAATTTATCAAGCATTGGACAACAATGGTAGTGTATCACAGCTTAATTTCTGTTACAAAAATGCCAACCCTTCTGTGTTATGAAGTAATTACATAATTTTATATCTAGAAATATAGATCACAGAAATATCTTGGATAGTTTTCCCTGAGGCCCAACTTGCTTTTGAGATTCAACATTGTGGTTCCAGGGCCACTCTGATTTATACTTGGCTTAAATAAGCAAGAATGGGAGAGGGGACAAAGAAGTCAAACTGCTGGAACGGAAACATGGTTCTGTTGCATTGTGGGTGGGGGAGCATGCATACATCTTTCCAAGCCACATTTTTATTATCTGTAAGGTATATTCAACAATAGTATTTGAATCCTAAGGTTATACACAAAGTACCTGTCCTGAAGATCAATATTATTATTTAAGTCTTATCATTATTATAGCTTTATTTCCTATTTTCCTAGTTCCGGTTCTGGAAACCAGGAGCCAACTGTCTTAGATTCCAGTTCCAATCACTGAATCCCTCTGTTGAGTCCAATATCCAAGAAACAGAGGTCCTGCCCTAATTCTAGAGTCTCAGGTCTCACAAGGTTTGGAGCCATCATTGAATTATGCCTACTGTGCATCAAAATACAGGTTGTCAAAGTACCACGTCCCTGAGAATGAGAGAGGTTGGGTGGGGGGGAAGAGGAAGGAAGAAGAAAGTGAGAGGGCAGAAGGGAGAGATAGATGGAACAACAGAGGAAGGACTTCATTTTAAGTACAAAGCACTGGGCTCAGAATGGGTTAACAAGATCGAAGCGACAAGGCTAGGATTCATTACAAGGCCCGCTGGACCCAAGGCAGTCTTCCCTGGCTCATGTACTTTCCAGATGCTTTTCTGAGGGATTAGCACATCAGATATCCTGGGAATTTTGAGAAAATGGTTTCTCAGAGCTTTCAGAAAACCTGGCTGGAACCCAGAAATCTAAGTTCTTACACAATAGCTCTGAGACCTCACCTGGTTAAGAAACACTTCAGGGGCAGAGGCCAGTTCCCTCCCTCACCCTTTACTCCATGCCAACTGTGCTCAGAAGACAGATGCCTGGTAGGAATAGATGCTCAGATCTCTCCACATGGGGGCTGCCAGACACCCACTTGTCAACTTGACTGACCTGCCAACAAGTTCATACGCCATCAACCTCACAAGTTCCCTTCCATTTGAAACTCACTGTCCTTCCCCACACTCAACAGATGTCACCTCATGATGGAATGGACATGTTTGCCCTTGCTGTGGCTGCTCACAGCCCATCCCTGGGTCTTCTTTACCACACTTGTCACTTGGTTCTCCTTACCCTCAGCCTTGGACAGACTCCAGCTCTGGGAATCATGTGACTCCAACAGCACTTCCTTCTAACACAATGTGAGTGAACAACGAATCTCAAATGGGATGTGGGCCCTGACTGCTCAGGGGTGGGGTGGGTAGAAATGGAAGAGCAGAACCTGCCCCACAAAGGTACTCGGTCTGTAGAGTTGGAAACCAGGCCAGGACATCTGCATTTGCCTCAGAGAATCCAGGGAAGTTTTCAAGAAAAACAGCACTATAGGAACCAGCCAGAAATATTTACTAAGAATGACTCTCACTCTACCCTTTCAGATTTTTCAATATCCCCAGTAAATAAATGTGTATTAGACCAAGTTTGCCTGGACCATATCAGGTTAATATGCTAAATTATATTTTTATTACATGTATTTAGGGACCTCAGGAGGAACATAAATCACATGTAAACAGCATATGTGTTTGCAGAGAGTTATAAAATGAGGAAGGAATATCGACTGCCTGAGATCTGGTGTATGATTTCCATTCTTGAGGCCCTGCAAAAATGTCATGAACCAGGACTGAACCTGTTTTCAGTTCCAGCAGCACATGTGGGAAACACCACTTTGGACAAAGGCTCTGGGGCTTGCTCTGTGGAACAAAGCAGATCGTTGTCAAATCTAATCCCTCTCACCCTCTCTAGGGAAGTGGACTGCTATGACCGTCAAGTATAATAAAGTAAGGGGCCCTCACGGTCACGTATCTTCAGTGTTTTCTTAAGTTTCTATTTCACTGAGAAATACAAAGTGTTTTTGCTTTTGTTTTGTTTTGTTTGTGTGTTTTTGTAGCAGACCATTTTCTGGAAAATGAAACAATGACTAATTTGCAATAGTTTCCTTCAAAAATAAAATATATGTTGAGCCCTGACCTCCAGCACCATAGAACATGATCTTGTTAATTGTAGGGTCTTTACAAAGGTGATCAAATTAAGATGAGGTCAGTAAGATGGGCCCTCTTCAGTGTGATTGTGTCCCTATGAAATGGGGCAATATGGAAATGGAGACAGATGTTCACAGAGAAAAGGTGATGTGGACACTGAAGGTGAATGTCATCTGCAAGCTACAGAAGGCCAAGGCTACCAGCAGCTGGGAGAAGAGCCCAGAAGTCTCCCATACACCCCTCAGAAGGTACCAACCTACTGACACCTTTATGAAGGACTTCTAAGATCCCCCAGAAGTGGGAAGCAACAAGTTTGATTGCTTTCCCACAAGATAGTAATGGCAAGAAAGGTACCTACAGAGCAGCCATTAGTTAAGCACTAAGTAAATCACGTTTTACTAGCAACCTTCATCTAGTCTCGCAGCCAATAGTGAAGCAAGATTATTCTCTGCATACCCCAGATGAAGAAACTAAAGACTTGGGTAGGCAAGTTTGTGTACAAATAAACACAGAGAGTCAATACCAGACGTTGAGTCTGAAGCTGTTTTCGAACACATTAGGGGCAGAGAAAAAGAAGGTGGAGCTGGACTCCAAGAAGGTGAGTCAAGGTCACCTGCTGGTTGGCAGCATAGCTGAGGTTTACAGAGAGTGGGCTCCTGACTCCCAGTTTAGACTTGATCTGCTTATTCTCAGCAACCATCCCAGGATCTTTGGTGCTTAAAGCCTTGTGTGAATGTCACATGACTTGATACCCATTCTCAAGAGGTCTAGCCCTTATAAGATCATCAGATTGAAACATCACAAGGCATCATAAAATAATGAAATTTACGATCTGTGATAGATAATCTTCATTGGTGACTGGACTGGATTTAGAATCACCTAGGAGACACAGCTCTGGGCATATCTGTAAGAACTTTTCCAGAATTGTAACTGAGGAGGGAAGACCATCCTGAATGGGAACAGTACAGTCACATAGGCTGGGGTCCCAGACTAAATAAAAAGGAGAAAATGACTGGAGCAGCAACATTCCCCTCTCTCTGATTCCTGACCGTGAGTGCCGTGTGGCCACAGCCACACAGTCCTACACCATACCTCTCCCAGCACAACAAATCATCCTCAAACAGGGAGCTAAAATAAACCCTTCCTTTCTTAGGTTGCTTTTGTCGGGCATTTTGTTACAGCAATGAGAAAGGTAGCAATCTTAATTACTCATTTACTGAATACCAGCCTTGTGGCTTGACACCAGGTTATGGGCTAAGTCTATCATGTGCCTTGCTTCTTTGAACCCACATAAGAGCCCTAGGAGGGAGGAGAACAATTTACTGCAATTTATAGAGGACAAGGATGGGGATAAAGAAGCCACACTAGGGCTTAGCGATTAAGGTGTTTGCCTGCAAAGCCAATGATCTCAGGTTCTGTTCTCCAGGACCCACATAAGCCTGATGCACAAGGGGGAGTTTGTTTACAGTGGCTGGACAACCGGGCACACCCATTCCCTTTCTACCTGTCTTTATATATCTCAGTTTCTCTCTCAAAATGGATACATAAAATAAAATTTAAAAAGAAGCCACACTAATGACGCAGAGTCAAAAGGCAGTTTCTCCAAGGGGATTCAGAGGAGGGAGGGCCACTGTGGAATGGGATCAGCTGATAACATCTCAATAGGAAGGGGACTGAAGGCATAAAAAGACTCAGGGAAGCTAAAGGAGGACACCAGAGGCTGAAGAGCATACCTGAGGTTAGAATGACTCTGCTCTTTAGCATCAGGAGAGTCCACTGGGCCTACAGCAGATAGTCCACAGGAGGAAGTATGGGAGACTGATGAGGAGGGAAACAGAGGTCCATTTCTTGCCCTACTCTGGAAATGGAATTCTAAGTATTTTATTTATTAATTTACTTGCATATATAGAAAGAAACAGATAGAGACAGAGAGAATGGTTGTGCCAGGGTCTCCAGCCACTGCAAACAAATGACCACGCACCACCTTGTGCATCTGGCTTTACATGGGTACTGGGGAATTGAACCTGAGATCATTGGCTTTGCAGGCAAGCCCCTTAACCTCTAAGCCATCTCTCCAGTCCTGGATATAGAATTTTCTATGAGAACCCGAGCCAGCGACGAGCCATTGTGAGCATGTGGGAAGCAGTGGTGTGCAGATCTCCCAAGTGGAGATGATTCCTGAAGACAAGGAAGCCAAAGATCCATGACATGGATTGGTGAGGGAAGAGTGGAACATTTTCAGTCAAGTGAGAGGGAGAGAGCCAAGGAGCCTGGAATGATGATGATTCCAAGCAGTCAAATTCTGAATTAGAAATATTTCCAGAACCTGTAACTTCTGTGTGATTAGGAAAAAAAAAATTTCAGAATGATTTTCCATCATACTGTGGTGGTAGGATATATCACAGAGATCCTAGTGTCAAACGGTCCCAGGTTCACATCCTATTTCTGCCCTTTCCTATTACCTGTGTGCAAGCTACTATCACTTGCCTCACCTGCTAGTGGCTATAATAATAGTATTTGTGCACAGAGTCATGTGAAAATTCAGTGAGATATTTCATGCAAAACCGTTGGCACAACACCTGACAGGCACAGGTGTGACATCGATATTCTCATTTCTGTCAAACCAAGTACTGGAAATTAAATGTTGTCAGGATCTCAGCTTGAGCCCAGCTCCCTTCTCCGTGAGATCTGAGGCCCATCTGGGCTGGGCTGGAGACTCAAGAACAGAAAAGAACAAACTGACATTTAGTTACTTGGGCAAACTACTGACTTCCAAATGTCTCTGTGCTACCTCGCCAGCATCTTCCTCTAACTAGAGCGTGTGGTTCCGAATCCTCACACTGTAAACACCTTTTCATAATCAAATATCACACAGAACAAAGTGGAAACCAATATTGCAATCAAATGATGTAACACTTCCCAAAAACCTATTCTGTACAACATTAAGTAATAAAATCATTTTAGAGGGAGGAATAAAAATAATTCCAAGAGCAAGCAAGTTTGAGAACACAGAATACTTTAGTCACGATTCTCCTTTGGTGATTCAAAAGCACACTGAGCCGTGCAAAGAAATGAAAACCCACTTCACACTACAATGAGATACTATGGCAAGCCTCTGGAATAGCCATGAACAAGAGCTGACAGCAAGGGTTCAGAAGCAGGTGACGAACCAGCATCCTTAGCACCTGCTGGTGGGGGTGCAAAATGGTTCAGCCACTTTGGGGAAAAAGAAGTTTGGCAGGTTTTTAAAATGTTAGCCAGATGGGCTAGAGAGATGAGTCAGCATTTAAAGGCACTTTCTTGCAAAGTCTGATGGCCTGGGTTCGATTCTCAAAGTGGCACATGCATCTAGACTTCATTTCCTATGGCAGGAGACCCTCACACACCCACTCCCTCTTTTTCTCTCATTCCTTCTCTCTCCTCACTTTCTCTGCTTACAAATAAACAAATAATAAATAAATAAACACAATGCTGAACATACATTTGACAAAGAACCTAGCAATTTCACTGTAAAAAGCTACCCAGCACAAGAAAAATCATAGGCCTACAAAAAGACTTGTACATGGACATTCCTAGCAAGAACATCCACGTCAGCTCCATCTGGAAACAACACAAGCATCCAGGAACCAGTGAATGCATAAACCAACTGGCATGTATCCTTGCCATGGAATACAATTTGACTTTAAGAAGAGCCAACTTACTGGTACATACTACAGACAAGTATTAAGCTAATCACACTATCATATCACTCCATTTATATGAAATGTTAAAAATAATCTCTCTCTCTCTCTCTCTCTCTCTCTCTCTCTCTCTCTCTCTCTCTCTCCCCCTCACCCCTCATTCTCTCTCTCTCCCAAGTAAGTAAAATAAAATAAATGTTCTATTAAAAATAAAAGAATAATATCCAAAGTGACAGAAAATAGATTAGACACTGTCTGAAACTATGGTGGGAGTACATATTTACTAAAATGACCTTGAGGGAATTTGGAAAGGTGGAAGTGATCAGAATGTCCCACAATTAGATTAGTGATGACTGAACAACTCAATCTATGTACTAAATATCATTTAATTGTATGCTTACAGTGAGTAGATCCTGTGGCATGGAAATCATACCTTAGTAAAACTGGACCTCAAAAGGTCCATTTAGTTTATTGAAATGTGTATTTCTCACAATCATGGGCTTCCTTCTCCTTGGAAGCCTTGACAGCATGCAGGAAGAGTTCTAAACAGCCAAGTGTGGTGGTACACACCTTTAATCTCAGCACTTGGGACGCAGAGGTCGGAGGATGACTGTGACTCTGAAACCAGTCTGGCACTACAGAGTGAGTGCCAGCTCAGCCTGGGCTAGAGCTAGACCGTATATCAAAAACAAACAACAAAAAAAAAAAGGAGTTCTAAATATTTAAGCACTGGTTGCATACCTGAAGTCCATGGCCCATTTGACAAACATCTCGTGTGGTGTGAGGGACAAAAGCCTCCTATTGGCATAGAGAACTAGGGAGCATAACCTCACCATGGTCCTGTGGGTCACAGCTGGGGAAAGGAATCTGAAGCTTTTCTCCAATTTGGGTCAAATTCTGATGAGGATCAAGGGTCCTGAATGAAGCAACTTCGGTGTGAGCAATAGTAGAAGATGGTCCCCTTAGCAAAGGCCCTACCCCTGCCGCACCCACCCTGGAGAACCAAGTACCCTGAGCGCCCAGCTCAGTGGGAGTCAGTATTAGCTGTGCCTTCAGCTGCAATTAGCTTACAGGAGAACTTCATCCCAGTGAGTCGGGACAGAGGAGAAAACGGCAGGTACACTGACGTACACTGACGTATACTCCTGAAATTGTTTGGTGGGAATTTGGGGAGGACTGAGACACATGGTCTGAGAAAATGTTCTTTGAGAATCACACTGTGTTTTAGTTTACATTAACAAGAAAGAGGTGAGTCAGCAAACTCAGATGGATACCAAAGAGATGTACCAAGGTGCACAAGAGACACTGATGGAGCTCAGGACATGCACCCTGGCATTTGGAAAATCAGTAGGGAAAAAAAAGTCTTTGGCACCTCCTTGCCCCAACATACCCTGAAGCAGGCCAGAAAAGAAATCTCTGTCTTTACTCTAAAGCATGTCATAAAATTGCCATTCCACAGATGCCCCTCCAATGCCCAGAGGAAAGGAATGCCCTTACCTCTGAAGTTGGAAGGACACAGAGAAGAGCCCTCAGAAACAAGCAAGCCTAGTGTTGCTTGACTGCCACTTGCTCCACCTGCGTGCCCCCCAGTCACACTTCCACAGGGCTGTCTACAGATTCCCCACCCCCACCCCGTTCTTTGGATCTTCATTTCTGAAGGTTCCAGTGTCATACAAGATTTGTATTTTGTTCCCTGTTTTGTCCAGCATGGTTTGAATATGAATGTCCCCTAGAGGCAGGTGTTTAAATGTTTGGTGCCCTTGTGGTGTTTTGGAAAACTGTGGGACCCAGACAGAAGACGTCTGTCATGGTGGGGGTGGGAGCGGGGTCCGTAGAGGTATGCTATCCCTAGGCATTTCTATCTCTTCCTGGCCTACCATGTTGTGAGCTGAGGTGTTCCACCATGCTTTGCCCATCATGAAATTGTGAACCAAACTAATTGTTTTTCTTCCCTTAAGTTGTCTCTGTAAAGTATTTCGGTCATAGCAACGTCAATCATAACTAACACTGTCATTATCGCTATACTAGCTGGTCCCATCCTTGAACCTAATGGAAAGTGAGACCTCCATCTTCCCTACAGTACCTCTTAGTTAAGGTCCCATCCTACCTGAGGCGTCATACCAATAATGTATATTTGAAGATGGATACAGACAGATAAGAGAGATGCCCCTAAATAGAAGGTTCAGCTGCTGTTCTAGTCCTGTCTTCAAGCTACTGTGGGATCCTGGATCGATCACCTGCCTTCCAAGCCCTAGCCTCTTACTTCTCTCGTGATTGCCAAGGCTTTGTCCAGCCATCTGTCTCAATATTTCCTTGTATAGTGATAAAAATACATAATGAACCATCTGGGAACTATATAACATATTCTTGTTCTATCATCTAGAATAGCATCACTTTCTAATTAAGAGAAGCATTTATAGACTCGTTAGCCACTCTGACAATTTGTCAGCTTTTTATTCTTAAACATTTACAATTGCTCTAGAGGTCCCCTGACATTGTGAATATTTCTGTATTATCTTATTATGTGAGAGTCATTGGTTTCTATTTATTGTGTGTCTCTCTCTTCTGGGAGATTGTGAGCAAGTCTGGGATGGGTAAAGCAATACATTTTACTTATTCTTTTTTTTTTTTTTTTTTTTTTTTTTTTTTTTTTTTTTTTTTTGGTTTTTCGAGGTAGGGTCTCACTCTGGCTCAGGCTGACCTGGAATTCACTATGTAGTCTCAGGGTGGCCTTGAACTCACGGTGATCCTCCTTCCTACCTCTGCCTCCCGAGTGCTGGGATTAAAGGCATGCGCCACCACGCCAGGCAATTTTACTTATTCTTGAATATAGTCTTGAGCATAGCAAGTCTTCAAAAAATGTCTGCTCAATGAAAAAGGCTAATCGTTACTAGACCTGTTATCCAGAAGGTAATTTTAAATTTTTTGTTTATTTTTATTTTACTTATTTATTTGAGAGTGACAGAGAGAGAGAGAGAGAGAGAGAGAAAGGCAGAGACACAGAGAGAGACTGGGCATGCCAAGGCCTCCAGCCCCTGCAAATGAACTCCAGATGCATGCATCCCCTTGTGCATCTGGCTAACCTGAGTCCTGGGGAACAGAGCCTCGAACCAGGGTCCTTAGGCTTCACAGGCAAGCGCTTAACCACTAAGCCATCTCTCCAGCCCACCCAGAAGCCAATTTAATGCTATAAATTACTTTTACTTAAAAATAAAAATTAGCAGTGCATGGTGGTGCATTCCTTTAATCCCAGTACTTGGGAGGCAGGGATAAGGGTGTCACTATGAGGTTAAAGCCAGCCTGAGACTACATAGTGAATTCCAGGTCAGCCTGGGCTAGAGAGAGAGAGATCCTACTTCAAAAAAATCAAAATAAATAAATTTTAATAAATAAAAATAACAAAATAAGGACAGATCAGCTAAAACCTTGAAGTTGCTATCACACATCCACTCTTTCCTCTTTGCCGTCTAGCACTGGTACTAAGACACTGTGGACACAGTGTTCTAAGATGGCTTAAGTTGTTTATTACCAGCATAAAATATGTTTTAACCACCTGCAATGCTTCCTGAAATACACTGCTTGATGTTTCTGGCATACATTACATCAACCATGGGCTGAAAATCATCTAGCTGGGAATGGGAGATGGCATTTGCAGACTCCAACAATTACTTTTGTACTTGCCCCACACAGGACCATGTTGGTTCATTAGTGCTAGTGTTAAAATACTTCCCTTGGTTAAACCATTCATCTTGTGTCCATTAGTTGCCAAGGTGCAAGAAACAATCATTTATTAAAAGGGACCAAGCCAACTGGTGTTTTCTGAACATTAAAACTAATAATTTAAAGTAATGCCAAATTCTTTAAAGTAAACTAGCCTTAGTTTGTGTTTTGAGAGTATATTTTACTTTCAAAATAGAAAAGCAGAGCTGGAGAGATGACTCAGTGGTTAAAGGCACTTGTTTGACTCCCTAGTACCCATGTAATGCTAGATGCACAAAGTGGTACATGAGTCTGGAGTTCTTGTGCAGTGGCAAGAGGCCCTGGTACACCCATATCCATCTCTCAGACAAATAAATAAAAATATCTAAAATTAAAAAAAAACAGAAAAAAGCAATTTATGGATAATGTCAATCATTGTATTGTTTACAATAATCAATATTTAAGCAACCCATATCTTGGGTTCAAATCAAGCAAAGAAATCTTAACATATTTCTATAGTTAAATAACATGGTAATATAAAAATTATGCTTTTGAAAGATATTTTTAGTAAAAAGAAAACAGACACTATAACACTAAGTGAAAACGCTAGGCAAATCATATACTTATACCATTACACTAATAGTATCCCTAATAGTATTTCATATGTGTTGTTTATGCAAAAATATCAGGTAAGGTGATCTAAGATGCCAGTGTTTACGTCTTACTCCCTATGAAGTTCATTTGATCCCTCTCTGCTCCTGTGTTCTAAGGTTAGGTCGGCGTTTTTCACTACATAGGCTTCAGACCATTTCAGGAGTGTCCTTCGTGCAGCCTAAATGCAGACTCCTGGGCCGCATCCTAAGCCTATGGCAGCTCCACAGTGGTGGTTGTGCTCACCCACAATCAGGGATCTCTGGCCTAAGTTTTCCTGCCCCAAGACGCACTTCATCATGTGCTTGTGATGCAAAGGTAAGACCACAGAGGCACCCAAGCCTTCCAGGGGACATGTCCCTCTGGGAGCTTTACTACAAAGGAAAGGGACAGGGACTGGTGCTTAGACTTATGGAGACACCCAATCACTAGAAGAGGGACCTCTGGGAGCAGGGATGTGAGTTCCCTGAGAGGAGATGTGAGACATCTATGAAGGTTCTTTGCCATAGACCTAGAATCATCAACAAGGTCTCAGCCCACAGTATATAACTTATAAAGAGCAGAACTACCAGTAGATGACAGCAAGCTTCCAAAAAATGGCTTTGAGTAGCAGAAAGCAGGAGGGGAACTGTATAAGCTATTGGCATGCAACAAGGAGCCAGGCATCCCACAGTTTGGAAGACCACTTCAGTAGTGGTCAGATAGAATGGGCAAAACCAATAGTGGGCCCAGATGTAGTAGCACACGTGAATTCTAGCATTTGGGAGGCTGAAGCACAAGAATTGCTATAAATTCAAGGCCAGCCTGAACTACAGAGCAAAATAGCAAAACCCCATCTCAAAATATAAGTACGGGCATCTTGCCAATCTCTCTTTACTTTAACTTGACTCCATCACAACCTTTTTGTTATATTATCTCTTGCCTTGGAGCCTGCGTTATAAAGCAGACTGTGGGATGCTGTATATATTTATAGATACCGGCTCTGTGAATCAGAGTAGCTGGTGGACCTTTGAAGCTTCAGTTTCTTCATGCATGAAATGAGGAGACCAGCCATAGGATGCTATTCATTGAGCTGTTCTGAGAATTCAATGTTAAATTTTTCTTTTTAAATTTTAAGTTAATTTATGCATGTATGTATGTTAGGGGGTATATGCCACAGTGTTTGTATAGAAGTCAGAAGGCAACCTCAGTTAATGCTCTTTTTTAGGACAGGGCTCTTACTGTTTTGCCCCTGAAGGGGGGAGGCCAGAGCAGCTTTGCCACCAACCAGGATTGTCCCGACACTGCCTGCCATTGCTGTCGGCACGTTGGGATTACAGACACATGTGTCAACTTACATGTGCCTATGTGGGTGCTGGGGATCTGAACTCTGGTCAGCAGGTTTGTGAAGCAAGTACTTTTAACCACTGAGCCATCTTCCCAACCCCAAGTTAATATTGTTTCAAAAAATCTTAGTACAGTGCCTATCACCAAGAAAGAACTCAACAAAAACAGCGACTGCATAGAGACACATGTGGAGAGTGCCTTTCTCTGTGTCCTCTAACTTCTTCCCTCAGGATACCTGAGCAGAAAGGACGATAAAGGCTGTAGCTTCATCCTCAACTCAGGTGCAAATCTTAGTTTTCTCAGGAGAGTCCCTGCATTTTCAGAACCCTCACACCGCCAGAGTCCCGCCCTGAATCCCCACTCCTCAGGGGATTCAGGTCCTGACCATCTTGTTCCACCACTTCCTGCCAGCTCTTAAACTGATGATCTCCCACTTCTGGTTTGCTCCCAATGACTGATTCTTGTGGTGACTATTTCCCAAAACAAAGATGCTACTTTTAGTGGTACCTAACATGATTTATTGCCACTAAATAACATTGCATCACACAGAGAAAATGTGATTCCATCCCCAGTGCTCCTTAAATCCTTTTTGACACAAGGCAAATGTCAATTTAGAGGAGCCACTTGGCCCTGCCACCTCCTTGATAACTTTTTAACAGTTCTTTCTCATCAAATGAGCTTTTACAGGGAACAATATGTAGTTATGGGAAGTTACCTAATATGGAAGTTTTCATTGAATTTGCTCTCGTAGTTACACTGTATTTACAGGAGTAACATAGCATCTTTCTTAAACAAACTCAGTTGATAAGTTATTTATTCATTTGAAGGACAGTGAGAGAGTGGCAGAGAGAGGGGGGCAGAGAGAGAATAGGCACACCAGGGCCTCCAACCACCATAAGCAAACTCCATATGCATATTGATATTTTTAAAGAAAGTATGCAGGTGATAGATATCTCACTACAGATAAGATAAAAGTGTTGCAGCTCATACATGGGCTGTAGAAATTTGCAATCACCACCCAATAGGAGATGCTACTGTTAAGGTAGAGAGAAAATAACAAATGCTGAACTGAAGAGTTTTAAGTTTGCCAACTCAACTCAACTTCACATTAGCAGATAGATGACTACTTTTCATAACTAAGGCTCAGAGAGATTAAGTCAGCTTTCCAAAGTCCCAAAGCTAGTAATTAAAGAGTCAGGATTCAAACTCTCCTACATTAAGCTGCCTGCCTGCCTGCCACCCTTACTCTGTCACCTGCTGCTAGATGGATAGCTCTTGGCAACCAACCACACCTGGAGGAAAAACGAATGTACACAGGAGTCCTTAGCTGCCACAGGGAGGGCCTGGTTGCCAGGAAGCTCAGTGTCCCTACCCTCAGGATCTTGGCTTCCTTTCTTCCCCACCATTCTACGTTTCCTTGTGATCAAGCTCACCAGGCAGAGAGCACCTACCATGAGCAACAACTAAACACATCCCTGTAGGATCATTCAGAAGCATTTCTGTCTCATCCAACTTTGAGGCTGCTGGTGAACCTTAGCAAACTCAGTAATGACAAACTATCAGATGCAAGGCTTCTGCACAGTGGGCAGCAAATCCAGCCAGAATCAAGGGGGAGTTTAGGGGGATGGCTGCAGATACATGAGAAAAGGCAGGCAAAGCCAGGTTTGGAAGGACTTGAATGACAGCGGAGGGTGTCAGATAATTGACATTTCAAAGCCTGAGGAAGGAGAACAACCAGCAAAGATAAATTTGGGAGTAGGCTATAGGCAGAAAGGGAGCACATTTGAGGATATTGGATGTTTTCCCTATTTCTTTCATGTAAGAAGCAATATTTCTTGGGAAAGAAAAGGAAAAACTATTACAATGGAACCCCTACTGTTGCACAAATGCATCTAGAGGCACATGGGACACACAGGAGCCTGCTCATCTAAAAGATCATCTATGGAAGGTCATATTTCCAGCCAACTTCAATCTCCTGGAGAAAGGAAGAGATATTATAACCTGCTGAGCACATCGGACATAATATTTTTCTTCCAAAAATAGAGTTGACTCTCAAAAACAATTCTACAGGTAGAAAGCACACTTCAAACTAAGAAACCAATAGCTTTAAAACCCATGCCATTAACAGAATGGGGTCTGACCTTGAAGATTGTCATGGCCATCATCAAATGAACCAAGGAAAAGAGTCCCAAACCAATAATTCCCTTTTTGGGTGGCTGGCAAATTTTGCCTGTTGGCCTGACTAAATTCTAAAACTCAGGCTGGAGAGATGGCTTAGCGGTTAAGCGCTTGCCTGTGAAGCCTAAGGACCCTGGTTCGAGGCTTGGTTCCCCAGGTCCCACGTTAGCCAGATGCACAAGGGGGCGCACGCGTCTGGAGTTTGTTTGCAGAGGCTGGAAGCCCTGGTGCGCCCATTCTCTCTCTCTCCCTCTATCTGTCTTTCTCTCTGTGTCTGTCGCTCTCAAATAAATAAATAAAAAATTTAAAAAATATATTTAAAAAAATATTTAAAAAAAATAAAAGTTGACAGTAGGACAAAGAATAAGGTCTAGGGACAAGTCCTCCACTCCAATCTCCTGACACAGCCTTAGCCTGCCTCTCGCCCTAACTGCCCCGACACGTCCTCCTTCACATGGCCTAAGGAATTGTCTTAGTGACCTCTGAAGACCTTCAGCCCACTGGTCTTGATTTAGCCCATAGGAGCCACCACAGAATGACACACTCCAGCTCTTGGCATTACTTTCCTCTTTCTGGTAGTCCCTTCCCTAGGAAGTGGCCTTACTCAGTTCCCATCACTGCTCTCAGCCAACTTTTTCATCAAGACTTTGGGGGACAAATGGAGGTCCTTTTCCAGGTACTGGGGATACAGGAGTACGTAGCAAGCTCCCACTTCCCTGTCCCTTGTGGTGCAGTGGGTAGAAATCCTTTCTGTAAACAGACTTCTCTTCACACAAAGGCATTTTCTAGCATCTAGGTCGTGGGAACCTTTGAAAGAACATCTGAAAATGAAAGCACAGAGCTTGCATTAAACCTAGAAGATCATTGTTCTGACAGGGGCACTGGCTAATATAAAATGAAATCTCTTCATCAAAGTCTCAGATTTGTGAATGGATGCAGCTCTGTGGGTTTGAGAAGAAAGAAAGCTGGAGGGTTGTCAGAGATATCAAGATGAATTGGAGACCATCCCCTCCACGTACACGTCAGCGAGTTGTGAGCACAGTTGGCAAGCCACAAAGCCTACTTCTCTTGTCTTATGTTTGTTTTCACTCCACTCCTAGCCTTCAGTGCATTTTTCTTTCTTGAAATGATTCAAGCCTTTGCTACAACCTCGAGCTGCAATTGCCCAGCCCTGTAAATGCTCTACCTTCTAGTGTTGCCTGCAGAGAGGACCCTCTGCATCTCCCTCTGGGGCACACCCCCTCCTGCATGTTGGGTTCCTTGGTCTCTGATGCCCAGGTATGCCCTCATACTATCAACCTGCAGCAATCCTGGCCTCTGAAGACACCCCACATTTCTCAATGAAGAAAGGGTCCTATAAGTAGAAGCCACATAGCTTATCTTGCAGTCCCATGTAGTTCTCTGAAATAAGAATTTTAAACTCACCTAATGCAACCCAGCCCTGCCCCCATCTCCTAATTATCTTAAATCCCCTCAGCCCTAAGTGTCACCAGCCCCCTGCTTCTCCTCTGCCCTTACACACACGCCCCACTTCAGCACGCCACTTCTCTGTAATTAGTCCCTCCTTCTCTACATCCTCACCCCTAATTCAGCCTTGGCAATGTGTAAACTTTGTAATTAGAAAGGGCTAAAACATTGCCAGGAATGCAAACACATTTAGTGCTAGAGCCCAGCATTTTGTGCCGTGCTGGGCTCCAATCCAAATCCTAAGAAACAAAGACAGAGGAAAGGGAAAAACAAGTATTTAATGAGCCTATAGTCTGTCTGAAATGTTCTCATACACAATCCCATTTGATGGTCCCAAAGACCTGAGAGGGGCGTGCATCTCTGGGGACTCAGAAACATAAGAGATTTGTGCAAGACCACAAACCTGGGGAATGGCAGAGCAGATTCAAACCCAGGTCTGTATCTTTTATCAGCTGAATCTGTAATGTTGCTCATAGGTTCAAATCTTGAGCTCTTGATTCCCTGGTGGCATTTTGGGAGGAGGGTTCTGAAAATTTTGGAGGAACTGGAAAAAATAAGTCAGTAAGTGGGCCTTTGAAGGTAATATACAACTGGCTCTTCATATCTCCTCTCTTTCTCTCCTCTCCCTCTCCCTCTCCCTCTCTGTCCCTCCTTTCCTGGAAGAAGAGCTTCCTCAACATGGCTCTTTGTACTGTTTGGCTTTCCTGCTGAAATGACTGCTACAAACTTGGCAAGAAAAGCGTTTTAGTAATGTCCACATTTGTTAGAACTTGTAAGCCGCCGAAATCAGTCCTGCCAGACTCTCATTCTTGCAGCGACTGCCTGGCCGGCGCCTTGTGGACGGGATCCACCTCTCATCTTTGGAGACGCACACAGCGTGTGGCCGTGTCCTGGGACCGCGATGAAGAGCAAAATTATGGAGACTGAGAGCACAACCCATCAGCAGAGGCAGGGGCGTGGACAGTTAGATCGAATTTGAAGGGGCATCAGTATTCTCCAGGGTGGCACTTTACTTGTTTAATTATTATTTTGCTTGTTTATTGATTTACTTATTTTTTAGACGAGGTCTCTCAGGTTGCCCAAGCTGACCTCAAACTCCTGATCCTCCCCTCCTCACCTCCAAAGTGCTAGGACTAAGGGTATGTACCAAGCTCAGTCCTTAAATTGAGGCTTGACTTACACAAGGAGAAAAAAGCTGAACTTTGAGATGTGGCAGGAATGTCTGTGTACGCTCCTCAAAGCTCCTCCCCAAACCACTTGAGGCAGATGGAGCCTCACTGCAGCATACGGCACGAAGGACAGTTCCTATACCAGGCGCCTCAGGAACCCACCCCCAGTCATGCCTGCTGCTATCATCGGAAGCCCTGAAACCAAACACCTGATGCCTGTCACTGTTCCATGACTATGACAGTCATCTGCAAACATGATTATCAGAGGCTGGGGAGATGGCTTAGCAGTTAAGGCACTTGCCTACAAGCCAAAGGACCATGGTTTGATTCCCCAGGACCCACGTAAGCCAGGTCCACAAGGTGGCACATGCATCTGGAGTTCGTTTGCAGTGGCTGGAGGCCCTGGTACACCCATTATCTATCTCGTCTCTCTCTCTTTCTCTCTCTCTCTCTCTCTCTCTCTCCCTTTCTCTCTCTCTCTCAAATATATAAATAAAAAGAAAATGATTTTTAAATATTTTTTTGGTTTATTTTGTTTATTTGAGAGTGACAGAGATAGAGAGAAAGAGGCAGATAGAGAGAGAGAGAGAATGGGCGCGCCAAGGCCTCCAACCACTGCAAAACAAACGCCAGACTCATCACCCCCTTGTGCATCTGGCTAATGTGGGTCCTGGGGGTTTGAGCCTCAAACCGAGGTCCTTAGGCCTCACAGGCAAGTGCTTAACCACTAAGCCATCTCTCTAGCCCAAGAAAAATATTTTTAAAAATGACTATTAGCAACTTCCACCTCTAATATCAACCAATATCATAGTTTTCTTTTCAATGGGAAGTAAGTACTTTCTTCATCATAAACTTACACAATAATGAATGTTCCTAGAAAGACAAGGAAGCAAGAAGTCATATACATGCTGTTGTGCTTATACATGGAAATATAGACATATGAGCTCTTACAAAAGAGACAGAGAGGACTCCGTGGCCTCTGCTAGGGAATTTGAAACACAAACAAGTTTTTTAATATTTTATTTATTTATTTATTTATTTATTATCTATGAGAGATAGAGAATGGGCATTCCACAGCCTTTAGCCACCACAAAGGATCTTCAGATGCATGCACCACCTAGAACATCTGGTTTACATGAGTACTGGGGAACTGAACCTGGGTCATTAGGCTTCACAGGCAAGTGCCTTAACAGTTAAGCCATCTCTCCAACCTTCATACACCAGCAAGTTTCTATCACACTGGAAAAGTTCCAGCTGCTTCCACTGGGCCTCAAACCCTGGTTAGATTTGTTTATGGGGTCCAGAAAGCTCTGCTCCAAAATGTGTCACCTTGGCAAGCAAGGAACTAGTAGAAGCTAGAAAGTCTGTGACTTTCCTAAATGCTTTCTCCCCTACAGCAGACCACATACCAATGTCCCCACTCATCCTTCCCTAAACAGGGCATAATAACTAAAAGGATCACTTTGTGCAGCACTCCATGACATCCCATATGACAAGTGTCCTGTCCTGAAGATGCAGGACAGGAATATCACACACACAAACCAAGAAGAAGCTAAGCCAACAGGCCTTACTGTCTTCCCACCCCAGGTTTACTGGCATTAGGTCATGTCACACTCCCACACAAACCTCCACAAAAGTATACACATCTCCCCCTGGTTTTGAACCTTCACTGCTTTTCTCTTGTTAACCAGTATCTTGTTATGGCATCTTGGCCATGAACCTTGCAGTGGGTAAGGAAATTATTTTTCTGCCCTACAATATCAAGCTGAGCAGACAGACTAGCTGGACATCCCCCTCTACTCACATAGACTAGAAAAAGCATGTCTTTGATGGGCACCCATATATATATATATATATATATATATATATATATATATATATATATATATATAATTTATTTATTTGCAAGAGAGGGAGAGAACGAAAGAGAAAAAAATGGGTGTGCCAGGGTGTTTAACCACTGCAAGCAAACTCCAGGTACATGCGCTACTTTGTGCATCTGGCTTTATGCACACACACTGAGCAATCAAATCCACGTTGTTAGGCTTTGCAGGCAAGTGTCTTAACCACTAAGCCATCTCTCCAGCCCCTGGCCTTGCTTTTTAAATAGCCAATAAAAGAATGTTTTACGGAAAACTGTTCACCATTCAGTTTCACATCTTTTCTGGCTATTAGTTTGCACTCCATCACCCACACTCCCTTGTCACTCTCTTAAGCCTCTCTGAAAGATGCATTCCCTGTGTGGGATTACAATATGATTTCATTTGGGATGAGCTGAATGAAAGTCCTGACATCAAGACTTCAGCCTATCAAACTTCTAGACTGGTTAGAGGCCATTTTCCCACCTCATAGCATTGCTGACTATATGCTATTCGTCTATCATAGAATATATTTGAACCAAGAGGAAAGACAGCAGGTACTATGTCCACCATCCTTATGAGCCCATCAGTTGACAAACTCGGAGAAAGTACATTATCTGCTATCCTCCCCACTCACTCAAAAGGATTTCCTCATCATTAACTTCTGAGTAGGCATGGCCCACTGTGTCCCCAGATGGATCCGAAACAGACTGCCAAGCTTTCAATCTGCTTTTAATCCTAAGAAATTTCTGCCAGGGTTTCTGACTTACTGAACTGAACTGAAATGAAAAACAGTAACATAACCCTGGCAAGGCTTTTGAAGTACAGCCCTCTGGGTGCCATCCATGTGTGAAAATGCCAGGCTATATGCATGGAGAAACTTCTCGAAAGAGGAGACTCTTAATAGTAAGTATTTCCAGGAGAGGGAAATCATGTGCATTGCACCATGTTGCTGGCACTTTCTAGAAGGGGGACAAAAGAGGAAGAGTAGTGGTGGGTAGAGATCCAATTTGGGGAGCAAAATCCTTTTATATGGTTCCTTTACTCATAATACATCTAGAAAAAAGATTTTACCTCTCGGATTTTTAAATAATTAACTCATGAATTTTACAGATTAATGAGATTTTTGGTGTCCTTTCCACATGCACACACACACACACACACACACACACACACACACACACACAAGCTCTTAGGATGGTGATGAGGAACAAAAGAATGGAAGTGGCTATTATCACCAGTTCTCAACACATCACAAACACGGACTAATCTTCGTTCTCAGCAGGTATTTCTTTTTTTTAAATTTTTTATTTATTTTTATTTATTTATTTGAGAGCGACAGACAGAGAGGTAGAGAGAGAGTGGGCACGCCAGGGCTTCCAGCCACTACAAATGAACTCCAGATGTGTGCACCCCTTTGTGCATCTGGCTAACGTGGGTCCTGAGGAATCAAGCCTTGAACTGGGGTCCTTAGGCATCACAGGCAAGCGCTTAACCGCTAAGCCATCTCTCCAGCCCTCAGCAAGTTTTTCTATTCAAAACATCTGACATTGAAAGAAACGAATCCCCATCTCCACATGCCATCCAGCAGAACTTTCTGCATGTCTGGGACAGCACCACTGGCTCTTTTTTTATCAACGGGTTACTGAACATCAGGCACACAGGAAGGTGGTAAAGTCCTTGGTTTGTTGGACAATTACCACACTAGACTCTGTGTCTCTAGGAAATATCCCAACCCCTTGCAAAGAAAAAGCCCATGTGAAGCTATCCAGATTAATTTTTCATATTTTCATTCAAAATATATGAAGCTCAAGAAAAACCATGAAACAATTGCCATATGTATAATACTTTAAAGTATAATCCCCTGCATGATATCAGATGCTATATGGCTAGAAATTAACAACAAAACACCCACCAAAACTCCTATCAGCTCCTGGAAACTAAACAGCACACTTTATTTTTCTTTTTTTAAATTTTTATTTATTTATTTATTTATTTGAGAGTGACAGACACAGAGAGAAAGACAGATAGAGGGAGAGAGAGAGAATGGGCGCGCCAGGGCTTCCAGCATCTGCAAACGAACTCCAGACGCATGAACAGCACACTTTTAAACAATACGTAGGTAGTGGACGAAATAAAAAAATGAAATTGAGAAATTTCTAGAAATGAATGACAATGAGAACACATCGTACCAAAACTTATGATACACAATGAAGGCGGTCCTCAGGGGAAAATCCATAGCACTAAATGTCTTCATAACAAAGACAGATATCCCAAATCAATAACCTAGCCATCCATCTAAAGGCACTAGAAAAGCATTAAGAATCCAAAACCCAAAAAGCTCCAGATCGAAAGAAATGATTAAGATCAGAGCAGAAAATAATGAATTGGAAACTAAGAAAACAATTAAGAAAATTGATGAAACAAAAAGTTGGTTATTTGAAAAAATAAACAAGATTGACAAACCCCTGGCCAATTTAATCAAGCAAAAAAAATTAACAAAATTAGAAATGAAAAAGGAGAGACCACAACAGACATGAGTGAAATTGGGAGAATCATCAGGTCTTATTTCAAAAACCTCTACTCCACAAAATTGGAAAATATGGAGAAAATGGATAAATTCCTAGAACATACCATCTACCAAAGCTAAACTCATAGCAAATTAATCTCCTAAACAAACATATCACACCAATTATAATTGAAAAAGTAATAAAAAATCTCCCCAAAAAGAAGAGTCCAGGACCAAACAGATTCTCAGCTGAATTTTATCAAACCTTCATGAAGAACTGAAACCAATCTTTCTCAAACTGTGCTACATAATTGGAGAAAAGGGAAAGCTCCCCAACTCCTTCTGTGAAGCTACTATCACCCTAATACCAAAACCAGGGAGAGATGCCATAAGAAAAGAAAAGTAAAGGCCTATTTCCCTGATGAACCTAGATGCAAAGATTCTGGCCAAAATCCTTGCCAACCAAATCCAACAACACATCATATCCACTATTCACCTTGATCAAGTGGTTTTCATCCCAGGAACACAGGGGAGGTTCAACATATGGAAACTAAAATGGGCAAATATGTGCGTATATGTGTTTCAAAGAATAATTCTCATGTAACCACCACAGTTGTATTACAAATTTAAATGTGTGTATGGAGACCTCCATGGATTAAAAAAGTGCTTGTTGTGCAAGGGTATTGACCTGAATGCTGATCCCCAGAGCCCACTGGACATGGCAGTATGCATCTGTAATCCCAGCAAACCTATGACAAGTTGGGAGGCAAAGACAGAAGAATCCCTGGAAGCTTGTGGGCCAGCTAGCCTGGCATTTACAGTGGCAAGCAACATGAAACTCTGCTCAAGCAAGGGGGAAGGCAAGGACCAACAACCAACGCTGTCCTCTGGCCTGCTGGTGTGGGTTCAATTCTCCAGTACCTATATAAAGCCAGATGCTCAATATGACACATGCATCTGGAGTTCATCTGCAGTAGTAAGAGGCCCACCATTCTCATTCATTCTCCCCCTCTCTCACACATAAATAAATAAAATATTAAAAATAATAAATTGACACTTGTGGGATGAGAAGATGACTCCATGTGGCAGGGTTTTTTTTTGTTTTTTGTTTTTTGTTTTTTGTTTTTTGTTTTTGTTTTTGTTTTTACCACACAAGCATGAAGATCTAAGCTCATACACCTGGTACCCACATAAAATGCCAGGCATGGATGCATGTGTCTATAATATCAGCCTTGTCTACCTGAATTAGGGAGGTCCAGTTCAGTGAGAGACTCTGGAGAAGCAATAGAGAAAGATACCTGACATTAACCTCAGGCCTCCACATGCATTCACACCCACATGAATACATGCACTCACAGATAAATGTGCCCACAAACATGAATACACATGCATACACACACATACACACACACACACAAATAAATTGAGGCTTTCAATTCATCAGAAACTTGAGAGTCCATAAATGTAGGAAATATCAGGTAAGGTTAATTCACTTGCTCTAAAGATTAGCTTCCCAAAGCTGGGGAAACATGACTGGGGTTTGTTTGCAAGATGGACAGGAGGTAGCCAGATAGATGAGGAAGTGGGGGAGAGGGGGCATCAAAGACAGAGGAACTAGCATGTCTTTTTCCATCATGGAGCAAAAGCCAAACAAACATAAAACAGCTGTCTTGAGGCTGTGGTATTAGTTCTCACATTGTGTGGGATCTGCAGTGCCTCCAAAGAGGCTAAGAATGGCTTTTGGCTTGTTTATTCAAAATGAATAAGCCACACATGATCTCCATCTATATTCAATGAGTTGGACCAGAACTGCCACCAATGACTATGATCATGGGAAAATCAATATTGAAGCTAGGTGTGGTGGGGCATGCTTTTATTCCTGGAACTTAGTAGGCTGAGGAAGGAGGATTACTACAAGTTCGAGGCTAGCCTGGACTAAACAGCAAGACCTTATCACAATTCCACATGCACACCAAAAAAGGGGGCTAGAGCTACAGCTTAGCAGTTAAAGATGCTTGCTTGCAAAGCTTCCCCAAGCAGGTTCAATTCCCCAGCACCATGTAAAGACAGAAGCAAAAAGTAGTGCAAGCATCTGACATTCATTTGCAGTGGCAAAAGACCCTGGTGCCTTCTCCACCCACCCCCAAAGCCACACAAATACACATGTTCAAATGAGCAAATAAAAATATTTATAAAAAATAAAACATATTTTAAAAGACAAAATAAGACACAAAAGTCATATTGATGCAGTAGGACTTCTGACAGCCACCATTCCTAAGACCCCATAGCTTCCTTTCTGATCCCTCAGGAAAATGTACTCAAAAGGGCAGTAATATTTGCCTTTTCTTTCATTACATTTGAACATGTTTCAGGGCCATATGGTCCAATGAATTTCCCTAAACACTCCGTGCTTTGCCATTCCTAACATTTCCACTGAAGAAATAACATTTCAAAGGTCAAAAGCTTGATTCCAACAGAGCAATTCTACCTGGGTGTCAGGGGACCGATCCACAGAAACAAGACTCAGAAGTACAGCATCAGATTCCCTCAGCAGAAACCTTACCTCTTAGTAAATTATCAAATATCAGAACATAAGCAATGCAAGAGACTGGAATTTGTGTGGGACCAGAGCATTTCCTAGACTTCTGACGGAACTTTGTGTATAGAAATATGAAAAGTCCTAGCCCATAGAAACAGATGGCCAGCAGAAAACAGACCTTAAACCATTAGAATGACTCTTCCTTACCTGGTCATTTTTCTGAAGTCCCAGCGTCAGGTAGACCCGATCAGTAAAAATGTGCTCAGCCACCCAGCTGCCTACACTGCCCTGACAGTTCTGTGCTCACATGTGCTCCCTCCTGACCTCACACAGGCCTCAAGTGCATAGGTGTCAGCCCAAAGAAGCTGCCCTTCACTAGTACCATGCGTGCGTGCATGTGTGTGTGTGTGTGTGTGTGTGTGTGTGTGTGTGTGTGTGTACTTCCATTAGCCCTCCATTCCATTTCCTGTCCGACTCGCTGCTCCACCTGGGGTCTGAAATCTCCGACACTTACTGCTTCTTCCCCCGAGTCCTGATGTCTGTGGAGCTGATTCAATGACAACAGTCTTGGAAAGACATACCAAGGAACACTACTGCCCACTGGGATTCTCAAAACATTTTCATTCCTGTAAAATAGTTGAGGGACTAACCTGCCCAGAGACACTGGTTAACACAGAAGTATTAACAAAGAGAATTCAAGTCCTGCTCACGCCCACCCTAGGGAATGTAAATCACAGTGTTAACACCCCCTTCAGCATCACCAAATTTTGGGTCCATTGAGCTCACTGATGTAGTGTATTGTCACTCAACTGCTTACCCCAAAGCCTGAAACTTAGCAAATCTCATAGCCATCCATTCCTCATGCTCATTCTTCCCTCCAGAGAGTAATGGGTGCAATTAAGAACAAAATTAGGGCTGGGGAGATGGCTTATCAGTTAAGCACTTGCCTGTGAAACCTAAGAACCCTGGTTCAAGGCTCGATTCCTCGGGACCCACATTAGCCAGATGCACAAAGGGACGCATGCATCTGGAGCTCATTTACAGTGGCTGGAGGCCACAGCACACACAATTCTCTTTCTCTCTCTCTCCCTCCCTCTTTCTCTCACTGTCTATATATCATTCTCAAATAAATAAATAAAAATAAACAATTATTTTTTAAAAAAAGAACCAAATTATTTTCTAAAACTTCTTCCCCTAAGACTCGCTAAAATTAACTCTAAGTAGTTTAGATAGTTCAGAACAGATTTTATATTCAAAATGCAAACTCCATCTTGTAATTAATATGCTTTAATAAACTTAAGAGATACATTTGAAAGCCACAGGTGATTCTGCCCACCCCAGAGAAGCATCTCTATGTAGTCCATTGTTGCGAGTGTTTGTGGTCTGCCCCGCTAGTCCAGGTCAGGTGCCAGTAAGCCACACAGCTCTAGAAGTTACAATTAAGCTTTTAAGTCATCCTGTATGGCTAAATGCCTTCTCTGACATTGTCCAGGCTTTCAAACTCCACGCCACTCATCCTTTGAGACTCAGGCCTGGTTATCTAAAGTGGAAGCCCTTCTACTAGTGAAGGTAGCATATTTTACATTTCATTTCATTTAGAGAAAAATATGCTTTTACTTAGGGGGGGATCTACTACTACTGTCTGCCATATATATATATATATATATATATATATATATATATAATTTCCACCAACCTGTCTTCCAAATACTTCTCTACTTCTATTTATGCCCATTTATCAATGCTACTCTCACTTTTGATTAGAGAAGTTTCTCTTCTTAGAATCTGGTGACAATTGAGGTGACTTAAAACTTACCTGAGCGCTGAAAAGAAGTGAAAGTGCAGTGTTGAGCACTGAGACATCTCTATTGACACCCTCCTAGGCTCAGAGACCATGGCAGAACAGGTGGCAGAAACAATGTAAGAGCCAAAAGAGAGAGAGGAGTGCTTTACCATACTGTCATCCAGACACAAAATGGTTGTGACCTCACAGTGGCTGATGCTACCTACACAAGGTCTGCATAGTTGGAGGGGGAATGAAGACATCAGAATAAAAAAGATTAGTTGCAAAGAAGGGATTCAGTGGAGGGGAGATTTGGGAAGGGGAAATGGGAGGATGGTGAGAAGGGATTAAGATCATGTTTATGATTATGGAAGTTGTCAATAAAAAGTAAAAACAAAAAGGGGGGGCTGCAGAGATGGCTTAGCAGCTAAGCGCTTACCTGTGAAGTCTAAGGACCCTGGTTCAAGGCTCGATTCCCCAGGACCCACGTTAGCCAGATGCACAAGGGAGCACATGTGTCTGGAGTTCATTTGAGTGGCTGAAGGCCCTGGCGCACTCATTCATTTTCTCTCTCTCTCTCTCTCTCTTTCTCTCTCTTTGTCTTTTTCTCTCTCTGAATCTGTCGCTCTCAAATAAATAAATAAAAATAAACATAAAATTTTTAAAAAGTAAAAAAAAATAAACAATATTCTTTTAGGTTCTTGTACAAACACAACACTACATTTGGGCCAGTGCACCCTCTTCTCGCTAGCAGACCTCCAAACACACACTGACACACACGTGTGCATCATGGATAAAAACCAAATGCTGTCACAGGGAAGAAAAATCCATCAGGAAATCTACTCAGTGCCAAAGAACATGTTTCGTTAATAGGCTTTGACTAAAGCATTTCCTTTGAAATGTTTTCTACAACGTAAAATATTTCAAATGCAGAAATATGAAGAAAGAATAACACACTAAGCTGCAAAAAAGCATTACCCAGCTTCAAGAAATTGGCCTTATTGTCCTGTTTGCTTTCAAAACAAAGGAAGCCCTAAAGGTAAAATCGAAGCCCTTGTGTGGACCTTCTCCACCTTAGTTTTCTCTCCTCCTTCCCTGAGTCACTAGTTCAGATTTTCCCTGTACAACATTGTGTTCATCCAATACATCTTGTGGGTTTTCTGAACTTTAGAAGGGCACAGTGATGCATGCCTGTAATCCCAGCACTTGGGAGGTACAGACAGGAGGATCAGAAGTTCAAGGCCAACCTTGATTACATAGCAAGTTGAAGCCAACTTGGGCTTCATAAGATTTTATCTCATATAGATAGATAATGGTTGGTTGGATGGATGGATGGATGGATGGATGGATGGATGGATGGATGGATGGATAGATAGATAGATAGATAGATAGATAGATAGATAGATAGATAGACAGATAAACAAATAGATAGATAGGTAGATCAATGGATACATACTTTATATAAGTAGTAATACCGAGGACATATATATGCTTTTAGCCTAACTTTAGGTTTTGTAGATTTAGCCATAATATGCATACAATTCTAATCAATTTCTTTTTATTACCATACAGTATTCAATCATGTACCTCTCTTTAGTTAGTCGTTCTCTCTTTATGTGACTTAGTGTTTTGCTATTAGAAACAATGATCAGGGCCAGAAAAATGGCTCAGCAGTTAAGGTGCTTGCCTATGAAGCCTAAAAACCCACGTTCAATTCCCCAGAACACATGTAAGCCAGATACATATGACTAGAGGCCCTGGCGTGCCCATTCTCACTTTCTCTCTCTCAAATAAATAAATGAATAAATAATATTTTTTAAAAAGCAATGATCAGAATATTCCTTTATGTAATAGTTATTGATTCTCTAAAAAGAACAACAGTGCTCTGATAAGGCCAGCCTAACCCCTATCCTGACCATGGGCAGGGTTTACAAGCCATACTGCCTTGCTGCTGTTTTGAGTTTAATATCCACATTTATAGGAATAAAGCAATCACAGCTAAGTTGCTGAGGGAAAGATGGACAAAGACCCTTTCATCTTGGGGTGAGATACACTCTGTCCTGTAGTAATGGTATTGTGATGTGTTTATCACAGGACCTGCCATGTTGCCTGCATCCGTTGAACAGTAGCCATTATTCTTAACACCATCCATGTGAGCCCCTGGCTTAGCTGGCATCATAAGCCCTCCCTTGGACTCTCCCCAGCATGATTCCTGCACTCATTAGCAGGCTTACCTAGCAAGCCCCTCGTTTTGGTACAATTTCAACCCAACCAACCCATGAAGGAGCATCTCATCTCATCAAGCAAAGTCTTTGCTTGGCATATAAATAAGAGTAGTTCATGACTTGGCTGAATGCTTCACTTATGTCAATGGTGTTTGTCCAAGTATGTGTGCTAAATGCCTGTCTCTAAATCCCACCCACCACGCCTAAAGACTCAAGTCCAAGTATTTTATCAAGGCCTCAAAAGCCCTTCAACCAATGTCAGCATTCGTTCTATCTCATCCATAGGCATATCCATAGCCTCCCAGTCAGTGCCTTCCTGAACCCTGCTGGGCCAACATATCCAAAGTGTATCAGAATCCTAGCACCCATGTACCTGCCTGCCTGTAATTCCAGAGCCCAGGAGGCAGAGAGTGGGGATCCCCAAGGTTAAGATGGTTAACTAGACTAACTGAACCAGCAAGTTCTGTGTTCAAGAATGAGTCTCTGTATCAGTAAATTAAATGAAAAGCAATCAAGGAAGGGACCTGACATCAACCTCTGGCCTCCACATGCACATGCATGCACACATACCCACACACATGTACACATACAACCATGAATGCACATGTCTGCATACCACATACAAACAAACAAGCCAAAGACAGCAGTACAGTTTAAATATCACTTCTTCTCCAAGGCATTTATCAGGAGTTAACTAGACATAATCCATCACTCCTCCATCTCTATTTCTATCACGTTGTATCTGTAAGTCCACACTGCAAGAACTCTTACCACATCTTATTTTAATGATACACAGAGTTGCCTCTCTCTCCCTCTAGACTATAAGCCTCAGTGGGAGACCTGCCTTGGGCATTCTTTTACCCTTTGCTTTGCTCTGCACAAAGTGGGGTAAATAAATGTTTTACAAATACATCAAATGTGATTTTTTTTTCAATGACCGACTTCTAGAAAGAATAAGAGAATTTTAGCATAGTAGCCTTAGAGTGAATTATTGATGTGCATTTCAAAGAAAGCTCTTTTAGCAGCAGAACTTTAATAAATTATTATGAATAAAGAACCTAAGCACTCTACAGTCTCCCATGCATGGACATATTTTGCTCCAGATGTAATAAAACAGAATTGCAGAAAGTCAGCCCTCCCCCCCGCCAGGATCCTGTTATTCTAATGCTGACCAAAAAAAAAAAAAAAATGTACCTAAATGTACACAACAATGACACCTGCAGCTGCCAGGCCTCACCGAAGAGTTGGTAATGTCAGACGCTGTGCACATGTCAACTGTACTCATTTGCCTAGCCTGCCCATCACCCTACAACATGAATACTACTGCAGACCAGAACTGAGGCAATGGAGGGGACTTTGATAACTTACCCCAAATCACAAGAGAGTCATGGACCAACTACTGAAGTCCAAAGCCTGTGTCTTAAAACACTTATTAGGTTCTCCCACATGGCAACAACAGCAAGCAAACCTCATATTTATAGTACCTTATCAAATCTTTACAATCTGCTGCTTATTTCAATCCTCGCAATTCTGGAAGGGTGCATCTACCTAGGTAGATTACCTTTTTTCCCATCCAATAGGTTTGGCAGCTGTAGGTCAAAGAACTCACATTACACACTCTGGGGTCAACTGATTAAGAAGTGCTGCATCAGTCAGGACAGGATAGACTACAAGGTGGTAACAAATGGCCCCCAAATATCAATGACTGCAAACAGTAAGTACTGCAAGCTGGTTCAGGGTTTGCTATAGCCCTATTCCAAGAGGTCTTCATCGTGAGAACTCAACAGGGCAGGAGGAGCAGCCATGACTTTGAACACATTGCCCTTCATAGTGGCATAAAAAAACAAGGACATGGTAACTATGAGCTGTCCCTTAAAGTTACAGCCACGTGAACATACATCACTGTCATACACACTTCATTGGCCAAAGCTAGTCACATGACTGTAATTAAGTTAAACTAGAGAAAATATTTCTCCAAACTTCTCCCACAAAGGTCACCAACTAGTACAGCCCACCACAAGGAGTAACAGTATCAGGACCTAAACCCCAAACCAGATTGACCAGAGTGGAGCATTTCTTTACTCCATGCCTACATCCCCAGTGGGTTTTCTGAATGACTGAGTTCTTGTCTAATGAGTTCTCCAGAGCCTCAGGATGCTTCATGAGAATTTCTGAAATCACTAGAAATTACTTTATGGAATGTTCCAGAAACTTCCAGAGACAGAAAATTAGTTAAGCAGAATAGATGAATACCTGTGACTCTGCAAAACCATGCCTGGATATTTATGCAAGGAAAAAGAAGTGTGTGTGTGTGTGTGTGTGTGTGTGTGTGTGTGTGTGTGTGTGTGTACTAAGAGACAGGAACAATAATGTCCACAGTAGCTTTACTTGTAAGTACTGGAGAGTAAAAGCAACATAACCACCCAAGTCAATATCCCAATTTCATCCAAAAATGAAAGTGAAACTCCAGAAGCCCAGAGACGGAGCAGCCTGGCAAAGTCTCCCTGGGCAAGGCAAGAGTGAGGAAGAAACCATGCCCTCCTGCCCATGCCCAGTGATCTCTCGTCACCCATGGCACAGCTAAGTAGCTCCCTGCTTCTCCATCTGTCCCATCATCTCTGTTTAAATGAGACAATATCTCCTTACTTTTGGGTCATCCAGTATAAGACACCAATAAAGCTGGAGAATGACTCGGTGCTTAAAGGCACTGGGTTGCAAAGGTACTTGGTTCAATTCCCCAGCACCCATGTAAAGACAGATACAAGGTAGTACATGCTTCCGGAGATCATTTGCAGCAGCAAGAGACCCTGGCATACCCACATACATAAATAAAGAAATAATAAATAAATAATTGTGGGGTTTTTTTTTTTCAGTTTTAAAAGTACAAGGCACACAGGCCTGCAATCCTACCAATACTGCTGTGGAGGCTGAGACAAGCAGATAGAAAGTTGGAGACTATCCTGGGCTAATGAATGAGATGGTCATCATAAAATAAGTAAATAATGCCGGGAGAGATGGTTTAGCAGTTCAGGTGCTTGCCTGTGAAGCCTAAGGATCCAGGTGCAATTCCCCAGTACCCATGTAAGCCAGATACACAAGGTGGCGCATGCATCTGGAGCTCATTTGCAGTGGCTGGAGACTCTAGCACACCCATATATTCTCTCTCTCTCTCTCATAAATAAATAAATTAAATATTTTTAAAGTAAGATACCAGTCCAAACCTGCCCTTGGCTAGCTCCAGCTAATGTCAAACTCGCTAGTACCAGCCATCCACTAGGTTCCTACCAGAAAAAAAAAAAAAAAGCCCTCTTGATTCATCACCTTGAATAGTTAGCTAGCAGACCTAAATGTAGGTTTGCAGGGCTGGGGAAATAGCCCAGTCAGGAAAATGTTGCAACATATGCATCATAAGGACCTGAGTTCAGATTCCAGCACCCACAGAAAAGCCTGGAAATATACACATGTAGTTCCAGCAATGGAAAAGCAGGGACAGGAGGATGCCTGGAGGATCTCTGAGGCTTGCTGGTCAGCTAGTCTCACCAAATCAGTGAGCTGCAGGTTCAGTGAAAGAACTTGTGTCAATGAATAAGGTGGAGAGCAATTGAGAAGGACACCCAGTGTCAACCTCTGGCCTACACACACACACACTCACACACACACACACTGTTGTACACGCATGCCTACACACATATGAACAAGTATGTACACTGTACACATGCAAAGCTAAGTAACTGAATGAACAAGTAAATATACCTGTAGCTTCATAAATATCTCCCTTGTCCATGCTCATGCAAGCAACTCTAATTCAACTTAGTAGGGCATACAAAAGACAGACATGAAAATACAAGAGGATTGGTTGGGAAGAAGTAGGTACTTAGTAGGAGTAGGGGATAAAGAGAGTAAAAGGAATAATTTTGATTGAAATACATCATGTACATGTATGAACCTCTTAAAAATGAATTTAAAGTTTTTTTCAAGTAATAGATAATGTTTTTTTTAATTTAAACTATAAAGGGAATGGGAATATTTTGTGAGATCTTACGATAAATTATGAGATATTTTTTCTCCACTGCTGTTACAAAAATGATAAACACATTATTTGTAATTTTTCCAGTGGTTCTTTGGTGGTCACTTTATAAGCACTTGCTTCACTTAAGAACTGGTAATATGATATTTGTTATAAAGGGACAGGTATGACAGCTGAGCCCTTTCTAGAATGGAGATATAAGGAAACTCTGAGACGATGAAAGATACTTTCATTCTGCATTGGCAAAATGTCCTTGAACTCCTGTCACAGATCCGGAAGCCTTCAAAGGGCTCAGAACTTTAATGACATGTGGTGCAGGTGCCCCCTGAGGTCTGCTGCTAGCTTTATGGGGAAGGGGATTGGCCATCTGCTCTGCTTTGAGGCTGAGATGAAACATGGTATGGATCTTCCATAGGAAGTTCCTGGCTCTGGTTTAGTTCTTGTTTTTTATTTTGATTTAAAATTCCCAACTCAGAAAATATCAAGGCAAAACACAGTCAACCTTACTTCATTGGAAATAACTAGTGAACCACACTGTCAGAAAATTGGGTCAATGGGTATGTTCTCCATTCCTGTTGGCATGGAAAAGTCTCCCTCTGTGATTGGTCACCTATTCTACCCATGACATTTACAGAGGTTCCTTCCCACCCTTGGTCATCTTGGGCTCCTACCCTTGAATCTCCAGCAATGACGTTCACACCAGGAAATGGCATTGAACAAACACCAGTGCCTAAGAAGCCAGTTCCCCAGTGAGTGAAAAGGACCACCATGTACTAGTGGGAAACAAATGAGGGCTCATGCCTGCTTCAAAAGCAGCCACAAACCTGAAAATAGCAGGTTTGAACTGCTTGGGCCAACTCGCTGCATGGGGGACAGTGTTTGCCCTGCCCAGCTGCAGATGCTGCACAGCTGGATACCAAACTAGTCACCTGTCAGGTTCTGAGGTCCCTTTGTAAAAAGAAGCTACAGGGGCCATTAGTCTGTCCATGAAAAGAAAATTGTTTTAAAAATATGTTCCTAAACTGGGCATGGTGGCACACGCCTTTAATCCCAGCACTTGGCGGACAGAGGTAGGAGGATCACCATGAGTTCAAGGTCAACCTGAGACTACATAGTTAATTCCAGGTCAGCCTGGGCTAGAGTGAGACCCTACCTCAGGAAAAAAAAAAAAAAAAAAAAAAGTTCTTGTTTATTTGAGGGAGTGAGAGAGAGATAGTTAGTTAGTTGTATGGGTGCACCATGGCCTCTTGTCACAGCAAACAAACTCAGATGCATGTGCCACTTTGTGCATCAGCTTTATATAGTACTGGGAAATGAAATCCAGGCCAATAGGTTTTGCAAGCAAGCACCTTTAAATGTTGAACCATCTCCAAAGCCTGAAAAAAAAAAAAAAAACTTGTACAATTATTTTTTAAAAAAAAATATTTATTTTATTTTTTATTTTAAAATTTATTTTAAATTTTTATGACCTTGTGAAGTAGAACTCAATGTCACTTCCTTTCCACTTTTCAATCTTCTTTTGCAAATGGAAGAATTTTGTTATTATTTAAAATCCAGTAGAGGAAGGAAAGTGATCAACAGTCTTAACTAACTATGGACCCTGAAAGCTTTATGGCTGGCCACCAGGCCCAGGGCTCTTCGGGTGGAGCAGTAGCATGTCTGCTGGGGGAAACTAGGTGCTCTCTGATTAGACTGAAGGCCCACACTGCTGCGGGAAACTCCGGCCTGGTACTTAAAACCTAACCAAAGCATATAACTTGGGAGCTTATAAGCTCTAGGGAGGAAACTACTACTGCTTTTTGGCTAAATGGATATAATATGCCCACCAAACTGCCCTCTAAGTCACTTGTTTATGCCCATATATTAATGCTACTCTTACTTTGGGTTAGAGAAGCCTCTCTTTTCAGATGTCAGTGACCACAGGGGTGACTCAAAACTCACCAAAATGTCGAGAAGTGACAGTGGAATTTCAGCACTAAGTGAAGCATCTTTACCACCTCTTCCAAGGCTCAGAGACCATTGCCAAAGGAAGGGGAGGAGTGTTTTACAGTACTGTCTTCCAGATACAGAGGGGCTATGGTATTCATGACCTCACAGTGGCTGACACTACCTACTCAAGACCTGCATAATAAGAGGGGAAAATGATGATATCAAAATAGAAGAGAGACTAGTTGAAAGAAGAAGAGATTCACTGGGGGGTGGCAACCGAGGGTGAGGGAAAAGGTGGGTAATGGGAGGGCATTAGGATCATGGTATAATGTTTACATTTATGGAATTTATCAGTTATCAATTTAAACTTTAAAAATAATAAAAATACAAAATCTGTATTAGAGGTTCCTCTGTGAGTACTGTCCTGCCCACAAACACACCAAGAATATCACCTTTACCATACACTTCATTAACTTCCTTTATGAAACACATACTGACATATTGTACTTTATAGGTGAGGGGCTGGAAATCCAAAGAGACCAAAGAACAATTCCAAGACTGATTCAGACTTCACCAGGTTCAAGTAGTCAAGCTCACAAAGACTTAGAGAGAGAGAGAGAAACCCTAAACTAGAACAGAATCCAAGAAAGGCTAGAATTCTATGCCAAGTAAAGACAACTGAAGTAAAACTGGCTTCAGTCCTTCAATGTCTCTGGAGGGCTATTACACAAAGGTCCACTGTGAACATCCACTCTAGGGAAATGCTGCCAAGAAGAGAGGAGAAGAGTAGGGAAGAGATGAAACTCCATAAGAGCACTGCCAGACATGGAAGGAAATGCATTTTCTAAATAAGCGATGACTAATAAAACAACACTAGTGTTGTAGTTAGAGGCACAGTAGGGGCCAGGCCAGCATGAGAGAAGGATTGATAAAACACTGGCTTGTGGGTGGAAGATTTGAAGAGATACATGTAGTTTCAGTCTCCACACAAGAAAACACAAAAATTTAACACTAAAACCTATAAAATAAAATAAAATCTAACATATCTGTTAGAAATTAGAGAGAAAAAGATATGTAACTTTTAAAATGAAAGAGAGTGACGTCTTCATATAATAATTAAAATAATGCAAATAATTCAAGTGATTAAAAACATTATCAAATTTCATTTTGGAAAAAAAATATATCCAGGACCTGATGCTCTTAAGAGATTTCTTTAAAATGAAAACATCCATAAAGTTTAAACAGAAGAAATATTTTACAGCAGACATTTGTTAAAAATGGCAAAACAGGGCCTGGGACAATGGCTCAGTGGGGAGGAGTGCTTGCTGCAAATGCATGGGGCTCTGGTTTGGAACATTGGCACCACCCAAAAAAGGCCAGGTACCATGCCTATCACCCCAGTGCTGAGGGTGAGACAGACACAGGAGAACTGCTGTGGGAGGGTGTCACTGGTCAGCCAGTCTAGCCAAAAAGCAGTGAGTGCAAGGTTCAGGTCTGTGAGAAATCCTGTCTCACAGGTAGATTAATTAATTAAGCAATAGAGGATACCTGATAAGAGGACACACATGTACACAGGGCACATGGACCTGCACATACATGTGCACATGTACTCATATACCACATGTGTGTATGCACACACACACACACACCACATGCACTCCAAAAGTGACAAGATGTTATTTGAGCATTAGGATACCTTGATATAGAGCCAAGCCCATCTCTGAATGTAGCAAAGACAAATTAGACTCCCTAGCTAAGGAGCAGAGTAGGGGTGGGAAGGTCAATGAGTGGAAAATTACTAGGAGGAACTAAGCTGGACACCAAGGGAAGGGCAAAGGGTACTAAAACTGGTTTAACATTATTTATGCTCGAAGTCATCAAGGACCTATATATCATGAGGGGATGAGTAGCTCAGTGATATATCAAGGGTGGCAAGATGCTCTCTAAAGTGACTCAGCAGGATTCTCTGCTACAATTGTTTCAGAAGGCCAAGGTCATGAAAAGAAAGTTAAGAGGAACCTGAGCAAAAAGCAAAGTCTGGTCAAGGAGGGAGACTATATTTTTCAAAACAAAGAAGTAAAAGAATGAATTCTAAAAGGTGAGAGATTTATGAAATCTGGAGAAAAAACAGAATAGAAGAAAAATTTTTAAATCCAAGGTAATCATCTTACTATCATCTTCAACTTGTCATAAAAATCAACATAAGGACAAAGAAGTGTGGTATGTACTGGTAAAAAAAAAACACTAGAATAAGAAACTGTAATAATCATGAACATAATATGTCAAAATAAATGAAGTATCACTGATATATCTACAGGAAAAAAAAGCAAACCTTAGTAGCTGGAGATTTTAATACTTCTTTCCCAGAAAAAGACAAAGAGGCAAAATTCATGTTATGGTTGAACTGAAATGTGTGTGTGTGTGTGTGTGTGTGTGTGTGTGTGTGTGTAGATGTGTTCATTTGTACGGAACATTTGCAAAAGCTTATAATATATCAAGCCACAACAGAAGCATCATAGAGATTATGTTTCTGATCATAAAACAAAATCCTAGAAATCAGCATCATATGTCTGAAAACAGATGTGTTTGTCCTTTGAGAGAAATGAAAAATAATAATGGAAATGTGAAGATATTAAATTAAAACAGTCCAGATAAATGATCTAGTGACTACAAATAAACATTTACCAAAGACATGAAACAAACATTATAATTAATGAGGAAACATTATATGCATCTATTTTCAGATGATAAAATGTTGCACTTTTACTACAACTATACTATATAGTACTGGAAGAATTCAACAAAGCAATTAAGCAAGAAAAATATAATAAGGGGGAAGAAAACACACAACATAAAAGCATAATGATCAGTATTGATGAATGATAAGATCACGTGTGTAGACCATCCACACAGCTGCAAGAATCCAAGGTAATATTATTCCTCTTTATCATCAGTACCTAACAACAAAGTATATTATGAAATCAGATAAAACACACTATAACAACAAAATCTATAAAACAACAATCATCCTAGAAATAAGTATGTAAGATCTCTCCATAGGGTACCTAAAGTCCTGTAAAGGAACTCTTTTAACAGGTCTACACATATAGAAAAATTCACTATATTAGTGTATAGGAAAACAAAGAACCAATTTTCTTAGAACTAGGTTATGTTCGTAAGTTAATCCAGACAACTGACTTTGAAGCATTATAGTCAGAAGCATTGAAACACATATAAACACACACACACACACACACACACACAGAGAGAGAGAGAGAGAGAGGGAGAAACATCTTCGTGCCACTATGGAGACTGGTTCCAAGAGACCTCGTATGTATGTGTATCTAACCTACATACATCTCTCTATAAACTCTGCATCATATCTGGATTGCTTATCTTCCCCAATACAATGTAGATGCTTGGTAAAGTGTTGTCATACTATATTATTTAGGAAATAACAGCAAAAAGTCTTGGTCTTTTGACTTCCAAATTTCCTAAACTTGAAAGAGTAAAGAGACACTGTGCTGATAGACCACTCTCATGTTCTCTCTTGGGCCTCTGTGGAAGGCAGACTGTATAGCAGAGTTCTAGTTATACCACTGGATCTCCCTATAATCATTTCTTTTAAAAGAATGCCAGTCTAATGTTTAAACAAAAGCTGATATATAGTCTTCATATATATGTATATATATATTTGCTTTCAGACCCAACTTTTGTAACAGTACATAGTTAGCTATCTTATGAGTAGAATATAGCTCCATATATTTGTTATTTTGCTGATAGTGACATTGTATTTCTAATTAAATCCAAATATCATAAATAAATACTGTCCTATTTCAATTTCAATGTCAACTGTGTGGTTTAGTTCTTCAAAGACACTAATCAAAAAACATCATGATTAAGGAGGCTTTACTGTGTCGAATTATTATGAGATGTTAGATTCCATCTTCAACTAGGGTGCCTTCCAGAAAGCAAAGAGGATGACTGATTCCACGGGCAGTGGTAGCTTTCAGCACAGTGGACAGTGACCTTTATTCGCTGCTTTCAGAAGCTGGTTGAAATGCTCTCCTGCTCTGCTGCCAAGTAGAAAAGTATTGACTAATGTGAGACTCTGAAATTCGTCTCTTACTGAGAACAGTTAAGAGCATTACAGAATTCATTTTACCCATGCAATAAATCTATTGAGTAATGAGAAAAGGAATCCACTTACAAATAGGGAGAAATATTTCCTTAAGCAGTCACACCAGATAAATTATTCGCCTCCAACAATATGCCACAGAACAGAATGCCAAGAGAGCTTTTTTTAATGCAGCACTCATGCTTCCATGAATGTTTATAAAATGCTAATGCTTGTCAGTTTTTCTTAAAAGTGTGACTTGTGTGTGACTCAACACTTTGCATGCATCAATTATAAGAAAACAGCAAGTTCAAATAGTCATCTCTTTATAGTGCAAAAAAAAAATGTGCTTTTGAAAGATAAACCCTGAAAACAAGTCTCTTTTGTATATTTGGTTGACATAGCATGCTTTCAACACCTACAAAAGATGTGAACATCCTCTTCTTTATTTTATCTTATCTCTTTATTTTATCTTATTCTTTTTATTTTTTAAAGTTCACTAAGCATCTAAAATTGTCTCATATTTCTACAATGTGTTAAATAACCCTGCTTGTAGGTAGATTCATCTCTTCCTGAAACCTAGAAAGCTGGGTCTCAGAAAGGCCAAATGACTCACTGGAGGACACCCAGCAGCAAACTCTAGAGCTAAATGTTGAAATCCACCTTGTCCAACTCCATATACAATGAATGCTTTTCCCATCTATCATGAGCTACCTCACCATAATATGTTTTACTGATGATTTTCTCTGGGTAGCTTATCTCATACAAAAACATAAAGGAATTAAATTAGTTCATTGGTTTCATTTATATAAAATGAAACATGCTTAGGACAATGAGTTGCAACCTAGTTCTCCAGCAGCCTTGAAGGAGCTACCAGCTTTGGATGTAAAATAAACCAGTTTCAGGACTTTTTTTTTTCATTACTCATTTTATAGTTAACATTCAGATGGACCAAGATATATTTTGTTGAAAAAAATAAGCAATAATTCCATGCCAAAACTTACACTCCTGTTCAGAGAAGAAAACCACCACAGTGCAGAAGTCTGTAGTCTGTCTGTGGTGGTGATGATGAGGGGAGAAGGTGCAGGTTCCAGGTCAACAGCCAAGCGCACATCTTAAGTGGTCTTCTAATCACACCCTACTGAGGTACACAAGAAAGGTAAGACCAGTTGGCCTGATACACCAGTGTAGACAGGTTGAACTTACAGTATGGAGTCAGGCCACAGCAACATGACCCTGAACAAGTTACATAACCCTTCCTGATCATCCAGACCCCTTAGCTAGAAAAGAAAATGATGACATCTACCTCGCAAAGAGTGAGAATTTAAGAGCTCCTGGTACAGTGGTTGAGAAAGCACTAGCCATTATCATCATCTGAGCCACCACATCACTTTTCTGATTCAGCAATGTGGCTTTTGAAAACTATCACATCTATTGTTTTTTGGTTTTTTTTTCCAGAAAATTCCAATGATCACTGGCCTATTGTGGTGGTTTGAATGTGAATGTATGTCCCCAAGAGCTTCAGGTATTTTTTGATTAAGGTTAAGCTGTTTGCTTAGTTCTCCAGAAGCCTGATGGAGGAGGCACATCACTGGAGACGGGTCTGATTCCAGTCAGAAAGTGTGTGGGAAACAAGTTTGAGCTCTAGCAGAGTCCTTGTTTGCTATCTGCTGGTGTTGGTGTTTTGCTTGCTGTAGTTTTACTCTTTGCTAGGATATGTGGAAGTAAGCAGCTTCTTCCACCATTGAGGGGACTTCCCCTGGATCTGAAAGTCTGAAAAATGTCCCTTTTTCCCATCAACTGTGTCTAGTTGGATGTTGGTCCCAGGGTCTTGGAGCTGAGTGTAACACCTATGAGAAGCATGAGGACCAGAAACATCTCCATCCCATTTCTCCCCTTAAGCTTTATGGAGAAGCAGCACATTTTCTAAATCAGCTATGAGCTCCAGACCAACAAGACCAGGACTCTTCTTAGCAGTTTGCTGGAGACTGCATCCTGCCTCTCAAGGAAGCAAGAAAATCACTCATATCATGTTATCATGTTTAAGAATTACACGCAAAAACCCAGATATGCGAACAGGAGAAACAGACGTGCACTACCCACAGTTATCAATGAATTACAAACCAATATAAACTTGATCTTGATTTTAAAGAATAATATTTCTTTCTACAATATCTCAGGATTGATATCCAACTGAATGGACAGATCGTCTGTCTCAGAAGAAAGCTCTAATGACAAGATGGAGTAATTTCCAGTATTGTGTCTCTTTTAAAATGAAAGAAAGTTTTATAAATATTCATCTTACTTGAAGTAAACCATTATAAATTTTATTGCATGAATAATAATAGATTGAGTATATCTGGATATTCTCTGTGCACATTAATGCACAGTGGTCTAGAAAGTCTTAAGACAACCATGGTGACATTCTGACTTGGAGTTTTCAAAGCCACGTTTGAAGTGGTAAAGAGGAATCAATCTGACTGCTTGAAGTCTGAATGAAGTGGTGAAGGTCCGATGGATGAGCTGAATGCCAGTGATAAAATGAGGCATATGGCTTTGATGTCACAGAGAAGTCATGAGGAGGCATTGTTCAAAATCAAAAGGGGTAGGGACTGACAAGCAAGGGATAAAAATAAGCTAAAAATGAAAGAAATTGGAGACAGAAAGTACCAAGGTGATGAATCAGAAGGTAATACAGGTTGCCTTGGGAGCTCTCAAAGGAAGAAAGCACATTTTAGAGAGCATTACCCAAAGCCAAATCAGTCCTCAGTAAATAACTGTCACCTATTAACCCTCAGCTCTCACACATATTATCCAATAGGCAATACCCAGGTAAAGCAATAAAGGTAATATTTGTTGGGGTGTTTCTCTGTGCCAGGCATCATGCCAAGCACCTTGTGAGTGTTCTCTCCATCCTTTAAAATGGGAGCCATTAGCATCTCCATTTCCTATAATATAAATTTGCATATCTCCCCTCATACTTGTTAACTTTATATGGGAAAACTCAAGTGCTAAGAAATAAAATGACTTGCCAAAGAATATGTACCAAAATCAAAGGTAGCCCCCATGTGTGACTCGGAGCCCACAAACCTCAGAAAATACAATGGAAAGAATTGCTTAAAAGAAAAATGTCATATAGCTGGGTCTGAAGAAAATATTCCATGTAAATTCTCACCTAACTAAACTTCATGAACAATTGACATCAAAGGAGGGTCAGTCTGAGAATGTGTACTCAACATCAGGTCTTTCTTAAGCTACATAACGCTTTCTTTCTTTTAAAAAATATATTTGTTGTCATTGTTGGTTGGAGAATCTTTTGTTTGCTTATGTTGTTGGTTTTGGCTTTGGTTTTGGGGGGACAGGGTTTTGCTATGTAGCCCTAGATGGCCTGATGTCATGTAGCCCACCCTGACCTCAAACTCATAGTAATCCTCCTGCTTCAGCCTTCTGAATGCTGGAATCATAGGTGCAAGCTACCATGTCTGATCCTCTTTCCTTTACATACACACATAAAAGTATTATTTCTTAGTATAATCATTTTGAAATTTTGTTATTAATTGATTCATAATTGTACCTATCTGGGGAGTGTGACATTTCAGTGCAGCATACAATGTACAGTGACCAGTTCAATCATTATAGCTTTTTACAAGACGTTCTTTTTCAGCTTCTCATTAAACAATGATGTACCCAATTAACAAATCAGATAAACAAAGGCAAAGTGGAATAATCAGTTTGGAAGCTATGGTAAGGCTGTCACATCTCCAAATAGAGGGTTATGTGTCATTCTTCCCACATAAGGATCACAGCTGGCTCTCGGGGGCTTTTTACCTGTCCTGAACTTCCAGGTCCCTGCTCTGGTAAGCCGTTCATACCTTGGCCATGCTGCGCTGAGATGTGGGGAACCCCACTCCCGCATGAATTTTCCATCTCCTCCTGCCTTCCACATGGTAGGAGCTCTCTGTACTTTCTTTTCTCATGTTAAAAAGTCTCTCTAAGTCTTACTTCTGGTCTATGGATTTTAATTTTTTAAATTCATAAGACAAGAATCTGGGGTACCCTAAATTTATTGACAAGGATCCTCAAAACTCCCGTTACAATCTATACATGGGTTGCTATTGAGATATGATGTTCTTATGGTCTTCACATTTGAAGATTGATGGCACCACAGCAAAACTTCACTGTATACCATCAACTTGTATCTTCTGCAAACATTACTATGACGAAAGCCCAAGAGTAATGGGGAACACTCGAGGAAAGACAAAAGAAGCCTAAGCTGGATGTACTCTTCAAAACTTACATGGAAATGCATGGAAATGGACATAACAGAACATATAGAGGTGGAAAAAAAAGCACAATCAGTAGGTTGAAAAACAAGGTCAAAAACTATTAGAAGAACATACAAAACAAGCCAATCTACTTTTAAAGACACAAGCTGCATCTTATAAAAAGAGATCAGATGAAAGAGAATCGTATTGCTTCAAAGAGAATTACTATGGAACTCACAATTAAAGATATGGAAGCTGTGCTATCTAAAATAAAATCTGAAGATGATTCTACAGAAGAAAAGTTGGAACTATATAATCAAAGGTATCAAACAGAAGTGGGAAATAGAGAGTCGTGTGAATTCAGAACATAGACTCTTAGAAAACAAGCATTCCAAACTTCAGGCTTACCACATAGTATGAGTTGACTAGATCTTCACACATCAATATGGATACAAAGTCTGTCCTGTGGACCCTTGTCCTGGAAATCCTCGTAACAGTTTTTAGACTCAACAGAAGCAGAAACTTGGGGCAGGGGAACTATTTCAATTTCATGGTCTAGAATGAGAGCTTGCAGGACTTCCTGGCCAAGGTGAGGCATAGTTTCACATTTCTGTTGTGTTTTGGGTTTGTGATAAGACTATATTTTCAGTCCTAAGTGACTTTTTCATGTCAAATAATGGTCAAAGTAATCTGTGTTATTAAATAAAACAAAACTTTAGCATATCTTTTAAAAAGTCATGGCTGAACCTGCATTGAAGTATTTCACAAGTAATATAATAACTTTATACCATCTGATCTCTTTTATCCAGAAAGATCTTAGTTAAAATTGGTACTATATATCTCTATGAAGTGTGTGTATAGATATAAATGAGGTAAAGAGAAATATTTACATTATAGGTATGCAAGAACTTAAGTGCAAAAGATAAGATGAGAAAATGAACATTTGGAATTTTGCACTCACTGTTTTTATTTTAAAATTCACATCCCTAGACATAAGATCATCTAGAATCACATTAACATTGGCCTTCTGAGATTAAAAAAAATGCACTCGAATGAAAAACATATTGGCACTTCACAATATAAATTCAAGCAAGCAAGTAAAGAAGAAGACTGTTTTCTCCATGATTGATTTAAATTAAGGGTCCATGTTCCAGCAGGGAACATCCTGAGAAGCTTCTCGAAGCCTGACAGATGACCATCCATCTGTCATCACGGTGACTGAGCCCCAGCTTTTCTTCTGACCCAGCACCAAATCTGAGCCTCACGTGTGGCCGGCACCCAGCAAGTGTTCAGCCAGTGTAGGTTAGGCGTGTGCAACTGTACATCAGTAACTGGATCAAAAGACATGTCTAAGCATGAAAGTTATCTCCAGTCCTGAGATGAGATTGTGGAGTTGAGTGTGCTTCTGGTGATGAAGACTATCTGATGATATTGCTCAGGCCAAGTTCATGAACCTGATTACCCTGGAGGCCACTCAGTTCTCATGATTCTGAGCCACACTCTGCCAGTGGCCCTGCCAGACATCCCTCAAAGACATGCCACTGCCCATGACAGCATCTCAGATGAGTCAGCATCCAACCATTTCCAGAGCAAACAATTCCAAAAGTCGGCTGGGCAGAGACCAGGAGCGCCCAGATGTCACCTTCACCAAGAACTTCAATTAAATGTCCTTTCCCTGCTAATATCATTTGTGAGGGGAAACAAATCCACATTCTGATGAATATTAGTTGACCCTAAATCAAGCTCAAATGTGCACAGATGAACACAGGACTGGCATGTTGTCATCCTCTTTACCACCATTCTAAGGCTGGAAAGATTAGCTGCATACCTCACCTTCATGGGTTGAATATTGCAAGGAAGAGAAGGACAGGGCAAATGTATAATCACGCACATGTATGAAGAAGGCATGACTTGGAGTAAATAGCATAGGAACTTTACCTGGACTGAGATGTAGAGAAGCTTTCCCAATGAGGTCATCTTTAAGTTGAGGGCTAAGTGATAACTAACTAGCCAAACATAATTATAATCACCATGATGCAGATTACATATAAACTAGAATTGCTAGCTAGTTATGGGGAATGTTGGCCTTCACTTGAATTCCATAGATGTTGGCATTTGAATTTCTATTTTTTTCTTAGGTCCAAGATTCTTTTTTTTTGTTGTTTTTTGTTTTGTTTTTTAATTTAATTTTTATTAACATTTTCCATGATTATAAAAGAAATCCCATGGTGGGCTGGAGAGATGGCTTAGCAGTTAAGCGCTTGCCTGTGAAGCCTAAGGACCCCAGTTTGAGGCTCGGTTCCCCAGGTCCCACGTTAGCCAGATGCACAAGGGAGCGCACGCGTCTGGAGTTCGTTTGCAGAGGCTGGAAGCCCTGGTGCGCCCATTCTCTCTCTCTTCCTCTATCTGCCTTTCTCTCTATGTCTGTCGCTCTCAAATAAATAAATAAATAAATAAATAAATAAATAAATAAATAAATAAAATCCCATGGTAATACCCTCCCTCCCCTCCACACACACACTTTCCCCTTTGACCTTCCATTCTGAATTTCCTTTTTTACTAGTGAAATATTCAGTGGCAAATCAGTGAGTCTTTTCCCTTAATAACTCAGGCATTGGATGGAGCATAGTTTAGATAGGAACTGTATAGACAACGGCTTTAGTCTTTCCATTGAACTTACATCCAGTTTCAATATTCAGTTTAAGATATACGACTTTTGATAAGTTCAAACTTTAATGTCTATTTCCCCAAAACAATCCACACTACATGAAAGACTGCATCCTAAGTTATTTCCTTGCTCATAAGATGTCATCTAGACTCCCCGTTAGAGTGAGCTCCACTGATGAATGGTTTTATTGAAGCTCACAATCATTTTGCTAAATAATTGCCCAGGCATTCATCAAGATGACAAAAGAAATGAAAACTACAGTCTCCAAAGCTGTGTGAATGTCAATGAGCAAATACATCAGAGAAATAAACAAGCCAGATCCACATTCACTTGCGTTGAACAGTAAAACAGAGCTGGAGGGAACTGAGTATTTGCCAAAGACAGAATGGAACATAAATTGTATTTTCTTCCTGGCTTTTGAAAATGTTGACATTTTCATCTGATCATCATTTCTATATGTCTTATTTTTACAACTTGCTTTATACCTTAAATAACTGTCTTGAGCAAAAACAAAAAAAGCTTCAATATCTTCAGGAATTATTTAATTGCAACTATTGCCAAGAAAATTACGTGTGTGTGTGTGTGTGTGTGTGTGTGTGTGTGTGTATGTATATGTATGTATACATACATATGCTTTCATGTTTTATGAACTGTCTAGAACACAAGACATAGGACCGATGAAGGATATGTCTCATTCATCTCATTGCCCAGTAAGTAGCACCAGTATCTTTACAGGACATCATTAAAGAAACTATGAAAGCCCCTGCAGGAATATAACAGTCACTTTTTCAGAGTGAACAAATTCCCAGCCAGAAGCAACTTCATAAGGAGAAGAGTTTGCTTTTGACTTACAGTTCAAGAGGCAGTTATGTGGTGGGTAAAATATGGTGGCAGGAGTGGGAAGCCAGCTCATCAAATTGGAAGGCAGGAAGTGGGGCTAGCTATCAAACCTTAAGGTCCACATTCAGTGACCCATTTCCTCCAGCAACACCCCACCTGCTAAGGTGAGGTTCCACAACCTTCCCAAACAGTGCCACCAGCTGGGAACCAAGTGTACGAACACATGAGCCTATGGGTATTTCACATTCAAACCACAGCAAGAATGAAGGCAATCTGCTAAAGTGTCCATCTTCAGTTGGAAAAAAGACAGTAGAAGTTCATAGCTTCACACAGATGAGATTCAGAATTCTGACTTCTGCTGACTAGCCACACAACACTGTAAAATGGCTTACATTTTCTAAACTATATGTTCCTCTACCAAATGGACATAAAGACCATTTACGTTACAAGGATATGGTGAGAAGAACAGAGTAGGGATGCACTTACTAGGAAATAAGGAAATGTCCATCCTCTTCCTTGCCCTTCAAACACCCAAATGATCAGCTTGAGATATGTTGTTGATGGTTTGAAATTTTGATTTTTCTTTTACTACTGGAGAAAAGGGAAGGTGAGAAAGCAGACCACCTCATATTCAACATAACAAATATTTTGTTGGAAAGTGATTGTTTTCCACACTTACTTGATTTTTGCCAGAACAATGTGCATTTATCTAATAGCTACAGGGCTTATGGAGAGCTCTCCCTCCATTCCCTTGCTGTCTAAAAACGACATGGCCATTGTGCTAGTCACTTTCTTTATCGCTGTGACAGAATGCCTGATAGAAATATGTTAAGGATTTATGTTGGCTCATGGTTAAAGAAAGTTCAGTCCATGGTCATTTGGTTCCATGTACTTGGGAAAAGCATCATGGTGCCAGGAAGCTGTGGCAGAGTCATTTCTTTTATTTTATTTATTGACTATTTTTATAGCTGTATACAATGTGTTTTGATCATAGTTACCTCCAATTACCTTCTCTTATCTCCCCATTACCATTCCATTGGACCTTTTCGTTATCCCAACTACTCCCTCTTTTACTTTGATGTCTGTGTGTGTGTGTGTGTGTGTGCATGTGCGTGTGTGTGTGCACATGTGTGCACACATAAGCATGTGCATGCAAGTGTGCACACATACACCCTACTGAGTTTAATTAGGGTAGCTCACATGTGCATGGACAGAGGGGTTATTTATCAAAGCACTGCAACTTATCAGTTGGGTACACCACTGAAGAAACTGTCTCTCCCTTGCCCAGTAGCCATTAACTGCCAGTAATTCAGGAGTTTCTTTACCTCATAGCAAACAGGAAGCAAAAAATGAGAAGAGACCCAAGATCAGATTAATCTTAAAAACCACACCTTCTGGTGATCTACTTCTACCAGCCACACCCTACCTCCTAAAGTTTCCACTATCTTCCAAAATAGCAGTTGAAAACCAGGTGTTCAATCCATGAGCCTGTGGGGGACTTTTAATTTCAAACCATAATAGCAATCTATCTCCCCTTGATATCAGCTATGGTTTGGGTATAGGTTGAGTAGTTCCCAAAGTTTAATGTACTGAAATGTAATCCCTACTATGAGTTATTAAGGGGGTAGCAACTTAACCAAACAATAATACATGAAATTGAGGTCTTCGGGAGGGATTAAGATTGGGTAAGGTTAGCAGACAGAGCCCAGTGATTGAATCCTGGTGGCTTTATAAAAAGAGAGAGAACAGAAGAGATACCCATACATGATTACTATCTCTTGTTTGTTCATGCAATACTGTCCATCAACTGAGGACTGTGCTAGCAAGGTTATGATCAGAAAAGAGCCCTTGACCCTACACCAAGATGCTGAGCCAAAAGCTGCCCAGCCTCAGGCATGTCATCAGTCATGCAAGATCGATTCACATGGCATTACTCCTATAGAGCTCAGGATGGAAAGTTTCCTACCCCCAGCATAGGACAGCCACATCTAAGCTTGGCTTCACTCTGCTCAGGGTCCACAGCTCAACCTGAATCCCAGAGGGACACCACCAGACTGAGGGGTCTCAATGCTGAAACTGGCCCAGCGAGGGCTACCCTGTACCATATTTTAATGAACTATACAGAAATATAAGGAATTCTCAGAGCCACTTTACCAAATACTTTACTTCTGCTATCGCCACATTTGATTCTATTTGTCCCCAAATTAAAATGCCCTCCAGGGGCACTGCACCAAAGTACAAACTGTGCCAGCCAGCCTGCATATCCTTCATGCTGGATCCCACCTGAGAAAGAATGTTACTGAATGGCAAAGGCAGTGGAAGGTAGAATGGGTCAGTGTGGGGACTAAACTAGAGCAGCAATCTTTGGCTTTAAATTAAGTACTTCCCTCCCATAAAGTAAGAATAACACAGCATTCAACATTCAATTCCAGTTAGGAGTGGACCTGAATGTATAGAGTAATCTATGATGAACTCTGGGACACTTTACGTAACTACCACACGTAGGTATGGAAATCACTAGTGATGGCAAAGTTTAATTATCGACTCCAGTGAGGCACAAGGGACTTAAGTAAAAGCTCAAGCCACAAAGTAGCTAGTAAGGCTGTGAACCCAAAGGATCCTTCTTGCTCTCTCTCTCACTTGCTTGCTCTCTCTTTCTCATTCACTCACTCTCTTTACAGCCAAACTTTCTTCACCAGGGAAGCTTCTGTTCCCCATGCTGGTGCCTCCCTGTCACTAACATACAACCTGGAGTAGCTCAAGGCTGCATCTCTACAGTGACCCATGAACTCTGCAGGCATCTGCTCAGTGGCAAGCGATCACAAGGCCCATGCAATCAGTAACTCAATGACTGGAGAAAATCATGAATGAGTGACAATGGATGGCTTTATTTAAAGACCCCTACAGGGCTGAGGAGATGTTTTAGTTGGTAAAGCAGTTGTCATCCAAGCATGAAGACTTGAACTTGGATCCAGCACTAAATGTAACTGCCGGGCATGGTCGCATGTACCTGTAATGCCAGTGCTCTGGAGGTGGAAGCAGGAGATCTCTGGGACACCCTAGCTAGCTAATCTCTCTAAACTGGTTACTTCTAAGTTCAGCGAAAGGCCTGACTCAATAAATAAGATGAAGAGCAATAGAGGGACATACCCAAAGTTGACCTCTGGCCTCCACATGCAAGCCCACATACATGCGTGACCAGCTGGGTGCACACACACACATACACACACACACACAAACATGCATACATACACACATGCACACTGAACACATGTATACATGCAAAAAACCAAAAATTCAAAAACTAAAAACTTCCTCAGTGTGGTCTATAACTATACATTGCAAGCAAGATGCCAATGATGACATGGAAACCCTCAGATACGTGAGACAACTTACTTGAAAGTACTGAGAATGTGATCAAAGGAAGAAGAGATGTCTACATGAAAGGTATGGCTATTTAGAGAGAGCCCCCAAGGAATGTCCCCTCTGCCCCACACACTGCTTTGCATGGTGTCTCTGACAGGGAGGCTTGAAGTGGACATGCATGTGCACCTGGACTTCCTCTGTGGAGCTACTCGACAAAGACCTCTGAAGCTTTTGTCAGAAACTGAAAACATTTTCCTCCCAGGCTGGTGTCGAGCAATCACTTCAGGAAGTCATGAGGCTGTAGATACAGAATGGATAGGCTTGCATGGGTCGGGGACAAAGAAGTGATCCGGGAAGTGAGGTGCTCTGAGGATAAGGCAGGCCTGAGAGGCAGGATGGAAAGGAGCGTCACAGCACAGCCCCTGAAGGACATTCACAAGGAGCAGCCTGGAGGAGAGAGTTCCTGGTTTAGCTCCAACAAGAAATTGGGTGCATTAGTGTAACGATAGGATCAGACCCTGAGCAGGGCTCTTTGGAATCAAATTCCAGGGCTGGAGAGATTACTCAGTGGTTAAGGCACTTGCATGCAAAGCCTAACAGCCCGTTTCGGATTCCCCAGTACCCATGTAAAGCCAGACGCACAAAGTAGTACTTGCATCTGGAGTTCATTTGCAGCGGCTAGAGGCCCTGGAGTGCCCATTCTCTCTGCCTATCTCTTTTCTCTCTATCTCTCTCTCTCTGCTTGCAAATAAATAAATAAAATATTTTTAACTATTTTATTGTTATTTATTTATTTCACAGAGAAAGAGGGAGACAGAGAGAAAAAAAAATGGGCACATCAGGGCCTCCAGCCACTACAGATGAACTCCAGACACATGCGCCCCATTGTGCATCTAGCTGTGGGTCCTGGGGAATCGAACCTGGGTCCTTTGGCTTTGCAGACAAATGCCTTAACTGGTAAGCCATTCCTGCAGCCCTGAAATATTTTTTTGAAGTCCAGCCACTTGCCACAGCTGGGAGCATTAAATTGCTTAGCCCTGCAGCCCTGAGGCCCTGCTCTCCCCCTTCCTCTTCCCACTTCTCCCTCAAAGCTCCCCTCCTCCAGTGAATCCTCCTCCTCCACCAGGGGCCTGGCTGCTCCCAGCACTTGGCACTTCAGCCTACTCATCATATTCCCTCCCCAACCCACCAACCAAAAGTCCCTTCCTTCTTTCCTCCAAAATAATTGCACCCTAGCAACCTCTCCCCTTTTGTGTCTGTCCCAGCCAGTGTCACAGTATGAGTCATTTAATATTGATTTATTCACTTGTTTACTGTCTGAACTTTTCCACTAAAAAAGGATTTTTTTTAAGGCTGGCTTTGGTTCATCCCAGTGACACTCGCTGGCAAATATAATAACAGCAATGCTTGTGGAACCTTGTTATGAGCCAGATGCTGATTTTAGTACTCTACATATATGAATTCACCGGGATGGAAATGGCTCTTGTCCTGCCCACCATACACACAGGAACCAACAGCACAGAAGAGGTTAAGTAACTTGCCCAAAGTCACACAGCTCCTCAGGACCAGCACTGGGAACCTTGACAAGTCATCTCTGAAGTAGAACCCCTTGCCTGCTCTGATTTCCTGCTCTTATTGTTAAAATGAGAAAGGAGACTTCTTGAGGGAGACCTTGGGAATTTCATTTCCTGTCTCTGAACACTGCTACAGGCTCATGATTTCCCTCCCTTTACCTGTTCTGAGAATCCCACCTACCAGGAGGAGGAGACAGAGGGGCTGTGTGGTGGGGCCATGCTTCCACACCTTGATGGCTATGGGTCTAGCACAGAAGCTGACATACAGGAGACCTCGGGAGCAGGAAGGAGCATCCTCCCTGGAGTGAGCTACAGGAATCCCCCGTGCCAGTGTCCAGCCAGGAGAGCTGCATGACAATAGTGCAGGACTGGAGACTAGTGGGGAGGGAAAGGCTAGGAACACAGGGTGTGGCCAGGCAGGAAAAGTCCTGCATGCCCAGCAAGGGTGCTCAGGTCATGACCATGCATATTGTGTGGATGGATCTTTCACACTCAGCATTCTAAGTAGGCAACAGTTTGATCTTTCTTCTTTTCTTTTCTTTTCTTTTCTTTTCTTTTCTTTTCTTTTCTTTTCTTTTCTTTCTTTCTTTCTTTCTTTCTTTCTTTCTTTCTTTCTTTCTTTCCTTTTTTGAGTCAGAGTCTCACTACACAGCCAAGACTAGCCTCAAACTCATGATCTTCCTGCCTCAGCCTAAGTGCTGAGATTAGAGGTGGGTACCACCACACCCACATGGCTGACGTATCTGTCCATTGACCCTTCACAACAGGATCATCAACAATGCTATCAACCTGGAAATTTTCTTTAGCACTCCAGGATTTTGACCCACAAAATGACAATCTGATTGTTGTGTCAGAGACAAGATCTTGCAAATGTGGGGAAGAAGGGGGGGGAATGATAACCTTGGTCATCTCTCTGTGATCCATGAGGCAAGTCAGATTCAGCGATCAATCCTCTGAAAACCCTCCCTGGAACACCGCCAGAAGACAAGAGCCCAGAACAGCAGAGCTGGTCGCTGTGGGTTAAGGTGGGACTTCTTGTGAGAGTGAGAGAATGCTGCCCAATCAATATCGCTGCAACCATACATTTTCCTCACAAGCAGAAATGATGCCATTTCAGCGGTCTTTGTGCTTTATGACCATCGGCACAGCTTCTGAGATCCATTCCAGCCTGCTGCTCTGAGAAAATGAGCTGCCAACTTGACACACGACCAAAGCCAACAGACTGGGTGAGGCTGAATGCAGGAAGACACTGCAGCAGCAGAGGCCACAGGGCCGAGACATTCCACACCACACATGCCTCCAAGCAGCCGCTCCCACCACCCAAAATCAGATAAATACCCACAGTCCTCAGTCCTCACTTCTGTGGACTACTTACTCTGTGTTTATATCAGTTTCATCCTTATGGTTGGGAGAAAATGTCTGGCTAGAGTGGCTTATGGAAGAAAAGGGTTCACTTTGAGCTTACAGTTTTGAAGAGAAGTCCATCATGGTAGGAAAAGGATGGCATCAGCAGATAGCCAGTGTCACATCTTCATATTAGCAAGAAGGAAAGAGAGAGAATGAACATGAAAGAGACACAGAGAGAGAAAACCCAATGAAGCTGGACTGTAAAACCTCAAGGCCTGTCCCTAGTGACACATTTCAGCTCTGTTACCAAAAGCTCCAGAACCTTCACAAACAGCCCCACCAACTGGGGGTTAAGAATTCACACATTGAATACATTCAAACCATCACAGCGTTCTAGGCAAATTGTTTGTAACTCTATTAATGTTTTAATTATTTAATTCTAACTTAGTTAATTAACCGTATTAATGAGTATTCATATCTGCATCTTAGAGGTGATGAGATAGCGGCACAGAAAGGACTAATCACTTCCTTAAGAACCTTTTGTAGAGCTATGATTCCAATTCAGAAGTCCAGACTCAAGGACCCCAACAAACAACAATTTCAAAAAACTGAGCAAAAACAAATCATTGGAGTACCCCGGTTTCCTTCACCAATAGAAGCATGACTCATTCTCTTCAGTCAATCTTAAGCATTTTTCCTGCTGTCTTATTTACACTTTAGATTTTCCAAGTGAACATCATGGGCATGTTACATAAGAAAATTCCAAGTTGGCATGAAGCCTACAGATGAACAAATGCCTAAATAGTTCTTTCTCACAACTCAGTTGTGGCCTCCTTGAAGGACCCCAAGCCTGACTATCCACATGGATGTAGCTCCACCCCACCCCACCTTTATCCATTGCCTGTTTCATTTCCCTGCCATCATTGCAACCTGAACTGACCTTGACCTTCTCTGTTCATGGGCTACATGTTTTGTGTCTCTCCCACACTTGAAGCTCCATGGGGTGAGGCCTGGTCTGCCTCTCCCCACAGGACCCCCAGGAACTAGAATACTACCTGTTCATGTGCTGTTCAGTAGCTGAGTGTCAAAAACTGATGGGTTCCATCAGCTGTGGTTGTGAATGAGAGGTAAATACGTAGAGGAAAGCATTCATTCACAAAACAGGAGTTTACTGAGCATCTACTAAGGACCAAGTACTCAGTCAGAGGCTGGGTTACAGTTTCTTAAAGAACACTTCAGTGCATAAGCCAAAGACTTGATCCTCAACCAAACATATACCAATGGGGCTATGTCTATACAGCCTTTTCATGATTCCTGGAACACAAGGAGCCCCTGGTAATTTGAGGAGGAAGAGGGGGTGCAAAGCAGAGGAGGACAAGGGCATGATGATGATACGATTAGTACTTTATATATATATAGTAGAAAGGTCAAGAAACCTCCTACAGACATCAAATGACCAATAAATAGTGACAATGGTCATTCAGAAAATATCAGTAATCTGCCCCAATTTAAGTAAGAGAATTCATCATAGCTAGCTTTTCCCTGCATATACAATCACCATGGCCATGCTTGATGCTGACTTGCTTTAATACCTAAAGCTACAGCCTTGCCATCATCTATATTACTAACAGTGTGGCTGGGTCTCTGGTTCAGAGGAAGATAAAAGCACACTACCCAGGCTCTCCCACTTACAGGGCAGATCCCTGCACAAACTAGATACAACATCTTCATGAGAATGCTGAAACATAAATAGTAGCCGGCACGCCGGGGAGGAAAATCAAAACACAAGAAACAAACAATATGTCAGTAAATTTCCTGGTTTAATTTATGTTTTTAACTCTCAGTTCTTCTGGCTTGGACTCTAACAGGCTCCACTGGAAGCATCACCAAGAAAAACGTTCTTTCTTTCCATCCAGAAGACTGGAAAGTGGGCCTCACATTCCCCCTCTTAGCTGTTCACATCTTAGGCTTCCATAGCCACAAACCTGCATTTCCACAGTGGCACAGAGGTGCTGTCCACATGCATCAAAGCCCAGAAAGGTCTACTTTATGGCCAGAGAAACAAATCTCTCTGGTCTGAAGAGTGTGGGAGGAACTTTTCTATAAAATTTTATTTTGCTTTTATCTTACTGTCTTGCCTCAAAAGACCTATCCACATAAAGAGTATAATTTCTAGCCAGAAGATGAAGAAAAGGGGACCACGAGGGCCAGAAATTGTGGCACCGTCAAAATCTGGAAGGAACTGTAAGGTGCTAACCTATGCTGTAAGGGTGAAATGCTTAGCCCACTCACTCCCTGTTTACATGTGGGCTGAAAGCAAGGAAACAGAGTAAAACCGCTAAGAGCTGAGGTCAGTAGACACAATCTCAGAGGCCATGCCAGTCCAAGAGGCACACCCAGGGAGGAGACTCCAGTGAAAGAGTTTGAAAACTGAGCTGCCTTTGGAACAAAAGCCCATAGAGTGGCTGCTAGGACTTTTAAACCCTACTGCAGTTGATTATCTACTTTAAAAAAACAAAAGAAAAGAAAACAATCAGGACTGGGGAAATGGCTGAGTGAATGAACTGCTTGCAAGAATGACGACTGGCATTCAGATGCCCAGCACCTACGCAAATGCTCCTGTCGTCTTGTAATCTCAGTACTCAGGAGGGAGAGCCAGGGGATCCCACAGGGCAAGCTGGATAGCTAGATCAGCCAACATTGGCAAGCTCTGGGTTCAAATGAGAAAGCCTGCTTGGGTAAGTAAAGAGGAAAGCAATCAAAACCGGCACCTGATGTCCACCTCTGGCCTCCACATGCGCACTCGCAACATGCATGCACACAAATCCGCACACTCCAGAGGATGTTAACAGATTTGACAATCTTAGAACTTGATTTTCAAGCTGTACAAGATGCAACTTATCCATCCGTAGCCAAATAAATAATGAATGCTCAAATGTGTGTCCTGGCACACCCCAGACCCCACAGACACACTACTTCAGGTGGTAGAAGGGAGGGGTAGTGACGAGTTGAGGACGCTGAGCAAGGAAGAGACTCCCCTGGACAGTCCAGGTGGCCACTGTGCTCACACGGTCCTTACAAGGCAGAGCAGGAGCAGACAGAGGAATGTGGTGACAAAATTAACAAGTGATGGCCTCTAGAGACAGAGAAGGGTCACAAGTGGAGTAACGATGGCAAAGCAATAAGCCCTGGCCAACACATGAATTTTAGATTTCTGACCACCAGGGTTAGAAGCAAGTAAATTTGTTTTAAACCACTAAGTTTGTGGTCATTTGTTGCATTCATAATAGAAAACAAATGCTCAGGATCTGTAGAGATGGCTCAGTGGTTAAAGGCACTTGCTTACAAAGCCTGAAGACCCAGGATTGATCCCCCAGTACCAGTCCATATGTAAAGTTGGATACACAAAGTGGCAATGTTTCTGGAGTTTGTTTGCAGTGGCAGGAGGCCCTGGTACACAGATTCATTCTCATTCTCTCAATCTCAATCCCTCTCTCTCTCTCTCTCTCTCTCTCTCCTTGCAAGTAAATAAATAAAATATTTAAAAATTAAAAAAAGATGCTCAATTTTAAATTATTCAAGAAGAAACTTGGGACAATCTCATTAACTCTCAAAGGGAAAGATATCAGTCAACTTCCAGATGACTCGAGCAATGGATTAAACATATGGTCCATGTGTTGGAAGCTTAGTCCTCAGTGTAGTAGTGCTGGGCAGTGTTGGGACCTTTAAGGGATGGGATGTAATGGGTGGTCTAAAGTTGGGCCCCTCCTCATACTTTTCCTGTCTTGATAAGTAATCACTCCTATATGCACCTTTGCCATAATGCTACCCACCATGAGGCCTTCACCAGAACTGAGTGGACATCAGTGCCATACCCTTCAACACACAGAACTGTGAGCTAAATAAACCTCTCTTCTTTATAATGCACCAGCCTCAAGTATTTTATTATAGAATCACAAAACACTAATACAACCCAGATTTAGAGGTCATGACACTCTTAAAAGCAATGACTATTATAACCCAGGACACAAAGGCAAATACTTTGAGTGAAAGAAAAGAGAAAACTTCTTAGTAAGGAAACAGAAAGGACAAAAAAAACTGAAAAATTCAGAACTGAAAACTCCAGTAACTGAAAGGAAAAACTTCCTCTGTGGATCCAACAACAGAAGGAAGGTGATTCAGGACAGAATGGGTAAATTTGATGATAGATCAATAGAAATGATCAAATCTGAACAATAGAGATTAAAAAATGACAAAAAGTTAGACAACCAAGAACCTCTGGAATAATATAAAGATATTAAAATCTGATGACTGGAATCTTAAAAGAGCAGAAGAAAGAAACTGATGCAGAAAAAAATAAACATACAATGACTTAATACCTCCCAAATTTGTTGTAAAGCATAAATTTGTAGATTCAAGAAATTTAGCAAACTCCAAGTAACATAAAATCAAGTAAGATCAGGTTCAGACATATTTTAATCATTCTGCTGAAAATCAAAGATAGTTATAAAATCTTGCAGAATTAAATAGAAGTAATTCTAAGTGTTAACTGTAAAAGTTTTGCAGATGCAATTAAGATTCCAAATCAACACCACTAACAATAAAGCGCTAATCACATTACCTTTTTCCATTTAGGACTAAAGGTTGGAAACCAGAAGTCAGAGAACCCAAGCATGAGGATGTGATGTGTTAATCTGGCTTAAAGAGGAGGAAGATGCACAGCTGGCGGGGCAGGTGTCTCTGGAGCTGAGCGTGGGCCCTATGACAACCGCGGGGAATGGAAATCTCATCTTAGGGCCTCATAGAGCTAAATTCTACTGATTTCCCAGAGCTTCCAGACAGGAGCTCAATCCAGCTGGTTCTGAGAGACTTCATACATTGAGCAGAGACCCAGCTATGGCATGCCAAATTTCAGGGTGACAGACACACACGCTAATAGTCAGGGATCCCAAGTTTCCAAATTGGTGATCATCTGTTTCACAGGAATAGAAAATGAACACAGTAATGCAGTGTCCAATGTAAATGCAGATAAATGTTTCAATTTTTTCAAGTCTGCATAATATTATATTACTTGCTATCATTTTGATGCAGAAAAAAACATATTCCAACATATCCCTATTTAAAGAAGTCAACCTGATCCCTATTGCTTGCTGTTTTCAAATAACCCAGCAACTATTCTTAATAATTAATTTAATATATCTATGCTACATTCTCCCCCTCCCTGGAAGATAGGCTGTTAGAAAAGGAATTATTTAATAAAGGAATACACATCTTAAATGTTAATAGCTATTACCTAATTAGTCTCCAAATTTTTTAAATTAATTTACACTTTCCACAACAGACTGTCTATTTAAATTCTCACATTTCATCATGTGTATTAGTAAATGTTAGAAATTTTTCCCAAGAAAGGTAATATACTGTTTAAACTTTTATTCCCATTGCTACAAAAGCAGTCCTCTTATGAGTCCTTAGTCACCCACCCATAGACACACACTCATTCCCTACACCATGCACCATGAACAAGCTACTAACTACTAACTACCACATCATGTTCACATCTCTAAAACAGCACCCAACTCCCAGGGTTGTTCCCTTCCAGTGTTACCTTCACCTAACCCCAAAGTGATCTCCCTATTAAATTTATCTGTCCACATAATACCCAGCTCAGATCATCATTGAAAGATCCCTTATCTCCTTGAAACCATACTAGCCCAGGTCAGAGAGTGCAAAGTGAATTATGAGAGCTAAGAAAATGTACTGGGGAGAGCCCAACCCCGCACCTCTGGCGTGATTTGTCCATGTTAGCAGGAGGTAGTCACTTCTAATCAGAAGAGTTCGTGGTCCAGCTCTTTTCACCTCCAGGAAGTCCATGAAACCTCAGACTACTTGAGAAAAATGGCATGAGTGTGATCCTTTCCAAGTTCACAATTGAGGCTTTAACCACATGTGCTGAATGAAGCTAGCATGTTCTTCTCACCACAGTTGTCTGAACCAAGGACCAGCAATGCTTGTGACAGCAGCCAGCTTATCTATGCTTGACACATGATAGGTCCACGGCTCTTATAGAAGTGTAAAACCCTGTCCACTGGAGTTGTTCTAGGTGATAATGACGAACTAGCCAAATGAGAGTCTCCCTGGGAAACGGTGGGCTCAGAAAACACCCAGAAGCTGGAGCACAAGAAGGGTCCGAACAGGGCAGCGACACTCTGCCCTCATCTGGATCACAGTGGTATGCAGACTCTGGCAACCACTGAGCATCTGAGCTAGGCAGGATCAGAGGTCATAGAGTTCTACTTTTCACAGGGAAAGATAACAAGGACCAGGGCTGGGGTGATGACTCAGCAGTCAAGAACATGACATTTAACATAAGGGTCTCTCTGGCCAGACAAACCAAGTCTGACTCTCCAGAACCCTGTAAAAAGCTGGGTGTGGCCATGCAGTAACACCAGTCCGAGGCAAGAGTGGGGGACAGAGACTAGAAAATCTCTGGGGCTTTCTGACTGACAGCAATTCTGTGTTGAGGAGAGACAGTGTCTCAAAAAATTTAAGATGAGCAATAAGAGAAGGACACCTGACATTCTCCTCTGGCCTGTGCACATGCACACATTTACACACACACACACACACACAAAGTACTCAAGGGTCAGAGGGGGAGGCTGACTTACCCAGCTCCTACATACATTGATTTTTTTTAAGACCATTACTCTTGTCAAATCATCCTGGTGGTACTGAGAAATGATTAAAATAATATTCTTACTTATAGGAGACAGGCAGGGAAAAAAAAAAAAAAGGAAAAAGGGGAACGGAATGGGTGAATCTCCCAAGGGTTTCTGAACTCATCTGTCTATTATCTAGCATGCTTCTCCTAATGCTATGCCTTGCTGTGGGACTTCAGGGATGAGGTAACACAGAAGCCATGTCTCCCCCATGCAGCACAAGAGATTTTACACTCAGCTCACAGAAGGACTTGGATGCAGAAATGAGAAAAGACGGGGGAGGGGGGGGGTCCTCCCTTAAGTCCTGCTCTGCATTTCCAAGTTCAGCTGTCAGTGCCCCACTTGCCTTCATGACTTCATCCTGTGACGGGCACAGAGCCTCCACCATCTCCTGACCTGCTGAGCCTCCAGCTGAGGTCAAATGCAAGGGTAGAAGAGCCCTGGGAAGAAAGCCTACAACTTGTTACCTGAGCCGTTAGTGTCCAAATAAAGCATCTGCCCCGGGGCTTGATGTAAGCATTAAAATTGCAATTTGCAGCCCCCATAAAGGATGTAGGGAGCTCTCCGGGTGGGACATAAGCCAGGGGAGTTTACGCCTGAGAGCAGAGGGCTGACAGGATGTTACCAGCCTGTCAGACAGCGGGTGAGGCAGAGCTCCTCTGGGGATTTTTGGGTTTCACGCTAAATTGATCACGGGTCTCCATGAGTCTGAATTTCTCTGGAGATCTCCAGGAAGCGGTAAGGGCTTCAGTGCATGCTTAAGCCAGGCCAGGGGCTGTCAAGGAGGGTGAGCCCAGGGCCACTGGCACCAGTCTCCTCCAAGCCACTTCCCCTCACTCACCTGCTCCCCTTGTGCCACACGTCTCCCACACTGGCTTCTGCTCCAGCTTTCCAGCCCGCGATGTTGCTTGAGGCTCCAGTTTGATTTTTCTGAGCTCTAACTCTTCAGATGCTTAAAGTGTTACAGCTACCTTCATCTCCAAAGCTCAGGTAGCGTCTCTGCTGTCTTTAGAGATGTCCTTTGCATTTGCCATCACTGCAAGCCCTGGGGACCCCAAACCTCACTCTGACCCCTCAGAAGAATCACTGGGAAAATAAAGAAATAGGGGCTCCATGCCTATGGTCCTCATGGCTAGCTAGTCATGTTCCTCTGACCCTGGAATCCCCAAGTCACTTACCAGCCTTACTTCGGTGCACACATTTAGTCATGGACCTCACACAAGAGAATCCATCTCCAAGAAGTCCCTAGTGGTCATACCTGACCATGCTGGAGAAGAGAGCAAGGCTGTTGAAACCCTTTCCTTACTGGGGTCTTCTACTTAAGACATTTCTGCCAAGCCCCAGGCTAGGGTGGCCTGAGGCCCTTAAGACAAAAACAGGAAACATTTCTTCATTCCTTGTTTTCCGTTTGATATTCCTGCTTTTCTCTAACTAAAAGTATTTGAAACTGATATGTACATTACCACATCAGAATGTTGATAACATCATCAGTTACTGAGAAGAGAGAAGATAACATGGGAATTAAGATAAATGTGAGCTTATCTCTGGAGAATCCACATGCATTTCAACCACTTCTTTTTTTTTAACAGTTTTTTTTTTAAATCTTTTTATTATGTTTCTTTGTCAGAAAGGGAGAGAGAGAATTGACACACGAGGGCCTCCAGCCACTGAAATTGAACTGCAGATGCATGCACCATCTTGTGTGCATGTGCAACCTTGAATACTTGTGTCACCATGTGCGTCTGCCTTACGTGGGACCTGGAGAGTTGAACATGAGTCTTTAGGCTTCACAGGCAAGTGACTTAACCACTAAGCCATCTCTCCAGCCCTCAACCACTTCTTAAAATGCCTTGAAGTACACTGAGTCGATGTGACTGTCTTAACTGTCCGGGGTCATGACTGACGCATATCAAAAGACTGAGGTCTGATTTTTCCAGTTTGGTCACCTTGTCCAGGTTGTTCTTTGGATAAAATTGCAATTCAACTGGAGCAGTTTTCTCATCATTTTCCTTGATATAAGATGTCATGAGGGAGCCAGGCTCCCCACTGTGACAGGCAATGGAAGGGGAATCTGTCACCAACCTTGACCCTCAGTTCTTAGAACACTCAATCAAGCACACAACCTCCAGCCAAATACCCTGTGATAGGGCTCAAAGCCTTGTTCAGCATCCAGGGATGACATCCATGTCTGAAAGAAACCAGGAAGACCAAAAGTATACACAGGGTGCTGATCACATTCCCAGATCTTAATAAAGAATGGTACAATAAGTTTAAAGTACATTTTAGCAAGAAATCTTTCTCTGATGGCTGGACAGAAACATTTGCTTAGCCAAGGCTGAGGTGCTGAGCTCATGCTAAGGCCTCCTGCACTGAGTGCTCACTGGGAGCTAAGACCAGGCTGTCTACTCCGCACCTTGCAGGAAGGGACTCTGACCTCCTTATGCTAACCTCCAACCTTAACCATGCCTTTCCTGCTCCATTTTGTTCCTGGCTCCTGCCTTCCTCTTTCAGCAGCTCCTCTGGGATGATGAAATGTGGGAACTGGGTGGGGTAGAGGAGGACTGAAGGCTGGTAAGAAGACTTTGAGTGCCAAGGGTGAGGCACGAAGCCAACTTTTGGGGAAGTGATAACATAAGACAGAAGACTCATCAGTAACAAATGATTGGCATTTGTTTGCTGACATCTGCCAATCTGGGCCTGTCTAAAGACATGATCTTAGATCAGAGGCACATTGGTGTCCTAAGGGATTAACAATCACAGATTATCTCTCCACAAACCCAGTGGTGGCTTGAAGCCACAGAAATTTACTTTCCTATAACTCTGAAGGCTAAAAATCAAGTTGTCAACAAGACTGGACACCTCCTTGTCTCATCAGCTTCTGGCCACCATTCCTTGGCTTCCAACTTCATCACTCCAATCCATGCCTTGTCACCACATGACCTTCTGCATGCATCTCTTTACTCAATTACCCCTCTGCTCATATGGACAACAGTCATTGAATTTGGCCTATCGTACTCTAATATGATCTCATCTCACCTCATCTTTTTTTCAAACAGGCTCTCTAGCTCAAGCTGGCCTTGAACACTTTATGTAGCTAAGGATGAAATACATGTCTATTGTTTATAAATTACCCAGCCTCAGATATATTGTTACAGCAGCACAAATGAACTACAATACCTGCTAAGATACCTTCCTTGGGCTCTCTGGCATATTTCTTGTTATGTAATGGAGGAACTCTGAGTTTGGTGCAGTCGGGTTATAATTTAATTAATTAATTACAATTTAACATATTTCTGACATGTATTAATACCTTCCATGGCCTACTCCATGTTTTCAAGCAAGGTAAGCCTCAAGCCCAAGGCAATCAAGGAGAGAGGAGAATAAGTCCCACAGTCCTCTCACTCATTTTCTGTAATCGCTTTCAATTTATACAAGTCATCGTGTTTTGCTCTTATGATAGTGATCAAAGGCTGAGCGATTCATTGTGTAAAGCACTTGTTTAAGTACAAGATGTGAATCTAATTTTTAAAACTTAAGTAAGTAATAGGACGCATTTTCCACGTAGGAGAATCAAGAAGACGGAGCGCCGGAGACTGCAAGGTGGGATCCGTGCCCTGTGCTGTTGCCTCTCGAGCCTGGGGAACCCAGCTGTGAAGGCGGCGGAGCCCCCGGCTGCCCCTGCTCCCCTCCACACACCTCACACTTAGAACAGCTGCATGAGTTTGCCAGTTTCAGGGGGGAAAGGAAGCTGTTCACAAGTTTTACAAAATGTGAAGCTCATGCACCCAGTAGACACTTAGTTCCCCTCCAAAGTTTAAAACTTGGTTCAGAAAGGGAAGCCCACCTTGTCAAAGCATCAGGAAACAGTATTTATACACGGCGCATGTGCACCTTCTTCAAATAATGACTACTTCTCTGTACCCTGAAGAGTCTTGGTCTCTAGGATCAAAGGCTATCAGAAATTTCACACTAGACAGTCTACCTGTAGTAATGAACCACTCCCCTCTTGCTTGGAAGATCTAAGCCACTTTGACATAGAAGAGGCCTTGATCTCCAGCCCTGGCATATAGTGTCAAGTGAGAGGTTTCTGACTCTGAAGATAACATTCACATCTATCTTTTTAAATTTTAATGTTATTTATTTGTTTGAGAGAAAGAGAGAGAGAAAGGCAGATAGATAAAGAGAGAGAACAGGTGCACCAGTGCCTCTGGCCACTGCAAACAAACTCCAGACGCATGCACCACCTTGTGCATCAGCCTTATGTGGGTACTGGGGAATCAAACCTGGGTGCTTAGGCTTTGCAGGCAGGCACTTTAACTGGTAAGCTATCTCTCCAGAGCATGTATTTTTGTTTGTTCATTTGTTTGTTTGTTTTAATTTGGGGAAAGGGAGATAATGGGCACATCAGGGTCTCTTGCCACTGCAAATGAACACCAGACATATGTTTCATTTTGTGCATGTGGATTTATGTGGGCACTGGGGAAAGGAGTCCAGACAGACAGACTTTGTAAGCACCTTTACCCATTCACTGAACCATCGCCCCAGCCCAACATTCATAGATGTCTTCACTTGGTCGTTTCCAAGGAAACAAGAGCCTGGGTTCAATTCACAATCCAGATCTGACTTCCACCCCCATCGTGCCAAGCACTGCTTTGCCTTGTAGTTTTATTTTCATTTCACATAAGCTTTACTGTTCTGAAAAATCCTACAAGAACTGTCTTTCATCATATTTGATGAGATGCCCCACAGTTCTGGCATGCGAACTCCATCACAGAAATGGACCTGCTAGTTTAACTTTACTGAGGCAAGATTTGTCCCTGGTAATCTGACACTGGACTGCACTTGGGCTGTTGTATGTAACTTTCATTACTCCAAGACTTTTTATTGGGACAGGGGGGAGTGATTGTCTCTTGAAATAAATAAGCAAAGGAAATAAGCAAGCCAGGAATGTCAGAGCCAACTTACCAAGCGGTGGCTTAATTTTTCTATAGAAACCACCCAGTAATTGCCATCTCCATTCCTGTGCCACCATTCATGTTATTGTTCATGTCTCTTGATTCTGTGGCTCTATATTGTTTCAGTCGGAGTTGGCTCTGATCAGTGCTGACAGGAAACACACAGGCTTGAAGTTCACTAGGAGTGCTTAACTGTTAGTGTTCCATGTCAGCCCAGGAAGTTTCCTATCAGCAAGGCTCTCTGTGTAGGTAAAACCCAGGGACTCTCATCAGAGCCATTTTGATTCGGATCATTTACATGACAAATGAACCATAACCCCTCCTAAACTACATGGGATTAGGGTGGGAAGAGGCTCTCAGCATAATCACAGACTCTTTTACAAGGGGAGGAAAGTCTACCCAGGCACAGGGAAGCACAACTCCAGCTTCCTTCCCCATGTAGCCATCTGTTCCGTTACCTCTGTGTCCTGGCAAGCAGCTGTCTGCTCTCTGCCAGCTCCAGGCTCGCTGCTCCCACATCTACAGACTCAGAAATGACTGTGCAGCAGGCTTCACCACACTATGACTAGCTCAGCCTCCCAGAGTCTCAGAATTTGATTCTCAGGACTGCAGCTATGATGGTATGATGGGATTGGTGTTTTGTTTTGGTTTTTTTTCCCCTTGGTCCAGTGCCCATGCCATGCAAACACAGAGAGCTACCCTTCCCTTTGGCAGGGCTATGGATAAGGACCAGTTCTGAGCCAGAAGAGGACCATTCTGGATCTATTTGTAGGACAACTTTAATAATAGATAGCTAAGAGAGAGCTAAATTTTAGTCACTTGTTTTCCTAACTCAGATCTTAATGGCTGGCTGACTTCTCTATCTTTCAGGACAAGTCAGCCTTCAGATTGAGATTCAGGTCTGACTGGTTCCAGCATACCTGGGACTATTCCTTTGCTCACCATCCTCCAAGGCCTACAGAGTGCCCAGCAGGAATCTGGGAATGGTGGCTTTGTACAATAGCCCCTGGCTTAGTTTGTCAGGCAGGCAAGAATTAGTTATGTCTCACTCTTCAGTAGGCATGCTTCCCAAACCCAATTGCTACATCTTCTAGAGTTTGAAGCAGCTTCCCCTGAACCAGTTTTTATTCATTATACCTTAAGGAGAAACAAAAATCTCCTATACGCATGCATTAATTATTCCACTGGAAACAAGCTAGAGTAATTACAGAGCCTTTATAGTTTAGAAGAAAAAGAAAGAAAGAGAACAGGCCAGCAGCCAGTGAAAGCTTAGCTCCAGAGAATAAAGTGAAAAAGGTGCCTCCCTGTCTAAGACATGACTCTCACCTAGGAAGCAGAAGATTGAAAGGTCAACACCTCAGACACAGTCACATGGCCAAAGAGCAGCAATCAGCTTGGTCCTTGCCAGCTCTGCCTTTGGGAAAAGGGCCTCAGACACTAGAAAGATGCGAAAATCACTTACCAAGAAGTGATTGTAAAGGATGAAGGAAAAAGTTTCAGGTCATTTTCCTCAGAGTCAGTGTTTTTCATTATTCATGGCCAGCATCCATCAATTAGGGAATGAATGAACCAATGCTTAAAAATCCATGAATACAGACATGGGATATAGCCCAGGGGGTAAAAGCATTCACGTACAAGCATGAGGACTGAGTGTGATCCAGCACCGTGTAAGAGGCACTCACTGTACAAGCATGAGGACTGAGTGTGATCCAGCACCGTGTAAGAAGCACTCACTGTACAAGCATGAGGACTGAGTGTGATCCAGCACCGTGTAAACAGCACTCACTGTACAAGCATGAGGGCTGAGTGTGATCCAGCACCGTGTAAGAAGCACTCACTGTACAAGCATGAGGACTGAGTGCGATCCCAGCACCTTGTAAGAAGCACTCACTGTACAAGCATGAGGACTGAGTGTGATCCAGCACCGTGTAAGAGGCACTCACTGTACAAGCATGAGGACTGAGTGTGATCCAGCACCGTGTAAACAGCACTCACTGTACAAGCATGAGGACTGAGTGTGATCCAGCACCGTGTAAACAGCACTCACTGTACAAGCATGAGGGCTGAGTGTGATCCAGCACCGTGTAAGAAGCACTCACTGTACAAGCATGAGGACTGAGTGCGATCCCAGCACCTTGTAAGAAGCACTCACTGTACAAGCATGAGGACTGAGTGTGATCCAGCACCGTGTAAGAAGCACTCACTGTACAAGCATGAGGACTGAGTGTGATCCAGCACCGTGTAAACAGCACTCACTGTACAAGAATGAGGACTGAGTGTGATCCAGCACCGTGTAAACAGCACTCACTGTACAAGCATGAGGGTTGAGCGTGACCCAGCACCGTGTAAGAAGCACTCACTGTACAAGCATGAGGACTGAGTGTGATCCAGCACCGTGTAAGAGGCACTCACTGTACAAGCATGAGGACTGAGTGTGATCCAGCACCGTGTAAACAGCACTCACTGTACAAGCATGAGGACTGAGTGTGATCCAGCACCGTGTAAAAAGCACTCACTGTACAAGCATGAGGACTGAGTGTGATCCAGCACCATGTAAGAAGCACTCACTGTACAAGCATGAGGACTGAGCGTGATCCAGCACCGTGTAAGAAGCACTCACTGTACAAGCATGAGGACTGAGCGTGATCCAGCACCATGTAAACAGCACTCACTGTACAAGCATGAGGACTGAGCGTGATCCAGCACCGTGTAAGAGGCACTCACTGTACAAGCATGAGGACTGAGCGTGATCCAGCACCGTGTAAGAAGCATTCACTGTACAAGCATGAGGACTGAGTGTGATCCAGCACCGTGTAAGAGGCACTCACTGTACAAGCATGAGGACTGAGTGTGATCCAGCACCGTGTAAACAGCACTCACTGTACAAGCATGAGGACTGAGTGTGATCCAGCACCATGTAAGAAGCACTCACTGTACAAGCATGAGGACTGAGTGTGATCCAGCACGTGTAAGAAGCACTCACTGTACAAGCATGAGGACTGAGTGTGATCCAGCACCGTGTAAACAGCACTCACTGTACAAGCATGAGGACTGAGTGTGATCCAGCACCGTGTAAACAGCACTCACTGTACAAGCATGAGGACTGAGTGTGATCCAGGACCGTGTAAACAGCACTCACTGTACAAGCATGAGGACTGAGTGTGATCCAGCACCGTGTAAACAGCACTCACTGTACAAGCATGAGGACTGAGTGTGATCCAGGACCGTGTAAACAGCACTCACTGTACAAGCATGAGGGCTGAGTGTGATCCAGGACCGTGTAAACAGCACTCACTGTACAAGCATGAGGACTGAGTGTGATCCAGCACCGTGTAAACAGCACTCACTGTACAAGCATGAGGGCTGAGTGTGATCCAGAACCGTGTAAGAAGCACTCACTGTACAAGCATGAGGACTGAGTGTGATCCAGCACCGTGTAAGAAGCACTCACTGTACAAGCATGAGGACTGAGTGTGATCCAGCACCGTGTAAAAGCACTCACTGTACAAGCATGAGGACTGAGTGTGATCCAGGACCGTGTAAACAGCACTCACTGTACAAGCATGAGGACTGAGTGTGATCCAGCACCGTGTAAACAGCACTCACTGTACAAGCATGAGGGCTGAGTGTGATCCAGAACCGTGTAAGAAGCACTCACTGTACAAGCATGAGGACTGAGTGTGATCCAGCACCGTGTAAGAAGCACTCACTGTACAAGCATGAGGACTGAGTGTGATCCAGCACCGTGTAAAAGCACTCACTGTACAAGCATGAGGACTGAGTGTGATCCAGCACCGTGTAAACAGGACTCACTGTACAAGCATGAGGACTGAGTGTGATCCAGCACCGTGTAAGAGGCACTCACTGTACAAGCATGAGGACTGAGTGTGATCCAGCACCGTGTAAACAGCACTCACTGTACAAGCATGAGGGCTGAGTGTGATCAAGCACCGTGTAAGAAGCACTCACTGTAAAAGCATGAGGACTGAGTGTGATCCAGCACCGTGTAAACAGCACTCACTGTACAAGCATGAGGACTGAGTGTGATCCAGCACCGTGTAAGAGGCACTCACTGTACAAGCATGAGGACTGAGTGTGATCCAGCACCGTGTAAACAGCACTCACTGTACAAGCATGAGGGCTGAGTGTGATCCAGAACCGTGTAAGAAGCACTCACTGTACAAGCATGAGGACTGAGTGTGATCCAGCACCGTGTAAGAAGCACTCACTGTACAAGCATGAGGACTGAGTGTGATCCAGCACAATGTAAAAGCACACACTGTACAAGCATGAGGACTGAGTGTGATCCAGCACCGTGTAAACAGCACTCACTGTACAAGCATGAGGACTGAGTGTGATCCAGCACCGTGTAAGAGGCACTCACTGTACAAGCATGAGGACTGAGTGTGATCCAGCACCGTGTAAACAGCACTCACTGTACAAGCATGAGGGCTGAGTGTGATCCAGCACCGTGTAAGAAGCACTCACTGTAAAAGCATGAGGACTGAGTGTGATCCAGCACCGTGTAAACAGCACTCACTGTACAAGCATGAGGACTGAGTGTGATCCAGCACCGTGTAAGAGGCACTCACTATACAAGCATGAGGACTGAGTGTGATCCAGCACCGTGTAAACAGCACTCACTGTACAAGCATGAGGACTGAGTGTGATCCAGCACCGTGTAAAAAGCACTCACTGTACAAGCATGAGGACCGAGTGTGATCCAGCACCGTGTAAGAAGCACTCACTGTACAAGCATGAGGACTGAGCGTGATCCAGCACCATGTAAACAGCACTCACTGTACAAGCATGAGGACTGAGTGTGATCCAGCACCGTGTAAGAAGCACTCACTGTACAAACATGAGGGCTGAGTGTGATCCAGCACCGTGTAAACAGCAGTCACTGTACAAACATGAGGACTGAGTGTGATCCAGCACGGTGTAAACAGCACTCACTGTACAAGCATGAGGACTGAGTGTGATCCAGCACCGTGTAAGAAGCACTCTCTGTACAAGCATGAGGACTGAGTGTGATCCAGCACCGTGTAAGAAGCTCTCACTGTACAAGCATGAGGACTGAGTGTGATCCAGCACCGTGTAAACAGCACTCACTGTACAAGCATGAGGACTGAATGTCATCCCTTCACCCATGTGAAAAGCCAGGCTTGGCCATGCATGCCTTAACCCCAGTCCTGTTGGGAGGCAGATAAAGGAATCACCAGATCTCTCTGGTCAGCCAGTCTGACCAGAAACAACAGCCCTTTGTTCAGTGACAGACTGTCTCAAGGAAACATGTGGAAGAACCCCTGAGGAGTGTTCTCTGGCTTCTGCACATGTGTGCATGAGGTACATACTTCAGCGCATACACATGTGCACACTGTACGTGCACCACACACATATACCTTACCACACATATTGCAATCCCAGCACTTGGTAAATTGATAGATGAAACCAGCCAGAAATTCAAGGCCAATCAGAGCCTGCATCCTTCAAAACCCTTTCTCAAAAATATAAAAAATAAAAACATGATATACACAGTTACACTTCTGGAAAGACTGAACAAAGTCCAGTTTTAGAATGGACCACACCATCCCCTGTGGTAGAAGCAGCATGTGATTACAGATGAAAAGGCAGGGTCTGGTGATGGCACAGTGTTGAAAGTGCTTGTCAACCAGATGTGGGAACTGGAGTTCAGATCCCTAGAACCCTTGTATAAGCTAGGCAGTGGCATGCACCTAAATCCCAGCATTTGAGAGGCAGAGACAAAGAATCTCTGGAGGTCACTGGCTAGCTAGTGAGACCAAATAAATCAGTGTGACCTTGCCTCAAAGAATAAGGTGCAGAGGCATTGAGAAAAAAATTACCTTGACTTTAACCTCTGGCCTCCACACATATGTGCACACATGTGAATGCATACCTATGCATACATGTGCACCCATAAAATGCAATGATTTATACACAAACACACGCACACACACGAAAAAAAGAATACAATGCAAAAACATAGGTTTGGAAACCACGCCTGCATTGGATCCTGGATTATCCATTTCTGTTTGAGGCATATTATGAACTTCTGAATTCTAGATTCATGGAAATTCAGGATTAAACCCTGTGAGGGTCGCTGTGACAATGTGTGACTCTGGCACTCAATAACATTTCTCCTTCCCTTACTTTTTCTTCTGTGATGAGTGTGTCACAGGATCTTGTCATCTCAAAACATCTTGGATCCAGTTTGTCTCTGTGAGCATCACCACCCACGTATCATCTCTATATTTGTTCTGCATCTGATTACTTAAGTATTAAGCTAGGGGAGGAGGTGAGAAATAAGTAGCATTTTAAGAGCAAGCAACATGATTTCTTTCACAAAGTGATTCTCTTTGCCCTGGAAAATATCTAGGAATGCCAGTTGGGGCAATGAATGCCCTGAGAAAATGAGCTAGCAAGAGGAAAGAATAGCAAAAGGGGCAGAGAAATGGTTCTGCTTTTGAAATGAACTTCATGAAGTAGGCTATAATAGCATACCCAAGGAGGGAGGGGGCAGAGATGCATGAAAGTCAGGTGGTGGGCAAGGAACAGGAAGAAGATTCCCATAGCAAGGATGGTAGCCAAAGAGGGTCAGAAGAGGAAGTTGGAATCAGAGGGGACTGTGGTAGCTTGAATGGATGTCTTCCAGCTCTGGCAAGTTTAAAATTGCTGGCACTGAGACTGATTGCTGAAACTGCTATTACTGAAGAGATCTACCATGATTAAGGATGGCCCAAGTGCTTTACACTGAAACAATGGAGAGGATTCCTGAGAATAGACTAAATAGTAGATATGCAAACTCTTTTGAAAGGAGTTGATTGAAAGGAAGGAAGCCGCTCTTAAAAGTCACAATTTATTTCGGCCCTGGATTAAGAATATGGCTGTGTCCTGCACACCTGGTATTGGTTTCTGAAGCATGAAAATGCATGCAGTGGGTCACGAAAAGCACATGGTTCCAGGAGCCAATGCTGAGATGTAGCATATAGGCAGGACATGATAACCCTGATAGGCCAGTGGAGCCACTGGAAGATGAACCATGGTTTGCAGTGGAGACCAGAAGATGTTTTGGATATACCAGGACTGGAAAGGGCTATTGTGGAGTGCTATTGGATAGGGATGGAAGTTTTTCCCCTGGCTGTTCAGTCCAGCTAGAGGGGTAGAATTAGAAAACTCCAGAGACTTGTCACTGATCAATGGATAGGGATATTGGACTTGAACTGCAGGTGTTTGATGTTTGTTCAATGGTTACTGAGTTTTCACTGGTCCAGTTTTTCCTTGTTATGCCTCAGAGCAGTTAGAGTGTTTACTCTGTGCCTTTCTATGTTGAAAGTATACAACTTGTTTTGCTTTTACAAGACTCACAGCTAAGAGACAATCTTAAATCCCAGATGAGACTTGGGACTTTGGAACTTAAGATGTTGGAAAGACTATGGGAACTTTGAAGTTTGACTAAGTACAATTCACAAAGTGAGATGCTTATGAACGTATTGGGGGGCAGGGGTGGAATGTGGTAGTTTGAATGACTGCCCCCCCAATAGATTCAGGAGTCAAGCTTATTCAAGCTTGTAACTTGAAGTCACTGTGGGTGGATCCTGGGATCCAGCCCTAAGATGTGTTTGGGAGCAGATTTGGAATTCCAGCCTAAAGACATGCAGAGTGCTTGAGCTGTGCCTGGGGTTCCTGGAGTGTGCTTGCTTATGGTGCTGGTGGTGGGATTTCTCTCCGCCTGGACCTGTGAAAGGGGCCAGCTCCTTCTTCAATAAATCCATTTCTCCCATAACTGGTTCCCTGATTGGAAGTTCATCCCAGCAACATGAATCTGACCACAACAGGGACCTTCCAAAGTACCTGTGACTACAAGAAATTTCAAGTCTTCCACAGTGTGTCTAGAGGAATGTGACCAAGCATTTCCAGATCTTCAAAGTCCTACTAATATCCAGTCTGCCCTGGATGCCTAAAAAAGCCACCTGAGACATCATCACTATTGCACTGCATGCCTCTGCTCAGAAGCGCTAGGAAACCTGTACTCAAACACTGTGGGATCCTGTGTCCTTTGTTGATTTCTATTAGAAAATATTAGTCTTTCATACATATGCACATGTGGGCACCACATTCATCTCCTAAATGTAACTTTTGGTAATCTCCTTCAGCTGAAAATTTTTACCAAAATGTGACCTCAATCCAGAAACATCCATTTGGCCACTTGAACCTTTAGGGAAAAAAGTAAGAAGACTGTAGCATCAGTTGTTTGTTGAGCATGCAGTCTGCCAGGCAGTGTTTTACTTATGTTCTCTCATTTAGTCTTCACCAGAGGCCCTAGTAGTGGTGAATATTATTACTGCTCTTCAGATAAGCAAAGGGAAGCTCACAGAAATCTGATAACGTGCTCACTGCTCCCACAACGGCAAGCAGCAGAACCAGCCTTCATAACAAAGTCTGTGTTCTCTCCACCAGGCCGCTCTAGGGACTCACCCGTCATCTGGATTGGGACTAGATTGGGAATAACACGTACACCCCAAACTGCTTCTGAAAACCTCAAGTCTCCCTGGAGAATAGCATGCCCTTCCTCTGCAAAAGACCTTGGATGAGGGCTGGAGAGATGGCTTAGCAGTTAAGGTGCCTGCCTGAGAAGCCTAAGAACTCATGTTGGAATCTCCAGATCCCACGTAAGCCAGATGCACAGTGATGTAAGCATGCAAGGTTGCACATGTGCACATGGGGGTGCACACATCTGGAGTTCATCTGCAGCAGTTGAAGACCCTGACACACCCATTCTCATTTATTCTCCCCCCCTCCCTCAAATAAAAAAAAAAAAAAAAGACTGTATGACGCCAGCAACATAATCTGGGAAACAGAGCCAGGACAAGAGCTCAGAGGTACAGCACTTGTCTAGCACAGACAAAACTCTGGGCTCCATCCCCGGCATTCAAGCAGCAACCAAAAAGGAAAAAAATAATAATAATAATAGTCTGGGAGAATATCACATGCTGGCCGGAACAGCTCAAGTTTAGCAACTGCAGTTCAAAACTCGGTCTCCACATAACCAGAACCCCAAGAGCCCTTCTACAGCTGTAGCTTCTCAGACCTCAGTGCTTCTTCCCAACAAAGCAAATTCTTCAGGAATAACACACCAAAAAACCTGCAATTTTATTTTTGAAAAATCTCCCCAGTAACACGGCCGGCTCCAGATGTGGGGATAAGGAAACAGCGTGATTCTCTAAAGCTCTGCTTCAAGCCCTGCCACCTTAGAGTTTCCAGCTCTCGCAGCTGCCATCACAAGAATAGCTCTATTTTAAGAGAAGTTGGGGGCAGTGTGGAGAATCTCGGCATTAGCATATGTTCATCTGCCGCAGCACAGGTTTCTGTCTGTGCTGTGCCCGTGGCCATCAGAAAGCAGAGAATTCCATCACCCCCAAATCTGCCAACTCCCAGCAAGGCTACAATTAATGAGGGACCCATCCCATTATGCTTAATTCAGAGTGATAAGCAGGCACTGAGACATGCCAGAAACTTCTCAGGGCAATGCAAGCATGCCCTTGGCAGTAGGAGATATTTTGAACCACAAGTATATCTCATATATGCCCCAAATTGAGTTCTGGTTGTTCCAGGAAGCCCACTATGGAAACAGCATATCATCCCTGTTCTCCATGTTGTGGGAGGAGGTCAAAGGAAGCAGACAGCGGCAGACATTTCTCAGATGCCTGGCAAATGACATCCCACCTAGTGCATGAGCTGGGGACTGCTATGGACCAGTTCCAGCCAAAAGTATGCAAGACCTTATCCACAGGATCAAATTAATGTAGAGGAGCAACATAAGCCCAACTAAAAAGTTTCCTTTGAGGGGGTGAAATTTCTGTCCTATTTCTTGAGAATTATTAGACTTTTATAACTGAGATGCTAAAAGATGTTTTAATTATCTTGATATCTTTCTTAATGGTTAATATATTTTTATTGGACCCTATACATAGAATTACCTGGCACCAACCACTCATTAATTTTTGTGAAAATATAGCTTTTTCTGTCTGATATTACTTTTAAGAAAATATAATTTGGATGCACTGGGTAAAGCACTTGCTGTGAAAACCAGGGTTCAGATTCCCAGAACCCACATAAAGCTGAACACAGTAGCACATGTCTGTAATCCCAGTGTTCCTACAGGAGATGGGGGGCAGACACAGGAGAACTGCTGGACACTTATGGGCATGCACAGCAATAGACAAGAGACTCAAATAAGGCGGCAGATGAGAGCCAACACTCAGGGATGTCCTCTGACCAACACAGAGAGAAAGAGAAAGAGAGAAAGAGAGGGAGAGAGATTTAAAACTACCATTAGTATTGTGATGCTCACGGGATGTTTATTAGTAACTGGATGGATACCAGTTCAGAAGTGTTTCCTGACACCCTGCTGATCCACTGGCTAGAATTCCACACTTTCGTAGGTATGTTTCCCTATATCAGTGGTTGTCACATGTGATACATCAGAACAACTTGCTGCAAAACAGCTTGCTAGGCCCAACCCTTGAGTTTCTGGTTTATTATATCTAGGGAAAGGCCTAAAAAAAAATAATAAATTTCTAATGAGCTTCATCCAGGAAGATTCTGATGCTGCTTGCCCCAGGACCACACTTTGAGAACCACTAATCAAGAACACTCACGTCAACCTCAGGGAGACCTGGGGCAAGATGTGGGTTCTCATTCCCACCGAGCTCCATGTGCCAGAATATCAGAGAGCCAGATGGTCCTTCCTTCCATTTGTCGGGGAGCCCATGTGACTTGGCATCTCCAACCAGTCCTAGTTGCTGCTTTTTGTGATCAATTTATACCTGTGAATCATTTTTGCATCCTCAATCATTCAAAAGGTGCCTTGGTTTAAGTGATGATTGCTCTATTCACCCTAATATTTATTCATGTTTGCTTAACCTTGACCTGTGGGTATTGCTCTTAGTTAAGTGGAGGATACTCTCCTTCAGGAGTCTGGAATCGCTGCACCTAATGGAAGTCTCGTTCCTTTGCCCCAGGAGCCCAAGGCTGTGGCTTCTCTCCTTACCACAGTGCTGAGAGTAGGGTTTGCTTTGAGAGGCCCTGCCTTGCCTCCTTGGGTACCACTGCCTGCTCTTCCCAATCTACTGTCCAGCTCTAATTTCAGGTCCAGGGTGCTGATTTTGTAGCTGCTACTATGATGGTTGTTCTTTGAGGCCAGAAGGAGTTTGCTTGGAAATTTCCTTTACTTCTCTTTATTGTTCACATTTTACTGTGGAAACTTTCAAACACAATCAGAAGTAGTAGGACTAATATGATGAGCTCTCATGTGCTCACCAAACAACTTAGCAATTACCAACTCATTTCAATCTTGTCTCATTTGTATCCTGAGCCAGTTCTCCAACTTCCCACCACCTCACACAACCACTGAATGATTCTGAGGCAAATCCCAATACCTTATGGTGTTAGCCACAAACTGATCAGTAGTTTCTATAAAAGAAGAGGACTTTTGAATGTGAGGGCAATCTGGCTGTCAAATCTTTCACCCCATTGTTGATTGCCAGGCTGGATTCTGGTGATCTGCATGGCTTTTGCCCACAACGTTCCCTCCTGAAGCTGCACATTCAAGGAGGGCAGCATTCCCTCATAGAGGAAGGTCATTCTTCAGTCAAAGGCACCCTAGTGGTTGTGCCCCTGCTGTAACCTCCAAGCAAGCTCCCAAGAACAGGGCTTGCCACTCCTTAAAAATTAATAATTTTGCAACATCATTAACTATGCAGAGTTCAAATCTATCTTGGCAATTGTTTCATAGTTCATATTTGCTCGTACTAGGCTCCAAATAAGTTCCATACATTATAATTGGTGGTACAGCTCATTTGTAACAATTCCATTGTTCCCCAGATATATTTCAGTCATTTTGTCTGACTTAATAATGGAACCAAATGGTTCACCCCATTAACTTCTTTAGAGTATGCTTGCCACTTTCATGGTGTCATTGAGCATGTTTTCTGTGCCTCTGCTTCCCATGAATCGATAGGTAAATCTAGAACCTTAAGCCAGTTCAGCATCCCACAGCACATGCAGCTAATTAAATTTAAGTTACACAATATCAACAAAATTAAAAACTCAGTTCCTCAGCCATGAAAGTCTTCTTTCAAATGCTCAACACACAAGGGCTAGTGGCTTCTGTGCTGAGTTGTCCTCATGCCCTGTGCTCATGCGGAATACTTTCACCATCACAGAACGTTCCAACAGACATTCTCTTGCTCAGATTCAGGCTAGATCTTTTTTTTTTTTCTTTTTTTTTTTGGTGTTATTATTGTTTGCTTTGGCCAATCCTTCCTCATGGTAGTATTGTTCTACTCCTCTCAAGAGATCTGTAAATTCCTGTTGTCCTTTTCTTATGAAACAGTCATTGGTGACCATTGCTTAGACCCGGTATATCAGATTACAAAATTCTATTTCTATCACTTCTCCTTCATGTTGTAGCTAGAAGCTTCCCTTCATCTACTATTTGGTTGTCCTAAGATCCTATTTGTATAGAAAAGGGCAAAATGAATGCTTGATACCTGCCTTCACTTATCAACTTTCAAAATAAGAAGTAGGTTCCTAGCATCTTCAAAAAGTGATCAGTCCATTCTCTCTCTATCTGCCTCTTCTGCTCTCTGTCCCTCTAAAATAAATAAAATATTTTTAAAACATTATAAAGAGGCATAGAGAAGTAGCTGAGCAGTTAATGCACTTCCTTGCAAAGCCTAAGGACCTAGGTTTGATTCCCCAGTACCCACATAAGCTAGATATACAAGGTGGTACATGTGTCTGGAATTTATCTGCAGCAGCTGGAGGCCCTGACATGTTCTCTCTCTCTCTTTCTCTTTCTCTCTAGCTCTTTCTACATGCCTCTTCCTCTCTCTTTCTTAAATAAATAAAGTATAGAGAAAGTGACCAGTGAGTCATTTTATTCTAAGTTCAATTATGTACATTGGGTTTAAACATACATGACACAGCCCAATCAAGTAATGTTATTAGCAGAAATGAATAACTGGGCAAATGTGTGTGTTCCCATTGCATGCCAGTAAATATTTTTGAATAAAATCTCAGGCTGGAGAGATGGCTTAGCTGGTAAGGCACTTGCCTGCAAAGCCAAAGGACTCAAGTTCGATTTCCCAGAACCCCTGTAAGCCAGATGCAAAAGGTAGCTCATGCATCTAGAGTTTGTTTGCAGTGGCTGGAGGCCCTAGCACACCCATTCTCTGTCTCTCTATCTGCCTCTTTCTCTCTCTCAAATAAATAAAATAAACAAAGAAATAAATAAAAATGTAAAATCTTAGCCAGGCGTGGTGGCACATGCCTTTAATCCCAGCACTCGGGTGACAGAGGTAGGAGGATCCCTGTGAGTTCAAGGCCTCCCTGAGACTCCATAGTGAATTCCAGGTCAGCCTGGGCTAGAGTGAGACCCTACCTCAAAAAACCAAATACATATATATATAATTTTAAAATCTCAATGAGAGATCTCTAAGTCTGAAACCAAATGCTCACAGCCTTTGTTCACTATCTCTTGCCTGATACACAGCTACTCAGCAGGTTGCTGACAGTGATGACCACTGTAAATCTAATTACAAGTAATGGCTGTAAATGTTTGAATGCCACCTCATCTTCAGTGACAGCACTGGCTGGGTCCTGATACAGAGGTGGCTTCAATACTCATTAGTAACAACATTCATCAGTCTGCAGGGATTTCCCACTGATAAACTCTATTTTGTAATAAAAACCATCCTAAATTTTGACAAAACCAGGAATGGGGCTACACATCTGTAATCCCAGAACTAGTGAGGTATAAGCAGAAGGATCAAGACTTCAAAGTCATCCTCATCTGCATGGCAAGTTTAAAGTCAGTCTGGGCTACCTGAGCTCTTGTCTCAAACACACACACACACAAATAAACAACAAAACAGAAAGAGTTGACAGGACCAAGAAAAAATTCAAATGGGATTTGGAAGTTATAATACCCAACCCTCTGATCTACCCTTAGCTATTGACTTGTCTTCCCAGGTCATCCCTACTACTACTGGTTTACAGATTCTTTCCTGCAAAGTCACACACTCCTGCTGTGCCTGCATATTGTCTCCTGCATAGGATGCCATTTCCATCTGGGAGCAGACAGCTCTTCCTTGGCAGGCCAAAGCTCAGGCAGCATCAGTAGCCTATGAACAAGATGGAGGCGTGGGCAGCTCTCCCAGCCAAAGCCACTGTGCTTGGTCCATCACGTCCTGCTCTGCCTCCCTGTGTGTCAACCTCAAATGCCTCTTGGGCATGGAAGGAAAGCCAGCCAACCTGGCCATTACCACCACCATTCCCACCTCTGGCTGGGGAAGGAAGCAGCCATACATGCTCCTAAGAGACAAGCATGCTGACAACTAAAAAAAGTAAAATATGGCAAGAAACAGAAGAAGTGCTCCGTCTCACGGGGCTGTCCGATCAGGGCACAGTGAATCAGGCCGATGATGGAATGAAAGATGGAAGGGGCTTGCTGGCAGTGGCCCCCAAAGACCCATACAGTATTATAACTTCTCTGCTTGGACCAAAGCCTCTGGAGGGCTGAGTCCTTTGCCTGATGCTTTGATGGTTGGGATCAGCATATATGGAGAAAAGTTCTCTCCCCAAGAATATGCTAAAGGTCCTTGGACAGCAGGTCATCTGCTCATTGACTCCTTACGTCCTGGCTGTCAGGTACATTAACTTTGCATAAAACCACCCAAGAACCCACTGGGCCAGGCCTATATCTTCATACTTTTCTGGTGTTTGTGCTGAAGTAGGTCTGCATCCATGAGTGACTGTCTGGGAGACAGACTGTAAAACTGTCCCTAAGGAACACAAATTGCTCTTTGGCACTTCGAAGATGAGTACCATCTCACCTGGCATTCCCAGATGTCCAGAAGTCTGTGAAGACAGTGATGTGTGAAGATGGCTTTCAGACTCTGTGGTATGTATTTATTTTCATATCTAACTGTCCCAAAAACACTGAGTGGGGTGGTGGCAGGCTTAATCAGTACATATTGTATGGATACATTGAAGTATTGCACTGAACCCCATTAATATGTACAGTCAGTGCATGCTAATCAAATTCTTTTTAATTGGGTATTGTGTTGGGAAGGGTTACTGCAACACATAAAATCTGATCATAGAAGAAAGTGATGAGTATGGTGGTCCTCGCCTCCTGCATGGAGAAGCTAGGATTCTGGCTGTGGTGGTTTGAATTAGGTGTGCCCATAAACTCGTGTGTTTTGTTTGAATGCTTACTTTCCAGCTGATGGTAATTTTGGAGGTAGAGCCTTGTTGGAGGTGGTGTGTTGTGGATGGGCTTAGGGGTGTTATAGCAAGCTCCCTTTTGCTAGAGATCAGCTCACTCTCCTGCTTCTGTTTTCTACCTCCTGTGGCAGAGGTGACATCCAGCCTCTACTCTACCATCTTTTCCATGCCATCATGAAGCTTCCCCTTGAGACTGTAAGCCAAAATGAACCCATTCCTCCCATCAGCTGCTTCTGGTCAGGTCCTCTGTACTGGCAACAAGAAGGTAACTGCAACAGAGAATTGGTATTGGGAGTGGGGTTATTGCTGCCAAAAAGCTGGCTAAATAAGCTTTTGGCCTCTTAGAACTGATCTGTGGAAACATTTGGAACTTTGGTCTAAGAGACACCTTGCAGTACTGAAGGCAGAGTCCAATGGACCATTATGATCAGAATTGAAAGAACCTAGTGCAGTAAGAACTACAGACATTGAGGCTGGGCTTATGAGGGAAAGAAAAGGCTTTGTCCGTGCTGGCCTAAGTGCAGCTTGTGTGAGAGGTTTGCTGAATTCTTCCCTTGTCCTGTAGTAGTGACTTGCCTCTCTGAGCCTAGCCTTTCTCATCTAGGAAAGAAGACTTCTCTTACAGGGTTACTGCAAGGACTGGAGATAGGGCAGCCGGAGCAGATGCTAAGCAGGTAGCTCTTAGTTTTCCCATGGGTTAGCCCTACTGTACCACACAGTTAGCTTTCTGCTGAAAAGCATAACATCTTCTGTGTGGGAGGATCTAAGACTGAGTGGGAAGAGTGAAGAATGACACCACATAGTCCCAAAGGAGGATCTTACTCTCTAAGGGAGGAAAAACCAATTCTCAAAAAAAAAAAAAAAAATAGAAATACAATCTTGAAAGGACAATTGGTTTCCTAAGAAAATGGAAAAAAAAAAAAAAGTTAGATATCATAGTGGCTCCTGAAAAGGACACAATGCATAAACACATATATAGCCCATCTGTGATATTAGTTTTGTGTATATGTGGGGGTGGTATGCATGCATGTGGAGGCCTGAGGTCAACATCCCAAGTGTCTTCCTCAATCATTTCCACCTTATTGAGACAGGACCTCTCACTGCAGCTGGAGCTCAAGCAAGCCCAGTGAGCTCCTGTCTCCACTTCCCCAGCACTGGTATTACAGATGTGTGCCATTATGACCCACTTTTACAAGGTGCTGGAGATCTGAACTCAGATCCTCATGCTTGCATGGCAAACACTTTGCCATCTCCCCAGCCCCAGTGTTCTCTGATGCCTGCCCTTGCCATGCTGCTCAAGCTGTCTTTGAATTCCTAGGCTCAAGTGACCCTCCCACCTCTGCTTCCCTAGTAGCTTGGACTACATGCATGAGCACTTTGCCCAGCCTGATATTAAAATTTTATGATAGTGAAGTTTGGTGATTACAGGGAAAAATAAAGGTCTAAAAAGATTCCCTGGGAAATAATAAAAAATAAAAGGAATCATTAAGAAACTGCTGCTTAGAGCCCAGAAACATCTGAGTAGCAAAGGAAATGGCTAGCCAGGTAAGGAATTCTTCTCTGGAGTAAAGGAACAGAGAGAGGAGGGTCAGGCAACAAAAACAGGTGAGGTTCCATTCCAGCTTCTGGAAATTGAGGAATGGTTTTTGGTGCCAACAATTTGTGTTACTGCTGTTGTTTTTGTTTATTTGCTTTTTGAAGAAAGGGAGCTAATGTGTATTAACCGTCTTTGTGCACTATGAATTTTACCTGACACTTTGTAGACACTATTCCAATGTGCTCATGAAAAGTAGGTTTCAGCTAAGCAGATGAGAAAACTGAGTTTCTTTGAATTGACAAAAAAGCCTGATCCAAGTCCATGTTCTTTCTAGAAGAACGATCCTCCCAGATTACTCTGGGCCATATTTCACGTTCTAGAGCTACAGTTAAAGAACACTCCCTTCCTCTCTCGGGTGTGCTGATTTGGATCGTAAACTAAATAATCATCCTACATTGCAGCTACCCTGAGGCTGTGTCCATCATTCAAGATATCTCCACAGAAAAGGCTAAGAATCATATACCCAGAATCTTAGCCTCATCTTCACCAAAAGAGGAGAAGAAGTTTCTGGAAGATCAGAGGATATGAGCAATGGAAGTAAAGTGGCAGTGATAAAGGACTCGCCTTGAGACATCTCAGCACACCTCATTTTTTTATATGTGTATGTGGGGGGGGTTTGCTCATATGCATGTGGGCACACAAAGTGGGCACACATGTGCATATGTGTGCATGAGGGCACAAGTTGACATCAGGTGTCTTCCTCAGTCGCTCTCCACTTTATTAACACAGGGCCTCTCACTTAAACCCAGAGCTCACGGATTTGTCAGGTCTAGCTAGTCAGCTTGCCCCAGGGATACCCTGTCTCTGCCTCCTGAGCGCTGGGATTAGACTGGGTACTCAGGTACTCAGGGTCCCCGTGCTTGCACATCAAGCTCTGTTCACTAAGCCATCTTTCCAGCTCTTGCCTCACTCTTTTAAACCCTCCTGTAAGCAGCCCCCACGTCCACGTGACCCTTTCAGAACCCAGAGAATGCAGATCATATATGCAATCACCATTGTAGCAGTTCCAGTTTCCTATGTATCGAGTACTAAGGAGGCTCTCCTACAACCATGCAGGGATGACGAAAGGAACCAGAAACAGTTCCAAATGGGGGGCTTCATTGCCATGACACCGAACAGTACCAGATCACCCTGCAGCCTGGGGATTAGAAATGCAGAAGGTGGAGGGTGTAGAGTTTCAGGCTCCAGACAGCAACCACTCAGCACCCATTTCCCGAGGGGTGGATGGAAGCCCAGCCGCCTTCCACCTCCCTGACCACGGCCTCATCTGCCTGCAGACCCTTGCAAGGCTCAACACATTGACATCTGCAGGTTCAAGCAGGAAGTCAAGGCTGCTGGAGACATTCTATTTGTGCCTGCCTCTGAATAATTTAACACTCCCTCCAAAATAGACTATCATTAGAATTTTTGTCAATTCCTGTGTCTTTGAGCAGACAGCCTAAAAAAGAAAGAAAAAAAAGGGAAGAAAAAGTTCCCACACATATTACCTCCAAGTAGTGGAACAGACAAGTGGTGGCTCATTTTGTTCTTGTTTTTATTCTTTTTTCTCATCAAAGATTTCTGCATACTGCTGCATCTGACACAAGAAATGCTGTCCTTTAGTGTCTAATTAGCCAGGAGACCAAGTCTAACGCTGCAGGCAGGCATGAGATATAGGCAAAAATGCTAAATTCTTACAGATGCACTGGTGTCTGTTCCCACTTCCACGGCTGTTTCTCTGTGTGACGGTATTCAAGTCACCTTAACTTACGTGAGTTCAGTTTCTCTACCTGCAAAATACGAAGACTAATGTGGCCTCTCCTGCAAGGTTGTAGGGTTAAATGAGCTAACTGCAGCAAGGCAGCTCTTTCCAAATCTTTTATCTGTCTCTTCCTGTGCACTGGCCTTAGGTAAAATGGTGCCTGTTGCCAGGAAGAACAAGCAAGCTACCGCTTGGGTTCAAACATTAAGTATCTCCCATAGGTTCATGTGTTTGAACACTTGGTTCCCAGCTGATGGCACTGTTTGAGGAGGTTATGGAACTTCTGGGAAGTGAGGCATAGCTAGAGGTAGACCACTGGGGAGTGCATCTGATGAGCTACAGGCCAGGCTGGTTCCTGCCAAAATCCACACGTGGAGGCACAGAGAGATGCCTCCCACCATGATGGACTGTAAACCTGATGCCTCCCCTGCTGTGGTGGACTATATCCCCTGAACCGGGAGCTGTGAGGCAGAGAAAAAGCCTTCCTTAAGTTGTTTATATCAGGAAGGCATTCTGTCATGTGAGAAAACTAACACACCCCATTAGCTTTCCCTTCACTTGTGATATTAACCACTCACAAGAAAAATAATGCATACACACACACACACACACACACACACACATTAAAGACACATAACACATGCATATGTATAAACACAAATGTGGTCATCAGCTCAACTGTTTCAGACGTCTAAGTCACCGAACGCCAGTCCTGTTTGGTAATGCCCTATTTTTATTCCCCAAGAACACTTCAACACCTTACAAATGAATTTCATCCCACTTCCAAAACCTCCTTTCCAACTTCCTGATCTCACCCACTAGTTCACTGAACACTTCCTCTTAGATCATCACGCATCTCTGTCCACTGTACTCACGTTTGCTCCCCACCCGGTGACTCTCAGGGCTGCGCTCCCCCTTCCTTGTGGTCCTCTGCCCCACCTCTCCCCTCCCATCTCCTCTTTTCATGTCTTCATGTTCTTTCTCCTCCCACTCTTATTTTTTTATCCTACAAAAGTGCTCCAGTACCTCACATCCTGCAAACATTTTTTTCCACACTTTCTTATAACTTCGGTCCGTAGTCATTCCTTCCTTTCAGCACTGAACATCTCAAAGAATGTCTGGGTCACAGAATTGTTATCCCCACATTTGTATATCTCACTCCTGTCATCTTGGCTCTTGACCTGACAACTGGGCTGGCAGCATTTCCTCAAGGGTCACAGGTATGTTCTAGAAGCCATTTGGGCTTTCTCTTCGTCCCCAGCCTCCATGATCACTTCTTGACCAGATCTTGGTGACTGTCAGACCATCTCTCTCCTGACTTCATCTTCTCTGCATGCTTCTTTCTCTCCTTCTCCACCCGTTACTCTCCCCTTCCATTTTAAATGGACATGTTCTGTTCAGTTCTGTACTTGGCATTTCTCTCTCTGGATAGTTCAGTCACACCCTCCAACCACATCACATTTTATCTCCAGCACGTACATCACTCACACCCGACCATGCCCCTAAACTTGCAACAGGCTCCTGAGCATGCCCACTGAGAGGCCCACCAACACACTAAATCCCAACATGAAAGCTCACGCTCTGCTACCACTCCTCCCTACTGCCCCTAAGCTGACTGACATCTACTGCTTCCCTCAGCCATGTCCTAACTTTCCATCACAGCATCATGATTTATCAGAGGCTCCTTTTGTCCCCCTCATTCTGTCCAAGTTCAGGCCCTGGCAAGCCTCATCTGCACACCAGCAGCAACTGCCCTCATGGTGCATGTCTGCAGTCACTCTCCTTCCCACCCATCCACCCTCCACTGGCCACAGCCATCTACTTAGAATGAGGTTGTTAGTACAATCCCCTTTTGCTGAGTCCTTCCCAAGTGCCACGCATGGAGATAAGCTTTTTACACACATTGCCTCACTTCATCTTCGCAACCATCCCACAAGCACTGCCCTTTTCTCCATTTACAGATGAGCTCAGAGAAAGCACTCTTGTGGTCATGGTTCCTGAGTGGAAAGACTGAGATGCCAACATAGGCTTGACTGCTCCAGGACATGAATTAAAAACAATCACGTCATACTGCCTCCATCCACACATCTGAGACCAGAAACATCCACTCCGAGGAAGCTTCTAGTGGCTTGCCACGACCTACCAACTTCTTCTTCCATGTAGAGCCCAAGGCTATACAATGCTGCCACACAGCATACTCTGTGCTGGGCTCATCATGCTGAACTTGAAGGTGTCTCTTCCACTTTGCTTCTGTCAACCATTAAGGGCACCTCCAAGTTGGCAGGACATGCCCAACTCTGGTATTTACCCTTTTATTTTATTTATTTATTCATTCATTCATTCATTTATGAGAGAGAGAGAGAATGGGCACACCAGGGCCTCTAGCCACTTCAAACGAACTCCAGACACAGGCACCTTCTTGTTCATATGGCTTTATGTAGATACTGAGGAATCAAACCCAGATCATTTGGCTTTGCAAGCAAGTGCCTTAACCACTAAGCATCTCTCCAACCCAATGGCTTTGCCTTTTACCTAACTTTCCTTCTCACTCAAAGCCACAAAGCCCCCTTCTCCCCTAACCCCAAGTCCAGACAACTGATCCCTCCTTCTTCAGAATCCAGCATTGGACTTATCCCTTGACCCAGCTTTATGTCCCTCTACATTGTAAGATGGACATTTGAACATTTGCTCTACCAAGTCAACTCTACTTTCACTTGAGGACAGACACCATCAATGTCATGCATTTACCCAAGAGCATGTTGAACATCTGTTGAAATGATCTGAACATACACACACACACACACACACAGAGAGAGAGAGAGAGAGAGAGAGAGAGAGAGAGAGATACCCTGTCATGATTCCCCATTTGAGAAGCAGCAGCACCCGAGGCTTGTGTGTGGCCACACAAGGATCTCAGCGGCAATCAGAAGCAGACTATGGACTCACGTATGTCTCTGGTCCATTCCCTTGCTCAAACTCTGCAGAAAACTCACTGTTTCAAGCTGTGAAGTCAATTTTTAGGGAAAGAACAGAACAGTCTTTGCTTTCTGACACGTCCCCCTGATCTCCCATCCCACCTTCTCTAAGAACGGCCTCAGAGGATGACTCACTGTGGGAGAGAGAGAAACTGCTCCTGGGGAGGGCTGGAAATCCCTGCCAGACACAGAGTGGGGGTGGTGATGGGATGTGTCTCCACAGGGTGGAAATGCAATGTCTGCACAACCCCAGGTTTCACTTGAGCCCCTCACAGGCATGTCCTCTTCTTTTGTCCACTGGAAGAGGCTAGAATACCTAGAGGACTCTTCTCTGCAGAGCACCAAATGCCATTGTTCACCATCATCTCCCAAGTCTCTTTGCAGTCCATGAAATACAACACATGCCACTTGAATGCTTACAGTGGGGAACAGAAAAGAAAAGCACAGACAACCAGTTCTGCATCTTCACAGCTTTTCAGAGTCAACCTAGACATCCTGGTGAGCACCTGTAATGATTCCTATGCTCCAGTATGCAGAGGTTCCAACCTGAGCTCCCCCCATGGAGGCGGGATGCGGACACCAGCAGAACACATACCAAATGCCATGGTCCTTCCTCCTACCCGCCCCTACCCCCTGGCATCTCAGCTCCCTGCACACCAACCCACTGCTGGGCTGGTCTTCGGGTGTTTCTTTTCTCTTTCATTGAAAAGGTGGTGTGCCTATGGTGGTTTGATTCAGGTGCTCCCCATAAACTTACGTGTTCTGAGTGCTAGGTTCCCAGCTGATGCAGATTTGGGAATTAACGCCTCCTGGAGGGAGTGTACTGGAGGCAGTGTATTGTTGAGGGCGGGCTTATGGGTGTTATAGCCAGTGACCCCTTGTCAGTGTCTGGCACGCTCGCCTGTCACTGTTGTCCACCTGATGTTGGCAAGGGTCGTTTTCCCTGCCATCATGGAGCTTCCCCCTCGAGCCTGTAAACCAAAATCAACCTTTTTTTCCCACAGGTTGCTCTTGGTTGGGTGATTTCTTCCAGCAATGGAGACCTGATGAGAACAGTGCCCCACAGGAAAAGCTGCTCTTTGGCAGAATCAGGTGGACAACCTGCTTCCTAAACCCCTCTGCGCTGAGCCTTCCTCGGAGCCAGCAGGGTGGGCTCTGGACATGTGGTCCTGTGTGGGCGTGGAGAACAGGATGCTCTCTTGGCAGCCTCACACCGAGGGCATGGCATAACGAGCTGGCTCTGGAATGCTGCACAAAAGGCGCTGTGGATCTGTTGGCCAGCCTGGCCTCTCTGCCCTTTATTTAGAACGTCTTAGAAATGTTTCAGTTCACCTTTCACCCTCCTTCTTCTGACTCGTCCCCGTCTTTCTCTTCTCTCTAACACGAAGCTGTGCAACCGGGGAAAGAAAGGCCAGGGCCCATCTCAGAAGGATCTGCCACAAAGAAGCTTGACATGCATGTGGCCCTCACATGCGCTATCCAAGAGACATGTGTTCATCATCCCATTGTCTTAAAGAAAAAACAGAAGTATGGCCAACTCAGAGTGGTTAAGCAACTTGCCCAAAATCACATAGCTAGTGACTGGTGGAATTAGTGTTTGAATCCAAGTCTTTTGAGTCTAAATTCCCTGTTATATGTCCTACAATATCAAATAGAAATAGTGAGCATGAGCACTCTTTCCTAGTTCCTGCTCTTAAAGGAACAGCATCCAATCTTTTAATACTGTTCACTGTAGATTCTTCATAGAGGCCCTTCATCAGACTGATAAACTTTCCTGATAGACCTGGGTTAATTTTTTTGATGAAAAGGTTCTAATTTGGTCAACAAGATGTGTTTATTCTTCTGTATCAACTGAGATAATCATGTAGTCTCTTCCACTGCATGAAGAGGTTACCTTGTATTGACTGGCTTTCTGTTGTGAAACCAATTCTGCAGTCCTGGGGCCAGTGCCACTTAGCCGTGGTACATGGTATAGTACTTTTTGCATGTTTCTGGGTTTGGCTCGCTGCTATTTTGTGGAAGATTCTTTGCATCTATCCATAGGAGATCCTTGCCTGCAGTTTTCTTAGTGTGTGTATGTGATGCCTTTGTCTGGTTTTAACTATTGAAAGCTTTGACTTTAAAACATATAACTAAGTAGATATGGCAGGCAGAATGGCCCTTTCAATACTTTCACATCTTAATCCTAAGCAAAGCCTCACCTTTTAAAGGTTCCATGGACTCCCAAAATAGCACCATCAATTGAGCACAAGAATCTAAAATATTGGACCTATGGGAGACACTTCTGATCCAAAGAACAACAGTATGATGTATAAGAAGTTCCAAAATAAAAAAATCCTAGTTACCTTATATGGTAAAAGTACTTTGCAGACATGATTAAAGGATCTTGAGGTAGGGAGATTATTCTGGGTCATCCAGAAGTGTTCTGTACAGCTACAGTCAGTGAAAAAGGGAGCCAGAGAGAGAACTGAAGACGCTTTGAAGCCTCAGGATGCACTGGGCCCCAAGAAGCTGTATAAGGAAAAGGAACAGATTCTTCTTGAGTCACACAGCCCTCGATTACCTTCAGGTAGGCTCACGGAGACACATTTTGGACTGCTGGATTCCAGAACCATAAGAGAAATCTGTGCTATTTGCTTCAAGCCATAAAGGTTGTGGTCACTAGTTATAGCAACCACAAGAAACAAATACAGCACCCCAAGATAAATGCTAGCATGTACCCTAAGTCAGGCATAAAGGTCTGGTTCATCAGCCCTAACCCCACAAGTCTCTATGCTTTCTAGATGGTAACATCAACCAGAAGGCCACTCACTGATTTACCAGGAGAGATCCACACACAGGGCCAATCTTCATGCCACTGTGAGCAGCACCTCCTTGCTTTCCAATACCGACAAGGGGAATCAGTCCCCGCTAGGAAGGATGACCCAGGGCAGGGCACTAGAACAGGTAGAAGCAGAAGAGTTACATGTCCAGGTACCTAGAGACCACTCCCCTCACACTCACTACCACCAAAACCTCCCTCCTAAGCTGGGTGTCGACTAGGCACTTCCTTGGGGAGCATCAGGAAAGCATGGGCGTCACTGCCTTCTGAGAAGGTCCGTTTTCTAAGATGACATGGCTGACCAACATTCTAGGAGGGTGGGATATGTCCTTTCTTTTTGAGTTGTGACTATGGTAATATATAACATGTAACACTTAAGGCCTTTAGGTCACAGGCTCAGCCAAAGTAAGCACTCTACAAACACCAGCTGTCATCATTATTACACCGGCTCCTTGCATCATGGCCAACCTTCAAAGGCCTGGCCCCAGTGACCTACTTCCTCCAGTGAGACCTCACCTCTTAAAAGATCCATAGCCTCCCAGAATAGCATAGCCTGCTGAGAATAAACATTCAAATCATGAGCCTAGGGGGACACTTCCAATCCAGAGAATAGCAATGTGATTCATAAGCAGCCTCTCATCCTTCAGCGCATCTGAAAATCCACTTGGTAGAGTAAGGAACACATGATTTTCCACCAGCCCCTCTCTCACAAAGACCTGCTTGCTGGGCCTCACACTCAGTTGAGGGTTTCTCACTCCCATGAAAAGAAGGTGCCATTAGCTTCACAATTCCCCCCAACAGTCCTGCTTGGAAAGTCGTGCCTCACAGAGGAAACACCACCAGCATCACAGATATGAAAAGCTGTAAAACTACAAATGACAGATTCGTGACTTCCCTGGGGAATAAATAGCGAGAACAGATGGGCTCTGAGGCTGGAAGATTGCATTTAAATCTTAATAGAACTCTGATAATTTAATGAATGTGGTGAGAAAAGAATGGTAAGCTCCTAGTACCAGCAAGCTAGAACACTCTTTTCCACCTTGGCGTTAACTCTGTTATGATTTCCCAAACTGGGGAACACAAGTTTAAGAGGTGAAAGTATTTCTCAAGTGATTTAAAGCATCACCTCCAAGCATCTTGTGCTGGGCTGACATCCAGAGCAACATGATGTATCCCAATTTCACTATACACCTGTGCAAGGCACCTCTCTAGACCACAGTGCTAAAGACGGCCCCAGGTGACTTCTAAGTAAGGGATGGATGAATTTGGGGAAGCAGGCAGAGAACCCCGGCTAAGTGTACCCAGAGCTCAGGATTTTCCCTCATGGAGATCACTGATACATCTTTCCAAACTGCCCAGTCCAGCCTTTTCTCAGTAGATCTCTCTGTGCCCATCACAGGAGACCTTCAGGGAAGGCATGGCCCATAAAATAAGAAAGCCTAGAATAAGGAATTTAAAGATATGGATCACAGCCCTTACCTCTCACCAACTATCGACTCACAAGGAGTGATTTGGTTTCTCTTGTCCAGTAAGAACAACCTTCCCTTCTGTGCAAGGGTTTTTGTTTAACAAAAAAAAAAAAAAGCACGGAAGTCTACTATTCAAAAATAAATCCTGGTCTACAGAAGACACAAAATATAGAACTCCATTTGTGCCCCACAGATATCATTGAGCACACGCATCACTCAGAATACCGACTGAATGGGATGAGCCAGAACTCAGCTTTCTAGGTTATTTCTGGATACACCAGTGCAGATGCTGTGATCTTATGGTCCATCCACACTGTTCCTTCTTTTAAGCTCTTTACTTGTTGAACTGATTAACGGACATTGTATGTCTTTATCACATATAACATGCTGCTATGAATTACATATATATATATGTGTGTGTGTGTGTATATATATATATGGCTCAACAAAACCAACTAACATATGCATGACCTCTCAGGCATATCTTTTTTGTAATTTTTTATGAGCAGGAGAGAGAGAGCAAAACAGAGAGAGAGAGAACTGGCACGCCAGAGCCTCCAGCCTTTGGAACTGACCTCCAGACGTCTGCTCTACTTTGTACGCATGTGCAACTTTGTGCACTTGCGTCACCTTGTACATCTGGCTTAAGTGGGACCTGGAGGGTCAAACCTGGGTCCTTAGGCTTCTCAGGCAAGTACCTTAACTGCTAAGCCATCTCTCCAGCCCTCAATTTCATGTATACAACATATTGTTATTAACAGTAGTCAGCACGATTATACAATAGATTTCTTGACCTTCTCCTCTCTAACTGAAATTTCGTAGCCTTTGATCAAGATCTCCCAAATCCTCCCTAACTTTAGCCCCTGGCAACTATCATTCTACTTTGGGAAAGTTCCGCATTTTCAGATTCCACATTGATAAGAGATCATTTAGCATTTGTCTCTCTGCCTGGCTTGTTTCACATAGCACAGTATCTTCCAGGTTGTGGCTCTTATTTCGGAGATAACTATAAAGTTCAGAAGTGAGAACAAACAAGCCCAGGGAGTTCTTCTGTGTGTACAAAATGCATTTTAATCACAGGTGCCTCACCTTCCTATGCCTTGTCTCTAACCCCCTACTTCTTCCTTGCCTCCTTCCTCCCTCCAGCTAGTCCCTCTACAATTTTTAATTGATTATCAGTTTTACAGCATGACTCTACCAGGTACTAGTCATGATCCCATAGGGCATACTCTTATATCCTCTTTCCCCCACCACAAATCCACTGAGGGTCCTCCTCTGTGGGGTTATTAGTGTTCCCTGTGAGGTCATGAATGCATTAATATACATTTTTTACATATAGAAATATTGTCAAGCCAGGCATGGTGATACATGCCTTTAGTCCCAGCACTTGGGAGGCAGAAGAAGGAAGATTTCTGTGAGTTCAAGACCAATCTGAGACTGCATAGTAAATTTCAGGTCAGCCCAGGAGAGAAAGAAACCTACCTTGAAAAAAAAAAAAAAACAGTCAATAAAATATAGAAGAAGACTAGCTTGAAAGAAAGGACTCAGTGGAAGGGGCATATGAGAGAGGGGAAAGGGAAGATGGTGGGAAGGGACTATGATCATGGTATATTGTATATATGTATGGATGTTGTCAATAAAAATTTAAACAAAATGAAAAGTAGAAAAATAAAAGTAAAAAAATAAATTAAGACTGGGGAAGATGAGCCCCAGATGCAAGGTAGCTTAACACAGACATCCAATTAAATCTCAGAAGAACAAAAAAAGCAAGTAAAATCAGCAGAAAGGATGGAGCAAGAGCCAGAATTGGTGCTGTCAGCTTTGGAGCCAGTATGTTGGCAAAGAGGAAGCAGGGAGTGGGGTGCAAAGAGTTCACCGGTAGAGTGGATCCAGCAGGAGAGAGCTGACTCATTACAGATGACTCACACAGGGAAATCAATGCAGACGCTCCTGCTTGCCAGGCTCACTGGGGAAGACATGGGGCACCCATTCATGGGCTTCATGAGTTAATGGTTGATGGAAGGTAGAAAGAGATCTTGAATAAAATCTTGGAGGGGGTTCACTTGAGAGGTTGCTCAGCAGTTAAGGCACTTGCCTGCAAAGCGTAAGGACCTAAGTTCAATTCCTCGGTACCCATGTAAAGCCATATGCACAAAGGGGTGCATGCATCTAGAGTTTATTTTCACTGCCTAGAGGACCATTCTTTCTCTTTCTCTCCCTCTCTCTCTCTCTCTCTCTCTCTGTCTCTCTCTCTCTCTCTCTCCCTCCCTCCCTCCCTCCCTCCCTCCCCTCATCTTTCTGTACTTGAAAATAAATAAATAAATATATTTTTTTTAATTCTTACTCTGAACCTGAATCTGTGCTCAACCTGCATCCACAACATCCCTGGATTATGAGACATGTATCAACAAGACACAGATAGAGTTCACCAAACGGGGCTATATCTTGAGGAGGGAACTGAAGCTTAAACACAAAATAGAGTCATATATATATATATATATATATATATATATATATATATATATATATATATGTATATGTATACATTTAGCCTAAAGGTAATTTTATACAGCACTTTTGGCATACTTGGATTGTCATGACAACATGTCACACAAGAAGTCAGGTAGGAAATTTTCCACCTGGGGAGTCTTATTGGAACTCAAATACTTCAGGGTTTTGTAGTAATTTGAATTTCAGATACTCCCATTGGGAGTGTTCAACCTGTCAAATGATTTCTGAGGTGGGTACAGAAGGGAAGGGAGTGACAAAGAGAAACTAATCCCCTGCCTGGAATGAGGACCCATGTGGGTCAACAGAGCTCAACTTTGACTCTCTGAGGCGCTTGCTGGAACATCGCTCCAGGGCAGAGCACTTAGTGCCTTAGGTCTATCCCCTTCACGTGCACACACTACGTCCACCACCACCACCTTGCCTTAGGTACTGTCCCCTTCCCATACTCACACTATATCCACTACCACCACCACCGACTCGCCTTAAAACTAAAGCCAAAATTAATGGGAAAATATTTGTAATAATTATGAGTCATAGATTTAATGTCTTCAATATACACTAAACTCTTACTAGCAAATATGCAAAACACTAACAATTTAAAATGGACGTAATACATGAAAAGTTAAAGTTTAGAAGAGGAATTCAATAAACAAAGTTTTCAATCTCAAAGCAATCAAACGGGGGACTGGCGAGATGGCTCAGTGGTTAAAGACACTTGCTTACAAAGCCTGACGGCCCCAGTACCCACTTAAAACCAGACGCACAAAGTGATACATTCATCTGAGTTCATTTGCAGTGTCAGGAGGTCCTATCATTACCATTCTCTTTCTTTCTCTGTCTGTCTATCTCTCCCCACCCCTCACCTCATCTTCTCTTTCCCCAAAATAAATTAATAATTTTAAAGAATTTTTAAAAGCAACCAAACAAATGAGAAGATTAAATACTTCCAGCCTATCAAGTTGACCATATTCTACTCTCCCCTTAACCCCACTGCAAACAAGGATGGGCTGAGGGGGACACTCCCCCACTGCTAGCTGTGGGACGAATCACAGTGAGCTTTCTGGAAAGCAACTTAGCAAAGAGGAGCTTTATTACTGACAAGTTCTACTTGTCAATGCTTATTCCATAACAAGTATCATTTTTATAATCAGAAAAAAAAAATGTTATAGTAAGTTAAAGGAAGTCAACTACCTTGATGAAAAACTTGAATATTCTTTTTTTTTTCTTTTTGGTTTTCGAGGTATGGTTTCACTCTAGCCCAGGCTGACCTGGAATTCACTCTGTGGTCTCAGGGTGGCCTTGAACTCACAGCGATCCTCCCATCTCTGCCTCCCAAATGCTGGGATTAAAGGCATGTGCCACCATGCCTGGCTCTGAAAAACTTGAATATTCTAATTTCAGCAACAGGCATGGGGAATTTCCAATTCTCCTAGAAACAAAAGACTTGGGGCAAATCACATTGGGGTGATTGTATCAGCTATAATAATCAGAGCCAGAAGTGGGGCTCAGTCAGGTCACCAAACAGCCCAGACCTAAGCAAGAAAACAAGTGAGTTGTTTGCATTAGCCACGTCTCAAATGACCTTAGATACATCTTAATTTTTTCTCATTCACTCTAGCCATTTAATCTCCTCTTGAAAACTGGGAGATTGTCAAATTAGGAAAAGATTTATCTTTAAAAATACAGCTCTGACCATTGGCAAGCTCATTTTTCAGAAATGCCAACCCTTTGCTCTTTGCAAATATAGCCTTCCTGCCTACATTGTATTTATGTCTTTTGGACTCTGCCTTATTCAGAAAAGTAGAGCAACTGGCCCAAGCATCCTGCAGGGGATTCCATCTGCTGCAGGCCAGACAGAAGCCTTGGATTAAGAGTAAGAGCCGAGAGCCCCAAGCGGATCAGTCAGATGCCCACACCCCGAGGCCCTGCCTCTGTGCAGACAGAGCTCATTAACCAATGTTAAAATACAGTGAGGCTTCAAACAGAACTGAAGGGAAGGGGGGAAGAGCCTCAAGGAGAGGCAGAGGTGAAGAAAGAGGTAGATTATGTTCATTCAGACTAGAATGTGAATGAAACAGAATATAGATGCCAATGATTAGGATTGTGATAAGGGGATGCCCCTTCCTGGCATCACTGTGGGCTGCACTGTGCCATCTAATGCTGGTGGGTTATGTGCATATGCACTGTGTTCAACCCGACCCTGGCCCTCTTCAGTGCTGATGAACCTCTCAGAGTCAGGTGGGTCTCACTTCAGACTCACCAGCCGTCTGTCGCCAGCCATTTCTCCAGGCAGATGACCCCCTCTTGTGAGTTAGCTACTGCTACAGCATACATGACTCCTGCTCCTGGCTAAGCATCAGGCTTTTCCTACTGAGCCTCTTTGCATCCTCCTAAGCCCTCATCAAACAAAAGAGAAAAATATTCTTTTCTTCCCTTAGCACTATCTTCCCCTACTGGTACTGATTTTCCACTAAGCCTCCTACCCACAAAAATTTCCAGACCATAAATAGTCTCTATGCATTCATGGAGTCCAGTGCCAGGGGAGGGGACTTCTCAAGCCCTCCAAAGATCTCTTTTGAATGATTACTCCATTCCTTGAGGACCACAGGCCAACAAGCACACAGCAGGTACATGTGCCCTTCACTCTTCTTGCAAGCATCCCCACCGTCTGTAAGGAAGTCTTGCAGAGCCCCATCACTCATGGAAAGCAAAACGCCTTTGACCTCAAGCAAGTACTTGCCACAGACCAAGATTCCAAAGGCTCTATCTTCTCTTTGGAGCCTTCTGCATCCATGAACCTGGGGACTTAGAATTGGAGGCACCAAGTCCAACTTTGACATTTCATAGAAAGTCATGAGAGACAACAGTGGGAGAAAAGTAGAGTTTAGCCAGGCGTGGTGGCTCACGCCTTTAATCCCAACACTCAGGAAGCAGAGGTAGGAGGATCACTGAGAGTTCAAGGCCACCCTGAGACTCCATAGTTAATTCCAGGTCAGCCTAAGCCAGAGCAAGACCCTACCTTGGAAAACCAAAAAAATAGAGAGAGAGAGAGTTTAAGAGTTCTTATTTTCAAATTTGCATTCTAAACGCCCATTTGTGGCACTGTAAAAGTTCCACTCAACATCCTGTTAAATATAATTGTATTTAATATTATAATATAATATAAATATAATATATTATATTTAATAATATAATATAATATTATAAATATTGCTTTGGTACAAAAAAACTTATCACTCCTATATTTATTTATTTATTTATTTATTTGTTTATTTATTTATTTATTTATAAGAAAGAGAAAGAGGCAGATAGAGAGACTGAGTGTGAGTGTGCCAGGGCTTACTGCCACTGCAAACTCCAGATGCATGTGCCACTTAGTGCATCTGGCTTTACAGGAGCCACTGGGGAATTCAACCTGAGCCATCAAGCTTTGCAGGCAAGTGCCTTTAACCCCTAAGCCATCTCTCCAGCCCTCCTAATTCTTTACAGTACATATTTTTTTTTTAGCCAAATCCAGTTTGCAGTATGTTCCACTGTGAGGACACTTTCCCACATAATTGATGTGGGTTGGGTTTGGTCATATTGTTTGCTTTGCCCAATTAAATGTCAAAAAAATATAGTTTGTATGGAGATTTTAAATGGGTAAGATAATTTGACATCACTCATGCACTCCACCCATCTACCATGAGAAAAATGTGTTCTTGGTAGTTCCTGGGAGCATCCTAAGGTCTAAATGAAAGATACTTCAAGCAAACCTTAAAGCATAAAAGACAGTCACCTCACCCTATTGGAAAACTCCTAAGTCAAATAAATAATGTTCAGTGTAAAAGCTACTTAGACCATTGGAGCTATTTGTTAGGTGGCATTACTACTATGCTGTAAAAGCTGACTAGTATACTGCTATATGACTAATGCTGTGCTAAGTATTGAATTGCCTTATTTAACCCATTCCTCCTAACAACTGTATGGGAAAGCACTCTTTAATATAATCTGTTTCTTAAGCAAGGAAAGTGAGGCACAGAGCATTTAATCATGAAGACAAGCTTCAGATCTAACAATCTGACTATACTCTTGCCATCACGGAAAACAGCAAACAAAAACAGAAAGGACAAAAGATGACTCTTTGCTCTCTAAAAGTCTGTCATCTGGTGGTGACCTTGGGCTCCAAGCCACATGGCTACTTAAGGGTTCCTGTCAGTACTCATCCAACCAGACCCAAGAGCTGAGGCCATTTTCCTAGCTCTTTCAGTGCCTGCAAAGAGGATGAGACAGGCTTCCCTTCCAGAATGTGCGACCCTTCTCTGAACTCTGAGGAGGGGAAGTCCCACAGGGAATTCTAACCATGGAACAATGGCACCATTGTGAATCGCAGTCATACACTGTTCTGCATGAGACACAGGGTGCACCTCATTCTCTGCCTATTTTTATTTCTCTAACAAAAATCTCCAGAGTTTTTGGGCTTTTTTTTTTTTTCATCCTCTTGAAAATTATTACACCACTGCCAGCTGCTGGGATTACACAAATAACTTGATAATAGCAAAGCAATATGCTGCCCCGTGTTCAGACACCACCACACAACAACAAAGCAGCCTGCAGTGCCAGCTCCCATTCACAGCCTGCGAGCAGAAGCAGCACAAACGGGGGCCACCCCCTCTCCCAGCCTCGGGAGGACGAAGTGGCAGGCAGCTTGTTGCCAGGATGAACCTTTACTCTTCAACTGATAAGCTGTTCCATGTACGGGAGAGTCGCGCTCCTCAGCAAAACAACTCAGTGTGCTTCACAGATGCACCCCTCCTTTAAGGAAGGTAGTGTCCCTGGCAAGCATCAACTGGGCAAAACAAATGGTCTGCAAGTTACAAACTAACTAGCAATTCTGAAGTATGGAATAATAAAATTATGCATGGCCTACGGAGATAGCTCAGTGGGCAAAAGCAGCTGCTGTCGAGAGTGATGACCCGAACCCACATAAAGCCAGACATGGCAGTGCTTGTCTACAATTCCAGCACAACTACGGCAAGATGGGACGCAGAGGCAAGAGTCCCTGGAAGCTCGCGGGCCAGCTAGCCTGTATGCAGCAGCAAACAAGACACTCTGCTTCAAACAAGGTGGAAATGAGGACCAATACCCAACACCATGGTGTGGCCTCCAACCACACACCATGGCACACAGGCGCCTTGTGATCATACTCACAAGTACACATACCCACAAAATAGTATATACTTGCTTATACATGTGTTCATGTGTATTTTATAAGTATATAGTGCTCCCTTATAATTTATTAGACTTTATACCCCCTGAGGACAAGACTGGGGTCATCCTGGCAGACCATAAACTCCAACGCCAAGCACAGGAGCTGGTCAGTAAATACTGGTTGAATAAATAAATACATAATATAAAAGGGAATATACCCACTTTTGAATTTTATGCATTTTAATGTTTTAAAATGCAAGCCGTGGGGAAACAAGATGGTTACGAAAATACAAACTGCTGATGAAAGGAAGAGAAAATGGAGAAATAGCCAGACTTTGAAAGTCTTTAATGCTCTCCCACAAAGGCATTGCTGTGGGATCTTCATTTCAACAAGAAAAGACAGCTTGGTGTGTGTGGCAGGTGTCTGTGAGGTTTGCCTGCCCAGCGGCCATGTGCCCCCTTACAGCAACAATTCCTCCCCACCCCCCATTTCCTTGGAGGAGCTGCACTTCCCTTGCTATACGCAGTCTTGGGACCCAAAGTTACAGAGCCTGGAACACAAGCGTAGACCCCAGCTGGGCCAGGCAGCAGCCTCTCAGACCACAGTGTGACTCCTGAGTGGCATGCACAAGGCCAGAAAACTCACAGAGGGATTCTGTCCCTAAAGGTGCAAGAGAGCAGACTGGACTTTTAAGTGACATGGAAGACTTCCCCAGAAGAGCAAAAAAAAATTCATGGGCTGGAGAGATGGCTTAGCGGTTAAGCGCTTGCCTGTGAAGCCTAAGGACCCCGGTTCGAGGCTCAGTTCCCCAGGTCCCACGTTAGCCAGATGCACAAGGGGGCGCACGCATCTGGAGTTTGTTTGCAGAGGCTGGAAGCCCTGGCTCGCCCACTCTCTCTCCCTCTACCTGTCTTTCTCTCTGTGTCTATCGCTCTCAAATAAACAAATTAAAAAAAAATTAAAAAAAAAAATTCATATCCATATAGGAGTCCTCCAACACACTTGCTGCTTGTTGTTGTTGTTGTTTGTTTGGGATTTTGGTTTTTCGAGGCAGGGTCTCACTCTGGTCCAGGCTGACCTGGGATTAACTATGTAGTCTCAGGGTGGCCTTGAACTCTCAGTGATCCTCCTACCTCTGCCTCCCAAGTGCTGGGATTAAAGGCGTGTACCACCACGCCCAGCACACTTGCTGTTTTGCTCTTTCAGCAAAAGTCCTTTTCCTGACTCCTTCGGAGGAGACCAGTGCAACCCAGAGCAGAGAATGCCAAGCCAGAAACAGGGGTTTAGGCCATAAACCTCCTCTCTTTAAACTAAACCCCTGTCCCTCTCTCCATGGTATTAAGAAACTGAGATTAAATGACCACAAAAGAGCCCTGTGTGTCGGGCAAACAGAAATTGACTGCTTGAATATCATTGGGCCTTGGAAGCGCAAAGCTCACATTGTCTGGCCAGAAAAGCTTCTAGTGTAAAGCAGTTAATCCCTTGGCTGAAGACTGGGACAAAGAGGATTAACCTCAGACGAAACAGTCATCATCCAAATATAGAATGACCCACCCCAAGCGCACACATGAGAGACTGGACATGCCCCACCGCTCCCATGTTCCTGTTCTCTTGCCCTGTTAGTGGAAAAATAGCTTAACCAACACCTGAAGGCTAAGGGGTGAGATTGTCAGGATCTTCCCCATGTCCCCTCACTGCCTTCTCTATTACAGGGTTGCTAGTCTTCCTTTGGAACGCACAGGTTCCTTTAACATTCTCCAAGAAAGGTTGGGGAGACTGATGGCTTAGTGGATAAAGTGCTTGCTGTGTAAGCCTGAATACCTGAGTTAGGATCCCCAGGCCCCACATAACAAGTCAGAAGCTGTAACAGGCTTCTGTAATCCTACCACACCTAAGGCCAGATAGGAGGCAGAGATGAGAAATTCCAGAAGCTAACAGACAAACCAAACTGGGGAAAGCAAGAGTGAGCAACCAGAAAGAGAGACCGTGCCTCAAACAAGGTTGAGGGCGAGGACCAACACCTGAAGTTGTCCTCAGGTCTCCACACATGTCATAAAATGCACACACCCATGCACATAGACACATACACACATTCAAATAATAAGATTCTCTAAACGCGGAGAATATAGTATGTATCAGTAACCATGTGAAACGCCTGAGCTACAGCAGTAGTCAAGATGATGATCCCACCTTTCAGGGAGTTTCCAGCCCAGTGGGAAAGCACCCATTGCATGGCACATGCCCTGTACAGTATTTGATAAACTCCTCCTTCCATGCCCCTCAACATGCCTACCAGGCAGGTCCTACAGTGCCCGTTTCACAGATATGGAAGTTGAGACAGAAGTCAAACAATTTACTTGAATTTATACCGCCTGTAAATATAAGAGAAAGCCTCTATGAAGGTATGAGGTTCTGGAAGACATCCCATCATTTTGGAGAAGTCAGAAACAATGGGGGAAAGAAAGCAAGAAGACTTAACATGGGTCCGTTGAAAGTGCATGAACTCCTGAAACAGCCTTCCTAGGAAGACCCTGAACTTTTTAAAGCCAGATGTGTGTGTGTGTGTGTGTGTGTGTGTCTTTTTTATGATTTTTATTTTTATTTATTTTTTTCTCAATTTTTATTAACATCTTCCATGATTATAAAAAATATCCCATGGTAATACCCTCCCTCCTCTCTCTTTCCCCTTTGAAATTCCACTCTCCATCTTATCCCCCCCCCATCTCAATCAGTCTCTCTTTTATTTTGATGTCACGATCTTTTCCTCCTCTTATGATGGTCTTCTGTAGGTAGTGTCAGGCATTGTGAGATCATGGATATCCAAACCATTTAATGCCTGGAGGGAGCACTTTGTAAGGAGTCCTACCCTTCCTTTGGCTCTTACATTCTTTCCGCCTCCTCTTCCGCATAAAGCCAAATTTTTTTTATTTTTAATTTCCTTGATTTATTTTATTTGAGAGAGAGTGTGAAAGAGATAGGTAGAGATAGAGAATGGGTGTGCCAGAGCCTCCAGCCACTGCAAATGCCAGATGCATGCACCCCCCTTGTGCATCTGGCTTACATGGGTCCTGGGTAATTGAACTTGGCTTTGCAGGCAAGTGCCTTAACTGCTAGGCCATCTCTTCAGCCCATATCCCTATATTTGTAACCCACTTCTCTGCAGTGAAAGCTCTCTTAACAACAGACAGCCCAGGCTGCTTGCGATGGCACATACATCCCAGCACTCTGGAAGTGGAGGCTGAAGGGTCAGGAGTTCAAGGTCACCCTCATCTACAAAATGAGTTTAAGGCCAACCAGGGCTACATGAAACCCTGTCCCAAAAAAGAGGGGGATGGGAAGATAGCTCAATGGTTTAGAATGCTAGTTGCTTAAGCATGAGGACCCCTTAGGCCTAACATCTCAATCCCAGAAACCCATGTGAAATGCTGAGCGTGGCCATACCACACACGTCTGAAATTCCAGTTTGTCAGGGGTGGAGCCTAGAAAATCACTGAGGCTCACTAATAGACAAGAAGCTCCGGGTTGAGGAGAGACCTGTGTCAAGGAAATGCAGGGATGAGCAATTAGAGGAGAACACCCAATGTTCTCTTCTGGATACACACACAAACGCACACGTGCGTCCCTGACACAACATGCACACAACACAATAAACAGACTCTATACATATATGTACACAAAAGAAAAGAGCTCGCCCAATCATGACTTGTTTACCTCTGTGTCACCAACAGCAGCTATAGGTAAAACCCAGTAACCTGGGTAATTCTTTAAGAAGTAGACGCTCATGCTGCTTCTCTGAGCCCCTTCCCTCTCTCTTCATTCTCTCTATTTCACATATAGCCAAGGGAAATTCCCACGCCACTTGCTCTGGGAAACTAGGGTCTGAGAGCTTCTTTTTTTCCTTGTTAAGTCTTTTCTGTGCTCCTTTGGGTTATGCTGTTCCTTAAAGCATCGCAAGTCATGCACTACAATGTCCAAGGCTGCTGTTTCCTCTTTGGATGGATACATGTGACCAAGGCCAAACGAAACTCTTCATCCCCTTGGGTCACTCTCAGCCAGCCCTGGAGCGAGGGGTCTCAGACTTATGATAGGGACATTTCAAGGAGCCATGACAACCAGCTTGTCTGCATATCACAATGGTTCTTCAGCTTTTTCCTCCTATGGTATGCTCAACAGTAACTTTGAAACCCACAGGAAGTTCCAGGGAGAACCCTACTTCCCACCAGGCCTCCCCTCCCTAGGCCCCTCCCTCTAGCACCATCCCCTGGCCAGCACTACTTCAATGCCCCGTGTTCTAGCCATTGTACACCACTCATCATTCCAAAACCCACTGTGCCTTTTCAGGTCCCACCGTTTTCCATTAGCTCTTCCTACAGTCAGGAAAACTCTTCTCCCCTCTGCCCATCTGAAAACTCCCATTCAGCCTTCCAGGTGCATTGAACGATACCCCATCCCCGTCCAGTAGCTCTACCTGGGCCTTAGTCTCTCTCCTCAACTCGTGCCCAGTAGCAACTGCTTCTAGCTTTGTGTTCCTGCAAACATTAGCTGTGTATGTATTCCTGTGTGACGTCACTTTCTTGCTTCAGAGTCCAGTTATTAATTAATGAACTCCCCTATGGCAAAGTACTGTGTGGCCTCTGGAGAAATGGACCAGCAGTGGAAGCGTGTCCACCACCCAAATTTTGGTTCAGTTTCTGTGGTAACTTGAAGGCATGGAGCCACGGGAACTCCCAGGCTAGGAGGAAATGGTATGGAAAGGTTGTGTCCTGTGTCTACAGTGTTTGCACAAAACACAGAAATCTTCAAATGCAGATAGGAACTCAGCAAGTCTGGAGTGGGGCCAGAAATGATGCATTTCTAACAAGCACCAAAGAAATGTCAATGGGATCAAGCACCCACACTTTAGGTGGTGAAGACAGCAAGACAAGCAAACCTCAGAGACCCCTACTTCCAAAGAATGAGATAGATGTTCTGCCAATGACAGGAAAGCATCTTAAGATGCAAGGCCTGGAATGTAGCCATAGCTTGGTAAATACCTGAAGAACAGTATGAATTGGGTATGGACCCCCCGCCCTACTCCAGACTTGCTGGCAAATGAGGTCAGATCACAGAGGAACACTGTCATTTGTGCATTTGTCCTTGGGGAAGAATCACTCTCAAACTGACAGAAGAAACTTGGTGGTGAGACATGGGGAATGCTGCGTTGGGGCCTGATCACATCAAAGACACTGGAGTCAGATCTTTTTTTTTTGAAGTTCAAGTGTCTCCAGCTTGAGGTTAGTGTTGGCCCTAAGAATAAGCTTACAAAGAGAACAAATGACATGAGTGTTGGGGAAAAGGTCCTGAGTCTAGCAAGCAGATTGGAATTAGTACTAGTGTAATAAACCCATTAAAGCATAGAAAATTCCCTCTGGAAGCAGAGTGTAATAGCTACAATAGGAGAAATGAGTCACGGAGGTTCTGAGTTGAGGCCCAGTGCCACACCTGTCAAGGCCTAGTGCACCCCGTTAGGAGGTAATGTGCCAGTACAAAGAGCTTATTCCAGGGTCAGGCTTCACATAGCTTCTCAACAGAATCCATTCTGCCTTTTGGGGGAAGCTAAATTTTGGGCAAGTTATTTAGCTCCTCTCAACTTCCGTTTATTCCACCACAAAATGATGATAATAATATCACTTACTTCATGAAGATTGTGAGAATTAAATCAAATTATATATGCAGAATAATCATTAAAAATTGTACAGACTGCAAGGACCATGAGGAAGGGTATTTAATATATTTATGTGATAGTTAATCTTGTCAATTTATGGGCTTTGGACTCATCACGGAAACCAACTTCTGGGCAAGACTGTGAAGGAGTTTCTAAATTAGGTTAACTGAGGTGGTGTGGTAGTTTGAATGTATGCGCCCCATAGACTCAGATGTTTTACTAAAGCTTGTAACTTGGGTCTCCAGCCACCTGGCTGGGGGAGGTATCACTGGGGGTAGATCCTAGGGTCCAGCTATAAGGCGTGTTTGGGGGCAGATCTGATTTCCAGTCCAAAGGCATGCAGAAAGGTCGGACCTCTGGTGAAGTCCCTGGTGCTTGCTGCTTTTTGGTGTTGCTGGCTGTTTCATTGTTTCTCTCTGCTTGGATGGATGGAAGCAGCTTCTCCCACCACTGATGGAACCTCCTCCTGGATCTATAAGCTTGACATAAATTCTTTCCTCCTGTAAACAGTGTCTGGTTTGGATGTTCATCCCAGCAAGGTGAGTGTTTACAACAGGTGGGTAGACCCCTCCTAAATGTGAGTGGTCCCCTAGTGGGCGTGTATCCTATACTGAAGAAAAAGAAGGGAGGAGTTGAGCACCAGTCTTCATCCTCTGCTTCCTGACAGGGATTACAATGTAAATAGCTGCCTCATGCCTTCCTCACTACAACGGACTCAAACTGTGATCAAAAACAAACCCTTCTTTCCTTAACCAGCTTTTGTCAGGTATTTTGTCACAGTAGAGAGAAAAGTAACTAATACAATGTGTCTGTCCCTAATACTGAGTGCAAAATTTACTGATTGCCATAAAACTAACCTTCACCATTGTGTCCATGTCTTTGCAAAATGCGAATACAGCAGATGTCTATTCAAGGGATGTCATGTGACTTTCGTGATTTAGAAGATGAAAATGCTGAGCAGATGCTGGTGGTGAGCCTTACAACCTGAGAGCAAGTTTTCCACATGCTTCTAGGTGGGCAAGCGCTGAAGTCTCTTATCCCTCCAAGGTAACAGCAGAAGGGGTGGCCCAGAACCCTGAGCATGCTCCAGGGAAGTTTGGTGACAGGCCCAATCTAGAGCAATAGCTGGTGCACAGTATTGGATGCAGGATGTGACATTTAGCAGTATCTGTCCTTGAAAAGCACTCACTAGGAGGAAAGCCTTTGTGCAAATGAACTCTCTTCTTCTTTCCCATAATCCTTCAGAGCAAGTATTCCATCCTACTTCCTGATTTTCTGATTGGGAAACTGAGACTCTGGGCTGCTAAATGACTTGCACAAGTCCCATTAGTAAGAAGCAGAACCTAAATGGGGACCTGGACAAACTAGCTCTGAGCTTTAGAAAAGGTAGAATTAGCTCCAAGAAGCCAGGAGCTGACAGAAAGTCAAGTCTGCCAAAGGGCCCTTCCCTGTGTACAGGAACTGGACTGGGAGCAATAAGACATCAAACCTGAGTGACACAGATGAAACTGAGAAATATGACAGGACCACCTGGCCTCTCTGTGGAGCTGCAAAACCCTGCACAGTTGTCCACCAAGGACGCAAAAGGTTTCCAACCCTGTGATAGGACAGCCAGACTTCTTTACAGCTTGTCTGCTGCAGGCACAACCAGCACAAGTCAGAAAAGACATCTATCCATTGTGGAGTGAGAGGAGAAACTGGCTCAGCATCCCACCCTATCTGCACCTTGCTGTATGACTATGCTGATCACTCATCATAGGGAGAAGGGAGTAACTGAGTCTTCTGAGCCCAGGGTCAAAGTCAGGAGCTCTTGAGTGCTGTGTCCTCCCCTCATCTGCCCCTCAGGCCCAGGACTCTGCCTGGAGCAGCTCACTCCACCATGCCTATCCCTCTCCCTCAGAGCCAGGCCACATGCCAGCTGGGCTCCCCTCCTCTGTGCCATCTGCTGCCCCTCAGATCCAGAGAGAGGCCACAGTCAGATTCTGTGCCTGCCAAGATAGCAGGAACTGCAGGAAAAACAGGAGCAGCCCTCGGTGGGCCTGGGCTCTGGGGTCTTGCAGGAAAGCCCTGGAGGATTTAAGCATTCAGAAGCAGTTGCAGAGGGGCACATCCAGGCTCTCAGCTGCCTGGGAAAATGTGTGTCTCAGCAATGAAGTCTCTAACAATGAGTGTCTACCAATGAAGATGACCTGGACCCCATCTTCCCTTTATCTCATGACCTCCCATAGAAACTGATATAGCTGCAGCCCCACAGTAGGCTATTACTCTATCATTAACTTACCATATGGTCTTAGATAAGTTAGTTTCTTCTCTAAACACACAGGCCTAACAAGGAGTGATTGATGTCTTTCTTTCTCAGTTTCCTTCAGCTCTAAAACACTGAGATCCTAAAGTTCAGCTAAGGCTTTACATGGCCTTGAATGTAACACTGAACCTGCAATAGAATGTGACCATGAACTGTTTGTTAAAGCAAAGCTAGCCCACCTGCGAGTAATGATGGGCAGCTCCATTAGCCAAAGGTATGTTTCTTCCTTCACCTTAGAGGCTTATTTGCAGTTTATGGAAAGATCGTGAACTCAGAACTACAAGTTACTCTCCTCCCTACCTACAGGAGCCCCTGCCATACACAGGGGGTGGACACTGGAAGTACCTGGTGACACCAGCCTGAGCAGTCAACTTACACAAAAGGCCTAGACCCAGGAGATTTTAAAAAAAATAATAATTTAATTTAAAAAAAAAAAACTTCCAGAGGGTCCTACAGCTCTTACAAGTCATACAGACACAGAGATTGGACTCTTACTAATCTACTAAAGGGAAATCAAAAGAGTGAAAAACCTTCAATGCTTCCAAGGGAAGCCACATGTTCAGCACGGCCCTGACTCATCACAAAGCAGATGATGCAGATACTGAAATGGCCATAGAGCTCTTTCCAGGTGTCTAAAAATCTCTCCTAAAGAGCTGAAACTATGCTACATATACCTACTTGGTCTTACACACCCAGCATTCAAGAATAAGAGGAGCAATTATATAGAACAATGTGGCTTCAAATGTCCTCACAGCAACTCAGAACTGAACCTGCTATGCACCCCTCCCTGCTGTTGTGGAGATGTGACACCCAACTGGTTTCTCTTTCCCCTGCCACGAGGAAACTTCCCCTCAAAACCACTGGAAATAAAGCCTTTTCTTCCATAAGCTGCTTTGGATCAAATGTTTTGTCCCAGCAACAATAAGGTAACTGATATGGAAGGGAGAGGCAGAGACCTGGGGTATTCCCATCACCATGATCTTCATCTCCACCTTCCTTATTTGCTGACCAAGAAAATCAAAGCTCCAAAGAAACAACTTGCTCAAGCTTACACATCCAAAAAGTAACAACATGAGTTCAAACTCAACTCGATCTGATCCAAACCCATCCTATACCTCTGTGGTCATGCCTGGTATCCACATACAAAAGTAATACATCTTTGTTTTTTCCATAGTTGCTTCTGGACTTTGTATTAACCCACTTTCTGTTGCTACAACAAAAGCCTGAGGCGGGTACTTTATTAAAAAAAAAAAAAAAGGTTTATTTAGCATGCACTTTGGGAAGCCTGAGGTCCACAGTTGAGCACTGTCTTCTGTTCACCCTCTGTAAAGGACCCTTTGGCTACACCACAACATGGCAGAGAAGCAGAAAGGGAACCAGACATGTGCAGAAGGACTCACTGTATAACCTGCTCTCAGGAGAGCTACTTCATTCCATTTGGCAATGAATTCCTTTTGAGAACAATGCTTCTGACCTAATGACCTTGTGCTAAATCCCACGTCTTAAAGTTCCAGTCACACCAGAAAGTCCCATCCCAGGGTGGCCAAGAACTTCCCCATGGCTGCATGGGTAGAGCTTCCCCTCTCCTGAGTTAACCTTCTACCCTGTATATACTTACTGATATGTACAATCTGTATCCCATAAACCACATGCAGCCAAAGATAGTTCAGTACCACCGAGCACATCATTGTAAACTGGATTAAAACATCCCAAAGCCAGGTGTGGTGATGCATGCCTCTATTCCCAGCACTCAGGAGGCAGAGGTAGGAGGATCACTATGAGTTTGAGACCATCCTAAGACTACATAGTGAATTCGAGGTCAGCCTGGGTTACAGCAAGACCCTACCTTGGGGGAAAAAAACTGAGATATTTTCATAATTTTTTTCTTGGTAACTCAATTGTGTGGTTCTCAAATATGACTTTTGTAGATAATACAATGTTTCATAATGTCCAAGGATTAACATACCTGCCAATTCCCCTTGAGACCATGTGCAGCTGGGCACACAGGTGTAGGAGGTACAAAAGGGAATGGCTAGAGTCTCAGATGAGAGTCCAGTGATACTCTCCAGCCCCTCTCTACGAGAGAACATCAACAGGCTCTCTTGTACAGGATCTCTCAAGATAACCATGACTGCTCTGATTCAGATAGTAATGACATATCCAGAGGACAGCATTCCACAGCAGAGTAGGTGACACACCCAAACCAAATTCAAACCACAACAAGCTCCAACCACTTTTTTCTACAACTGACTTTCTCCCTCTCTCTCTTTCTCTGTCTCTCTCTTCCTCCTTCCCTCCTCTTCTTTTCCTCCTCTTCCTCCTTCTCAAAACCACTTTCAATATCTGCCTTTTCTTTGTTTTTGTTTTTGTTGTTGTTGTTGTCCCAGACTACCCTGGAACTTACTCTGTAGTCTCAGGCTAGCCTTGAACTCACAGTGCTCCTCCTACCTCTGCATCCTGAGTGCTAGGATTAAAAGTGTGCACCACCACCCCTGGCTGCCTTTTCTTTATCTAGGTTCCGTACTCCAAATACAGCAAACAAAACTCACCCCCCAAATCAGCCACACCATAGGGAACAAATGAACAGTACCCACAGTCAGAGGTTGAAGTCATTCCAACCTTCTCATTTTCAATAAGACTACTGCCTATTTCTCTCCTCTTATAAACAGAAACACATTATGCATGATATTATAGAAGGGGGATTTTTTTGAGCAAACTAGTAGCACTCTTTTTCGTTGAGCATAAATTGCTTTAAATGAATTTCCCCCCTTTTCAGGGTTATTCTTTGCTTCTGCTTCCTTTTAAATTAAAAGCAGAATAATAATAACTCAGGAAAATCACTCCCCTGAATTTCAGCCACTTCTCTCTAGAGGTTTTTTTTTCTCCTTTTTTGAAAGTATGAGCTAATTTTTAGTTTCCATGTGTTTCTCTTTCTTGCCTGTCACCGCACGGTACTTGCTTCAAGGCATAAGCAACTGGAGACTTCATATTTAAAATCTGTTTTTATTCCACAAGATTCACAATGAATCTTCCATGAGACCTTGAGAAGAGAGGGAATCCCCTCAGGGAGTGACACGTCAAGGTCCATACAGCAAACATTGACAGTCAGCTCCAGTAATTATTTCATTCAGTTGCTCTGCAAATATTCACTGAGTGCATACCATGTGTCAGGCAATGTTCTGGGCACTGGTGACACAGCAGATGACTTGGCTCACTGAAGGGACAAAGACCACACTAATGTTATTCAAACTTATATCTCCCTCCTGGGCTTCTTTCCTGACCTCTAGACCTATAAGATCTATGATCTTGACCTCTCCCATCGGTTACCCAATGAACCACACCACAGCCCTTCCTCCAACTCAATAAGGGCAACTCCCTCCCATTGCTCAGCTCCAAGCACATGCAGTCTTCCGTGCCTCCTTCCTTCCGTTGTCCTGAACAACTCGACAAGCTTGTCCTTGGCTCCTTTCTTTCTTCTTCTGCCTTAAGTGAAACTCATTAGAAACTTTCTGCTCTACCATGAAACAGACGCAGAACTTGGCCACTTGCCACCATCTCAGCCACCTTCCCCGACCACAGTCATCTCTTACCTGGACCCTCAGGGTACCATCCTGACTCCAAGTGAGCAGCCTCAGCTCTAAAGCTCACGTGACCACTTGATCAGATAAGGGCACCTTGTGCTCAAGCTATCCAATCACTTTTCTTTTTCTGTTTTTTGTTGTTGTTGCTTGCTTCACTATGTATTCTGAGGGTTGCCTTGAACTCACCGCAACCTCCTACCTCTGCCTCTCTAATGCTGGGATTAAAGTCATGTGCCACCATGCCTGCCTCCAATCGCTTTTCATTTCACTCAAAGAAAATAAATGGAAGTCCATTCAAGGTTCTGCAGGTCCCTGTGTTACTTAACTTCCTGTTCTCCATCTGGTCTTGTCGTCTACCATGCACCATGGTCATTCAGTTTTTTCTCCTTCTACATGGGCCTGCTTGCTCTTCTTGGAGCATACCGATATTCTGCTACGTCAGGGCCTTGGCACTTGTTCACTCTACCTTGAAGGATCTTTCTGCAGATTTCTTCCACATCTACCCAACCTTGTTCCCACTGCTAACCTTACCCAACTCTCCCATGCCCAGTCAACAATCTCCCTCTCCCTCAATGGCCTGATAGATTACACACTTACTCCTATTACTTGCTTCTCCAACTACAGATGGGAGGGATCTAGCTTTACTTTTTTTTTTTTTAACTGCTGCAGACCCTGCCTATGACATTCCAGACACACAGTAATAATTGATGGAGGGATGGGTGTCTAAAGATACATGGAAACTGGGACTGAGGAGAGAGCTCAATAGCTAAAGGTGCTTGCTTTACAAGCTTGTCAACTCCAAGTTCAATTCCTACCACCCACATAAAGCCAGATGCAAAGTGGTACATGAGTCTGTAACGCCAAGACACCTAAGGCAATGAGAGGCACAGCCCAGAGAATCTAAAAATTTGAGGGGCAGCTAGTCTGGCCTTCACAACAGCAAAATGAAAGAAATTTTGTCTCAGAGAAGCTGGTAAGAGAGGACTGACAAGCCAAGTTAACCTCTGACTTCTACACATGGGGACACCCATACACACACATATACATACATACTCACAAATAAAAATACATTGGAACATAGAAAAAAGGAAGTCACAGGTATTATCCATTCAAGAAGAGTCCAAGGTAAAAAGGATATTCAGCCAAGGAAACTTTAAACATTAAGAACCAAGACCTGCATTATATTGGGCCCAGAAACATGTAATGGATAATGAAGAGTCAAAAAATGTCATTAAAATAGAAGAAGAGGGCTGGAGAGATGGCTCAGTGATTAAGGCACTTGCCTATGAAGCTTAAGGACTTAGGTTTGATTCCCCAGTACCTATGTAAGTTACATGCATTGGAGTTGGTTTGCAGTGGCTGGAAGCCCTGGCATGCCTATCCTCTCCCCCACCCCTCTCATAAATCAAAAATAGAAAAAGAATTAGTTGGAAAGAAGGGGTTCAAAAAAAACTGGTATCAGCACAAGTGTAAAGGAGACAGACACAGAAAACACTCAACTCCTCCCAAATCAGAGATCCAGAGACACAGAGGCTCCCAAGACCTCATCACTGAAGTAGACCTAAAACAAACCCAACATGGATCAGGGAAATTCATGGAAGAGGGGGTGGAATGATTGTTAGAGGCATAATAGAGCCATAAATTGTGACATTATGCACACAATTACCTCTTCCCCATAACCGATGGCTACCCCAAAAAAGCATGACCCACAATCCCCATGGGGATGACCAGCATCCCGAATGAGGAGGGCCCCTTTGGGAGGGGGCAGGGATAAGGGTAAGGATGGTACCAACATGTGTTGTTTACACACTGAGTATGTACTTAACTAATAAAAAAAAAAAAAAGGCCAGGCACGGTGGCGCACCCCTTTAATCCCAGCACTGGGGAGGCAGAGTAGAAGAATCACTATGAGTTTGAGGCCACCCTGAGATTATATAGTTAATTCCAGGCCAGCCTAGGCAAGAGTGAGACCCTACCTCAAAAGAACAGAAAAAAAAAGGAGGGGTTTCCGTGGAAGGGGGATGGAATCTACTTGATAGTAGAGCCTCCATGGGCATGCAAGCTTCTACCTTCTCCTGGCCTCTGCCATTGCCAAGCAAACATGCCTATCTACCTTTCAGGAAGATCAAAGCCCAGTCCTTCCCGTTGAAGTCATCCCTAAGAAACCACTCCCCAGGTTGTGTAGGCAAAGGAAAGTAATGGGAAGGGATTTTGATTAAAATACATGCATATAGCTATAAAATTGGTAATTAAAAAATTAGATATATTGGGCTGGAGAAATGGCTTAGCAGCTAAGGCACTTGCCTACAAAGCCAAGAGACCCAGGTTCAATTCCCCAGTACCTATACAAACCAGATGTATAGGGTGACACATGCATCTGGAATTCATTTATAGTGGCTGGAGGCCCTGGCATACCCATTCTCTCCATCCTTCTCTCTCTCTCTCCTCTCTCTCTCCCCAAAAAATAAATTAATTAAATACTTTAAAAATTAGATATAAAAATAAATAATTGAACACTTATAACCTTACAGACGATGCAAAAAAAAAGCTCCAAATTATTTCCCTCCCTGTGTCCTGTCTTCGGAATGTGACTAGGTAGCCCCTTCCAGCAAGAAGTGAAGTCTTTCTTTCCTCCTTCACTCTGGGCTACCTTGTGTATTACTTACATTGACAGACAAAGGTGACATGACCATGAACCAGTTAGAAGCTCAGGCCTCCAGAGGCATGCACTCTTCCACCTTCTCCTGGCCTCTACCATCGCCATGTAGACATGCCCAGTGAGTCTTCAGGAGGGTCAAAGCCAAGTCCTTCCAGTTCAGGTCATTCCTAAGCAGGCAGTCCCCAGATTCTCCATCAGCAGACCCAAGTCACATGAGCAGGCAAAGTGGAGATCATGCCAGCACAGCTCAGACCCACAAGCTCCTCAGGCACCCATACACACAGGAGAAAACTGCAAGCGCTGGTCATTTCATGTCACTGAGTGTGAAGGTGGCTTATTCTGTAGTTCCATTGATAAGACGTCTCTAATGTGTGTGATCAGTCCCTTGGGTCGACATCTAAGTGGACTTGCTGCCTATAGAGTGGATGTCATGATGGGGGTTTGCAGGACTAGCCCACAGTATCCCTGGATCACAATGTCTCAGCCAGTGCAGATCAATGGCCTGGCATATAGGTAAACAGTCACTGTGATCTAGCCCAGAGAGACAGATCAGGTTTCTGAGGCAGGGAAACTAAAAGCCAGACCTTGGATGAAAGAAATGTACAAAATTAAATTTCTCTCCTGCGGTGACTTGGGTGATGGCCAGCCAGACACCCTGACCTTGACCCAGCCTCCACACACCCTAATTCACAGATGCTTTGACAATGCTCTTAGTCACCAACAGTATTTCTGCATGATGCTCACTGCAGTAGCCAAACTGCACAGGGAGCCAAGAGAGCTCTCAGGTCCCCAAGCACTGCATTGTCCAGAGGAGTGAAGTCTTGGACAGGTGAAGCAGCAAGCTGCAATGTTTATATTCACCCTTTAGATGAGTGGCCCAAAGAAATCCACCACCCAGCCTTACGTGAATGCACTCCATGACACACAGAAGGCCAGTATATTTCCAGATAATCTTAATACCCCTGCCATAACCATAGAAACTCTTCACAAAGAAAAAAGAATAAAAGCTAGCAAGGACAATACCTGCTGAACTGTTGGCTACAGGTGACCCTTTCATTGGGAAAAGGAACAGAAATGTAAACACAGTTCTCAGTCTGCATGAGAGAAATCTGAACCATCGCACCATCTCCCCAGATCCAGTCGCTTTGCAAAGATGTACGCCCTCTGCTCGCTGCTTTGGTTTAACCTTTCACTGATCCAGGTACCTATATTCACCAAATAACCATCTTCTAAACATGGAGGTTGGGATCATAGCCAACTCCTTAAACAAAAAAACACAATGCATATATCTTACTGACAAATCTACACACATGAATAAGAGGCACTACTTGGGCGATTGTGCCATGTTGCTTTCTGACCTCACCTCCTACCACTGCCCCCCACACACAACATAGCCTCTCGGGCCTCCTTCTGACTCCCCGAGGAGCACACCTCTCTCCTGCCTCCGGCTTTTCCCTGGCTTGCTCCCTTACTTTCCCTCAGATGTCCCTATCAGCAAAGCCCTCCCTAACCAAGCTGCACAAAACTCAAAAGTCAATTCCACACCCTGGTAGCCCTCCTCATTCCTCTTTTCCTGCTTTGTTTTCCCTATTATACCATCTCCTTAGCTCATATGTCTTTACTCATTTGTCCATTCCCCTTCTCTCCCCGCTCTCTCTCTCTCTCTCACACATACACACATACATACACACACACACACACATTTTGTTCAATGCTGTACTCTCCAAATATATAGAGTAATGCCTGATGACAAACAGTAGGAACTCAATGAATGAACTTCCATTTCTTAAAAAGTGACTTTGTGGGCTGGAGAGATGGCTTAGCCATTAAGGCATTTGCCTGCAAAGCCAAAGGACCTGGTTCGGCTCCCCACGACCCATGTAAACCAGATGCACAAGGCGGTACATGCATCTGGAGTTCATTTGCAGTGGCTGGAGGCCCTGGCATGCATATTCTCTCCCTCTCCCTCTCCCTCTCCCTCTCCCTCTCCCTCTCCCTCTCTCTCTCTCTCTCTCTCTCTCTCTCTCTCTCTCTCTCTCTCTTCCCCTCTCTCCCTCTCTCTCTCTCTCTTCCCCTCTCTCTCTCTCTCTCTCTCCCCCTCTCTCCCTCTCTCTCTCTCTCTCATAATTTTTTTAAAAGAAGTGACTTTGCGCCAGACAATCTATACATGACAACTGCTTAACAGTGAACAAATATTCACGTGTTATGTAATTATCATAACAGCTTTATTGCTGTCTTCATTTTTATAGATCAGAAAACCAAAGCTTAAAGAGAAGCTAAGTAACTTTCTCAAGACGCTGTTTGAGATCCAAGCCCCACTCTCCTGCACTGTGTCAGGCCACTTTTCAGGCATCTTAACATTGGCTTAGATTACAAAGTGCATGTAGCACACACCTCTGGCAACAGGAATAACCGAAGAGTACTCCCTATCCTTCTCACTACCCAGCACAGCTTTTGTCCTAGAAGAATCAACCTGGATAGCCATTGCCCAGAGCAGGTTGCGCCCAGAGCTGTGGCCTTCCTTTATCCCACCACTGGGGATAAATTAGGTCAGGGTTGTCCTTCTGAACCGGACAGGTCAGGGATGGGAGTTGATCTGTTTGGAAATGCTGCCAGAATTTTTCAGAGTCCCTGTCTTTGTAAAATGCCATTTCAAACTTTCGCAGGGCTGGAATTTGGGCCAACCACTTACTTAAAGAATAAAAATAAAATTCTGATGTACAATGGGGATGCTCCTCCCTCCGTGCCAGCCAGTGTCTGCAGGAGTGTGGTCACATTCTGCTCTAACGTGCCTTCCCGGTGGCAATCACGGTGACCGATGGGAGAGGGATGCCAGTAATTCACAGACTAAAGGACCAATAGGCAGATCCGGACCCTGCTAAGAGTCGCCAGACCTTCTTTGAAAACATCTCCCTCTCCTTTCTGCAGCCACTCACCCTATGTCCACACCTCTATCCGGAACAGGCCACACCTCATTACCACAGGTGTTTCTCTCCCACCAGATGCGAGCCTGTGCGATGCCACCGACTTTTCTTTCACCACCCCTGCTTCCTTAAGAATAAATTCCACCTGACACAGACAAGGTGCTCGCTGAGGAGTTGCTGACTCGACCCGGGAAAGACGCAGAGCGAGCCTTACCGCATGGCTTGCATCCTCTAGCAAGCAGAGCAAGTCACCTCCTCTGGAAAAGGGCAGGAAGCAGAAGCATAGGGCTGCGGTGCCTAATTCTCGTCCCTACACACACCTCTCACCCCTCCCTGCCACCTCCTGAGGTCCAGAGCCACCCACATTCATCTTCCAAACGGGCTTAGGAGACAAGCTTAGAAGCAGGCATCCACCCCACCTCACCGGAATGCTCTTAGCAGAGCCCAGCACGGCGTTCGCTTACCTTTACATGGAGCTGGTTTGCATCTCCGATTTCGGGGGCCGGGGGAAGGAAACATATATATATATATAGATAGATGGTTTCCAGCAGCTCTGTGCTGCACCCCGGACCGCAGAGAGATGTACCACCGGTCTGCGGAAGAAACAGCAGCGCCTCGCTCCTCCCCGGCTAACGCATTCGCTCCCCCATCCCTGCGCAACAAACCGTGTTCCTGTCCTTGCGCTAAGACCGGTCCAGAAACGAACCCTCCCAGGCCCCAAGAAACGGCTCCCACGCCCTGCGCCGACACCAACGCACACACCCACAAACCCCAGCCCAGGACCAGCCTGTTTTCGACCTGTTCCTTAAGAACACACCACCAGCAACAAAACCCATCTAGGAGGAGTTAGACTGCAACTGAAGGCGATGGGCAGGGAGCCGAGAGAAACGCGACCGTAAAGTCCGTAGCCTAAGTTGCCAAAGTGTTGGCGGAGCTCACAGTCGGCCTCACGGTTTGACCTGCAGCCCCGGGGGAGGCAGCCCAGCCCCGGCCCCGGCCCGGGAGCGGCTGCAAGTCTCTGCGGGCTTACGCTCTTCGCCCCGGCGGTCTGCGGCGAGGACCCTGCCTGAGCCGGGAACCCGCGGGGTGCTCGTGTATGGCGCGTGGGCAGGCGATCCCGGCCCAGGCGGGCTCCCGGGGCCACACCTGCATCGCCGCGCCCACGCCCGCAGCACCCCTACCGCAGGCTCCCCAATCCCGGCGCGAACCGTCTTCTTCTAAGTCCCCTACCGATTCCAGGGAGGAGAGTAGGACCTGGTCCGAGGAGAGCAGAGCCAGCGCCGTGCCCTGCACCCCCCGGCTTCTCTGGGTTTGCAGTCGGACAGATCCGAAAACTTCTGATTCCACTAGATTCCGTCCCAGCCGGTCACAAGCATCTCGCTGTCTCTTCCACCCTCCCACCTAGGATGAAGGGGCGTTGTGGGTCCCAAACCCACTCCCCAGCTCCAAATTAGATTATATCAGTGGGCAAGGTTCAAGATCCTGGGCAGGGGAATTTTCATATGGTAGCCCCCAAAGTACCTTAAATAATGGATGTAGTGAAATCGTTCTGGCCTTCTTAAGTCCTCCCGAACCGAAAAGAACTTTTTTGACCAGTGGAGGGAGGTGGAAAGCTGACAACCGCTCCAGCAGTGTAGCTCCCTCCAATGCACCCAACTCTGCGCGCGCGCGCGCGCGCGCGCGCGCACACACACACACACACACACTCAGTAAAGAAACTGCCACAGCTCAGCCAGGCTGGAAAGATTTTTTTTTTCGGAGCTTAAGATCCTTCTAGAAGGAAGCTGGAGCTGAAATCCAATAACTCAGCAGGTAAGAAGCTTAGATGGCTTCCTGGATCTTGCTGACATGGAGGTGAGCATTTCTGCCATCTAATGGTCTTCAACTTCTCCCTCCTTCCTCTGCCTCTTCCTTGGCCCAACCCTTACCCTGGACCATCTACCTGCAAGGACTTTGCTCCTCTTCTTCAGAGTCACTTTCTAAAATCTAAATTTGTTCTTGACTCCTTCCTGCCTAAAACCAGGTCTTGCTCTCCCTGTGTCCTTAGAAGCACTCAAGTTTAAACACATCCCCATTTAGTGATTAAAGAGCAGCATCATCGGGGCTGGAGAGATGGCTCGGAGGCTAAAGCACTTGCCTACAAAGCTTAACAGCCTGCGGTTCAATTCCCCAGGATCCACATAAAGCCAGATACGTCTGGAGTTCATTTGAGGTGGCAAGAGGCCCTAGGTGCCCATTTCTTTTCTCTTATCTCATTCTCTCTCTTCCTCTCTCTCTCTCTCTCTCTCTCTCTCTCTCTCTTCTTACAAATAAATAAAAATATTTAAAGAGTAGCTTTGAGGGCTTGAAGAATGGCTTAGTGGTTAAGGCACTTGCCTACAAAGCCAAAGGATGCAGGTTTGATTCCCCAGGACCCACATAAGCCATATGTCCAAGGTGGCGCATGTGTCTGAAGTTCGTTTGCAGTGGCTGGAGGCTCTGGTATAACATTCTATCTCTGTCTATTTCTCTCTCTCTCTAATAAACAAATAAAAATATTTAAAAATAAATAAATAAAGAGCAGCTTTGAGGCCCCCCCACACACACACACTATAGACCACCCTGATCTTTTCCACCTGTATTCCAGCCATACTCAACACTTTCTTTTTTTTTTTTTTTTTTTTGAGACAAGGTGGCTTATAATCTAGACTGGCTTTGAATTTATTTGTATGTGCACATGTGTGTGGATATTAGTGAGTGGGAGGTGCAGAAGACAACCCTGGGCACCACCCACCTTTTTTTATTTCTTGAGACAGGGTCTCTCAATGGCCTAGAACTTGCCTAATTAGGCTAGGCAGGCTGTATGCCAGCCTGTATCAACGATCCACCTGTCTCTTCTTCTCAGTCCCAAGCCTTTGCAGCTAATGTTCTGTCCTCCCACTGATTTCCCCGCAAACCCCAAAGCTTTACAGCTCTTAGGTGAGCCATCTATCCCTGCCTCAAGGAGGTCTTCTCTCGTCCTAGAATACCTGAATTCTGCCTGTTCCACATATCCAGTCACCTCTACTTCCTTACCACAGCACCCAACATGTGACTATGTTAGCCATCTGTTGTCTGTTCTTCCTCACTAGAATATATGTTTAGAAAGGCATGTCTCTACTGCTGACTATGTATAGGCAAGGCACACAGCACACAATGTCTGCTCGGTATGTTCCTATGTCATCATCTTTTCCTCCTATTATGAGGGTCTTGTGTAGGTAGTGCCAGGCACTGAGAGGTCATGGATATCCAGGCCATTTTGTATCTGGAAGGGTGTATTATAAGCAGTCCTACCCTTCCTTTGGCTCTTACATTCTTGCCATCAGCTCTTCTTCAATGGGACCTGGCCTTGGAAGGTGTGACAGAGATGTTTCAGTGCTGAGCTTTCCTCTGTCTTTCCTAACTAATGTTGGGTTGAAGTCTACCCTGTCAAATATTAGGATAGTAACACCTGCTTGTTTTCTAGGCCCATTTGTTTGAAAGACCATTTTCTATCCTTTCACCGTACATATCATCCACCTTTTATGGAAAGGTGAGTTTCTTGGAGGCAACAAATAGCAGGATCCTGCTTTCTAACCCATTCTGCAAGCCTGTGTCTTTTGGTCGGGGCATTGAGGTCACTGATATTAAGGTAGAGTTGTCAGTGACTCAGCAAATATCAACGAATGTAATCACATGAGGCGAATTGTCAGTCTTGAAATGACAAATAGTGCATGTGTTCTTTCATATGTGGTTCCAAGATCTTATACAGATACTTAAAATCATATCTGTACATATTACACTAAATTAGAACCAAAAAAGTCTAGGGAACAAATAAAACAAATAGAAGGGAAAGTATTGAGAAAGGGGGAAAGAGGAAAATATTGGGGAAAACATACTTAAAGTACATTATATACTTATATGAAAATTTCCTTATGTAACCCAGTACATATACAATGAATAAACACCAACCAAAAAAAAAATATTTAATGGGCTGAGAAGATGGCTCAGCAGTTGGAGGCACTTGCTTGCAAAACCTACCAACCTCTGTAATTATGTAAGTTGTCAATAATAAAATAAATAAATAAATAAAAATTCATCTGAAGAGAAAAAAAAAAAAAACCTACCAGCCTGAATTGAGCTAGGTTTAATTCCCCAGTATGCATGTAAAGCCAGATGCACAAAGTGGCACATGAATATGGAGTTCGTTGCAGTGGCTTCAGGCCCTGGAGAATCCATATTTATCCATTCACTCATTCATTCTCTCTCTCTCCCTCTCTCTCTCTGTCTCTCTCTTTCTCTCTCTCTCTCTTCCTCTCTATTTCCTTGCAAATAAATAAATAAAATATTTTTTAAAAGCTTCATTACATTACATTGGACAATTCTTTCTTATATATGACAAGAAACAGATAGACAATAAAAGAAAAAAATTGACAATTGTATATCACCAACCTATCTACAATGCCAACACTCTGCAGGCTTGAGGTAAAAGAATCTCCAGTTCAAGGCTAGCAATATCCTGTCTCAAAATTTTAAAAAAAATTCTGTTCTTGGCACTGATGATATAGCTCGGTGGATAAAGCACTTGCCGTGCAATCATGAATACCTGGAGTTTTGTATCCCCAGAATTCATGTAAAGCCAGAAGCTGTGGTGGGCTTCTGTAACCCAGCATGCAGACAGCATAGTGAGGAGTAGAGATGAGAGAATTGCCTCGAAGCTTGCAGTCCTGCTAACCTGGCGAATGCAGCAGTGAACAAGAATGAGCCGGCCGTGGTGGCACGCGCCTTTAATCCCAGCACCCAGAAGGCAGAGGTAGGAAGATCGCCATGAGTTCGAGGCCACCCTGAGATTACCTAGTGAATTCCAGGTCACCCTGGGCTAGAGTGAGACCCCACTTCAAAAAACAAAAACAGCCGGGAGTGGTGGTGCACGCCTTTAATCCCAGAACTCGGGAGGCAGAGGTAGGAGGATTGCCGTGAGTTCGAGGCCACCCTGAGACTCCATAGTGAATTCCAGGTCAGCCTGGGCTAGAGTGAGACCCTACCTCAAAAAAAAAAAAAAAAAAAAAAAGAATGAGACTGACTCCAAATGAGGTGGAAGGTGAGGACCAACCCATGAAAGTTACCTTCTGACCTCCACACTAACACCATTGTATGCTCATGCCTATATTCATACACATGAATATACGCCCACATAGACACATACATACAATAAAATTTTGAAAAATTAAATTTTTGGGGGGGTGATGGCATTTAATCCCATACTTAGGAAGCAAAGGTGGGAGGATTGCTGAGTTCAACGCCAGCCTGAGACTACATAGAAGATTCCAGGTCAGCCTGAGCTAGAGTGAGACCCTACCTCAAAAGTAAATAAATAAATAAAATTAAATTTTTTAGGGCTGGAGAGATGGCTTAGCAGTTTAGTGCTTGCCTGTGAAGCCTAAGGACCCCGGTTCGAGGCTCGGTTCCCCAGGTCCCACGTTAGCCAGATGCACAAGGGGGCGCACGCGTCTGGAGTTCGTTTGCAGAGGCTGGAAACCCTGGCGCGCCCATTCTCTCTCTCCCTCTATCTGTCTTTCTCTCTGTGTCTGTCGCTCTCAAATAAATAAATAAGTAAATTTAAAAATAAATAAATAAAATTTTTTAAAATCTGTGATTTTTTTAGCTTGTATTCAGCTAGTGTTTTAACCAATTCCCTTGAACATCATAAGAGAATACGAAGATAGAGGAAGACAGGAATAGAGATAAAAGCTAAATAAAGCTGAGGAGGGAGCTGGGCATGGTGGCGCACACCTTTAATCCCAGGATTTGGGAGGCAGAGGTAGGAGGATTGCCATGAGTTCAAGGTCACTCTGAGACTACATAGTGAATTCCAGGTCAGCCTGGGCTAGAGTAAGACCCTACCTCAAAAATCCAAAAGCAATAAAATAAGAGAGAGAGAGAGAGAGAGAGAGAGAATAACACAGATAAACAAAACAAGACAAGAAAAAAAAATTCTATGAGTCTGAGGCACTTGGGTGACTGGGCCCCTGAAAGTAAAAAGCAGGAATATCTTTGGGCCTATACCTGTAATCTTTACCAGAGAAGAATCTAGCTTCTCCTTTTTTCTTGCCTGAAGGCGGTCCTAAGAACAACCTGAGCCCCTCCCTGGGAGGAAGATCCCCTTTCCTAGAATTTAAATCTGATCCTGACTTTGTGGTTGGTTACATCACGGCTGACCTCTTCCTGAGCCAGCCCCCAGCCCAGACTAGTCAGCCCTCACTCTGGCTCACCTGAGCCTGAAGGTGAAGCCACCACAGTAAGGTCATAAATCAATCATGAACTTCCAGGTTCTGATAAGCTTCCCTTATCTCAGCCCAGCTGGGTTGAGACAAAGGGAGACCCCCACACACACACCCTTAATCACAGCTGGCCTCTCTACCTCCACCTGCCCCCACATGACAGGAGCTCTCTGCACTTTATTCTCTTGTCTTCTCTTAAGTAATATAAAGTCTCTCTAAACCTTACCCTCTGGTCTATGGATTTTGTTTTGTTTGTTTGTTTGCTTGCTTGCTTGCTTTTTGAAGTAGGGTTTCACTGTAGCTCAGGCTAACCTAGAATTCACTGTGTAGTCTCAGGGTGGCCTCAAATTCACAGTGATCCTCCTACCTCTGCCTCCCAAGCACTGGGATTAAAGGCATGCACCATCATGTCCAGCTAGTCTATTGATTTTAATTCTTTAAATCCATAGAACAAGAATCTGGGGACTGGAGAGATGACTTAGTAGTTAAGGTGCTTGCCTATAAAACCTAATAACCCAGGTTCAACTCCTCAATACTGATGTAAAGCCAGATACACAAAGTGGCACATGCATCTGGAGCTCATTCAAAGCAGCTAGAGGCCTGGGAGTACCCATTCTCTCTCTCTTTCCTTTCTCCTTGCAAATAAATGAATACAATTTTTTAAGAAATCTGGACAGCCAGACATGGTGGCACACACATTTAATCCTAGCACTTGGGAGGCAGAGGCAGGAGGAACCCAGTGAGTTTGAGACTACCCTGAGACTACATAGTGAATTCCAGGTCAGCCTAGGCTAGAGTGAGACCCTACCTTGAAAGACCAAAAACAAAAAAGACTCCAGGGTACCCTAACTTTGTTGACATATTGTTATATTGACAAGTAACCCCAAAATTCTCATTTTACACAATATTGCCAAGAATTAGAAATCAATTTTCCTAACTTTTTAATCCTTACATTTTTATGCAGTATGCAGCATTTTCCAACAAGTTATATATGTAACCTGTAAAGACCACATGCTAATAAGTAGTGGAAACAGAAGAGAAACTTAAGCTGCCTCCTGCTAAACCCAGCAATACAGCTAGGTATGGTGGCACACACCTTCTATCCCAGCACTCAAAAGCTAAAGTAGGATGAGCCTTGTGAGTTCAAGGTCAGCCAGGGCTAGAGTGAGATCCAGCTTCAAAGAATAATATATAAATAAACCAGCAGTGACAAGAACCATCACAATGGGCCATGTGCAGCTGAGGTGCAGATTAAGATGAGAGACTGCTTACTCTAGCCTTTCCAGGTCATTTCCTTTGGCCAGCTGTCAGCTTCAGACAATAGAGATACAGGTTAAAGGATAAATACTGCCATACAAAAATAAATAAATAAATAAATAAGCCTTCAGGCTAAACAACCCTCACACATTGGTCAGAGTTCTTTGACCCCGGAACAGAATGGGTAAAATGAGTATGTGTCAAAAAGGGGATCCATCAGGTTGGTTTGCACAATATAGGCTGGGCAATCCAACAATGGCTGTCTCTGGGATGCAGAGTCCAAGAATCTTGTAGCTACTCAGTCCCCAAGGCTGGATGCCTCAGCAGGCCTGATCTGTCACTGAAGGCCCAGAAGATTCCTGGAGAACTGTTGTCTTCCAAGTGGTCCAAGTCCACTTGGAAGGCTGGTGAAATCCAAGGTTAGCAGCAGCAGGGTAGTAGCGTGCACCAGCAAGTAGTGAGGGCAGCCATGCAAAGGTCCTGTGTTCTCGTGAATCTTCTCTTTTTATGAGACAGAGAGAGAAAGAAGAGAGAATCGGCACACCAGGGCCTCTGGCCTCTGCAATCAAATTCTAGACATGTGCCCTACCTTGAGTACATGTGTCACCTTGCACTTGCATCACCTTCTGTGTCTGGTTTATGTGGGATCTGGAGAGTTGAACACACAGCCTTAGGCTTCACAGGGAAGCTCCTTAACCACTAAGCCATCTCTTCAGCCCTGCATCTTCTTTATATATAGTCCAATCTCAAAAGATTCATCCACTATGGGGAAGTCCTTTCGTCTTTCATCAGCCCTGCCTGGAAACACCATCACAGATCAGCCCAAAAGACACATCTGTTACTTAATTCACAATCTGATCAAGTTGATGATATTATTTAACCAGCCCATGTGGTCTCTAATGTTGAGTATGTGCTTTACTTAATGGAAAAAGACATAGTGTTTTCTTTTTTTTATCTTTTTCCTTTGTTTCTTTTCTTTTTCCTCTTTGTGTGTGTGTATGTGTGTGTGTGTGTGTGGTGTATATACATTTGTATACAGATGAGTACACGCCATGCACATGTATGCAGAGGCCAGAGGAGGACGTCAGGTACCACCCTCTATTATTCTTCTGAGACAAAGTCTTCTGCCTGGAGCTCACTGTTTTCAGCTAGACTGGCTGAAACAGTGAGTCCCAGAAATCCTTCTGTGTGTTGCCCACCTCAGTGCTGGCGTTTCAGGCATGTGCAGTCACATTCAGCTTTTTACTTGGGTGCTAGGCATCAGACTCAGGTCCTCAAGCTTGCACAGCAAGTGCTCTTACTTGCTGATCCATCTTCCCAGCCCATAACTCCAATTTCTAACCAAATCTCCTTTGAATCAGATATGTAAATAATTTGCTTGAAAATCAAAGCACTTCTCTCACCAAAAATCTAGTGTAGAAATTAAAGCAGTTTTCCCTATTCTTCAAGATGCAAAGGACCGATCTCACTTCTTCAGTAGGGATTCTTGTCCCCATTTTGTTTAATAAACATGATGGGCCATTGTCAAATTATCTGCGTCTTCTTTTCACAGAAGATGAGTGCGTGACAGTTCATTTGATTAGTATGGTTATATCTAGGAAACACCTCATTTTATGGTGTTTATTCAATTTTTGCCTGTAAGTGCAAACAACTTCCTAAGTTCCTTGCTTAGAAGAGCAAACATTAATACTATTATAAATAGAGAAATCTGTAGTGCATTTGTGTTTTGTAAAGAACCAAACACCAGGTGAGAGCCCAGGGGCTGTCAGGCAGCTGCTGACTCTTGGCTGCAAAGGACAGGTGACAGCTGAAGCTGGAGCGGAAGGCACCATGTTCTGAGAAGCCCTGGGTTCACTCTGCATGTCTTTGAATAACAATACTATGACAGTGATAAAACCCCTTCTTCAGTTTTACAGGAGACAATTTTCACATGGAAATCCTCAGAATTTCTTTCACTGGCCAAGAGGAACGTCAGATGTGACCACTCAAAATCCAGTATATGAATAGACTCAGTATTGCCTCTGGCTATTGGTTTTTAGGGAGGAAAGTGTGGCCTGATCCTGCAGATTAACCAAACCATTCTGTAGAGAAAATGAAGTCTTTCTTGAAAGCAGATCTGTAACACAAAATCAGGAAGAGAAGAAAAGGGGAATGGAAAATGGCTTGATGGAGTAAACGCTTGCAAAGCAAGGTTGAGAATCTGAGTGTGGATCCTCGGAACGCATGTAAAGCCATACACTGTGGCAGGTGTCTACAATCCCAGTGCTTCTCATGGGAAAGGAGGCAAAGACAGGAGAATTTCCTAGAAGCCAGTAAGCCATCCTGGCAAATGCAATAGTGAATGAGAATAACGGACCCTGCCTCAAACAAGGCTAAAATCAAGGACTGACCCCCGAAGTTGATCCTTGATCTCCATACATTCACCCTTGCACGCACACACTTGTACTCATACACATGAACACATGCATCATACAAACTAGAAAGAGAGAGAGAGGAAGGAAGGATAGAGGCACTGAGAAGGAGAGAATTCTATTATCTTCCCCTGCTTCCCAGCCAACCAGAGAAGGCAGGAGTTTCCATATACTGAAAACATCTAATAGATTTACTGGCATGTTTCCTGAATTTTATCACTCTATAATTTTTTAAATTTTTTTATGTATTGGGCTGGAGAGATGGCTTAGCAGTTAAGCGCTTGCCTGTGAAGCCTAAGGACCCTGGTTCGAGGCTCGGTTCCCCAGGTCCCACGTTAGCCAGATGCACAAGGGGGTGCACGCGTCTGGAGTTCATTTGCAGAGGCTGGAAGCCCTGGCACGCCCATTCTCTTTCTTTCCCTCTATGTGTCTTTCTCTCTATGTCTGTCGCTCTCAAATAAATTTAAAAAATGAACCAAAAAAATTTAAAAAATAAAATAAAATAAATAAAATTAAAAACAAATTTATGTATTGAGAGATATACAGAAATAGGCAAGTAGAGATAAAGAGAGAGAGAGAATGGGCATGCCAGGGCCTCCAGCCACTGCAAACAAACTCCAGATGTGTGCGCCCCCTTGTGCATCTGGCTTATGTGGGTCCTGGGGAGTTGAACCTGGATTCTGTGGCTTTGCAGGCAAATGCCTTAATCGCTAAGCCATCTGTCCAACCCCACTCTATAATTTTGATGTCAAATTATGTATCATCAAATGGTGTTAAAATGCCACTCTTGTATAAAAATGCTTTTAACAGTACCTTCTAGGGTAGCAATCAACTTAACAGGTAACTTTAAGTTCTGTGCTCGCCATTTGAAGGATGGTTTATGAATATTCTCACTAATCTCAAAAACACTGCAAATAGTTCTGACCACTAGTTTTATTTGGGAGATAAAAGCATTGAATGATCAGGTGATTTATAACCAATAAATAGGGGGTCAAGAGCCAAATCATGGTATAATTCCAAAGACTAGATTCTTTGCACAAAATCACTCTTCTATTCTCATAGTCTTGACTTTTCAACAGATTGGTTCCAAACTCCAGACAAATTAGTCCATGTCTGTACGTGTACAAGTATATTTAATTTATTTTCTCTCCTGTATCTTTCCAGTCACTTCCTCCCTCTCTTTCTCTTTCTCTCTCTCTCTCTCTCTCTCTCCTATTAGAGCTCTTGAATATGAAATTGTCAATTCATCATTCAGGTTCCTGCTGATATTCCACCTCCTACTAAACCTGCCCAAACTACTCTTTTCCTACCCAAGCTCTCTATCATACCCTCCAGGATTCTCTGCACTATATCTTCATACATTCATTGAACATAACTTTATTCATTTTAGGTACTAGAAAAATAACAATAGATACAAGTAAAATTGTATAACAGATATGTTTTATATATATGTATATATAATAAAATATTTTATAATAATAATGATACATATGTATGAAGATGCCACAACTATGAAACTCATTTCTTTGTGCTAACCAAAAAATTAAAATGCATATGTTAAATATATACTGAAACTATATCTAACATTACTGAGTACTTACTGTATGATAGACATTACACTAAGCCACTTACAGTTTTTAATTTCTTTAACCTTCACAGAAACTCTGTAAAGTACCTTTATTTTTATAAAGAAGCATAGAGAAGCCAGGCGTGGTGGCACACCCCTTTAATCCCAGCACCCGGGAGGCAGAGGCGGTAGGATTGCCATGAGTTCGAGGCCACTCTGAGGCTACATAGTTAATTCCAGGTCAGCCTGGACTAGAGTGAGACCCTACCTTGAAAAACCAAAAAGAAGAAGGAGGAGGAGGAGGAGGAGGAGGAGGAGGAGGGGGAGGAGGAGGGGGAGGAGGAGGGGAAGCGGAAGAGGAAACAGAGAGTCATAGAAAGGTTCAACATGTTTCCCAAAGTTTTAAGTCTCAGAAGTGAGACAAACTAGCTCCTGAAACTGTTCTTTGAAACCCACTATTGAACCCTGTGGAAGTTTGATTCAGGTGTCCTCCATAAATTTAGGTGTTCTGGATGCTAGGTTCCCAGCTGATGGAGATTTGGGAAGTAACACCTCCTTGAGGGAGCATATTGTTGGGGGCAGGCTTATGGGTGTTATAACCAATTTCCTCATGCCAGTATTTGGCACACTCTCCTCTTGCTATTGTCCTCTGCTCATGCCATCATTTTCCCTGCCATCATGGAGCTTCCCCCTCGAGCCTGTAAGCAAAAATAAACCTCTTTTTTCCCACAAGCTGCTCTTGGTTGGGTGATTTCTACCAGCAATCCGAACCAGATTGCAACAAATCCATATTGGTTCAGATATAATAGAAGAAAGACAAACTTTCCTCCCAGTCTACATAAAAGAAGTAATAGTTTCATGATGTCCTGAGTTAGGAAATAGAGAAAGGAAGAAAGAAAGAAAGAAAGAAAGAAAGAAAGAAAGAAAGAAAGAAAGAAAGAAAGAAAGAAAGAAAGAAAGAAAGAAAGAAAGAAAGAAGGGAGGGAGGGAGGGAGGGGGGGGAGGGCGGGAGGGGGGAGGGGCGGGAGGGTGGGGGAGGGGGGAGGAGGGGAGGGGGGAGGGGGAGGGGGGAGGGAGGGGGAGGGGGAGGGGGAGGGGGAGGGGGAAGGAAGGAAGGAAGGAAGGAAGGAAGGAAGGAAGGAAGGAAGGAAGGAAGGAAGGAAGGAAGGAAGGAAGGAAGGAAGGAAGGGGACAAGACCAGACCAAGGGAGAAGCAGATAGTAAACAGATAATCACTAAGTGAAAAGGAAAGGTAAAGCTGACTTCTACGCTTGAAGGACCATCTGGGTACTTGGTTAGAAAGACTCTGAAGGTTGGGAGAGAGTGGGGAGACCAATGTAGGGGCTGGTGCTGTACTTCAGACTAGACACTACAGTGGTTCAGAAAAAGTGGTCAAAATCAAAGTGGTAAGAAACATTCATTCCATCCTCTTGTTTAAAAATTTTTTATTAACTGAGAACCTCCACACAAATAGGTAATAAACCATGATCATAATACCCTCCTATCCTTCCCCCTTTCCCCCTCCCAAATCTCCCCTCCCTGAATCTCTTTTTCTTTCCAGCTAGTTTCTCTTCTATCTAAATATCATCATTTTTCCCTTCTTTATGCAAGTCTTGTATAGGAAGCATCAGCCCCTGTGAGGTCATGAATATCAAGTCCACTCTGTGTCTGGAAATCAGCATTGTAAGCACTTCTCCCCGTCCTGGCTCTTACTTTCTTTATGGCCCCTGTCCACAATGGAGGGTGTGATAGAGATGTCTCATTTAGTGTTCAGCATTCCACTGTCACTTCTTAGCACTTTGGTAAGGTGTTGTTGTTGTTGTTGTTGTTGTTTTGTTTGTTTTGTTTTTTCCAGGTAGGGTCTTGTTCTAGCCCAGGATGACCTGGAATTCACTCTGTAGTCTCAGAGTAGCCTTGAATTCATGGTGATTCTCCTACTGCCTCCCAAGTTCTGGAATTAAAGGAGAGTGTCACCATACCCAACATTTTGGTGAGTTTTGAGTCACCCCAGTGGTCGTCACCATCTGAAAATAGAAGCTTCTCTAACCAAAAGTGAGAGTGGCATTAATATATGGGCATAAGTATTTAGAGGGAGGTTTGGTGGGCATGATATATCCATTTAGCCAGACACCAGTTGTACTTTCCCCACTAGGGTATATGTCCTCCCCAGGCACAGGATTTTTAAAAAATTTTTTATTTGTTTGTTTGTTTATTTATTTAATTGAGAGAGCAAAAGAGGCAGACAGAGAGTGGGGACCTCCAGACCCTGAAAACAAACTCCAGATCCATGTGCCACCTTGTGCATCTGGCTTACATGGGTCCTAGGGAATCTAACCTAGGTCCTTTGGCTTTGCAGGCAAATGCCATAACCACTAAACCATCTCTCCAGCCCAACAGGTTTTTAATTAGGTTTTTAGAACCAGGCAGGAATTCCCTCCCATGAAGTACATCTCAAGTCCAATCACAAAGCTGTAGGATTTCCCCCATAACACACGTCACATTATACCAGTTGGCACATTTGGCCTGGCTGACCAGCCATAAAGTTTGCAAGGGTCCACTGCTGGTTAGGACCACTGATGACTCCAATGGATTGAATATCTCTTTCTAGTGTCATAACAGGGAAGAGGCTTCTAGCTCAGCTCCAGCTTGATTTCTCAGTGTTCTACAGCCCAAGCATTTGGTGCCTTCAGCAGTAGGATATTACCATCTAGTTCTTGTGGGCAAAAAACAGTCTTGGAAATAGCCTATAATGTTTTGGGGATATCAGGGAAGTCCATAACCAACAATTGACTGGAAGGTATCCCACCCTTGAACTTTTCTTTTAACAGTCATACATTCCACCCTTTTATTCTGCGTATTAGTAAAGCTTTTGGGAAGGAAATGCTTTAGAAAGAGAGGAAAATGAAATAAAAGGGCCACTGGATAGGAATTGAGGGTGTTTGATTGGAGATTAAAAGAAAAGTGAGTTGTGAAATGGACCCATGTTATTGATCCATTGGCAAAAATATATGATTCCTGTTCATTACTTGCAGTTATGTAGTTTTTTTGTTTTTTTTTTATTTTTTTTTGTTCATTATTTATTTATTTATTTGAGAGTAACAGACACAGAGAAAAAGACAGATAGAGGGAGAGAGAGAGAATGGGCGTGCCAGGGCTTCCAGCCACTGCAAACGAACTCCAGACGCGTGCGCCCCCTTATGCATCTGACTAACGTGGGACCTGGGGAACCGAGCCTCGAACCGGGGTCCTTAGGCTTCACAGGCAAGCGCTTAACCACTAAGCCATTTCTCCAACCCTGTAGCTTTTTTAATCCAACACCTTACAAAAAGAGTGGACCATGAGGGATCCAATAGACATAGACTATATAGGTTTACACTGCATGACATTTTCTGTATTTAACATATTTTTGAATGTGATTTTTAGAATACTTCTACTATTGATGTGCTTATATTTTCCTCTGAGATTTATTTGTTTACTTTTATTTATTTGAGAGCAACAGAGAGAGGGAGAGAAAGAGGCAGAGAGAGAGAGAGAGAGAGAGAGAGAGAGAGAGAGAGACAGAATGGGCATGCCAGGGCTTCCAGCCACTGCAAACAAACTCCAGACGTGTGCTCCCCCTTGTGCATCTGGCTAATGTGGGTCCTGGGGAATCAAGCCTTGAACCGGGGTCCTTAGGCTTCACAGGCAAGTGCTTAACCGCTAAGCCATCTCTCCAGGCTCCCTCTGAGATTTATTAAGAACAACTCCTACAAAGAAAGTTAGATAGAAAGCAGTTTAGCTATGAAGTCAACTAGCATCATGATCAAACAGTATGTCTATAGAGAGGATGTCATGTATAAGTTGATTTAGCTGAGTTTGGACCTACCACATTAATCATTTCATAATTCATTGTTTCAGATAGTTTTAGTTCATTGCACAAAATCATTTTTTTCCTGAGGAAAAACATTTAATTCTTGAGGACCCCTGTGGTTTATAGAAAAATGTATGAAGTATCATGGGCTGGAGAGATGGCTTAGCAGTTAAGCGCTTGCCTGTGAAGCCTAAGGACCCCAGTTCGAGACTCGGTTCCCCAGGTCCCACGTTAGCCAGATGCACAAGGGGGCGCACACGTCTGGAGTTCGTTTGCAGAGGCTGGAAGCCCTGGCACGCCCATTCTCTCTCTCTCCCTCTATCTGTCTTTCTCTCTGTGTCTGTCGCTCTCAAATAAATAAAATTAAATTAAATTAAATTAAAAAAAGAAAAATGTATGAAGTATCAATGGCCTGTGATGCTGAAGCCAAATGTCTGGGCCTTGGTTTGCCTTCACTTTGTGGAATGGTAGAGTAGAGGGTACAGAAGTCACCTTCACATTGCTGGGACAAGACCCCCAACCCAAATCAGCTTTAAAAGAAAAGAGCTTATTTCAGCTTACAGTTTCAAGAGGAAGTTTCATAATGGCAGGAAAAACATGGCAGGAGCAGAGAGATAAGCATCACATCTTGTCACAGTGGCAGAGAGGAAGCAGACATGGTAAGTTTGTTATGAACACCCAGTAGGGCTAGACTAACAAACTCAAAGCCCACCTCTGGTGGCATACATCCTCCAGCAAGGCTCCACCTCCCAGAGATTCCACAAGCTGGAAATTAAGTATGACGCTTAAACACAAACATGCGAAGCTATGGGGACATTCTACACTCAAGCCACCACAGAGGACAAACAGATGACCACCTGGATAGGAAGCACTGGGTGACCTCTTTGTCCAAAAATGTTTTTGAGAATAAATTCTTCCTTTAAGTGTGAGTGCGTGTGAAAGTATGAGCTCTGTCATACCACTTGTTTTATTTCTAAAGTTAGCATACAAAAAATGGGTTTCATTATGACATTTTCATATATACAGATCTTTATACTTTTTTCTTAGTTGTCCCTCCACTGTCCTTCTGTGTCCCCTCTCCTCCCTTTTGTTGGTCTCCTCCTTCCCTCTCCAAGCAGTCCCCTCCTTTTGTGTTCATGTCATATGTATATCATTGCCCTCTTTTTTTTACCCACCTCCTTTCCGAACTCTTCTCATAGTCCCTTTTTAAAAGTTTTTAAATTTATATATTTGAGAGAAAGAGGCAGATCAATAGAGAGAGAGAAAGATAGGAAAGAATGGGCATACCAGGGCCTCCAGTCACTGCAAACGAACTACAGATGCATGCACCACTTTGTACATCTGGCTTACCTGGGGAATAGAACCTGGGTCCTTTGGCCTTCCAGACAAGTGCCTTAACCCCTAAGCCATCTTTTCAGCCCCTTCTAGTCCCTTTTCTAATTTCAAGACAAAATTAGACAATAGATAGATGATAGATTTAAGTGAAGATTCTGCATATGATGCGTTTCTGAATCTGAATGCGTTTAACTTAAAATAATGATCCATCTATTTTCCACAGGGAAGTCCCAATAATATGGGTTCTGACCACATCACTGCTGTTAACTATATGGCTCTAAGAAGGTTTTTTGTAATAAAAAGAGAACAAAGGAGGCTGGTGAGATTGCTCAGTGGTTAAGGCACTTGCCTGCTAAGCCTAAGGACTCAGGTTCTATTCCCCAGTACCCAAATATGGTGGTTTGATTCAGGTACCCCCCATAAACTTAAGTGTTCTGGATGCTAGTTTCCCCCAGCTGTAGCAGACAGCTTCAGATTCACTGAGATAAACTTCCTGACCAAGCACAGTTATGAAGGAAGGGATATTTATTGAAGCTTACAAATCCAGAGGAAGTTCAATAATAGCAGAAGAAGCTGGCCTGCCTTCACAGGACCAAGGAGAGAGAGAGAGAGATGAGAGAAGCACAAGCCAAAAGCTACACAGCACACTTCAGGAACTCCAGCTAGGCACACTTTGTATATCTTTAGATTGAAACCTGAAACCCACCATCACACCTTAAGATCTGCCCAGTGACATGGCCTCCAGCCACATGGCTGCAGATGCAAACTACAAACTAATAAAAAACTGAATATATTGGGGACCATCTATTCAAAATACCACATTCCGCCCCTGGCCTCCAATAGATTCATAACCATCACACATTGTAAATTGTTCTCAGTTCAATTTCAAAGGTCCCCAAAGTCTTGACCAATTTAAGATATTAAGACCTATAAAATCAAACAAGTTAAACATTTCTAATATGTAAAGGCATAGAGTAAACATTTTCAACTGGTATAAGGCATAGCAGAGAGACTAAAACAATGCAAACTCAACCACCATCAAACAAACATCAAACTTCTGCAGTTCAAGTTCAATACAACCAGAGACTGACAGTCTCCAGATTTTCCAATTCTGCCCTTCCAGCTGGGCAGAGTAGCCAGGGAACACTTCCATCAGCCCTTGCATAGTCCTGGTATATACAAAATGTCTTCAAGTATTCATACAAACCACGGTCCATCTTCCAAAGGCTCTTTAAGCTTATCAGGGCCTCAGGCCCTGCCTCATGCCACATCTCAGCAGTAGCTCCTGGAACCATGTGCAATTCACAACCACTCCATGTATTTTTCATGCTTCTGAAACCAATACCAGGTGTGCAAGATGTAGTCATATTCTTAATTCACAGGCAAAATAAATCATAACCTTGAAAAGCAGGTTCCTTCTCTAGTCAACTCTTTCCAAAAGTGTTTACATTTCTATGATAGTCCTTCCTCAGGCATTCTTTCCATGGTTTTAGTGTAAATCAATTTGACCATCTTCCTTAAGATTGCTAATGTGTTGACAATAGCAGCTTTAGTAACCTAAAACCAGTCTCTGTGCCAGTGAATTTAACTTGCTTAAAGTTTTCCGGCTTAAAAATCTTAAATCTCTCAGTCCAGTACATCCAAGCACATCAGTCCATAACAAATGTAACTTTGATCAAACTCTCTGGTCCTCAGCAGCAGAACACAGCCAGCCTTTATGCCAGTAGCCCAGTTCCATCCAACAAAGTCCTCTGTAGTCTTTTCTTCCCCTTAGAAAGCTCAATACTGTTTGCACTTAGCATTCTCAAACTCTCATCAGAATAGTCCATAAAACTTGGCTTACCACTCCAGAAGGCATCTTCAGTGGCAAACACCAAATCCATGGCTATTCCTCAAAAAAAAAAAAAAAAAAAAGGTTCCAAAAGATCAATATACACATGGTCAGGTCCATCTTAGCCCACTCCTTCGTTCCAAGTTCTGTAGCAGAATGCTTCAGGTTCACTGAGATGAACTTTCGGACCAGGCACAGTTATGGAGGAAGGGATATTTATTGAAGCTTACAGATCCAGGGGAAGTTCCATAATGCCAGAAGAAGCTGGCCTGCCTTCACAGGTCCAAGCAGAGAGAGAGAGAAGCCTCCAGCCCAAAAACCAAAAGACACACCGCACACTTCAGGAACTCCAGGTGGATCTAGGCACTTTGCATATCTTTAGATTGAAACTGAAAACCCACCACCATACCTTAAGGTCTGCCCAGTGACATGGCCTCCAGCCAAGTGGCTTCAGATGCAAACTACAAACTAATAAAAAATGGAATATATTAGGGGACATCTATTCAAACTACCACACCAGCTGATAGCAACTGGAAATTAAAGCTTCCTGGAGGCAGTGCATTGCTGGGGGTGGGCTTATGGGAGTTATAGCCAATTACCCCATGCCATTATTTGGCACACTCTCCTGTTGCTAGGGTACACCTTATGTTGGCCAGGGGGTGATGTCCACCTTCTGATCCTGTTGCCATTTTCCCTGTCATCATGGAGCTTACCCTTGAGCCTGTAAGCCAAAATAAACCTTTTTTTTCCCACAAGCTGCTCTTGGTTGGGTGATTTCTACCAGCAACGTGAACCTGACTGCAACAAAAGTGGCACATGCATCTGGAGTTTGTTTTACAGTGGCTGGATGCCCTGGTTTTCTCTCTCTCTCTCTTTCTCTTTCATATGTGTGTGTGTGTGTATGCTTGTAAATTAGTAAATAAGTAATTTTTTAAGTGACCAAAAAGCTGGGCATAGTGGTGCATGCCTTTAATCCCAGTACTTGGGAAGCATAAGTAAGAGGATCACTGTGAGTTCAAGGCCAGCCTGAGAGTATATAGTGAATTCCAGATCAGCCTGGGCTAGAGTCAGACTCTACCTAAAAAAAAAAAAAAAAAAAAGAGAGAGAGAGAGTGAACAAAAGACAAACAGATCTTTCTCCAAAGAAGATACACAAGTGCCAGTAAACACATGAAAGGATGCCCAACATCACTAATCATTAGGGAACTGGGAATAAAAAATTAAAATTTTCAATTAGACAGCACTTTATACGTGTTGAAAAGATACTTAGGAAAAATTGGAATATTTTGTACTTTTGCTGGGAACTTATGTGCCTTAATGTTCTGTAAAATTATGCAGCTGATATGAAAAACAGTGTGGTGATGTTTTAATTTGGATCTGGAAGGTGCCTCAAAATCCTCCAGGTTAAAGCCTTAATTGCCACCCTGGGGCACTATTGGGAGCTGGTGGAAGCATTCCAAGATAGGAATTAGGAAGGCAGTCAGTTGCTGAGGGTGTTCCCTTAAGGAATATATTGGGAGCCTGGACCTTTCCTTTCTCTCACTTGTCTTTCCAGCCACTACAGGATGAACAGCTTTGTCCCACCATGCACTCTCCCTTAAAATTTGGTCTCACCACAGACCTAAAGTGATAGGAGCAAATTACATGGGCTAAAACCTCTGAAATCTTATCATATCTAAAGTTGTTTGTCCTTGGTATTTTCTGAGTGGTGGATAGCTAAGTAACAAAAGTGATTCCTCCAAAACATTGAGAACAGGCTGGGTGTGGTGGTGGATACCTTTAATCCCACCACTTGCGAGACAGAGGTAGGAGAATCTCTGTGCATTTGAGGCCAGCCTGAGACTACATAGTGAATTCGAGGTCAGCCTGGGCTAGAGTGAGACCCTACCTCAAAAAACCAAACCAGGGCTGGAGAGATGGCTTAGTGCTTAAGTGCTTGCCTGTGAAGCCTAAGGACCCCAGTTCAAGGCTCGATTCCCCAGGTCCCATGTAAGCCAGATGCACAAGGGGCACATGCATCTGGAATTCATTCGCAGTGGCTGGAGGCCCTGGCACACCCATTCTCTATATGTCTGCCTCTTCCTCTCGGTCTGTCTCTCTCAAATAAATAAATAAAAATAAACAAAAAACAAAAAAAATAAATAAAAAATAAAAAAAACAAGCCAACAAAAAAAATTAAAAGCAGAATTATCTACCATATGATATAGCAATTACACATATAATTGCATTTATCAATATATGCCCAACAAAACTATAAGCAGGATTTACAGAGATATCTTTAGATCCAGATTTATGCCAACATTATTCACATAACATAGTAACTAAGGGGTAGATAGATAAACAAAATATGATATATATTTTTAAAATATAGTATGCACAACCAGCATTGAGAAAAAGTAAATTCTGGAGCTAGGGAGGTGACTTAGTCAGTAAATTCTTGCTTCACAAGCAGAAGGACCTGAGTTCAATCCCCAGTACCCACATAAGTGTTGCATATCTATAATCCCATTGCTGGGGAAATGGAAACAGGAGGATCCCTGGGCATTCTGACTAGTCATTCTGGCCTAATTGGTGATTCAGGACAATGAGAGAGCCTGTCTCAAAAGCAGTTGATGGGGTATCTGAGGATAACACCCAAGATTGTCCTTTGGCCTCCACATATACATGTATACATGTATACCCCCACCTGAACACACACACCACACACACACATACCAAGCACATAAACACACAAAAAAGTAGCAAATTTGGATAGGGTACAGTATAAATGAACTTGGAGGATGTTGTACTCAGTGAAATACAGTGGTCACAAAATGAAAAATATTGTATGAGGATTTCACTTACATGAGGTATCTAGAGAAGTCATATTCATAGAAACCTAATGTATAATGGTGGTTTCCAAGGATCAAAGAGAAATGGAAATAATTATTGAATACAGAATTTCAGTTTTGCAAAATAAAAAGGATTCTGGAGGTTGATGGTGGGATGGTTGCACAATAGATGTACTTCATACCATCGAACTGTGGACTTATAAGTGATTAGGATGGCATGTTTGGCTTTTTGTTACTGTGAAAAACCCAAGCAAAACCATTTAAAAGGGGGAAATATTGGGCTGGAGAGATGGCTTAGCAGTTAAGCACTTGCCTGTGAAGCCTAAGGACCCCAGTTCGAGGCTTGATTCTCCAGGACCCACATTAGCCAGATGCACAAGGGGGCTCACGCATCTGGAGTTCATTTGCAGTGGCCAGAGGCCCTGGCGCTCCCATTCTCTCTCTCTCTATCTGCCTCTTTCTCTCTCTCTGTCCGTCACTTTAAAATAAATAAAAATAAACAAAAAAATTAAATAAATAAATAAATGGGGAAAATATGGCTGGAGAGATGGCTAAATGGTTAAGGCACTTACCTATGAAGCCTAACAACCCTGGTTTGATTCCCCAGTACCCAAGTAAAGTCAAATGCATGAAGTGGCACATGAATTTGGAGTTTGTCACAGCCGCTGAAGGCCCCTGGCATAATGACCATTCTCTCTCTCTCTCTCTCCCTCTCTCTCTCTCCTCTTTCTTCAAATAAATAAAATAAAAATACAAGGAGAAAATAGTTATTTTGGCTCATGGTTTCAGCCTAACATCTGCTGAACCCATAACTTCGGCCCCAAGGGGAGGCAGAACCTCATGGTGGCAGCAGCCTGTGGCAGAGGTGCTCACCACATGGCATCCAGGAAGCGGAGGAAGAGAGGCAGTAGGGACGAATGACAATATGTGTATGTTGTATAGCCTTCAGCGTCACTCTCCCCCAGTGACCTACCTCCTCTCACTAGGCTCCACCTCTTAAAATTTCCACCCCCTCCCAAATAGCACCACCAGCCGAGTATCAGTCCTTCAACATGTGAGCCTGTTGGGGACAGTTCATCTTGAAACTCTAATGAATGGCAAGTTTAATGCTATGCATATTTTACAAATTTAAAAGTCTAAAATAGGACTGGAGAAATGGCTTAGTGGACTCATGTTGGACTCTCCTGGGCCCACGTCAGCCAGATGTACAGTGATGCAAGTGTGCAAGGTTGCACATGCGCACAAGGGGGCGCACACATCTAGAATTCGATTGCAGTGGCTACAGGCCCTGGCATGCCAATTCATTCTTTCTCTCTCTCTCTCTCTCTCTCTCTCTCTCTCTTCAAAAAAAACTGGCAGTCTGTTGGGCTTGCCTCAAAAAAAAAAATCTTAAAATGATGGTTAAAAATGCATTCATTGAGCAGGATGCTCAGAAAATGCTTAAACAATAAAAAATTTGCCTGCAAAGCCAAAGAACCCAGGTTAAATTTCCAGTGCCCACATAGGTCAGAGGCACAAGGTGATGGGTCTGGAGCTCATTTGCAGTGGCTGAGGGCTCTGGAGCACCCATTCTCCCTTTCTCTGTCTGCCATCTCTCTATCAAATAAATAAAGTAAAATAATAATAATAATAAATTTTATAACTATTAATCATTTCATTAAGTTTTCTTGAATTGCAGCTCAAAATGTCTCATTATATTGAAAGTTCATTTCTGGGGAGAAAAGCATGTGGTAGGACAAAATAATGAGAATTTTTAGAAATGCTTGAGAAATCATTGGATCTCATCCTCTTGAGAAGAAAAAAAAAATTGTCTCAATATCATGCCAGCTTGGTATCTATTTCTAAAATAAATGGTTTGGACAATTCAATTAAACAACCTGGAAGTTCTTCCATCTCTCAGAGTTCTCCAATCTAACTCAATAGTTTGAAAATTATGCAGCTCCAGCCCTTCATACAAAGGAGCATGCTAGGAGGTTTGTTGTGTGGACACCTCTGTCCACACACACACACACACACACACACACACACACACACACAGAGAGAGAGAGAGAGAGAGAGAGAGACTCACCTTGCTTCAAACAAGGCTGCTCACTTATTTCATTTTTATGGTAAATATTTACTTCAAAATTTTTATTTATTTACATGTGTGGCACACCGGGATCTTTTGCTGCTGCAGACCAATGTCATGTGGTTTTATGTTGGTGGCTGAGGAATTGTGCCTGGGCCAGCAGACTTTGCAAGCAAGCACCTTTGACCAGTGAGCCGTCTCCCCACCCCCACATGTTTACTTCTTAAAATGCTCCTCAGCTAATGACAGTGTATGCCTGTCACTTGGGAGGCTGCGGCAGGGGATCATAAGACCCTGTCTTAAAAAAAAAAAAAAAACTTATAATTACCATGTTAAGGACGGAATGAAAAGGTACACGGCAGGTAAGACCAGAGGGACGATGAAAGCAGAGCTGTAACACCTGAAAGATGCTGGCATGAATGATGAATGGCTTTAAGAGATCATTAACAAACTGGTCACCGCTGAGCAAAGAGTCTTTGGACTTGAGGATACATCAGCAGAAACTTCCAAAACAGAAAGATGAAAGGAGAAAATTACTAGAAAAAAAAGGAGCAGAATGTCCAAAAAAATGTGAAACTAATATATAATGTGACCACTGGAAAGAGAAACAAAAAGAACTAGAAGGGGGCTGGAGAGATGGTTTAGCGGTTAAGCGCTTGCCTGTGAAGCCTAAGGACCCCAGTTCGAGGCTTGGTTCCCCAGGTCCCACGTTAGCCAGATGCACAAGGGGGCGCACGCGTCTGGAGTTCGTTTGCAATGGCTGGAAGCCCTGGTGCGCCCATTCTCTCTCTCTCCCTCTATCTGTCTTTCTCTCTGTGTCTGTCACTCTCAAATAACTAAATAAAAAAATGAACAAAAAAAAAAAAAAGAACTAGAAGGGGAATATTCGAACTAATAATGTCAGAGCTCTTTCCACCATCTTTCCGCGCGGCCATCATGGTGCGCAGAAATGTCCTGGCCGATGCTCTCAGGAACGTCTACGATGCTGCAAAAGGAGGTGAACGCCACCTCCTTATTAGGCTGTGTTCCACAGTCATCGTTCGGTTTCTAACAGCGATGGTGAAGCATGGTTACACTGGAAGTTTGAAATCATTGATGATCACAGAGCTGGGAAGATTGCTGTGAACCTCACAGGCAGGTTAAACAAGTGCACGGTGATCAGCCCCAGATTTGATGTAGCTCAGAGACTTAGCAAAATGGCAGAATAATTTGCTTCCATCCCTTCAGTTTGGTTTCATTGTACTGACAACCTCAGCTGGCATCATGGACCATGAGGAAGCAAGATGAAAACACACAGGAGGGAAAATCCTGGGATATTTTTTCCTAGGGATATTAGGAAAGCACACATATGAATAAAAGGCCTCAGTGGACTTCATGCGATGCTTTGAGAAAAAAAAAAAACCCAATAATGTCTGAGAATTTCCCCAAAATTAATATCAAACACCAAACCACAGACACAAGGCTCAGCGAACGCAAGCAAAGGGGAAAACCCAAAGCACTACACCTTGTTGCATCATTTTCAATGATATTTTATATGACTGTACTGGGAGGAACCCGTGATTACACATTTGTCAAACCCCGTAGAGAGTACATGACCACTGAGGTGATTTGATTGCATACTGCCCCCCATAACATCAAGTGTTTGTAATTAAGCCTCCTACTTAGTCCCCAGTTGATAAAGGTTTTGGAGCTGGAGCCTGTCTGAAGAGGGTGTGTGGCCGGGTGAGCCTTGGGGTTGAATAGTCCAGCTCACTGTGTGTTAAGAGCCAGCTCCATCTTGCAGCTCTCTCTCTCTCTCTCTCTCTCTCTCTCTCTCTCTCTCTCTCTCTCTCTCTCTCTCTCCTGTGGATGTTAAGTGGTGAGCAGGCTACCAAGCTTTTCTCTGCCATGGTGAAGCTTCTCCTCAAAACTACAAGCCTAAAATAAATCCTTTCCTCCCATAAGCTGCATCTGATCTGGTGTTTTGTCCCAGCAATGAGAATATAACTGTTAAAACCACCAACACGGGACTGTAATGAAACTCTGAACTCCCAGTGATAATGATGTGTTGATGTAATGTTAAATGAAGAGTATGTGAGGGGCTGGAGAGATTGCTCAGTGGTTAAGGCAATTGCCTACAAAGGCTAATGACTGAGTTTGATTCCGCAGTACCCACATAAAGCCAGATGCACAATGTGGCATGTGTCTGGAGCTCATTTACAGTGGCTAAAAGGCCCTGGTGTGCCCATTCTTTCTGTCTCTCTTCTCTCTCTCTCTCTCTCTCTCTCTCTCTCTGCTTGGAAATAAATAAATAAAAATATTTTTTAAAAAGAGGATAGGGCGGGTATGGTGGCACATGCCTTTAATCCCAACACTTGGAAGGCCGAGGTAGGAGAATCGCTGTGAGTTTGAGGCCAGCCTGAGACTACAGATTGAGTCCCAGGTCAGCCTGGGCTAGAGCAAGACCCTACCTTCAAAAACCAAAAACTAAAAGTAAATAAATAAAAAGATTATGGGAGTGGTAGAGAGCAAATGGGGACACTTTCTATTCTATAAGAGCACATTTGTACTTCATGCTATAGACTGAAACCTGCAGGTACATACCATAAGCAGCTCATCATATGCACACTGCTAATGGGTGGCTTGTTCTGGGTTAACCATTCATCTACATGTAATCCAACCTGCAATTCAGGAGGAACGTAAGACTCGGTGGCCTAGTATATGTACGTCATCTCCCTCCTCACACATACAGAGGAGGCAATAAAGACAAAAGTGCCACTTGACCAGTGGAACAAGACTAAACTTTAGAATGATTGACCACCTTTTCCTTCCCCTCTTTGTATAATCTGCTGGCTGAAAATGAGACGCAAATTAGGCCTTTAGGATTTTAATCCATTGTCTTCTCAGATTGTCAGTTCTCTGAATAAAATGTGGTTTAAAGATTTAATTCCTAGGGCCAGGGAGATGGCTCAGCAATTAAAAGCACTTGCTTGTAAAGCCTGACAGCCTGGGTTCAAGTCCCCAGTACCCAAATAAAGCCAAATACACAAAGTGGCACATGTATGTGGAGTTCCTTTGCAGCAGCAGGAGACCCTGACATCTCCACACTCTGTCTGCCACTTTCTCTCTCTCAAATAAGTAAATAAATAAATATTTTTAAAGAAATACTTAATTCCTGATTTTATTATTATTATTTATGGTGATGGCAGCACAGACGAAATTCCAGTTTCAGGAGGCCACACTGACGGACTAAGCTCCAGCTCTCGGCGTTGACAGGTAAACCCAGATGGAACCCTTCATGATTACCCTCCATATCAACAAACAGAAACTTAAAGGATTCACTCGGAAGACATGACCTTCTGAGAAATCAACTGAGAGACGACAGTCAAACCAGAGCCAGGCCCGTTTCAGCTGGCAGAACAAGGAAAACCCCTCGGCTTTAGCCAATGGAGGAGCATAGCATGAAGGACCCGGATGTAACCCATCTACCTGCTGGCTCCTTGTTCCTACCCAAGCCTCCTTAAAGAAAGCAATGCTCTTCCCTGCCTAGCTCATGTCTGTCCATTTCATGAGTAGGATGCTTCCTACTTCATGAATTGCTAATGAGATCATTAAACTGAATTTATGGAAATTCTGTCTTTCAACAGCAGGTTAATGACTGTACTATATGTACTGCTCTATATGAGTGGGCTATTGCTAGTGGGAGAGGCTAGTGAGAAGGGGCAGGGAATATATTAAGCACTCAATTTTGCTGTGAACCAAAAACTGTTCTAAAAACTAACGTTTGCTACATGAATCAAGATACCATGATATAACCCATTGCTTTCAATGCTAACCCAAAAAAGGTCAATGTAAAAAGTAGCCTCTGTTAGATGTAAGAATATTTTACTTTAATCTTTCTGCATTCTCCATATTTATTAGAATAAGTGATTAGTCCACGTATGTAAGTGAAGACTAAATATGTTAAGATTCGCTCTTCCAATCACCCCACTTTCAAAGAGGAAGAAAAGTCATAGTAACCCCCAGGCTTCTTCCAGCACGGCGCTTCCAAACCATAAGCTGGGGGAGGCGGAACGCACTTCTGTTCTCTAGCACAAATCAGACTTGCAGTTCAGCAAAACCCTGGAGCTAAGGGACTGTGACCCTCTCTGGCTGCCCCCTTCCTGGGTTCTCTCTTGTAGTCCTCTGACCACTGTACCCCGAAGCACACAGAGAAATGTGACTGGGCGGCACTGGGATGAGTAATTCAAAGCTCATTGACTTGGGAGGGTTTGATGCTCTCTAGCATTTGCAACAAAGTCAGTGACGAAGCATTAATTTTTTACGGCTTTTCTGCCCATGTGTGAGGACGACTGGGACCCGACTTCCCATCAGAAGTGTGAGAGGACAAAGGCTACTGGCGAAAGCTGATCTTCAAAAACGCCAAACTCGAAGTGGGAGAGCATTTCCTATATGCTGCTCATCACACATTCGGAGGCATGGATGAGATACCTAGATGTGTATCGGGCCAGAAACAACGTTTCCATAGCAATCTTATATTCCTGTGTCTGCCTGTCTTCCCCCAGCCAGGGTGTGAAGTCCATTTAGTCTCTGCAGGCTTTGCTCATCTGCAATACAGCTGCGGCCTCAGCTGCTTCAAGAGCTGCTAATAATCTTAGCTAATTGAGCCAAAATCCAGTCAGTAATGTTTATAGCAGTTATCTTATGATGGCTTGTCCTATTTTTTTTGTTGTTGTTTTTTAAGCCAGGCTCCCCTTTAGCCCAGGTTTGCCTATAATTCAAAGAAATCTCTCTACCTCAGCCTCCTGAGGGCTGGGATTAAAGGTGTGACCCACCACACCTGGCTTGCTTGTCATACTTTAAGTTTGTTGTTGTTGTTATTGTTGTTTTGAGGTACAGTTTCACTCTAGCCCAGGCTGACCTGGAATTCATAATGGAGTATCAGGTAGTTGAGAGTGGCCTCAAACTCATGGCAATCCTCCTACTTCTGCCTCCTGAGTGCTGGGATCAAAGGCGTGCACCACCATACCTGCAAAAGTTTTTAATGCTAGCTGGGTGTGGTGGTGCACGCCTTTGATTCCAGCACTCTGGGAGGCAAGAGGCAGGAGGATTGCTGTGAGTTCGAGGCCACCCTGAGACTCCATCGTGAATTCTAGGTCAGCCTGGGCTAGGGTGAGACCCTACCTCAAAAAACTAAGAAAAAAAAAGTTTTTAATGCTGACATATTCACAAAGATTTAAGACCACTGAGATCCTTGTTTCATTAATAGTAACAACAAAACACTGGAAATCGGGCTGGAGAGATGGCTTAGCGGTTAAGTGCTTGCCTGTGAAGCCTAAGGACCCCAGTTCGAGGCTCGGTTCCCTAGGTCCCACGTTAGCCAGATGCACAAGGGGGCGCACGTGTCTGGAGTTCGTTTGCAGAGGCTGGAAGCCCTGGCACACCCATTCTCTCTCTCTCCCTTTATCTGTCTTTCTCTCTGTGTCTGTCGCTCTCAAATAAATAAATTTTTAAAAAAATTAAAAAAATAAAAAGTAAATAAAAAAAACACTGGAAATCATTTTAATATTCATCAAGAAAGGATATTTTTTAAGTAAAACATGATACATACCTATATGTAATAAGATACTCTGAAGCTGTGGGAATTACTCCCTGCAAAATAATCATGAGAGGAAAGCATAGGATAAAGTGGGAAAACAGGGCTGGAGAGATGGCTTAGCTGTTGAGATGCAAAGCCAAAGGACCCAGGTCTGGTTCCCCAGAACTCATGTAGGCCAGATGCACTTTTAAGGCAGAGTGCCACTTTAACCCAGGTTGGCCTTGAACTCACAATAATCTTCCTTCCTCAGCTTCCCAAGTGCTGGGATTAAATGTGTACACCATCACACCTGGCCCGATTTTAGATCTTAAGATATGAGTTATGGGCTCAAGTAAACTGTCTTTACACTGTTCCCCTAGGACCTCTCCACTGCCCTTGCAAGGGTCGTGTGGACTCCCAAATGTTCTTGACCTTTGAAGAGAGGCACTGGCCACACAAAGTCATTCAGATGGACTAGCAGCTTCTCAGGGAACAGATGGCCGACACACAAGTGAATTGATGATGTGCCAAAGACCCACTGGCTGGTCTCCATGGCCATTCCTATCCCGATGACAGGAGGGAACTGGGGGCTTTGCTCTGTGGCACTGGCAACTCAGCAGTCAGTGAGTCAGCGTGGCCTGTCACATCTCCTTGCAGGCTCTGCGCTCACTGAGACAGCAGCTAGGCGGAAGCTTCTTGCTAGTTCCCTCCGGTGGATCCACATGGTCCCTCTCAGAACCACTCGTCTATCTCTCTGCAAGTGTTCTGTGCCCCACTGTCCCTTATTTTGCTTCCTTTTGCTTCTTTTCCTTCTTTTGCTCCTTCCATTTCCTCCATCCCTCTTCCACTGAACCCCTGAAACCTTCTTAATTCTGACATAAATTTCAAATGGAATATTGAGCCTTTGAGAAGTGATAAAGTGGAGAAAAGTGAGGGGAGGACATAGTACAAGAGGATAGAGAGGAGAAATTTACTTAGGATTATACCTCAGCTTTGCATCCTGACACGTCAATATTTCCATCGAATAAATGCTGGCGGGAACCAATATGCAATATGTTCATACTATCCATAATAAAATATGTTCATAATAAAAAAAAATTTAAAAAATCAATGTGAGGGCTGGAGAGATGGCTTAGTGGTTAGGCACTTGCCTGAAAAGTCTAAGGACCCAAGTTCAATTCCCCAGGACCCACTTAAGCCAGATGCACAAGGTGGTGCATGCATCTGGAGCTCATTTGCAGTGGCTAGAGGCCCTGACATGCCCATGCTCTATCTGCCTCTCTCTCTCTTTCTCTGTCTCATAAATAAATAAATAAAATATTTTTAAAAATCAATGTTAGCAAGAGATACACTTTCAACAATCATTACAACTTTGATTTCAGTGTATGGGGGTGGCAGATGATGTTCTCCTTGGCTATACTTTTTCAGGTGTTCTGTAATAAACATATATTGCAATAGAAATATATTCTGTGCCAGTATCAGTTTCCAATAACATCTTACCATGTGGAAAAAGTTATGAATAGCCAAAACTGAATTTCTCTTCCTGTCAACCAATAAAGCAGGCAATGACCAACCCAGGCAGTGATGCCTGGGGCTTTAGAGCAATTGCTGCTGCTTCAGGGGAGCACTAGGTGAGGGAATCCACTTGTACGTAAAGTCCATGCATCTTTAGTCTCTAGAATTGCGTGCGTATGGCTGGATCTGCTTCAATTATGCACATATTCGTAATGCAATACCATTGTACTCATAAAATTAGGAAAGGGCAATATTGATTAAAAGCTGGTGGACTGTGGATGTCAGTCAGTGTCAGAGTATTTTCCTATCATGCACAAGGCTCTGGGCATACTCCTCAGCACAACCATAAAAACAAGTCCATCTTGTGCAAAAACAAGCAATTAAAGGAGATGAAACAACTTCAATATTCAAAAGACATCCTCTAAATTATTCAAGAGGATCATTTAATTCTCAAAAAGTGCCACTTCTAGAGGACTGGGGAAATGGCTCAGTGGTTGAAGGTGCTTCCTTGCAAAGTCTTCTGGCCCAGGCTTGATTCTCCAGTATCCATGTAAAACCAGATACACGAAGTGGTACATGCCATTGGCATTCATTTGCAGTGGCAAAAGGCACTGCCATCCCCATTCTCTCTCCTTCTGTGTGTGTGTTTGTGTCTTTCTCTCAAGTATATGTATATGTGTGTGTGTGTGTGTGTGTGTGTGTGTGTGTGTGTGTGTGTATTTCATATATAAATAGGTTTTTCAAGGTAGGGTCTCTCTGTAGTCCAGGCTGACCTGGAATTCAGTATGTAGCCTCAGGTGGCCTCGAATTCACAGCAATCCTCCTACCTCTGCCTCCTGAGTGCTGGGATTAAAGGCATGCACCAGTAAAATATATTTTTAAAAATAGGAAATGTATTTCTAATTGCCAATTATGATGCTTATTAAACAAAAATCATTATTCTGAAATGCAGAATAAGCATAACTCAACTTGGCAGAATATATCCCCAGTGATACTCTTCTCAGTCAAACGTGAATTCATAGGGATGTATTACAATTACATTTACATATTGTCACATCACAGAACTTCAAAGACAGACACCACCAGTCAAAGAGGCTCTGAGTCAGCCTTCATTGACAGGTGCAGGCTCAGAGAGTCAAGAAACAATACACTACCCCATGTTTATGGAGCATCCTGAAAAAGTAGGTGCCCTCACTCAGTTCTCCTAACTACCACTTTGAGTGTGTCCTGAAACTTCGTTTTCTCAGGCAGAAGGAAAGAGAACCCGAGAAAGTAGATTATTTGAATGTATAATGTGGTAGGACAGAAATGTCTTTAGATGCAGAATATACAATCAGAGTAGCACACAGCAGAACTCACTAAACTTTTGTTGAGTATAGGCTTATAACTTATTTTCTCAAATTTTAATTTTTAAATTCAGTCTGATAGGTGCACTTAGTAGAAACAAATGTAAAAATACACAAAGGAAAGTAAAGCTCTGCTCCCTCAGTCATGGACAGTAATTTGTAAAACCACAAAATTAGAATCATTCTTCACAACATACACAGGAATAAAATCCAAATGAATCAAAAAGTTTCAGTGCAAAATATGAGATCAAACAATGAAAACCTTAATATGGGAATATGTATCCCTCTAGCCTTGACATAGAACCTAGAAGCTGTAAAGCAAACATGGATCAATTTGATCACATAAATGTTTTTTGTTTGTTTGTTTGCTTGCTTGCTTGTTTGTTTTTGGTTTTTGGAGGTAGGGTCTCATTCTGGCCCAGACTGACCTGGAATTCACTATGGAGTCTCAGGGTGGCCTCAAATTCACAGAGATCCTCCTACCTCTGCCTCCCGAGTGCTGGAATTAAAGTTGTATACCACCACGCCTGGCTACATAAATGTTTTTTCTAATTGCTAAAGGAAGATTAAAAAAAGAGAGAGAAAGAAAAAAGAAGGAAGGTGTTATGCCCCCTATAGTCCCCTGTGCTTAAATACTTGGTCCCAGCTGGTGGCTGTGTTTGGGCAAGGGAGCCTTGCTGGAGGAAGGAGGTACCTGTGAGTGGGCCTTAAGGTTAACCTAGTCCTACTTCTTATTCATCTCTCAGCTTCCTAACTGCCTGTGAAGCCTAAGGACCCAGGTTTGATTCTCCAGGTCCCATGTAAGCCAGATGCACATGGTAGCACATACATCTGGAGTTTGTTTGTAGTGGCTAAAGGCCCAGCATGCACATTCTCTCTCTCTCTCTCTCTCTCTCTCTCTCTCTCTCTCTCTCTCTCTCTCTCTCTCTCCCTCCCTCCCTCTCTCTCTCTCTCTCTCTCTCTCTCTCTCTCTCTCTCTCTCTCTCTCTCTCTCTCATACACACACACACACACACACACACACACACACACAAAGAAAAAAAATTTTTTTTTGTTTTGGTTTTTCAAGGCAGTGTCTCACTCTAGCTCAGGCTGACCTGGAATGCACTATGTAGTCTCAGGGTGGCCTTGAACTCATGGCAAACCTCCTACCTCTGCCTCTTAAGTGCTGGAATCAAAGGCATGCACCATCATGCTTGGCTCATAAATATGATCTTTTAAAAAAAAATTTTTAAAGAAATCTGTTAAGAAAACAGATCTTAGATGCTCTTACCACACACAAAGATGTAACTGTTATGGTTTAAATATGAAATCCCACCTACTCCCAGCTTGTGTATTTAGTGCTCAGTTCCTAGCTGGCAGAGCTAACTTGGGAGATGCTGGAAACTTTCAGAAGTAGAGCCTAACTGCAGTAAGTAGACCATTATGGTTAGGGTCTTGAGGACATATTATCTTCTCCCTGCCTCTTTTATTCCCTTCTCTTACTCATCTTCCTTAGACTTCTTATATTATCTATCTATCTATCTTTCTATCTATCTTTCTTTCTTTCTTTCTTTCTTTCTTTCTTCTTTCTTTCTGCCAAGATGTGAGAACACCCTCTACCACATACATCTGCCAGCACAAAGCTCTGCCAAAGGACATGGATGAACCCTTTGAAAGTGTAAGCTAAAATTAATCTTTCCCCCTCTTAAGTTGTTGATATCAAGTATTTGGTCACAATGACAAGGAAAGTAACTAAGACCGTCACTATGTCATATGAGTGATATACTAAATTGCCTGCCTATGGTAATCCTCTCAGGTAACCCAAAGTTGATAAAAGAGGGCAACAAAAATGTCTTAAATAGAACTGGTAGATAAGAATAATGGGCATTTTAAAGCATTGCTTTTGACTAGATAGATAGATAGATAGATAGATAGATAGATGAGATAGAGACAGAGGGATAGAGATATGTATGAGAGCAAGAATGAGAGTGTGGTGGTTTGATTCAGGTGTTCCCCCATAAACTTAGGTGTTCTGAATGCTAGGTTCCCCAGCTGATGGAGATTTGGGCATGAACACCTCCTGAAGGCAGAGTTTTTGGGGGATGGGCTTAGGAGTATTATGGCCAGTGCCCCCTTGCTAGTGTTTGGCACACTCTCCTGTTGCTTTTGTCCACCTGATATTTTCCAGGAGGTGATGTCCACCCTCTGCTCATGCCACTGTGTTCCCTGCTATCATGGAGCTTCCCCTCAAGTCTATAAGCCAAAATAAACCTTTTTTCCCCCACAAGCTGGTCTTGATTGGATGGTTTCTGCCAGCAATGTGAACCTGATTGCAATAGAGAGCAAAAGAGAGAGAGAGAATTGGTATGCCACGACCAAAGCCACTGCAATCGAACCCAGGCATTTGAGCCACCTAGTACACATGTGAAATCTTTCACTTGTGTCGCCTTTGTGTACCTGGTTTATGTGGTATCTAGACAGAGATTGGACATGGGTCCTTAGGTTTTGCAGGCAAGCACCTTAACTGCTAAGCCATCCCTCCAGCCCTATATTTATATTTTTATATTCATAAATGGTAAAGAGAGTGTTTTCAGATCATGAAAATAAAGTTGCCATTACCAGAAACACCTTATCTGCTCTAGCAGGGCCATCCTTTGCCATTGTTCCCAGCACACTGTGTTTAGTTTGGCATCTGATAAACCTGAGCTACAGATCAGGCTCTACACCATGTCTTTCTTCCTTTGTATTTTTGATAAATTATAAAATCTACACCTGGAGTTCAGGAAATCAGAATGGCAGTAAATATTTGATCTCTCTTACAAGACTGGAGGAGAGCAAATGAAACAGTCTCCCTGAACGCAGCCTTCCCTCCCGGTTGAACATTGCATGGAAGGCAGTCCATCAGCACAAAGGGGAAGCACTTCTGTTCAGGAGACAACCGAGGATACACACCCTCACCCTTTCCTTGACAATGGCTCTAGAAAGTATTGTTCCACATTCTCTTACAGTACTTGGATATACAGGAGAATCTTTTATGGGAAATAGCAAGTCTTGCATTTTCCTTTTCCAACAAGTGAAAACAAACATTAGCTATTGGTGATCAATCAAATACCCAGAGATAAAACCATTTACCTCATAGTTCAGCCTGCTACAGAAATCCTTATACCTTGTATTAAGTACTCATCATAAAAACAGATATTTTTGTTCCTAATGTATATTGAGCACCCTAGTTTGTATTATTCAAGAAACTGTTTTCGGTCTGAGGAAATGGCTCAGATGATTAAATTTGCTGCACAAACTTGAAGACATGAGTTCAAATCCCCAGAACCCACATAAAAGCAAACACTGTAACACTAGCATCTATAATCCAGTGTATCTAGAGTGAGATGGGAGAGGAAGACAGAAGAATCTGCTGGAAGCTTGCAGGCCAGCTACCCAGGCTCACAGAGAAGTGACCATGAAGACACCCTACCTCAACAAAGGTGGAGGCAAGGAGCAACAGCTGAAAGTTGTCCTCTAACCTCCACACACACTCCATGGCAAGTGCATGCTCACACCCACACACACACACACACAAAGAATTACCACACCCATACACACTTACATCATACACATATCACAGAAAAATGAAACTAAGGCTTATGAATTCAAGATTATGGATTATCCTTTGATTTTATGCATTATTTTATTACAAACTTATGTAATCATAATAAAATATCTCATCTTTAATTTTTGTGGGACTAAACATGTGGTCTACCCCTGAGCTGTATCCTCATCCCTTATTTTTTTATTTTTAGTTGACATAGCAATTATATGCATTTGGGGTGCAGCACCCCTTATTTCAAAGGCAGAGGTATACCACCCTCACCTGAAGCAGAGCCCTTTGCCAGACAGAAGTAGAGGATTGCTCTGACTCCTGTCCCCCCAAGGCCTGCTGAGAGTTGTATGCAGAGAGGAAGGTCTGAGGCACCTCAGCCAATGCTCAATCAAGACTAGGAGGCATCTTGTTGAGTGCTAATTATTGTCTGTGAGAAAAGATTTTGTGGTTTTCCACTCTACTCACCTTTTGGAGTCATGTCTCAAAACTTCCCTGCTATAAATTCGCTGACACTCCATCAATATACTTCCAATAACCCGACTAACACCTATGTCACAGCTCTCAAAGTACTGTTGATCACATCCAACATGTGCCAAAAACATCTAGATTTTGGAAATAGCTATAAAAAAAAAACTATTCTAATAAAAAAAAATCTGTCTTTTTTCAACAAATGACTTCATTAATAAACAAAAGTCACTGGGCACACTTTTATATACACAGCATACTGACTCTCATTCTGCCCTGTTATGGGCTGAAAGGTGGCCCCCAAAGACACTGAGTCTTAATCTCCAGCCTCTGTTCAGATAAAATTATCTGAGTGGTCTTGACCCACTATCACAAGTGTGTCCTGAGAGAGGCAAAGGGATTCAAACACAGAGTAAATGTGGTGGGAAGGCAGAGGCAAAGATGTATCCACAAGCCAAGGAAAGCAAGTGAGGCTGTCCTTGAAAGTGCTACAAAATATCAATAATATTATGGCACAGACCAAACACCAAAAGCTTGAAGGTCAAGAGACAGATCTTCCCTAGAATCTCTGAAGGAATGTGACTCTACCAAACATGGTGATTTCAACTCAAGGTTTTTTACTTTCATTTATTTTTTATTAAATTAATTTAATTTTTATTAACAACTTCCATGATTATAAACAATATCCCATGGTAATGCCCTCCCTCCCCCCGCTTTCCCCTTTGAAACTCCACCCTTCATCATATGCCCTTCTCCTTTCAATCAGTCTCTCTTTTATTTTGATATCATGATCTTTTCCTCCTATTATGATGGTCTTGTGTAGGTAGTGTCAGGCAATATGAGGTCAAGAATATCCAGGCCATTTTGTGTCTGGAGGAGCACATTGTAAGGAGTCCTACCTTTCCTTTGGCTCTTACATTCTTTCCTCCACTTCCTCCACAATGGACCCTGAGCCTTGGAAGGTGTGATAGAGATATTGCAGTGCTGAGCACTCCTCTGTCACTTCTTCCCAGCACCATGGTACCTTCTGAGTCATCCCAAGGTCACTGTATCTGAAAAGAGAAGGTTCTCTACCAAAAGTGAGAGTAGCATTAATATATGGATATGAACATTAAGAGAAGTGCTTACTGGGCAGTTTGATGAGCATAGTATATGCATTTAGCCAGACAGCAGCAGACGTTACACCCCTAGGGCTCATGGTGATTTTTAAAAATATTTTTATATATTTATTTGTAAGCAAAGAGTGGCTGGGGTAGACAGTGGAAGGGAGGGAGGGAGACAGTCAGAAAGGGAGAAAAGAATGAATAAGCAAACCAGAACCTCTAGCCATTACAAATGAATTGCAAATGCATGCTTCACTTTGTGATATTCTGCCTTATCATAGGTAGTGAATCAAACCTGGGCCATTAGGCTTTGAAAGCAAGCACCTTAACCTCTGAGCCATCTCTCCAGACCAATGTTAATAATTTTATGTGCCTGAAGAATATCAAGTGAACATTTTTTAAAAGTCACTTGTTTGTTTATTTATTTATTTATTTAATTTGACAGAGAAAGAGAGAGAGAGAATGGGCACACCAGGGCCTCCAGCCATTGCAAACAAACTCCAGACACATGAGCCCCCTTGTGCATCTGGTTAATGTGGGTCCTGGGAAATCGAACCTGGGTACTTTGGCTTTGCAGGCAAACACCTTAATAGCTAAGCCATCCCTCTAGCCCCAATCTTTTTTTAGCATTCCAGAAAACTAGCATAGCCCCTTTGTGGTTTTATCCAAATGTAAAGTAGAAGTCTCGGGACTCTGCAATTGCTCACTCTCATTGTATATTATTGATGTGACTAGCATCAGGCCAACCATGAGGTCATTATTCTTATTCTGTCAGCAGCTCCTTCTGCCCCTTGATGGATGTGACTTGTTATAATTCTCAGGGTGATTGTTTTAAGCTCTTTAGCAATTTTGTAATTATGCCTTCTTTTTTTTAATATTTATTAATATTTTCCATGATTATAAAATATATCCCATGGTAATTCCCTCCCTCCCCACCCCCACACTTTCCCATTTGAAATTCCATTCTCCATCATATTACCTCCCCATTACAATCATTGTAATTACAGATATACAATATCAACCTATTAAGTATCCTCCTCCCTTCCTTTCTCTACCCTTTATGTCTCCTTTTTAACTTACTGGCCTCTGCTACTAAGTATTTTCATTCTCACGCAGAAGCCCAGTCATCTGTAGCTAGGATCCACATGAGAGAGAACATGTGGTGCTTGGCTTTCTGGGTCTGGGTTACCTCACTTAGTATAATACTTTCCAGGTCCATCCATTTTTCTGCAAATTTCATAACTTCATTTTTCTTTACTGCTGAGTAGAACTCCATTGTATAAATGTGCCACATCTTCATTATCCACTCATCTGTTGAGGGACATCTAGGCTGGTTCCATTTCCCAGCTATTATAAATTGAGCAGCAATAAACATGGTTGAGCACGTACTTCTAAGGAAATGAGATGAGTCCTTTGGATATATGCCTAGGAGTGCTATAGCTGGGTCATATGGTAGATCAATCTCTAGCTGTTTTAGGAACCTCCACACTGTTTTCCACAATGGCTGGACCAGATTGCATTCCCACCAGCAGTGCAGAAGGGTTCCTTTTTTTCCACATCCCCGCCAACATTTATGATCATTTGTTTTCATGATGGTGGCCAATCTGACAGGAGTGAGATGGAATCTCAATGTAGTTTTAATCTGCATTTCCCTGATGACTAGTGACGTAGAACATTTTTTTAGATGCTTATATGCCATTCGTATTTCTTCCTTTGAGAACTCTCTATTTAGTTCCATAGCCCATTTTTTGATTGGCTTGTTTGATTCCTTATTATTTAACTTTTTGAGTTCTTTGTATATCCTAGATATTAATCCTCTATCAGATATATAGCTGGCGAAGATTTTTTCCCATTCTGTAGGTTGCCTCTTTGCTTTTTTCACTGTGTCCTTTGCGGTGCAAAATCTTTGTAATTTCATTAGGTCCCAGTGGTTAATCTGTGGTTTTATTGCCTGAGCAATTGGGGTTGTATTCAGAAAGTCTTTGCCAAGACCAATATGTTGAAGGGTTTCTCCTACTTTTTCCTCTAGCAGTTTCAGAGTTTCTGGTCTGATGTTAAGGTCTTTAATCCATTTGGACTTAATTCTTGTGCATGTATGCCTTCTTTTATTTGAAAACTATTCCTCTGAATGTTGCCTCTGTAGTTTCAATATATATCTTTTATTTCCCTGTGGTGCTGGGGCAAAACTTAAAGGCTTGTGCTTTCTGGCCAAGGATTCTACCATCAGCTAACTCCCCAGACCAAGTCTCTTGATTTATTTTTGAGGGGCTCATTATGTAGCTCTAACTGGCCTAGAACTCACTATTGTAGACCAGGCAGGCATTGAATGTGTTGTATTCTCCGGCAAGTTCTGAGATTACAGGTATGGTCCACTATACCTGGCCTTTATCTTGATATCTTATTAGAAAATTCATCATTTCTGAGGTTACATATATATGCAAATTACCCATATTTGATTATTATACTATACAAATATGTGCCATATCATATTTGTACCCAATAAATATGTAATAATTACTCTATACTGATTAACAATACAATAAAAATTTTACATACATTTTAAATTTTTATGTTTATTTTTATTTATTTATTTGAGAGCAACAGACAGAAAGAAGGAGGCAGAGAGAGAGAGAGAATGGGCGCACCAGGGCCTCCAGCCCCTGCAAACAAACTCCAGACGCCTGTGCCCCCTTGTGCAGCAGGCCAACATGGGTTCTGGGGAATCGAGCCTCAAACCAGTGTCCTTAGACTTCACAGGCAAGCGCTTAACCACTAAGCCGTCTCTCCAGCCCCATATACATTTTAAAAATATATCAGCTTTTTATTTTTCTTAAAACTTACATTTATTCTGAAAAGAAAGCTTGATTAGTTTGCATGTGGTCATTGTGGTGTACATGAGTATGCTTAAACTTTCCATAGTTTTAGTCACTATAAAAAACTTTCTTAGCAAACCATGCATCAAGCTGGGAACAAGTCAGTCAACAATATGTTGAAATCGACCATTCAGTTTCTCATTATCCTGTGTCCTTTCTGAAATCATTGTTTGAGTTGTTTGTACAAAATCCATAAGTACACTAATGGAGTCTGTTGTTCTAAGTCAAATTCACATGCTGATGTGGCCTGAAAACCTATTCAGTATTCATGTTCACTACTTTATTATAAATTATATTATTTACTGATAGTACAAATATTTGAAGAAAAAAAAAAGCCTAGTGAAGTTTAATGTTCAACTCCACAATGACACAGCAATTCTACACCTAGGTTTGTAACATGAAGAAGCTATTGTGTCTATATGTACATTAGTAGATGTGAGCAAGAGTGTTTGAGCAGCATGAATAGTAGAAACAAGCCAACCAGAAACAAACCTACTGAATGTCCACCACCACTACAGCACACTAGGTATCCTGCCCATCCTCTCATTCTAGTGCATGAATATGTTCAGCAGTGAAAATGAACACAAGCTAGGTATACCAACATGGCTGAATCTCAAAAGCCATCCCAGCCGAGTGTGACAGTGCACACCTTTAATCCCAGCGCTCAGGTGGCAGTGATAGGAGGATCGCCATGACTTTGAGGCCAGCCTGAGACTTCATAGTGAATTCCAAATCAACTTGGTCAAGAGTGAGACCTTACCTCTAAATAAATAAATAAATGAATATACCAAGCAAAAGAAGCAAGTCACAGAACACAAGTGTGATTTCATTTATGTACAGTAGAAAATAAATAAAAGTAAAGATGACATCTTTTAGCACCACATTAACAGTTGGTAAAATTACAATGAAAAGAAGGGGAACTTGGGATACTGAAGTCAGGAACATGGCTAGAGAGGTGGGCAAGGAAGGGAGAATGCTACCACTGGAGAAGGGTGCACTCATAACAGTCCAGTTCTAAACCCACATGTTAGCCATACAGCCCCTTTTTTTTGTAATTATTTATTTATTTATTTGAGAGCGACAGACACAGAGAGAAAGACAGATAGAGGGAGAGAGAGAGAATGGGCGCACCAGGGCTTCCAGCCTCTGCAAACGAACTCCAGATGCATGCGCCCCCTTGTGCATCTGGCTAACGTGGGACCTGGGGAACCGAGCCTCGAACCGGGGTTCTTAGGCTTCACAGGCAAGTGCTTAACCGCTAAGCCATCTCTCCAGCCCACTTTTTTATTCTTCCTTACATGAATAGAACTAAGGTTATACCTTTCTGAATGCCTGGCATCACATATTCACTAACTCTCTGAGTCACTGATTCATTTATGTGAAGTTGTTAATATCACAATACAACAACTTATAGAGTGTGGTAATTTGAATATAAAATTTCATGCCCCCCCCATACCCTCACGTGTTTGTGATTAAGCCTCACAACTTGATCTCTAGCTAATGGAGCCTTTCGAAGCTGGAGCCTTGCTGGAGGAGTGTGTCCCTGGGGGAGGGCTTTGGGATTTTATAGCCCAGCCCACTTGCCATGCTACAGCTCACTCCTACTTTCTCCCTGCTCTCGGGGAGATGTTATGCTGGCTGGCGGCCCCTGCCATGCTTTCCCCACTGTGATGAAACTTTCCTGGAAACTGTGAGACATAATCAATGTTTTCCTTCTACAAACTGCTTCTGGCCTGTGGTTTTATACCAATAACAAGAAGGTAACTGCTACATACAGTAACAAAAAAAGTCATAGATGAATATGAAAGTATTTGCTAATGCAAAAGGTACTCAAAATCTGAATTTTACCTGGGACACATTAGCCAGGAAGGTCTTCCGAGATATGAATAATTTGAATAATGAATTGCTAGGATTATAAAGACTGTTTTCAGAAAAATTCGTAATTACTTATTGATGAAAGTTTGAGAAGTTCAGCTTACAAAATTCAATCTTAGTTTTCTACAAAATTAAAGACAATTGTTCGATAGATAATCAAGGATCTTCAGTAATCTGACAGTGAGAATCGAGACAAATTGATGGAAAATAACTGTTAGAAGCACAGTCTTCCAATTCAGACACATCTGAGTTTACATTCCGGCTCTATTCCTTTGCAGCTGTGTTGTCTCATGAATGTTGTGTAATCTAAATATTTCTCAGTCTCCTAATCTGAAAAATAAGAATAATTATAGTACTTACATCATAGAGTTATGATGAGAATTCAGTAACACTGTATATGGAAAACCCTTAGCAGTTTCTTTTTTTTTTTAATTTTTATTTATTTATTTATTTGAGAGCGACAGACACAGAGAGAAAGACAGATAGAGGGAGAAAGAGAGAATGGGCGCGCCAGGGCTTCCAGCCTCTGCAAACGAACTCCAGACGCGTGCGCCCCCGGGGTCCTTAGGCTTCACAGGCAAGCGCTTAACCGCTAAGCCATCTCTCCAGCCCAGCAGTTTCTTTTAAGTACAAAACATTCAGTAAACATGGAGAAAGGAAGGTGGCTTAGTAGTTAAAAGGCACTTGCATCTATCTGCCTTTGGAGAAATGTTCTTGCCTTCCCAATGAGGTGGACCTAGGGGGCTCTGTGGAAATCACAGAGCTCTACTAGTCAAGCCAGAATAATTGGTCCATACCCATATAAGCATAAAACCAGCATAAAACAACCAGAATCCTCCCTCTAGATCTTTCTAGCTGCTCCGGGAAGTGTCCCTTTGCTCTTACACTACAGGATGGAAGCTCAGAGTATCCCATCACCATGGTCCCAGCCTTGTGAGAAACATAAACTGAGCAAGGGAGACCACAGCTCAAAGAAGGAGAAACATAACAATACTGGAGGTTGTGGAGCCAGCCAGTCATCATGGCCTCCATCTCAGAGTCTGTTCTCTCCATGTGTCACTTTCTGCTGCTTAGCTGGGCCGGGGTCAGTGGCTTACAGCTCCACTGAAACATAGCACCTGGCATGCGCTTGATAAAGAACTGTTGCTTAGGGCTGGAGAGATGGCTTAGCGGTTAAGTGCTTGCCTATGAAGCCTAAGGACCCCAGTTCGAGGCTCGGTTCCCCAGGTCCCACGTTAGCCAGATGTACAAGGGGGCGCACGCGTCTGGAGTTCGTTTGCAGAGGCTGGAAGCCCTGGCGCGCCCATTCTCTCTCTCTCTCCCTCTATCTGTCTTTCTCTCTGTGTCTGTCGCTCTCAAATAAATAAATAAATAATTTTAAAAAAAAAGAACTGTTGCTTAAAAACAAAATTTAAAAAAATTGTTACTTGTTTTAGGGCTCAAGGGTTTGTTTGTTTTTTTTTTTTTTAATTTTTTTTTTTAATTTTTTGTTGTTGTTTATTTATTTGAGAGCGACAGAGAGAGAAAGAGTGAGAGAGAGAGAGAACGGGCACGCCAGGGCTTCCAGCCTCTGCAAACGAACTCCAGACGCGTGCGCCCCCTTGTGCATCTGGCTAACGTGGGACCTGGGGAACCGAGCCTCAAACCGGGGTCCTTAGGCTTCACAGGCAAGCGCTTAACCGCTAAACCATCTCTCCAGCCCGGCTCAAGGGTTTTTAAACAATCATGTACTATCATGTCTGTCTAATAATTTTTATGATAATGACTAGTAGCTTTGAGAGCAATTTCAAGCATCCCTTAAGGTTTCTTGAGAAATTATAGCCTCTTTTTCCTCTCCTGCCGCTGCTAGCAATGCTGGGGATTCAGCTTCCACTGTCTTCAATTCCTATGAGAATAAACCCAAGTACTAGCATTGTAAAACCTAAAAGTAGTATTGGTTCACTTCTCTTTACCTAAAGTGATTTGTCTGTAAATTTTATTATGGATGTTGTATTTTCTAAACATTCATACTTACCAACCAGGCACTAGGACAAATCAAAGGGCAACATTATTTTGGTAAATTCATCAAGTTCCAAAGTCTATTTCTCAAAGAGTTAGCTCGCATATTAAGAGCCAGAAAAAAGCATCACAATTAGGCTGGGGAGATTGCTTAGCAGTTAAGGCACTTGCCTGCACAGCCTAAGAACCCAGGTTCAACCCAGAACCCACATAAACCAGGCACCCATGGTGGTATGGTGGCACATGTGTCTGGAGTTCATTGGCAGTGGCTAGAAGCCATGGCTTGCCTATCCTCTCTCTTTCTCTCTTTCTCTCATAAAAATAAAATCATAATTTCTTAAGAATGAACTCACACTTCATGCTGGAACTAAGAGGGAATCCAGTTCCCTCCCAGCTAATCATCATAGTGCTAGAAAGTGCTATGAGAGTGGCCAGAGAATAACAGTTGCCAACAGACTGATTAAGTAGGAGATCCTGCCAGTTACAAAATCAACCAGCCAAGCAAGAAGTATACACTTGTGTAATAGTGGCACACAGCCAATGTAGGTAACCAACTGCTTGCGGATTGGACATGAGGTCCACTCAGTGTGGGGGTGAACTTATATCTAGCTCTGGGAACCACGCCAGATTCCCTAGAGCAGGAAACGAATAGGCTCCAGAGAGAACCTCCACTGCTCTCTAAGAAGAGTGGATGTAAACATCAGTATACCTTTCTAATGACTAGGTTTATCCCCATTTATTCAAATTATTTTCACTTTTGATTGGAGAATCTGCTCTATTTTACAATGGAGAAGAATACTGCGGAGAACAAGGATACACCAATACATCAAGTAGAGAGAGCTGACTATCTACCAGGAGATGAGTCACCTCCACCTCATCTTCCCTAGCCCAAAAGTCATCACAGGAGAAGCAGTGACACAAATACTGCTCTTACAGCTAGCCTGAAATCCAGTTCCAGGGAGATGGCAACAGACACTGTGATCACACAAACCTCATAAAAACAGAGATGCAGAGTCAACAGAGAAAACAACACTAAATCAGATCTCTATCCTCCCCCACCAAGGCTCAGGGAGCATCACGGATGAGGGGACAGAAAGATTGTAAGGGTCTCTGGGTGGGAATAACCTGAGACACCATGTTTCCCCATTCCTGCAGAGGCTGACTGAGGCCTCTTCATCCCCACAACAAATACCAATAACCCTACTGAAGACCCTCAGAAGAATTGAGGTGGGGGAGATGGGGGGGGTCTATGTATGCAACCTTTTTTAATAAAATATTTTTAATAAAATATTTTTTAAAAATAAATTTTAAGGGCTGGAGAGATGGCTTAGTGGTTAAGCGCTTGCCTGTGAAGCCTAAGGACCCCGGTTCGAGGCTCGATTCTCCAGGACCCACGTTAGCCAGATGCACAAGGGGGCGCACGCGTCTGGAGTTCGTTTGCAGAGGCTGGAAGCCCTGGCGCGCCCATTCTCTCTCTCTCCCTCTACCTGTCTTTCTCTCTGTGTCTGTCGCTCTCAAATAAATAAATTAATTAATAAAAATAAATAAATTTTAAAAAAGAATGACCTCACACCAATAAAATTTTCAGAGAATAATGAGTGATTCAGAGTGCCAGTTTGATAATTTATAATGAGTAATATAACTAGCACAACAAAATACATGTTTGTGGAGCATATCAATCAGATCACAGGCCATCAGATATGTTAATTGGTGTGTATAAAACAAGAACAAGGATGGTGAAGTACATGGTTCCAGTGTTTAATGGAGTCACAACTGGAATCCTGCTTGGACAGATACAAGGAAAGTCAAACATACTGGAGAAGGAAGACTCTCCTTGGATGCAGATTGAAGGAGCACTATGACTTATCTATGCTGAACATCTGAGTCTCATACCAGAGTGCCTCTGAGGACATACACACTGCATATGACTGAAACAAAATTCACCTGCAGTAAATACATGAAAATAAATACAGAAGAAATATTATTACTCACAGTCAACAAAGAGTATTACTCAATGTAGTTAACTGCAAATACTATTTAAAATAATATATATGCACATTTATTTTATACATTGTAACACTGTGTTATATATTATAGATAGCACTAGCCATGGAAAAGAACAAAGAATTCTATGCACATTTCTGACAAAACACTAAGCCAAATGATTGAAGAGTGGCTCCATGCCTTCAGTACTATGAATCACTTTCCTCTCGCCTTCTAAGTGCACCATTTATGTTCTATCCACCAGTCTTAGTACAAAGAACCAGAAGTCAGTTGGATTTGTGCTTGAGAAGTTGACAGAGCCAGCGTTCAGAACATAGCTCTAAAGCTAGATCCCTGACTTGACGTCCTACCACTGTGACCTATCACCTTGTTTCTGTGTCTTAGTTTCCCATTCTGCCACATGTATATCAGAATAGCATATATTACATAGTATCGTTCAGTCAATACATACGAACAGCATTTAGTGTATGGCTGGTGCACAAATATTAACAATTTTCTTTTTAAAAATGCAATTACATCTAGCCAGTAAAATTTACCTCCATGAAACTACACTCCAATAATTTTAATGATAAAGATTATAATATCATTAGCTTATATTCAATACCTACAATGTACCTGTACTGTCCAAGATGCTTTGAATAAAATACATCATTTAACTATTGTACTACATTCCCTGTTGTATGCATTTCAATCCATAAACTACAAGTAACAAAACTGAAGCTTAGAGAAATTAAAATATATGGCAGGACTGCAAGTGTGTGGTTCAGTGATAGCATGCATAAAGCTTTCAGTTCAACCTCATCCCTGCAAAAAGAAAAGACACTTGTGTAAATTAAATACGTAATACATAGAGCCAAGATTTGAAATAGAGTCTTTTCTACCATAGCCTATGTTTTTTTTTCTCTTTGTTAAAATGTTTTAGCTTAAAACTACATTATAACTTATTGTAATAGGTAACTAATCCTACCCAGAATGACATTTTCAGCTTTTTGACTGTAGCCTCATTTTGCTGATTTCCAAATTGGCAGAGGAGGCAAGGAAGGGGGAACCATGGCCCAGCCCCAGAGGACCCAGGGACGCACAGGACAGGACAGGACAGGACAATGTCCTGAGAGGACAGTCCTGTAATAAAGACTGGCACACTGAGTCTTCTGCATACATCCACCACAGGGTGAGGGAGTGACATCAAAGCCAGGGCCTATAAGACAACTAAGGATTGGTCAAAGGACAATGTTCCATGAAGGGTTTGGTCCTGGGACCCAACCTGAGCAATCTCCAATCTGAGCCACATGTATCAGGTGTCCCTGCTGTTGAAAGTTCATAGAATTCATGTCCTTCCTGTTTTCACATCACCAGGCAAGAATATATTTTTAGGTGTGAATTGACTTTTTATTTTTTTAAAGTTCTATGATTTAGCTTTTTAAAACATTTTTCACCAGGCAAGAATATATTTTTAGGTGTGAATTGACTTTTTATTTTTTTAAAGTTCTATGATTTAGCTTTTTAAAACATTTTTCACTTTTTATTTTTCATATATTTTATAACAGTTTATACTCGTTTATCCTCTCACCCCTGCTCCTGTTACCTCGAGGACCCTCCTCAGTGGGGTTATGATATTCACTGTGGTGTAGTGCTGGAGGTGGGAACCATGGCTCAGGAGATTCCTACCCACTCAGTGGCTCTTATAATCTTTCTGCTTCCTCTTCCACAATGTTCCCTGAGCCATAGAAGGCCTGTTGGCAGTCCTATTTAGTTCTTTATAGCCTCTGGATTTCTGCTTTGATAGGTTTTGATTGATCACCATGTGTGTCACCATCATCTGGGAGCTGGTTGTCAGGTTAGCAGTAAGGGCAGTGTTCATGTTGCAGCTTCTGCAATTGCTCCTGGGCCCTGGCAGATGTGGTAGAGGTGACATGTCTTTTTTTTTTTTTTTCCTTTCTTTTTTGGTTTTTAAAGTAGGGTCTCACTCTAGTGCAGGCTGGTCTGAAATTCATTATGTAGTCTCAGGGTGGCTGCTTCATGGTAATCCTCCTACCTTTGCTCCCTGAGTGCTGGGAAAAGGGGGTGTGCCACCATGCTTTTTTTTTAATTAAATTTTTTACTTCATGAGTGTGTGTGTGTGTGTGTGTGTGTGTGTGTGTTTGCATGTACAGGTATACTAGGGTCTTCTGTGACTGCAATCTAACTCCAGATGCATGTAGTTGGCTTTCCATGGGTACTGGGAAATCAAACCCAGGCCAGGAGGTTTATGAGCAATCACCTTTAAACACTGTCCAAGGCAGCATGTCTTCAACAGAGCTTGGTTCTCCTTCATTTTCTCTGCCATCTGTAAAATAAAGCAGATTCTCTAGCCAACAGTGAGAAGAGCTTGGGTTTTAAGGGGGTGTGCAAAGTCATTTGAGAGACTTGTTAATGTGCAAGCCCACTCTTCTCCTCCACAGAGCAGCGGGGGCTTCTGCCTAAGGTCTGCATTTCCTGGCCAGGGCACTCTTACTTGGTTTCCAGTATCAGGTATGATTCTCTTCCACTGAGTGAGCCTCACGTCCCTTCAGAGAACAGTTGGTTACCTGCGGAGGCTGTGTGCCACTGTTGCACAAGTGTGTACTTCTTGTCCCGCTGGTTGGTTTTGTAGTCTGCAGGGTTCCCTGTTTATTCATGCTATCGGTGACCATTGTCCTCCAGCAACATCCATCAGGCTTTCCAGCACTATAAGGGCTAGCAAGGAGGGAGCTAGTTCCCTCTTACCTTCCAGCATGGTATTCCAATGTCCTGTGACTGAAGTCTGTGGTGTCTTCATCATTAAGGTCTTATCTTTTATCTGGCAGGTAATCGAGGCAATGACCTACATTGTTTTGGGGACCTCATGGGTCTTCCTGGCCAACACAGGCAAGGATTTTTTTTTTATTTATGTTTATTTGACAGAGAAAGAGGGAGAGAGAGAGAGAGAGAGAGAGAGAGAGAATGAATGGGGGTGCCAGGGCCTCCAGCCACTACAAATGAACTCCAGACACATGTGCCCCCTTGTGCATCTAGCTAACATGGATCCTGGGGAATCAAACCTGGGTCCTTTGGCTTTGTAGGCAAACGCCTTAACCGTTAAGCCATCCGTCCAGCCCAGGGAAAGATTTTTAAAGAACTATATTTTCCATAAAAAATGGGTATTTGACACATTAATATATGTGTCCGTGTATGTTCTGTATACTTTATATACACATAAAGGGAGAGAGAGAAAGATTTCTAGGCATATTATATACAGAAGGGGGGAAAGCCATTATTTTCACTGAGTAATTCAAGCTCTGATTATATGTCAAAGACTCAACAACTACTTACAAGCTATTGAACAGGCATTTAAATTTCTGTTTCTTGAGACAGGGTCTTGCTATATAGACCAGACTGGCCTCGAACTCTCCACACCTTATCTCTTGAGTGCCAGAATTAGACTTTGTAGCACCAAACTCATTTCAGGATTTAATTTTATTTGGCTTTTTTTTCTAATTTTCTCAACTTATTATTGACAACCTCCTTACATTTACACAATGTGCCAGAATCATAATCCCTTCCCACCACCTCCCTATCCTACCCGCCCCCTCCATTGAACCCTTGCTTCTTTCCAACTTGTTCATCTTGTATTTTGATCTCATTCTTGCCCTCATAATATACAGGTCTGCATAATAACAGGTTTGATATGTATTGAACAATAACCCAGGGTAATAGGAGTCATTTTCTCTATCTCACAAGTAAGGAAAGTGAAGCCTTGAGAGAAAGGAACTTGCTTCTCTATGGGCCAAAATTCATTTTGTGTGTCCTTTCAAATTTTTTTAACTTTTTGCTGACAACCTCCATACACATAGACAATAAACCATGATCATAATCTACTCTCACAACCCTATCATCTCCCTCTCCCTCATCCTCCCTCCACTAAGTCTTTCTTCTTTCCAACTAGTCCCTCTTCTGTTTTGGGTTTTTTGTTTGTTTGTTTATTTTGTTTTTCAAGGTAGGGTTTTGCTCTAGCCCAGGTTGCCCTGGAATTCACTATGTCATCTGAAGGTGGCCTCAAACTCATGACGATCCTACCTCTGCCTCCCAAGTGCTGGGATTAAAGGCATGCACCACCAGGCCTGGCTCTTCTTCTATTTTGATATCATCATTTTTTCCTTCTATTATGCAGGTCTTGTGTAGGTAGCATCAGCTACTGTGAGGTCATGAATGTCTGGCCAATTTGAGGTCACATTTATTTAACCTAGGTAACAAGACCGCACAGTTAGTAAGCAATAAAGCTGGGGCACTAATCCAGTTCCATGTGAAGATGCAGTGGTAAGAGGCCCAGGAGATGAAGGAGAGGTAGTCACTCATGCAGATAAGCATGCCTTCCAGCATGACTGCTTCAGTGATGTGCAGTCCCCTTGGGCTCCCTTACTTTCCCAGCCTGCAAGAGCAAGAACAGGCAAGCCTTTAAAGGGGAGTGTGGGAATTCATGCCTATAATCCTGGCACTTGGGAGGTGGAGGCAGGAGAGCATCCTCAGCTACATAGTGAGCTTTTGACCAGAATAGGTTACATGAGAATGTGTCTATAAAAGAGAAAAGAAGGAAGAAAGAAAGAAGGAATGGAAGGAGGGAGGGATGGAAAAAAGAAAGAAAGGAAAGAAGGAAGAGGGGGAAAGGGATGGGAAGGAGGGAGGGAGGGAAAGAAAGAAGAAAGGGAAGGGAAGAAGGAAAAGAAAGGAAAGGTAAACTGACAAGCCTTGCAATAGCTAATGGATTAAGGAACTTAAGCAATGTGGTAATGCCATCAGTCATTCAATATCAATTTACTTTTATTCTTTCTCTTTCATTCTGTGATGACCGTTTAATTAGAGACACTTCCCTCCTTCATTTTGTTCCATAAATTGTCTTTGCATTTGCCAGACATTAAAATATCAGAATGTCTAGATATCAGAACATCAAACTATTGAATACATCACTTGCTGACTACTTGCTATTTATCACATAAATATACCATAACTATGGATAGTATTTAGTTTTTACAAATTATTTACTACACATTTTCTCTAGTACTAAGACCTATCATTTATTAAGTGTCTTCTATGCATCAGGTACATCCTTTTATACAGTCTTTTATATAGTCTCCAAAGCACTTGGCATGGTAGGTTCTATAGTCACCATGGAGACCCTGAATATTTAAAACCATCCCAGGTCATGCAGTGGCAGAGTTGGGATTGGATTCCATGGGTTCCAAGGGCAGGTACTTTCCCACATAAATTTTGCTTCTGATACATGGAGTAGCAAGCAAACAAGCTCCCGGAAAGCGTTCAGTGTTATCTGTTCATCACACACATCAGGTATCACCATCAGCAGTCCCTGCTTAGCTGCAGGTAATGAACATCCTCCACCTGTTTTATTAAACTGAGCATATTAACATTGTTTGAATAGCTACAACTCTGTTCTGTGAGACAGTGTTAATCTCAGGGTTTATTGGCAGACATAGAGCTCTGTGTCTCCATGTTCAAAGGTGCAACTCTAGCGCACTTTTTAAAATTTCATCTCTTTATTAATTCATGTTTCTGTTTTTACCTGCCTCATTGTTATGTTGTAAGCTACTATACATACCTTTCTGCTGCCCTCTGCCTACTTCTCGAGGGCCCTGTTGATGCTCTGGACGAGATAATTCTCTTTTCCAATAGAGGCATATTATGGTTTGAATATGAAATGTCCCCCACAGGCTCATGTGTTGAATACTTAGTCCCCATCTGGGGACACTATTTTGAAATATTCTAGCAATTTTAGCCAGTAGAACCTTATTGAATTACTGGGACAAAAAAAAAAAAAAGCAGCTGGTGGGAGGCACGTGTTTATGTCAGCTTACAGTCTTGAGGGGAATCTTTATCTCCCTAGGCAAAGGATGGTGGAGCAGAGGCTGGATGTCACATCCTGCCACAACAGGTAGAAGCAACAAGACTGAGCCTGAGCTCTGGCAAGCGAAAGCTGGCCATAACACCCCTAAGTCCACATCCAGCAACACACCTCCTCCAGCAAGGCTTCACCTCCCAAACTGACACCAGCTATGGAACAAACATTCAAAACTCAGGGCTCTATGTGGTACATCTGATTCAAACCACCACAAGCCTACTTGGAGAAAGCAGATCACAGAAGGCAAGAAGGTTGTATCCGATTCCCAGTCCCTTTCTCATTTTCTGCTTGAGAGAAAGAACCTCCTCCACCATAGACACTACCATCATGATGCTGCCTGGCCAAACACAGGGGCCCAAGCTACCACAGACTCTGTGAAACCAGTAGCAAAATAAACCCTCTCTCCCACAAGTCATGTAAACTATCTGTCCAGAGCAACAAAAGTTCGACACACGGGGCATCCTGAACATTAGCCATTGATCGGCATCCTGCTCTCTTGCCTTCTAAATCAGGACATATTTTTAAGACATACCACTAGGGACTGGAGAGATGGCTTAGCAGTTAAGCACTTGCCTATGAAGCCTAAGGACACCAGTTCGAGGCTCAATTTTCCAGGACCCACGTTAGCCAGATGCACAAGGGGGCGCACGCATCTGGAGTCCGTTTGCAGTGGCTGGAGGCCCTGGTGTGCCCATTCTCACTCTCTCTATCTGACTCCTTGTCAGTCTCAAATAAATTAATAAAAAAACATTCAAAAAAAATACCACTAGAAAAAAATACCACAAAAATTGAAAACCTGCAAGAAACGGATGAGTTCCTTCACTCATGGCACCTGTCAAAATTAAACCCAGATGAGATAAGTTACCTAAATAGATTTATAACACTGAATGAGATTGAAAAGGTAATTAAAAGCCCCACCCCTCCCCAAAAAAGTTCAGGTCCAGGACACACTACTGAATTCTACCAAACCTTCATAGAAGAACTAAAGCTATTATTTCTCAAGTTATTTCATACAATTGAAAAAGAGGTAATGCTCCCTGACTCCTTCTATAAGGCCAACATTACAGTAATACCAAAACTAGAGACATAAGAAAATTACAAACCAATATCCCTGATGAACTTAGATGCAAAAATTCTCAATAAAATTCTTATAAACTGAATTCAAGAACACATCAAAAATGTCATCCATGGCCAGGTATTGTGGCACACACCTTTAATCCCAGCACTTGGGAGGCAGAGGTAGTAGGATCATGATGAGTTCAAGGCCACCCTGAAAACAACCTAGTGAATGCCAGGTCAGCCTGGGCTAGAGCGAGACCCTACCTCGAAAGAAAAAATAAAAATGTCATCCATCTCATCAAGATTGCATCTCAGGGATGCAGGGGTGGTTCAACATATGGAAATCTATAAATGTAATACATCATATAAACAAACTTAAAGACAGGAATCACATGATCCTTTCAGTAGGTGCAGAAAAAGCCTTTGACAAAATATAACTTCTTCACTGGAGAAACTAGGGATCGAGGGATCATATCTCAACATAATAAAGGCAATATATGACAGACCTAAAGCCCATGTTATACCAAATGGGGAAAACTTGAAGCATTCCTATGATGGCCTGAAACTAGGCAGGGAGGCACACACTCACCACTGTTTTTCAACACAGTACTTAAAGTCCTAGCTCAAGTAATAAGACATGAGAAAGAAACAAAAGGGATACAAATTGGAAAGGACGAAATCAAGATATCTCTATTCACAGATGACATGATCCTATACATAAGAGAATGAAAAAAAATCATCAAAAATTTCCTAGAAATGATAAGTGCTTTCAGCAAAGTGGTAGGATATAATATCAATACACAAAAGACCTTTGGATAGCCAAAAATGCCCTGAGAAAAGGAACACCCCTGGTAATATCACCCTACCTGATTTCAATATATACTATAAAGCTATAGTAATATAAACAACATGAAACTGGCACAAAAACATACACAGTGATCAATGGGATAGAATAAGAGATCCAGGTATCAAGTGCAGTAACTACAGCCACCTGATTGTTGATACAGAGGCCACAAAATGTTCACTGGAGCAGACAGCATCTTCAGAAAATGGTACTGGAGAAACTGGATAAGCACATGTAGAGGAATCAATCTGAACCCTCTTCTCTCACCTTATGCAAAAATCATTCCAGTCAGAACAGTGATCATCAAAAAATCAAATGACAGGGCTGGAGGGATGGCTTAGTGGTTAAGCTGCGTACCTATAAAGCCAAAGGACCCAGGTTCAATTCCCCCAGGACCCATGTAAGCCAGATGCACAGGTGGCACATGCACCTGGAGTTCGTTTGCAGTGGCTGGAGGCTATGATACACTCATTCTCTCTCTATCTGCCTCCGTGTGTGTGTGTGTGTGTGTGTGTGTGTGTCTCAAGTAAATAAATAAAAGTTTAAAAATAGTTTTAGGGCTGGGCGTGGTGGCACACGCCTTTAATCCCAGCACTTGGGAGGCAGAGGTAGGAGGATCGCCATGAGTTTGAGGCCACCCAGAGACTCTATAGTGAATTCCAGGCCAGCCTGAGCTAGAGTGAGACCTTACCTCAGAAAAAAAAAAATAATAGTTTTAAAAAAATCAAATGACAGCACATGCTGGCAGGGTTGTGGGGAAATAGAAACCCACGTCCATTGCCCATTGGACATAGAGTGCAAACTTGCAGAGCCACTGTGGAAGTCAGCATGAAGATGCCTCAGAAAGCTGAAACCAGATCCACCATTTGATCTAGCTATAGCTGTTTGGGGCCTATACCCTAAAGACTACTGTTTTCTGCACAGACCCTTGCTTAACCACCTTCATTGCTGCTCTATTCATAATAGCTAGGACCTCGAATCAGCCCAGATGTCCTTCAACAGATAAATGGTTAATGAAGATATGGTACATATACACATCAGCAGTAAAGCAAAAAAGAAATAATGAAATTAGCAGGGAAATGAATGGACTTAGGGAGAAAAAAATCATACTAAGCAAAGTCACACAGGCTCAGAAACACAAATGGCACATGTCCTCTCTGATATGTGGTCGCTGACCTGGAACAGCTTGAACTGATTGTAAGAAGTAGAAAGCATCAGAGTATTGACATGGAACTAGAATGAAGCTAGGAAAGGGGATAAATCAGAAGAGAGGGAAAAGGAGCTATTAGACAAACATTAAAAGAGAATACAGGGAGTGGGTAGAATGGTCTTTGGGGGAGATGGACGGAAGGGAGGAAACAGAATACACAAAACTAATGATAATATGAATCAGTAACATAGATGCCTTCCTCCTGGACAGAAATCTATAAGATATAACCCTCAATGAGGTGGGGGCAGGGCACCTGATAGACACACCTGTCTAAGGTGAAGAAAGCTTAACCAAAACCATAAAATTTCCCTTGTAAATCCACAGTCAGAACTGGGTTCAACTTCCACAGTGAGCTGTTGGTCAAGGATACCCATGAGGTCACCAAACCAATGCAGGCCATTGCCAAAGCACTTGGTTACCTGCCCCAGCTAAAAGACAAGACCCTATTGCTGAAGACACCACAGCCAGTGGTCACAAAACATCATGAGACTATGCTAGAACTGAAAGGGAAACGAGTTAACACTGGAAAGTGCTATGGGAGCTGCTGGCGTATAATGGTTACCAAAAGTGTGAATAGGCTGCATTCCTGCAATTTAAGGAAGCAACCAGCTGGGCAAAAGGTACATGCCTGTACAATATTGGCACGCAGCCTATGCAGATAACCAGCTGTTCCCAGATTGAACTGAGACCCATTCAGTGGGAGAAAACTCATATCTGGTATTAGGAAACAAGTCAGAATCCCATGGATAGGAAACTCATACACTCCAGAGAGAACTTCCACTGTACTTTGCCTAAGAAGAGTGGCACACACATCAAAAAGTCTCTCACTTAGCCGGGTGTGGTGGTGCACGCCTTTAATCCCAGCACTAGGGAGGGAGAGGTAAGAGGATGGCTGTGAGTTGGAGGCCAGCCTGAGACTACATAGTGAATTCCAGATCAGCCTGAGCTAGAGTGAGACCCTACCACAAAGAAAGAAAACCAAAAGTCTCTCATTTAACTATACTTGTCCCCTTCAATCCAAGATTCTCTCACTTTTGGTTGGAGAATCTGTTTTACCTTACAGATGACAGGGAATATTGGGGAGATCCAGGATACAACAATACAAGAAAAGAAAGTTAAATGCCTACCATGAGATGGGTCACCTCCACCACATCAGCAGTCACAGGAGTCATTGCAGAGGAAGCACTGCTCCCACTGCTAGCCTGACAACCAGTATCAGGGTGGTGGCAACAGATACTGCAGTCACTCAGATCTCATCAAGGCAGAAACCGGAGGCTACAGAGAATTCAACACTGTATCAGATTCTAATATGCCCATCAAAGCTCAAGGAACATTGCAGAAGAAGGGGTGCAAGGATTTTAAGATCCACAGGGTTAGTAGGATTAACCTGAGGCACCTTTCCACACCCAGAGAGACTGAGGCCTTCAGGACCCTACAGTGAATACCAATAACCCCACGGCGGAGAATCCTCAGTGGAATGGGGGCAGGGAAGAGGGGATATAAAAGTATAACCTTTTATTTACAAAAATTAATTCTTTAAAAGGAACCTGGGTTTTAGATATCAAAACCAACTCTTCTTTCCTCTTCAGTGGGTTCCTTTGAAGATGTGTCCAGAACATAGAGAAATCAAGCTGGAGCTGAACTGGAAGCTTCCTCCCTACTAACAAGCTATCACAGTGCCAGGAGATGCTAGAAAAGCTGCTGGCGAAGAAGAGGCATGAACAGTCTCACCCGGCTGTGGAGCCTGAGTACTGTGCAACTGACCTGCCAGGCAAGTTGTGCCCATTGGTGCAACAGTGACATGACTTTTTCTTTTTTTATTTTATTTTGTTTGGTTTGGTTTATCGAGGTAGGGTCTCACAATAGTACAGACTGACCTGGAATTCACTCTGTAGTCTCAGGCTGGCCTCAAACTCAAAGCAATCCTCCTACCTCGGCCTCTCAAGGGTTGGGATTAAAGGCGTGCACCACATGACTTTATGGAGGTAACTAATCACTTTGTTTGTTAGGGGGGTGGGTTTCCAAGGTAGGGTCTCACTCTAATGCGGGCTGACCTGGAATTCACTGTGTAGTCTCAGAGTGGCCTCAAGCTCAGGGAGATCCTGCTATCTCTGCCTCCCAAGTGCTGGGATTAAACACATGCGCCACCATGTCCAGCTTCACTTTTTGATTGGATTTGAGATCTGGGCCTATTCTATCAGGTGAAGTTCATCCTGATATTATAAACCTGGTTAAAGCCCATGACTGAAAAGATCATGGGTCTAGGAGAGAAGCCAGTACCGTGTTTTGGTAAACTGACATGTTGTGCCCATCAAACTACCTTCTAAATAATTATGCTTATACTCATAGATTAGTAATGCTGACAGCTTTGGTCAGAGAACTTTCTTTTCTCAACAGGCATCAGTTACTGCAGAGACTTATAAGTGGTTAAAGTCCTAAGAATAACTGAGTTGAGAGCTCAGCCCTAATGAGACATCAGTGTTCCCCCCTTCAACACTTAGGGAATCATGGAAGAAGCAGAGGAAAGAGTGTTAGAGCCAAAGGATAGAGAGAAGTGCTATAAAACAGTCTTCTGGACATGGCATAGCCATTGCACTCATGACCTCACAGCGACTATCATTACCTGAACAGGACTGGGCCCATCAGCGTTCCCTCATGGATGAGGAAGGGGTGCATGAGCCCCCTCCCCACCCTCAGGAGATATTGGCACTCAGTGGTTGCTGAGAGAGAGGGAGACACTTTCTGCAGTAGCATAATCACTGGTTAAGTTGTCCATGCACCAGTGTGATAGTTAAGGACTTGTCAACTTGATCTGTTTAGTAATCCACAGGTTGCTTCTAGGAAGGATCAACTAAAAGAAGAAGTCTTTCCCCCAGGGTGAGCCCTTCCCCCAGAGTGGGCGGCCCCGCTCAGAGGGGGACTTGATATAAGGAAGCTCTGGGTAAAAAGAGTTCCTTCCTTCCTCCTTTCCACTTGGCTGCCAGAGCTGCTCCCTACCTTCCAACGTGGATTGAAAACCAGTGTGGACTGAAGACCAGCATCAACTGAAGACCCACGTGGATCGAAACCCAGCGGCTCCTCAGGAAGCCGCCAGGCTTTCCGGCACCATCTGCAGCGCTGGGTCGGAACTGCTGAGGCTTCTGGACACGAGGACTGAGCAGCTACCAGGTTCGGTGATTCTCGGGCCTGCAACTGCTATTGGACTACTGTAAGCTAATCCAATAAATCCCCTTTTTAAATAATGCATTCTAGCAGTTCTGTTCCTCTAGAGAACCCTGACTAATACAACCAGTAAGTATCCCCCAACCTATGCTTATGCAAGCAATCCTAATTAGACTCAATGGAGATCCAAACAAAACTCTATCAAAGTAGTGGGGCTGGAGAGATGGCTTAGCAGTTGGAGCACTTGCCTGCAAAGCCTAAGGTCCTATGTTTGACTTTCCAGATCCCACCTTAGCCAGACACACAAAGGTGAGGCAATGGCACACAAACTCTCTCTCTCTCCCTCTCTCACATAAAAAAGGCCAGTCTATTGGGCTTGCCTCAATAAAAGAAACAAATGTAATTTTTTAAAAGTACCAAAAAAAAAAAAAATGCTGGGCGTGGTAGCGCATACCTGTAATCCCAGCAATCAGGAGGCAGAGGTAGGAAGATGGCTATGAGTTCAAGGCCAGCCTGAGACTACATAGTGAATTCCAGGTCAGCCTGGGCTAGAGTGAGACTCTACTTCAAAAAAACCAAGGGGGAAAAAAAAAAAGATGTGCTCAGACATTGTTACATGTCCCTTACAAGGGAGAGGCAAAATTGCTACCAGTTAAGAAGAGCAGTTCAAGTAAATAAATATAAAATATTTTTTAAAAAAGGAAGAAGAAAGGCCTTTAATCCCAGCATTTGGAAGGCAGAGGTAGGACGATCACCGTGAGTTCAAGACCACCCTGTGACTACATAGTGAATTCCAGGTCAGCTTGGGCTACAGTGAGACCCTACTTTGAAAAACAAAACAAAACAATAGAAGAAGGAGGAAGAGGAGGAGGAGGAGGAGGAGGAGGAGGGGGAGGAGGAGGAGGAGGAGAAGAAGAAGAAGGGGAAGAAGAAGAAGGGGGAGAAAGAGCAGTTCTATATGTGCATACACAGCAAGCCTAGTGGGCTTTCAGTCTATGAACTAAATTATCCCCCCTTAACAGCCGCACCTACCTCAAAAATCCTGCAAGGCTCATTGATAGAATTTTTGTGGTTGTAGAGAGCTGGAATGTTGCACATTCAGGACCAAATTATCTTCGGCTATCCTTGCTCCCATTAAATAGACATTTATTACCCACCTCTGCATCTGACCTAACATTCTGGTGATTGTCAGGAGTTCAGGGAAACCTTTTTTGGATGTACTATGAGATCTAGCTTTAATCAACTCAAAGGGTAAGAATGTCATTAGATAACATCTAAAGCCTATAGCAAAGATGCCTTCCCACCCCCTCTTTACTGTAACCCAGTTCCTAATGTCTCCACCAATGCATTTGAAAAGTGCCTTGGTTTATGGCTTTCTTTTGTTCAGTAACTATAAAAACTTCATGAAATTGTCATCATATTGGAACATGGAACTTAGGGTAAACTACACCTGTGTTCCTGGACCACATTCACTCATATTCCACTTCAAAATAAACAACCCTTAATTTCTTTGAGGCTTGCAACCTGCTTTACATACACATGATATTTCCAGTGTATTCTGAAGAGGTAAAGTCTTCAGATAAGATATAAAGAGAATTTACTGCACATGCCACTAGAGTGATCCCTGTGGTTCCTATTATGTCACTCAAAATAGCCACTCTGGGAAGCAAAGTATTACCTGGAAGTCTCCATTTTTCCTACAATAGAAAAATTCTACTGTGCTCCCACTCTTCCTGAATCAGTACTTAGGCTAATTTAAAAAACTGATTAAAACGCTCCTATAAAGTTAATGAATCGTCATGTTTTCCATCCTGTGAGAAGTACACAAGACCGTACCTCATTGATTCCTCTCTGCACCGATGTCTTTCTCTGTTCCTCGCTTCGAGGCAGACAGCCATGACGGCCTCCCCCATTTAGAAACCTGCTGCAATGTGAATATTCCCTCCTAACAGCAGTGTTCAGGAAGAAGTAATTCCTCACTCACATGATCTGAGTCAAATTTTCCTGTGTTTTGGATACCATCTTGTTGAAAAACAAAACTACCAGGAGTCATTTAAATATGCAGTTGTGTGCACTATCTGGCTGTCTGGGATTGCCGGTTAGGAAATAAATGCTGGGTCATAAATGCATGCATCTACAACTCTAAGACATTTCTTCTCGAAATGGCTGAGCCAGTTAAGAATTCTCCTCACAACATATTAAAGATGTAATTACTTCTTACACAAAAGAGTGTTGAATATTACTAATAATATTTAGAAATACATATTACTTTGCATTATTACAATCCATGGAGGAAGTTTTTACCTTGCAAAAGAATTTGTTGACAGACATAAGTCCACACTGGCCATCTGTAGATGGTTGGTTTGTGTAAGTGCAAAGTTTGTGTAAGTAAGTTTCAGGATGCCTGTCCCAGGAAATTTTTTTCCCTGGAGAAACACAAATGCACATTTATTCACCCCAGATATGGCACAGATGACAGACCAAAGTATGGTTGTGCCAAAACCAGTTTTGCTGAAACAATGAGTTTATTGGGATTACTTACAGAGCAGGGTGAGGGGTTGCTTACAGGAACAATGCATGACTCACCAAAAAGCCCACCCCTCAGCGTGGGAACTTAGAGAAGCCGCATCGCTGGAGCTCACCACACAAGCTGCAGGCAGCTGCTCTGGTCTGAGAATCTCTTCCCAAGCAGTTGTTTCCCCTTTGTATGGCTTTAGGGTAGAGCCTTGCAACCTTCTCCCAAGACTTGACTTCTGAGTCTCCTGAGCTTTCTTCCTCTCCCCTTGGAGGAATATTTCAATTGCTACACAGCAGTGGTCAAAGTCTGCCCCTCAACCATTGCTTATCACTCTTATAACCTTGGGGCACGGTCATGGTATCTTTCAAGTTTCCAAGATTTGAACTTCTGGATCCCCAGAGCCTCCCTCTTTTCTTCAGGAGGGAATATTTCCATTCTGAAGTATTTTCTATACATCAATGCTTTATCTGAATCTTGACCTTCTCTCGGATCTGACTTCCAATTACTACTCTTTCTTGCAGCTCTCACTGCTAAAATTGAAAAGTGACTTTGATGAGACTAAGTATTGAATTTTTCTGGGATCGAAAATCATCAGTTATGAGGATGCTTTTTGAAATGGTTGGCTGACGATCAAAGAGGATTAACTGTTATCCCCCTTGAAGTGCAATGTTGTTTTGGGAGGAGTGCCCAGTGATAGGGAAGAGGAGCAGATACCTTCTTCTGGTAGGTAGTCAGCTAGAGAGTGGCTCACAGAAACACAGACACTACCCTGCATGCCCTGGCAAGCCTAGAAAAACCCAGCCTGACTCAAACTCCTCCAAAATGGCTGGAGGTAGCAGCACAGCAGCTTCTTGGTTCTTCTTGAACTTTTCCCTGGCTTGACACCTGTGGGTGGGCCCTTCCTGAGTCAGCAGTCCTCCTGGGGGCCCAGCATCCAAGCAAGGTCTTTCATATATACTTGAACTTGACAGTGAGGCTCATCCTAATTGGATGCTTCATTTATAAATAGACTTGCCTGCAAAGCCCAAAGACCCAGGTTCGATTCCCTAGTGCCCACATAAGCCAGATGCAAAAGGTAGAACATGAGTCTAGAGTTCATTTGCAGTAGCTGGAGGCTCTGGAACACGCATTCTGTCTCCTCTCTCTCCTCTCTCTCTCTCTCTCTCCCTCTCTCTCTCTCTCTATCATCTATCTATGCCTCTCTCCCTCTCTGAAATAAGTAAATAAATAAATATCTTTAAAAAAAAAAAAAGACTTGCAGGGCCGGGCATGGCGGCGCACACCTTTAATCCCAGCACTCGGGAGGCAGAGGTAGGAGGATCGCCATGAGTTCGAGGCCACCCTGAGATTCCATAGTGAATTCCAGGTCAGCCTGGGCTAGAGTGAGACCCTACCTCGAAAAACAAAACAACAACGACAAAAAAAGACTTGGGCTGGAGAAATGGCTTAGCAGTTAGGGGGCTTGCCTATGAAGCCTAAGCACCCATGCTCAACTCTCCAGATCCCATGTAAGCCAGACGCACAAAGTGACGCAAGGTTGCACAGTTGCACAGGGGCATATGCGTGTGGGGTTTGATTACAGTGGCTCGAGGCCCTGGCATGCCAATCCTCTCTCCCTCTCTCTCATCCTCTCACATTAAAAAAAAAAAAGAAGAAGACCTTTGGGTCCACAGTGCCTTAGCTGGTGAGGGACTGCCCAGCTGCACCAAGGGTCACAAGTCTGTCAGCCAGAAGCTTACATGATATGTCTGTGTCTGTTTGCTATTCTCTCATGAAATACAGTTATGATAGAATATTTAAAATATTTTGTACTCCAAAAATGCAATGGAAAGTACCTCTGAGAACATTGAAAAGTGAATAATTTGAAGAAAAATGTAACTATAAAGGCAGCTGTCTTCCTGGTAAGAGTTCTGTTGGCAAGGCATTTCTAATGTCTCTCATTCTGATCTGGGTGGGGAAAAGTTGGGCTTTGAACAATGGTTGTTAAAAGTTTTATTGTTTAGGGCTGGAAGGATGGCTTAGCAACTAAGGCATTTGCCTGCAAGCCAAAGGACCCAGGTTCGATTCCCCAGGACCCACGTTAGCCAGCTGCACAAGGGGGTGCACGCATCTGGAGCGCATATGCAGTGGCAGGAGGCCCTGGCGTGCCCATTCTCTCTCTCCCTCTTTCTCTGTCAAATAAATAAAAGAGGAAAGAAAAGAAAATTTAAAAAATGATCACTTTTACATTTGTGTAAACCATTTTACTTTCAGATCAGATCACTTGAATGAGCACTGCATACTGGCAGGGGAATGTTGGGCCCAGGAAGAAGTTGGCCATTTTTAGCTTGGTCATAGAAGCAACTCCTGCGTGAAGCGTGTGGGTACCAGGATGTGGCGTGCTCATAAACCAGAGCGGCTCAGCGGGACTTCATGTTGGCTGCTGTATAGAACATGAGTAAATGCCGAGGGATAGAAAATTACTTTGGATATTTAAAAGAGAAGAAATATATAGTCTATTTGTTTTGTAACAAGTTTCTGTAAATAAAATAATTTATACTATTTATAAAAAAAGACAAAAAAAAAGGAATTGCTTTAGCCGGGTGTGGCAGCACATGCCTTTAATCTCAGTACTCAGGAGGCAGAGATAGGAGGATCACTGTGAGTTTGAGGCCAGCCTGGGACTACATAGTGAATTCCAGGTCAGCCTGGGCCACAGTGAAACCCTACCTTAAAAAAAGGGGGGAGGGTGGAAGGGAATTACCGTGGGATATTTTTTTATAATCATGGAAAATGCTAATAAAAATTTTTTTAAAAAGGGAAAAAAATAAAAAATAAATAAATAGACTGACCCAAGCCACCACATGAACTATACCTCCAATTTTCTTTTCTTTTCTTTCCTTTTCTTTCTTTCTTTCTTTTATTTTTTGGTTTTTTTTTGTTTGTTTGTTTGTTTTTGTTTTAGGCCAGCCCAATGGACTGGATTTTTTTTTTTTATGTGAGAGTGAAAGAGAGAATTTGGATGCATTAACAAGTACTACATGCCATCTAATAAGGAAATATTACTGTGGTGTTGTCTTGTCTAGGTCAATGATCAAGAAACACAGCTTTGTTTGTTTGTTTTTTTTCCACACATTCTTTTTCCAACTCATCAACTGGATGAACATGACTTTGGGAGTCTGGCAGAGAGCATAGCCCTAAGATGGAAGGAGAAAGGACTATGAATAACCACATCAAAAGTTTCCCAACCAGTTGACAGGGAGCCAGGGACAGATATGTATTTCATTGAGTTAGTCATCTGTCTTCTGAGAAGTGGTATTAATCTACTATGGGAGTTAACACTATTTAAATTAATGCAAAAAGGTCCATTCAAATAGGCCTTAATATATAACTAAATTTGAACATGGTAGTTCACATCTGTAATCCCAGCACTCAGGAGACTGAGGTAGGAAGATCACTGTGAGTTGGAGGCCAGTCTAGGCTACACAGAGAGTCAGTTCAGCCCAGAATAGAATGACATCCTGCCTCAAAAAAAAAAATTAGAAAAATTTGAATTTTCCTTTCCTATGAAGTAGTATGTATACCTGCATTTATCTAATGGACAGATATAGGATCAAAAAGCTAAGGGCTTTCAAAGCCAGCATCCTGTGATGAAGATACAGCTTGGTGGCAGAGTGCCTGTCTGGCATCCTTGAGGTCCTACATTCAGCCACCCAGAACGGAACAAATAAAACAAGTGTCTTTGGCTTTGCATTCAATGCTGTTTAGACATAAGGTTTTTGGAGCCACAAGTGTAACAAAATTTTAGGGGTTCAGGAAAGTCCTTGAAACTCCAAACCCCAGGTTTGTGTCTAATTTTAATCAAAGAATTGAATTAAGTAAGATTGAGAAGGATAATTATTAAATTATTATAATTATCTAGGGACACCTGTAGACATATTTATAACCTATGGTGGTGGGCTCTACCTTGCGGCTCAGGTGAACCAGAGTGAAGGGTGACTGGTTGGGCGAGGGACTGTGTCAGAAAGAAGTTAGCCAAGACCTGGGGTCTAAACTTGACCAACCACTGTGTGTTAGGATTAGATTTAAATCCTAGGAAAGACCTCCCTCCCAGGAGGGGCCTAGTTTGTTTGTGACAAAACAGGTCTAGGGAACTAGGCAAGAGATAAGAAGTCTGATTATCCTTTGATCTCTAGAAAGTGTTTTGCCTCTTCAGGGGCCCAGTCATCCTAGCTGCCTAAAAGAGCTACCTGACCCCCTGTCATTAGGGCAGTGAAGTCACTGGCCCAGTGCTCGACACAATCATGTGACAATCATGTTCTGAGAAATACACCACTAGGCAATTTCATCATTGTATGAACACAGACTACACTTACAACAACCCAAATGATCATGTGCTTGATGTGGTCTCTTAGTGCATCCAGGAGACATGATAACCATGAGATGTTTGAGGCTGTTGTCAGCATAACATGGCATACCAGTGTGTGTGTGTGTGTGTGTGTGTGTATAAATATAAAATAGTGCATTCTTTCTGTATATACATATGGCACATATTTGTGAGGTATACATGTGTGTGTGGCTGTCACTCCTCAATGTCATCCACCTCTTTTGAAATAGGGTCTTTCATTGGTCCGGAGCTTGCCAAGTAGGCTGGAATGGCTAACCAGCAAGTCCCAGGAATCTGCATGCTTCCACATACCCAGAGCTGGGATTAGAAGCACACACCACTCTACCTGGAATTTTTTTTTTTAATTTTTATTTATTTGAGAGCGACAGACACAGAGAGAAAGACAGATAGAGGGAGAGAGAGAATGGGCGCGCCAGGGCTTCCAGCCTCTGCAAACGAACTCCAGACGCGTGCGCCCCCTGTGCATCTGGCTAACGTGGGACCTGGGGAACCGAGCCTTGAACCGGGGTCCTCAGGCTTCACAGGCAAGCACTTAACCGCTAAGCCATCTCTCCAGCCCCTACCTGGAATTTTAACATGGGTACATGGGTATCAAATTTAGGTCTGTATGATTGTAAGTCAAGTACTTTACCAACTGAGCTATTTTTCCAGCTCTATGGTACAGTCTTAATAAAAAAAGATTAAGTGAATATAAGAATTTCAAAGTATAGCATAGCAAAGGGATAAGACTACAATACAGTGACTTATCATCATTATCAAATATTATATATGTACATGATTGTATTGCTATGCACTTTAGAATTTGGCAACATCGCAGGTTTGTTTATAGTGGCATCACCAGAAACACATGAATAACACATTGTGCTACAGCATTATGACAGTTACAATGTCACGAAGTGTTAGGAATTTTTCAGCTCTATTATAAGTTGATGGGCCCACCATTATATATGAAACCTTTTGTTGCCTGGAGCATCATTAGTAAGTGCACAACTTCAAGTTAAATCCAGATAAATAGAGAAATACAAAAGAAAAAGAGGGAAAATGGAATCTTGTATCTACTTTGGCAGTTTACCTTCTTGACTAAACTATTTAATCTCAGGTATCTCTTGGTGGCCCTTCTCCCCAGTGGAAGTTTCTATCCAGCCCCCAACTCTACCCTGTGCATAGAATCAAACTCCACATGCTAGGCAAGTACTTTACTACTGACATATCCAGAGCACTTGATTTTTTTTTTCAAGAAAAGGTCTTGCTCTATACCCTAGGCTGGCTTTAAACTCATGATCCTCTGCCCTCAGCCTCCCAGGTGCTAGGATTACAAATGTGCAACTTCATGCCTGGCTGCAAGACTTCTTAGTACCTCTAAAGTCTTGGGATTTGACTTGAGTGGCAGAGAGGAGTGGACAATTGATGTTTCGTCCCACATGCTTGCAGGACTGACTGCCTCTGAACTCCATCCAGCACAAGTCACAGGAGGGTAAGCAGAAATGTTCTCACATGTGCAGAGATGTGCCCAGAGGGGTGCCAACTTTCCACTAATTTCCAAGCTAATTACTTGAGCATGGTGGAAGCTATCCACATGCAAAGAAACCACCCATCACAGAGTTCCCAAATGTGACAACTTTAAGATCAGGGTTAGACCTCAGCCCCAAGTTGGGAGTATCCAGGTAAGAATTCTTTCTGCATATATAGTGATCTTGTGGCTGTATTTCCATCACAAAAGGTTCTTGAGTAAAAGCAGTTTATCCAGCAGACTGAACTGTGGTGCTTCAGTTGCTGTCCCATCACTACATCCCACACAAGTAGTATTGTCTGCTTCCTAGAGGCATTTGCCTGTTTCAACAGTGACACCATGTGACAGGATCAGCAATAACAACCAAAATCCTAGCTGTTGCTTTAGTTTTTTCTACTGGAGGTTAATAGTGCCCAGGAATCAGAAAGGACCTCTGGGGAGAAAGAGCTACTGAGTTTTCACAGAAGAAAAGAAAGCAGAACAAAAAAAAAGAATTTTATTTGGTTTTTCGAGGTAGAGTCTCACTCTAGCCCAGTCTGACCTGGAATTCATGTATTCTTAGGATGGTCTTGAACTCACAGCAGTCCTCCTACCTATGCCTCTTGAGTGCTGGGATTAAAGGCATGTGCCACTACACCTGGCCAGAAAGCAGAAAAAAAATTTAAAAATGCATCTTCAATATCAATACTATGGGCTTATAGAGTTAAGTTAAACATTAAAATGAGCGTGCGGGTTGGAGAGATGGCTCACAGGTTAAGGGGCTTGCTTTCAGAGCCTAACAACCAAAGTTCAATTTCCTCGTAAAACCAGACAGATCCACAAGTGGCATATGCATCTGGTGTCTGTTGGCAATGGCTGGAGGCCCTGGAGCATCCATTCTCTCTGTCTGTCTCTCTCTTCTATCTCTACCTTTGTTTGCAAATAAATATTTTTTAAATAAATGTGTATCTTAAACTGATAAGCAATAATGAAGACCAAAGCCTTTTGTCCCATGCTGGCTATGATTCAAGAATGTGATGAGCTGTGCATCTGTCATCTCGTTTATCCACTGTAGCAGTCTGTAAGGCATGTGTTTTCATAATCTGAGGGAAATGCAGGTGAGAAAAGGTCAGAAACTTGGTTACATTAACACTTGCCATACACATGCCCTGACACATATAGCAGTGGAGGGGTCAGAGATGTAAGAGAGTCTGTGAACCCAAGGACACATTTCCACCACACGAGAATTCCAGCTTCAAACAGCACCATCTCCAAACCTGATCTTACAAAACATTTATTCATTTTTGCCACCAGTTTTCCTCATATCTGCCAAAAATCAATGCCATGGTGTGTCAATAGATAGTGTTATTCTTACTGTTAAATGTCACTGTAATTTCCTGGGCGCAGTGGTCAACTTGGCTTGTTTGTCTTTACAAATTAAGATGCAGCTTTTTCATTACTGGCTGTTACCAATCCTCTTAGCTGCCCACCAGAACTAGAGAGTAAGACTCTATTGCTAAAGATACCACATGCTCTGGTTGTGAGGTGCTGACAAATCAAGCAGGAATCGAGCTGGAAGGCTTCCTGCTGGCCAAGTTGTCACAGTGGGGAAAGTGCTCTGCAGGCTGCTGGAAGAGAAAGGTAACAGTCTTTCCCAGCAGGGCATCCACCACGCACACGACAAAATCAGCCAGGCAAAATGTACCCACTGATCAGTAGTGTCATGACTGTTATGGGAGTATCCAGCTGCTCTATGACTGGATTTGAGGCCCAATCCATAGGAGGGAATTCACACCTGGTACCAAAAGCCTAGTCAAAAGCCAATGGTTGGGAAGGTCATAGGCCCAAGGAGGGAAACTACTACTGTTGTTTGGCTAAATGGATACATTGTGCCCGTCACTACGCACTCTACATATTCATGCTTATGCTCATAGATTAGTGCTGCTCTTGACTTTGGTCAGAGAAACTCCTTTTTGCAGGTGGTCGAAACTACTGAGACTCAAAACTCAACAAAGTGCCAAGAAAAAAGTGACTGTTGACTGCTAGGCATGAAATGAGACATGTATGTATGTATGTATGTATGTATACCACCCCCTCCAAGGCTCAGGGAACATTCTAGAAGAGAGAATGAGAGGCTAAAATGGTAACCATACTGGGACAATGACAGTGTAACTAAAGAATTAAAGAAGGAGAGGGGCAGAAAAGTAGACAACAATGTGTGCAGGTCTGCTATTGCTACACAGAAAACTTCCAAGATTCAGTGGTTTGATACAACAGTCATCTGTGACCACTCACCTGTCTGCAGACAAATACTTCAGTTGAGCCGAGCATGGTGGCACACACCTTTAATCCCAGCACTCAGGAGGCAGAGGTAGGAGGATCGCCATGAGTTCAACGTCACTCTGAGATTACATTGTGAATTCTAGGTCAGCCTGGACTAGAAAGAGACTCTACCTCAAAAAACTAAGAAAATAAGTAAATAAAATATTTTTTAAAAAGAACTAGTTCAGGTGATCTAGGTTGGAGCTGGTCGGGTAGCATTGCTTCTGTTTGCAAACAAGTCAGCCAGGAGGACTCTCACCCTTCCTCTGAGGCCAGAACTGAATTTTCCTCAGCCAAAGCTGGATCCCAGAGATAGAACTCTCTACACAGAAGTGAAGACAGGTGATAGGAAGAGGGCTCAACATCTAAAGACACTTACTGCAAAGTCTGCCAACCCAGGTTCAATTCCCAAGCCACCCACATAAGCCAGATGCAAAAAAAAAAAAAAAAATGTGGCACAGGTGTCTGGCATTCACTTTGTGCATCCTGCTTTACACTGGGTACTAGGGAATCGAACCTGGGTCCTTTGGCTTTACTGGCTAGTGCCTTAACAGCTAAACCATCTCTACAGCCTCAGTGTCTGGCATTCTTTTACAGTGGTAAAAAGCCCTAGTATGCCCATATGGGCAAACACAGGCAGATAAATAAGTTTTGAAAAAACAGAATGAAATCTGTTCTATCTTACAGATGCTAGAGAATACTGGGGAAGACCTACCAAGGTACATCAATACATCGGGTATAGAGAGCAGACGGTCTACCATGAGATTAGTCACCTCCACTTTATCTATCTGGCCCAGAAGTCATTACAGAGTGTGACAAGTGGCTACAGGAATACTGCTCTGAAGGCTAGCCCGAAAGCAAGTTCCAGAGAGATGGCGACAGGCACCAGTCATTCAAACCTCATCAAAACAGAGATCTAGACGCTACAAGGAGCTCAACACTAAATCAGATCTCTATCTTGCCTGCCGAGGTTCAGGGAACATTTGGTAAGATGGTAACAGCCTCAAGGTGGATAGTAGCCTGAGGCACCACATCCCATTCCCTAACCCCCACCTCTACTCCTGTGCAGACTGAGGCCTCTTGGTCCCCACAATGAATACCAGTAACCCCACCCAAGAAGACCTCCAGCAGAATTACAGAGGAGATAAGGAGGTATAATAGTACATCCTGTTTCATAAAAAAATCAATCAATACAGTTAGAATTTAAAAGATGACTATGCAGCTAAGTGCACTTCCTGTGTAAGCAAGAGGTGCTGAGGGGGCCCACGATCCCCATAATCAAATCTCTAGATTTCACAGGAACAGCTGGGCAGGGCCATATGCACCCATAACCCCAGTCCCACAAGGGAGCAGAGACCTGAGAATCACTAGAGTTCTGTGATCTCTGGGTCAGTAAAGAGACTCTGGCTCAAAACAAAGACCAGGCGGGAGAATGATAGAGTGGGAAACCATGTTCTGCTCAGACCACTGCAGACTAAAGTATGGGGCGCCACACCACACCACCCACGCACACGCACACACACCACATTACACACATACACACAAAAGCAAAATTAAAATGGTCAGAGTGACACAAACTTATTACTTAGAGAGCTAAAGACTGAAGCTGTTTCCATAACATAGATAAATCTTGAAGACATTATGCTAAATGAAATTAGCTGGTCACAAAAGGACAACTACATGGTTCCCCTAACATGAAATTCTTAGAATAATCAAATTCATGGCGACAGAGGAGAATGATGGTTACAAGAGCTGGAGTGAGGCAGGAGGGAGGGGCCAGGGAGTAGGGGAAGAAAAATGGAGAATAGGTGAAAATAAAAAAAGTGCTGGGATAGATGATAGTTGTACAACAATGTGAGTTACTTTATGCCCCTGAGCGCCACCGCTGTTGTTTTCTTGTTTTTGTCTTTTAATAATAAGTTAAAATGGGCTGGAGAGATGGCTTAGCAGTTAAGCGCTTGCCTGTGAAGCCTAAGGACCCCGGTTCGAGGCTCGGTTCCCCAGGTCCCACGTTAGCCAGATGCACAAGGGGGCGCACACGTCTGGAGTTCGTTTGCAGAGGCTGGAAGCCCTGGCACGCCAATTCTCTCTCTCCCTCTATCTGTCTTTCTCTCTGTGTCTGTCGCTCTCAAATAAATAAATTTAAAAAAAAGAGGTTAAAATGCTAAAGTTGATGTTAAGTTCTATCACAACATGGAGAAAAAGCAGAGGCTGTACTAATGCTAGTGAGAGCTCTAGAAGCTTCCAGCCTGGAGTCACAAGAGCAGGAAGCTGAGCACATATATCGCTAGGGGGGGACAAGTGGAGCTTCCCAGGAGGGGCCAGGACAAGTACACCGCCCAATGCCTGGGGGCAATAAGAGGGGCTCAGTAGGAGGCACAGGCCAGCTGAGTCATAGATACCAACTAGTGTATGGGGAAAAAACACTAAACAACACTCTGTTGCCATAGATACGCACATATTTTATGTAAACCTGGAAGCAATACTCCTGGCTGTGGTTGTCTTTTTAGAAAAACCACTAAACTAGTAATAAGGAGGTTTTTCACTTCATCAGAATGATCCACTCAATACTAACAAACACTGTATCTGTGGATTTGTATAACTCTAAGTTATGTAAGTTTAAAGGAGAAAGGGATGCAGTGCTAGCTTTCTTTGTCTCTATTATGTATGTCAACAGAAACAGAGGGTCTGTCTCATGTACCTAAAGGTTTGACGTATCCTCTTGGTTCAAGTTCTGCGATTCTCAGGGACATGCTCTTGGCATGCTCCTGGGTGGAGATCTGCTCCAGCTGCTCTCACTCACGCCCCCACCCCGTGCTCCCTGCCCTATAAGAGCTGTCCGCCGAGGCTGCTGTCTTCCTGCATGTGCAGATGGGCCGCTCAGCTCAGCGCACTGGGACTCGTCTTTGGTATTGTCTGTGATGTGCTGCTAGAAAGGTATGAACCTATGGTGGCACACGCCTTTATTCCCAGTAAGAGGATCACTGTGAGTTTGAGGCCATTCTGAGACTACATAGTGAATTCCATGTCAGTCTGGGCTAAAGCAAGACCCTACCTCAAAAAAAAAGCGGGGGAGGTATGAACTTGTCTCCCATCCTGAATGCGCCCTGTCTTGTTTCATCTCAGAAGCCAAGCAGGGTGCAGGGTCGGGACTAGTTATTACTTTGAGAAATGTACGAACTAGGAGTCAAGGAAGCTTCTGACTGACATTATTAGAGTTGACTTCTTACTTGTCTCTATGTCTGCTTCTTTTTTTAATATTTTGTTTTTATTCATTTATTTGAGAGACAGAAAGAGGCAGACAGAGTGGGGAGGGAGGGAGAGAACAGGCATGCCAGGGCCTTCAGACGCTGTACACAAACTCCAGATGCATGTGCCACCTTGTACATCTGGCTTATGTGGGTCCTGGGGAATTAAACCTGGGTCCTTTGGCTGTGTAAGCAAGCACCTTATGTGTTAAGCCATCTCTTCAGCTCCTTGCTTCATTTTTTAAAAATAAGGTAAAAGATTAAAATTAATGTAGTAATGACTGTAGCATAAAGTTGTTTTGCAAAAAACTCCCAAGAGAATGCTAAGATTTAAGATGAGCTGCATTTTAAAAAATAGAGAGATGGATTGGAGAGATGGCTTAGCGGTTGAGGCGCTTGCCTGCAAAGCCCAAGGACCTAGGTTTGATCTACCTCCAGATCCCAAGTAAGCCAGACACACAAAGGTGAGGCAAGCGCAAGGTCACACATGCCCACAAGGTGGCACAAGCATCTGAAGTTCAATATCAGTGGCTGAGACCCTGGAGCAACAATTCTCTCTCCCCCTGTCACTCTCACCCTTTCTAAAAAAAGAAAGAGAAAGAAAAAATTAGAGGGATTTTTTTAAATATCTATTTATTTTGAAAAAGGGAGAGACAAAAAAGTAGGCAAACCAAGGCCTCTTGCCACTACAAACTCTAGATGTATGCACCACCCTGTGCATCCGCCTTTATGTGGGCACCTGGGAACCAAACCTGGGTTGTCAGGGTTCCCAAGCAAGAGCCCCCAACCACTAAGCTATCTGTCCAGCCTCAGCAATTGTTTTATTTGTGAGCTTGTGTGGTGTGTGTGTGTGTGTGTGTGTGTGTACACATACCAGTGTGCATGTGTGAAGGCCAAAAGACAACTTCAGGTCATTGATTCTCTCCTTCTATCTTCTTTGTGACAGGGTCTCTCTAGCTATTGTTTTGTCTCTGAAAAGGCCAGACTAGAAGGCCTATGAGCTTCTAGGTTCTCCTGACTCCGCCTCCCACTGGGATTACAGAGCACAGGACCCACTTTGTGCTTGCTTCTACCTGGGTGCTAGGGATCCAGACTCCCATCAGCAGGCTTGCAGAGCAAGCCACTTTACCCACAGAGCTACCCATGCCCACACAAAAGATATTTTACCTTTGGAGAATCCTGAAGATAGCTCTGAACAGAAGAGAGCACAAGTACAGCGCTTGTCTCCTAACCTAGTGGTAAACTAGTTTAGTCTAACTGGCCCCTGTGTCTCTCACAAAGCTTGCAGCATTTCTTCACCATCTTCATTCCTCATCTCATTTTGATATGTTATAAAATGTTTGTCCCAGCAGATGGCAGAAGAGGACTGACATGGGGGAAAGAAACAGCCTGGGCATGAGAGTGTGCGCTGTGAACAGCTACAGCAGCCCCACGGTAGTGCGCATTCTGAACTAGCCCCACACGCTGACTCAGCAAGCCTACTCAATTGTACCGGCAAAGCAGGGCTGGAGAGCCATCCAGGCAACCACTGTAGCAAAACACGATCACCTATGCAAATGCTCATTTCCTGCTTAATTCCAGAGTACTGGAGACACAGGAATGAATAATACAAAGTATAGCCACACACACACATTGATGGGATAGAATTAGAGAATCCAGGTATAAATCCATGCAACTATAGCCACCTGATTTTTGACAAAAATATGAAAAATACACATTGGAGAAAAAAGAAAAAAAAAACAGCATCAACAAATGGTACTAGGAAAGCTGGATATTTGCAAGTAGGAGAAGGAAACTAGATCCTTGTCTCTCACTGAGCACAAAAATTAACTCCAAATGAGTCCAGGAACTGAACATAAGACCTGAGACTCTGAAATAGGTAGAGAAAAAGTAAGAAGTACACTTCAAGATGTAGACATATGGATACATGCACACACACACAAAAACCCTTCTGTACAGAGAAGGAAACGGTCACCCAAGTGAATGGGCAGCCTTTCCAATTGAGAGAAGATTCAGATTTGTTATGTACAAAGAACTCAAAAAACTAAACATCAAGGAAATGGACAAAGCAATCAAAAAGTGGGCTATGAAACTGGACAGAGAGACTCAAACGAAGGAATACAAATGATTAAGAAATATTTTTTAAAGTGTCAATATCCTTATCCATCCAGGAAATGCAAATTAAAACTACTTTGAAATTTCTTTTTTTAAAAACTTTTTTTTTAATTTATTTATTTGAGAGCAACAGACACAGAGAGAAAGACAGATAGAGGAAGAGAGAGAGAATGGGCGCGCCAGGGCTTCCAGCCTCTGCAAACGAACTCCAGACGCGTGCGCCCCCTTGTGCATCTGGCTAACATGGGACCTGGGGAACCGAGCCTCGAACCGGGGTCCTTAGGCTTCACAGGCAAGCACTTAACCACTAAGCCATCTCTCCAGCCCTAAAGGTGCTTTCTTGCAAAGCCTGCCAGCCTGGATTTGGTTCTCCAGTAGCAAAGTAAAGCCAGCACTGAGTGGCACATGTGTCTGAAGCTCATTTTCAGTGACAAAAGGCCCTGGTATGCTACTCATTCTTTCATTCTCTCTCTCTCTCTCTCTCTCTCTCTCTCTCTCTCTCTCTCTCTCTCTCTTTCTCTGTCTTTCTCTCCTTCTTTCTCTCACAAATAAGTGAAAATATTTTTTTTTAAGAAATAAAAATAAAGGGCTGGAGAGATGGCTTAGTGGTTAAGCGCTTGCCTGTGAAGCCTAAGGACCCCGGTTCCAGGCTCTATTCCCCAGGACCCACGTTAGCCAGATGCACAAGGGGGAGCACGCGTCTGGAGTTCTTTTGCAGTGGCTGGAGACCCTGGTGCACACATTCTCTCTCTCTCTATCTGTCTCTTTCTCTCTCTGTCTGTGGCTCTTAAATTAATAAACAAAATAAAATAAAAGCAAAAAAATTTAAGAAATAAAAATAGAGAAGGGAGGATACTAGGATTGTAAATTAACAAGGATGATAGCAAGGTGAGGGAGAGGCAAGAGAGTAGGGGAGGATTAACCAAAACTTGGGAGATATGAAAAAGTCATAAGAAAACCTACTGCTTTGTAAACTTAATAAAAATAATAGAGGGCTGGAGAAATGGCTTAGCAGTTAAGCGTTTGCCTATGAAGCCTAAGGACCCCGGTTGGAGGCTCAATTCCCCAGGACCCACATAAGCCAGATGCATAAGGGGGTGCACCTGTCTGGAGTTCGTTTGCAGTGGCTAGAGTCCCTGGCGCGCCCATTCTCTCTCTCTCTCTCTCTGTCTCCCTCATTCTCTCTCTGTTGCTCTCAAATATAAAATAAAACAAAATTTTTTTAAAAATTAAAAAATAATAGGATGAACAGAGGCATACTGCACATTTGGGATAATGCTGCTCCCATTAATAATAGGTTTTCAAACAAGAATATCAGTGCCTGACCTGTAACTCCCAGTACCAGCATGGGGCTATCACCCACAATGAGCTTTTGATCAGAGAAACCTACAAGGTTTTCTAAAAGAATGACAGATTTCTGTCAGAGTACTTGATGACCCACCAAAGGTTAGTGATAAGACCCTATTGCTGAAGACACCATATGCAGCTGACACATAAAATGGAACAGCACTGCTGAAAACCAGGAGAGAGTCAGTCCCCAGACAGTCAGCGAATCTAGTGCCAGAAGGTGCTACATGGGCAACTGGGGGAAACGACCAATATCTGTCCATGCAACTCATGGTCCAACCTACATAGCAGCAAATAACCTGTTGTGATGCCCACACAAGTGCAATAGTGGCACATAGCCATGGTGGGGAACCAATTGCTCTTGATTCGGCTAACTGATCCCCTCAGTGATACAAGACCCATAGCTGGAACTGGGAAACAAGTCAGAACCATATCCAAACATAAGCCCACTCTCCAATATCAAGTTACCATCAATCATGGGGTACAAGAGGGCCTATACCTATTAAACTCTATTAAAAAAAAGTAAGGGTTATCTCATTTGACCTGGTGCTAACTTACTCTCCATTGGAGAATCTGCTTCTCTTTTCCAGATAGATGCAGATCCTAAGGAGAGAGCCACCCCATCATACCTCAAAAGGACTCTGACTGAAACTAAGGAAAATTGGTGAAATAAGCAAGGGTGCTGTTTTCCTCATGAACCAGATACCAGCACAAGGGGGAAGGAGACCAACACAGAGAAAAATCAGTGCCTACCAAATCAGAGAGCCAGAGCCCCAGAGGCCCCCAACACCTCATCACTGAAGCAGACCAAAAATGAACCCAACATGGCTCATGGAAATTTTGCAGAAGAGGGGAAGAAAGAATGTCAGAGCCACATGTTAGGTCATGATATACAGAAACATTTATCATACCAATAACTGTGGGCTAACCCCACAATGCACGACCCATACACCTCAACAAGGAGGGGCCAATGGGGAGGGGTAGGTCATGGATGAGCCTAATAATGGTACCAAACTGCCTGTACTTGCAGAATAGAAAACTAAAAAAAAAAAAAAAAAAAAAAAAAAAAGACTATCAGTGCCAAGCATGAGACAGCTTCCTGTAACTTGTTGGTCAGGGAAGGGCCAGAGGCCCCCAAAACAATACAGGCTATTGTTATTGCTCTTGGCTGTCCACAAGGACTGAATGGTAAGACCCAATTGTGGAATACACCTCACCCTTTGATTGCAGGACACAGAGAAATCAAGCAAGAATTGAGCTAGGAGCTTCCTCCACGTTAGCTAGTCTTCATAGTGCCAGAAGATACTACGCAGGCCGCTGGTAAAGAAAAGTCTCGTCAAGTGGTAGATTCTGCGATCTACAACCCTGACTTACCAGGAAATAATGGTGTAACAATGGCATTACTGTCATCAAGGTAACCAATCACTCTGATTGGAAAGGAGGTCTTTCTCCAAGAGTGAATTCATACCTGGTACTGAAACTCAGGTCAAATGCTCATGGATGGAGAGACCATGGACCCTTTTGAGGGAAACTACTATTGTTTTGCTAAACAAATGTTTTGTTAAAACTTCCTTCTAAATATTTATCTTTATACCCAAAGATTAGTTCTGCAGTCAGCCCTTGTCAGAAAAGTTTTGTTTCTCTAGTGAGTGGTGGTTAATACAGAGACTCATAACTGGTCAAAGTGCTGAAAATAAGTGACTATTGAGTGCCTGACCATACACAGGATAGATAGATAGATAGATAGATAGATAGATAGATAGATAGATAGATAGATAGACAGATAGATGATGGATGGATGGATGGACAGAGAGACAGACAGACACATATCCCCTCCACGGCTCCCACTCTATCATGGAAGACAAGATGCAAGAGATGTAAGAGCTGGAGGATGAAAAGAAATACAATGGATCTCTGTCATCTGGACATGACAAGTTCATTGTCCTCATGAACTCACAGCAGCTACGGCTACTTACACAAGACCTACACATGAAAAGACCAGTCAACATTTTTCTATGGATAAAGAAAGAGCTCATGAGACCACTCCCCTCTGTGGGAGCCAGTGTCAGTTAATGGTTCCTGGGGAAAGGTGAGTTATTCTCTTCCACAGTATAGCCACTGGTAAGTGGTAGAAAGAAGGGTTTCAGTGGGACTGGAGACTAAGGGAAGATAATATGGGATACTCAAAATATAATGTATATGTGCAAAATGGTCAAAGAGCAAAGCAAAATGAAAAAGAAGCTCATGGAGGGTGAATATGATCAAAATATATTACATACATGTATGAATTTTTTTGAGGAGAGAGAGAATGGGCACTCCAGGGTCTTTCAGCCACTATGAAAGAACTCCAGTTGCATGTGACCCTTGTGGGTATGTGTGGCATTGCATGCTTGTATCACTTGAGTCTGACTATACATGGGATCTGGCAGATTCAAAGAGAAGTTCTTAGGCTTCACAAACAAGTGCCTTAACTGCTAAGGCATCTCTCCAGCCCATGATTTTATTTTAATTTAATATAGCCAAACATAGTGGTGCCTACCTGTAATCCCAGCTGCTAGGGAAACTGAGGTGGACTTATGAACTCAAGGCCAGTTTGGATAACCTAAAGAGCATAGCAAGACCTTGTCTCAGAAAAAGAAGAGGGAAGCTGGAGAGATGGCTCAGTGGTTACAGGTACTTGTTACAACGCCTGACAGCCTCAGTTTGATTCCTGAACACTCATGTAAAGCCAGGTGCAAAAAGTAGCATATGCATCTGGAGTTCATTTGCAATGGCAGGAAGCCCTGGCACACCCATACACTCTCTCTCTCTCTCTCTCTCTCTCTCTCTCAAATAAATACTTAAAAATACTTTTATAAATATGAAATTGGAGCTGGGGTTGTAGTTTGGGCAGTAGAGTCCTTACCTAGTATGTACAAATTCCTGGGTTCAGTACCCAGCACCACATAAATGCTAAAATCCCAGCATTTGAGAAGGTAGAGGCAAGAGGACCAGTTCAAGGTCATCCTTAGCTACATAGCGAGGTCTGGGGCCACCTGGACTACATGGGCATGGGCAGGGAAGGGGGCCATGTGTAAGTCAAAGGATGTGGTTTCCTCCCATGGAATCCCACAGCAGACAGGCTGGATTCAACTTCCAGGCTGAGGATAGGCTGTCCTCAGACACATTGCCCTGTGGAACCCTCATGTTCTCCTACAACATGGAAGAAAATGGCAAGGGCTTGTTGTGGGGTTGTGCTAAGGAATTCATGAGAATCTAGATGTGAAGAGAGTCCCCTTGAGTGACTCTTGCACAACCAAGTTGCAGGAAGATGTCATTTTGGGAGAGCTCAATTTTTTTCTAATTAATAAAAGTAATATAAACTGATTGAGAATACTCTGGAAAAAATAGAGAAAATGACAGCAAATAAAGAACCTGCTATCATATTGCCCATGGGATAAAAAGTAATAAATAGTCAAAGAGCTTGAACTCTGGCCCTCTGATAACACAGAATTAATGTGACTTCTTAAAAATTACCTCATCACTATGTTTACTTTAATTCTGTCTTTAATCATTGGGTTGTCCTGTTATTTGTCTAAAAACCAATTAAGTATTCATTTCAGTTCCCCAGGTGTTTATTTAGTAATAAATTCATATCATACTTGGTAAGAAAATGTTTTGAATAGTTTTACATTTGATGGATTTCCTGGGGTAAGGGTTGGGGAAAACAGCTATTGACATTATCTAGTTGTAATGAATTTTTTAAAGTTTTAAAACAGAAATAAAACATCACTTAACCTAGCAATCTCATGCCCTCATCAATGAAAGGGCAATATTTATTACCCACACTGAGACAACTTGATTCTGAAATGTGGTGCTATTAATTGTTATTCTGAAATAACTGGTGTAAACTGGGCAGTCTCAGGCAGCTCTGCATATGGTTACCCCACCCATGAGAGAGCAGGCGAGCTGTACCAGATGACTCAAAGAGTTCTTCCAACCACACATTCTCTTACTCCTCTATGAGGAAAGTAAGATCAGAGAACAGTTATATTTGTTTAAATTCATTCCATATTCTGCTACACAAATAGGTTGCCTCTCCTATGATACAGTTTCATTTTTAATCATCTATACCAAACTGAAATTGTCAATGATGCAGTCAAACTTTTATGCATAAGAAGGACTTGATAGCCTCATATCCTTCTCCCTAAGGCATATGATCACAGTCACAAGTCTAACTGTGTAATTTGCTCACAGCAAACTTGTTAACGGGAGGAACCAGTGTTTGGAGTGGGCTCTGGAACCTATGCCCAATGTGTTCACTGAGAATCTAAGTTTGGCCCTCATTCCTACATCTGTGCTCTCTATGGCCCAGACACTTGGCAACAGTTCAATTTCCTCATCTCCTCCTATGAAACAATATGAGGTAAGAAGTGTAGAAGAGACACCAAGAGAGGAAAACAACATAAGCAGCCTGGAGACAGATCCACCCACATATAACTGGCAGCTTGGAATTCTACAGCAATGGCATTTCCAACCGCTGAGGAAAGAAACAAGTTAAAATATAATACTAGGGATTTGGGTGTGTGCTCAGTAGTAAAACATTTGCTTGGCATAAAGGAGGCTCTGGGTCCAATTCCCAGCATCACTTAAAAGAAAAAGAAGTAGGTGAATTTTGGCCAGGAATAAGAGTGACCATATACTCCTGTAACCCCGACAATTAGGAGGTAGATAAGATCAGCAGTTCATAGTTACCCTCAGCTACAGAGTGAGTTCAAGGCCTGCCTGAGCCACATGAAACCTTGTATCTAAAGAGTAAACAGGGCTGGGGAAGGCTTAGTGGTAAAAGGTGCTTGCTTGCAAAGCCTGTCAGCCTGGGTTCAGTTCCCCAGTATCCATGTAAGGCCAGATGCACAAAGTGCTGCTACATGTGTCTGGAATTCATTTGCAGTGGTAAGAAGTCCTAGTGTGCTCATTTCTCTCCCTCCCTCTCTCTCTCTTTCTCTCTCTGTCTTTAAAAAAGAAAGAAGATAAACAGTCCTATAAAAATGGACCAATGGAACTGGAGAGATTGCTCAGTGGTTAAGTGCTTGCCTACAAAGCCCAATAACCCAGGTTTGATTCCCCAGTACCCACATAAAGCCAGATGCTCAGAATGACACATGCATCTGGAGTTCATTTGCAGGGGTTGGAGGCCCTGGTGCGCCCAGTGTCTGTCTGTTTTGCGTCTCTCAATCTCTCTCTGTTTGCAAATATATAGATAAAAATGTTGAAAACTTTTTTTTTTCAAATGGGCCAAGACTATGATCATGGAATTGGCATAAACAGAAACATGCAGAGGACATATAACAAGATGTTCAGAGGAAATGTGAACTAAAGCAATTTTACACCCATAATTTGGCAACAATTAAGAGTACGACACCAGGGAACTGTGGAGATGGCTCAGAGAATGAAGAGTTTGCCACTGGAGCTGGAGTACCTGAGTCTGACCCCCAGACCCTGCACAAAAAGCTGCAAACTCTGAAGGGTTTCTGTGATCCCAGCACGCTGATGATGGCGAGATGGGAGAATTTCCCAGAAACTCAGGCAAGCCCAGCAAGGAGCAGCAGAAAGAAAACCGGAGCAAGAAACCCTGCCCCAAGTGAGGTGGACTCCAAAGCTGCCCTCTGGCCTCCCCAAATGTACTGTGGCACACACACGCCTTTACTCAGGAGGGTGCATGTGTGGACACACACAAATAAACAACTGAAATTTTTATATTTAAAAAAAAGTAGAGCGTGTAACATTACTAATTGCGCATGAAAAGGTCACAAGCCAGAAGTCATGGGTGCTAGCGGAGGTGTGCAAAAGGTCGTCATGAGCGACGGGGCTAAGCTTAGTCATGTTGAAAGACTGCTTGTCCTCAACTCACAATGACACACCAAGGAACAGATTGTGAAACACATTTTTACGTGAGGTCACATGTAATTATGTTTATTACAGCGTTGATGTTTAAGCCAGCTTTTCCATAATTTAGGCAGTAAGTAATGGAGTGGTCTATGGTAGTTTTAAGTTAATAAATTTATAGACTTAAATAGGAAGCTTAAATCAACTGAAAAATAAAAATAAATAAATAAAAACTTAAAATTTAAAAGAACGCAAACAACAAAAAAAGTTATCATGATGTCATCTACAAACTGAGTCAGCTAGATGAACTAGCCGGTAAGTCTGAGGACTCTCCTGCTCCTGCCTCCCCGCACTAGGAACGTCGGCCAGTGCTCCGCACCAGCATCTGCATGGAGGCTCAGCGGCTACGCTCAGGACCTCAAGCTTGTGCAGCAAGCGCTTGGCTCACTGTGCCATGTCCCCCGCCCCTTCTTACCACTTGTTTTGTGTGTTTGTTTGTTGGTTTTATTGCATTTTCTTCATTGTTTAGGGGGAAACCTAACAATAGTAACAGATACACACACACACACTAAATAGAAAATAAGTAAATAGAACATGTTTTTAGTAATTCAATAATCCCAGTGAAAGTCTTTTGGGGGGGGTTGGAGTTTCGAGGTAGGGTCTCACTCTAGCCCAGGCTGACCTGGAATTCATTCTGTATTCTCAGGGTGACCTCGAACTCACGGTGATCTAACTACCTCTGCCTTCCCAGTGCTGGGATTAAAGGCCTGCGCCACCACCTGGCTAACCAGTGAAAGTCTTTTATTGGTCCAGCTAGCATCATGTGACCATCCCTAACGGCATCACATTGGCTAGGATGATGGAGCAGACTCATCAACAGAAGACACATGCCACCTCTGCTCCTGGGGAGGGCTTAGAGCCGTCACCTGACATGGACAGAGAAAAGAAAGGTGCTTTCACTATAACTGTTAAATGTACAGTACAAATATACATTAAAAACTACTATGAGGTCAATTTTTTTTTTTAAGTATTTACTTGCAAGCAAGAGAGAGAGAGAGAGAATGAGAGTAGGAGAGAGAGAGTGGGTGCATTAGAGCCTCTTGCCACTGCAAACAAACTGCAGAGCATGCACCACTTTATGCACCTGGCTTTATGTGGATACTGGGAAATCAAACCCAGGCTGTCAAGCCTTGCAAGCTTAGGGCTTTCTGTGACTGAGGCTCCGGGGGAGGGTTAGAAGACCCCCCTCCTCTGTTTACCTGTGCTGTGCCTACCAGAATGTTGAACCCAGGGGCTGGCACGTGCTGGGAGCCTGTGTCACCCATCCAGGCGGTGGGGAGGGAGGACTGTTGAGAATCCCTCAGCTTCAGAATCCCACAGGGCCCTTCTGCTCCCGTCTTTGCAGGGAGCTTGCTCTGGCTGATTCTCCACCCACGTAGTGACCTGCCTCTGGCCTGTGTTTCTGCAGCCCATCCCCCATCCCTCCTGCTCTTGGAGCACCAGCACCCAGGAGCACCCCTCTCTGCAGCTACAGCTGAGCCCAGCCCAGTGTGAGCCATGTGGTGCAGCCCCGGCACCAGCGTGGCTGCATTTCTATAGAGAAAAATCCCACGTAGGCTTATTTCTCTTTTGTTTGGCTTTCTCTTATAGGAATCAGATCTGCTTTATCTTAACTTTTTTTCATCTAGTCTCACAGATGCAGCTTTTAATCCACCATCTTATCCAGAACTAAGCTTTTTTTTTTTTTAATTTTTATTCAAAATCTCAATTGCCTCGCTGAAACTTTTTGTTCCTTGTTGCTGACTTTTTCATCCATTTTGCTGAGTTTTTCTTCTGCGTTGCTAAATCTCATCTCTGGTCCTAGATTAGAATCGTCTGTTTATTTGTTTCTTCTTCGGAGTCTTTGTTTGTGTTTTGTGAGACAGGGTCTCACTCTAGCTCAGGCTGACTTGGAACTCACTCTGTAACCCTAGGCTAGCCTTGAACTCACAGTGATCCTCCTACGTCAGCCTCCTGAAAGCTGGAATTTAATACATGTGCCACAACACTCAGTTCATTATCTTATTTTTAAAGAATGTTTTCGAGCTTATTTATCTGGTGTGTGGTGTACGTGTGCACGTGAGTTCAGGCGCATATGTGCCAGTGAGCACATGTAGGTCAGAAGCCCCTTTAAGGTGGGTCCTCTCCTCCCATCTCTCCTAAGCAGGGTCTCTCTGCCCCACTTCTCAAGTTTGCAGATGCACTGGGATTCCAGAAGCCCATTAGAACGTGCAGCTTTTACGTAGGCTGTGGAGGTCTGAACTCGGGTTCTCATAGTTTTGCAGCAAGTGCCTTATCCCAGAAGCCCCTTTACCCACCCCAGCCCATGTCACATCTTGGAATTCAGTAGCTGAGGAGTGGCGATCTCTTGGCGGAGTCATGTTGCCTTGCTTTGTCCTGTTTCTTGTGTTTCAATTGTCAGGTTGTGCACTTACTGTCTCAGAATCTCTTCTGATTGAAGAGCTTTGTGTTGGGAAGCCGTCTCTTGAATGCTCAGTGTCCAGTTCTACTCAGAAAGGACAAAATGAACTTTTACAATAGCAACAACAGTGAACCATAGAGATATTAGAAACACAAGATAAATTAAAACCACTACCACTGCATTGACTAGAAACCAGAAAATGGAAATTAATGTAGACATGAACTATGAAGTTAAATATCACTTAGTGTAAATGTGTGAAAAAAAAAGCAAGTGAATGAGATGAAGGAAGGTGTCAGGAAAGGGGACAAATAGAAAGAAGCAAGGTTAGATAAGTGAAAAAGAAAAGAGGAAGAATGGAGAAAATGGCATAGAGAAAAATAAATAAAAATTTAAATGAGAAGAAAACAAAAGATTAGAAAAGATTTTTAGAAAGCAAATAAACAAAAAATGCTTTCTCTATAATGACAAAGTTCAAAAACAAAATTAGATGAATGCAAGGACAATAAACCCATGTGATGACACACACGTATAACCCCAGCACTTGGGAGGCAGACGCAGGAGGATGAGAACTTCATGGCCGTCTTCGGCTACATAGCAAGGTCAAGGCCACATGAGCCCTGTCTCAGAACAAAGGAACAAAAAGTCTCCTAAGGATGAATTACATGACTGAGGGTGAGGAGTCACCCCAGGCTTCAGTGTTCAGACTCTACAGCAGTAAATGGCACGTGGTTCTGGGGATTCATCCACCTACTGACCTCACTCAGGCTTGGCCTATCGAACTCCAGGGTTATTCTCAAGTGAGAAGCAACCCAGTCTGGGGTTGCCCTTCCCTCTGTACTGCACTGCTTGAGCTTCGCCTCCTGCCACCAACACCCTTCAGCTTGCCAGTGTCTGTCACTACTTCTCACTCTCCACAGCTGTCTCCCAGTACTGTCTCTCATCCCAGGGCTATGGCAGATTGGCTTAAGACACCCTATCTTGTGATTCTTCTCTGGTCTTGGATCTCCAGAGTAGCTCAGTTTTGAACTATAAGTTGTCTCTCAAGATGACACCTGGGCTGGAGAGATGGTTTAACAGTTGAGGTGCTTGCCTGCAGAGCCTAAGGACCCAGGTTCGATTCCCCAGGACCCATGTAAGCCAGATGCACAAGGGGGCGCATGTGTCTGGAGTTTGTTTGCAGTGGCTGGACACCCAGGTGTACTCACTCCTTCTATTTGCCTCTCTCTGTGTCTCTCTCAAATAAATAAATAAATAGACAAGTAAATAAAAAATTTTTTAAAAAAGAATATGCCCTTAAAAAAAAAGATGACTCTTGCCTGCTGTTCTCTTGTCACATACAGTGACAGGATAAGATTCCTCTCCACTGCTGACCTGTCCACTGGAGAGGTCACTGTCTCACCACAGAAACCTTCAACTGGTTTGAGGCTTGTGAGAGTTGGGGCTTGTCCTGAGGATGGGGCTGCCAATCTCTTCACGGCGACCACCAGGCTTGCATAGAGGAGTCTTCTGCTTCCTCCACAGCGGCAGAAAGCCCTGCACTGGAGCTGGGTTTGCCCCCCACCCCCACCCACGTGTCACCTTCTGTTTCTCTGAGCTTTCCAGGTCTCCTGCTACCGCCTTTGTGAAGTTCTGGAACTCTTTCATTGGAATAGAGTCTATTTTTTTTCCCCTCTTATTCTGACTTTTGGGTTTCACCAGATCACATTTTACCCTTTTCATTTTGTTTTGGCTTTTTTTTTTTTTTTTTTTTTTTTTGGTTGGGGCATGTTTTGCAGCAGGGTCTTTCTAACTCAGTCTGACCTGGAACTCACACTGTAGTCCAGGCTGGCCTTGAACTCATAGCAATAGAGATCCTCCTATGTCACCTCCCAAATGCTGGGATTAAAGGAGGAGGCCACCTTGCCCAGCACATCTTACTCTTTTTGTTGTTGTTGTTAATTACACTGTTTAAACTTTGTATTGACAACCCCACCATATAGACACTATACCATGATCATAATCCCTTCCCACAACTCTCCCTTTTCCTCCTCTCAAATTCCCCCTTCACTAATCCCTTCTTTCCAGTTAGTTGCTCTTTTGTTTTGATGTTATTGGAGTTTTCCTTCCTATTATTCTGGTCTTGTGTTGGTAGCACCAGCCACTGTGAGGTTGTGAATACCATGGCCACTTTGTGTCTGGAAGACAATATTGCAAAGCACTCCTCTCCTTCCTTTGACTCTTACATTCCTCAGCCACCTCTTCTGCAATGGTTCCTGAGCCTTTGAGGGTGTGATAGAGATGTCTCACTTAGTGCTGAACACACCACTATCATTTCTTCCCAGAACTTTGGTGAGTTTTGAGTCTCCAGTGGCCACTGCCATCTGAAAAGAGAACCTTCTGTAATCAAATGTGAGAGTAGCATTAATATAAATATAAGTATTTAGAGGGCAGTTTGATGGGCATATTGTATGCAATGAGCTAAACAACAGTTGTAATTTCCCCCACCCCAGGGCTTATAATCTCCTTTGATTAGGCTTTCAGTAGCAGGCATGAAATCTTTCCAATGGAGCAGGCCTCAAATACAATTAGAGAGAAGTTGGTTTCCACCATAACAGATATGCCACCATTGCACTAGTTGGTACATTTGGCCTGGCTGTCCAGCTGTAAAGCTTGGAGGGCCCACTTCTGGTTAGGGTCATTGATGACTTTTCTCCCACAATAGTCTACATAACTGCTTCCAACATCCTGACAGCTACTCAACAGGGAGGGGGCTTTTAGCTCAGCTCCAGCTTGACTTCTCAGTGACATGCAGCCCAAGCATGTGTAGTCTTCAGCAATAGGATCTTAACATCTAGTTCTGATGGGCAACCAAGAGTCTTAGAAATAACCTGCAATGTTCTGGGGGCATCAAGGGTTTCTCTGACCAACAACTCACAGAAGTTATTCCACCCCTAGTACTAAAATTTTCTTGTTACAATCTATGACATCTTATTCTTTTTAAGACAGTAGGTTTCATAAATTCTTTTTAGAGACAGCAAGAGTGAGAGAGGAAGAGAATTGGCATGCTGGGGCCTCAGCCACTGCAATCAAACTCCAGATGCTTGTGCCACCTAGTGGGCATGTGCAACCTTGCCCTAGTAGGCATGTGTGACACCTTTGTGCATCTGAGTTACATGGGATCTCGAGAATGAAATATGCGTCCTTTGCAGGCAAGTACCTTAATTGCTAAGGCATCTCTCCAGCCCAGGTTTCATGAATTTTTCATTGGGAATGTAGGTAATAGCAATAGAAAATTATTGTTATTCCCGTAACGTCCAGTCAGCTTCTATCTTCAGTGAAAGTAGAGTGTATCTTTTCATTTTTTATTATCTTTGCATGTATGTGTTTGCGGGGGTGGGGAGGGAGTACAAACACTTGTGTGCTATGGTGCAATGTAGAGAGCAGAGAACAACTTTGTGTGTCAGCCACTGCCTTCCACATTTTTTGAGGCAGGATCTCTTGTTCACTGTGGCATCTACCAGGCTAGCTGCCCTGCAAGCTTCCAAGTCTCTGATCTCCCCCTCCCATCTCACCATAGGTCTGGAATCTCAGATACTCACTACTATACCAGTCTTTAAGTGGGTTCTGAGGATCCAAACTCAGCAAGTACTTTTACCCACTAAGCCAATCTCCCCAACCCCTAGAATATACCTTTAATCCTTCATTTATTAACTATTTTTTTTTAAGTTCCAAATTACCAAAGTGATAACATCTGTTAAATGTGGTTGGTGATCAGCCATTGTGACACATGTCTGTAGTCTTAGCACTGTAAAAGTAGAGGTGGGATCATGTGTTCCAAAGCCAGTGTGAACTGTGTAGCAAATCCAGGACAAATTGAGCTACATAGAAAGGCTCTATCTCAAAAGAGCAGACAAACAAACACATCTGATTGGTGGTCATCTGGCATGGCAAAGATTTGTTTTAATTGGAAATATCCCTCACTGTCTTAAGTAAGATATTTTATGTTCTTCCTACTATGCAATCAGATGTGGCCATATGACTAACTTTGAGCCAACAAGATGTGGATAAAAGTGGTATAGTAAGGATGGAAAGATGGCTTGGCAGTTAAAGTGCTTGCCTGCAAAGCCAAAGGACCCACATAAAGCCAGGTGCACAAGGTGGCACATGCATCTGCAATTCATTTGCAGTGGGTGGAAGCCCTGGTGTACCCATTCTTTTTCTCTATCTGCTTCTTTCTCTCTGTCTCCCAAATAAATAAATAAAAATAATTTTTATGGGGTTTTTTTTGCGGGGGGCAGAGGAGGTTCAAGGTAGAGTCTCACTCTAGCTCAGGCTGACCTGGAATTCACTATGGAGTCTCAGGGTGGCCTCAAACTCATGGCAATCCTCCTATCCCTGCCTCCTGAGTGCTGAGATTAAAGGCGTGCACCACCATGCCCTGCTAAATAAGAATATCTTTTTTTCAAAGTGGTGTAGTAAGCTTCCTAGAAGTCTTAAAAAAAAAAAAAAAGAGAGAGAGACTTCCTGTGTTGTAGGGTGTGGATGTGAGTTCTGGAGCTTCAGCAGCCATTTTGTAACCACAAAAGCAACTTAGTAATAACAGAGCAGAGAGCTGAACTTGCTACTCAGAATGATGATATTTTAGAACTGCCAAGCCAGCTCTGGCTTGAACACCTACTACATGTTTTTCTTGTCTCAGCCAATGTCATTGCAGGGGTCAAGGGAAATTTGTACCATGCTTAGTCCAAACTGCTGTACTTGGGACTGATTATTTTCTGCCAACTTAAAAACTTCATAATTCAATTTTTAATTAAAATAAAATTGTATCTACAATAAAATATCAATTATATAAAATAATTTTTCCTTGAAGTCAGGCATGATGGCTTCACACACCTATAACCCCAGCACTCAAGAGGATTGTGAGTTTGAGGACAGATTGGGCTACAAATATAAGACCCTGTCTCAAAAGTGAATAAATGAAATAAAAACAAAAGTCAAATGCAGAGCTAGAGAGATGGCTCAGTGGATAAAGGCACTTGCTTTAAAGCCTGACAGTCTGGGGCTAATTTCCTAGTACCCATGTAAAGCCAGATATACAAAGTGGTACATGCATTTGGAGCTTGTTTGCAGTGGCATGAGGCCCTGGCATGCCCATTTCTCCCCACCCCCTCCATTCTTGCAAATATATATACAAAAATATTTTTTTAAAAACTATTGACAGGCTGGAGGGATGGCTTACCAGTTAAGGTGTTTGCCTGAAAAGCCAAATGACACAGGTTCAATTCTCCAGGACCCACGTTAGCCAGATGTACAAGGGGTCACACTCATCTGGAATTCTTTTGCAGTAGCTGGAGGGCCTGGTGCACCCATTCTCTCTCTCTCCCTCTTTTTCTCTGCCAAATAAATAAATAATTTTTTTTTAAAAAGCATTGGCACCAGGTGTGGTGGTACATTTGCAGCTTTCCTGCAACCTCTCTCTGCAGGGCCCATCATTCTTTGTGGTTCTCCTGACCACATGTGGCCCAGTTCTGATAAAACAACAGATTGCTTCTCTCTTTCCACACTATTTCCAGCTCACCACGGGGTGTGGGAGGGATTTTTCCCAACCAGTAGCTTCTGCTCCCTTGGGTTCCTAAGACAAATTCTGGCTCTTGGTTCTAGCATTTTCCCCCAGGAACCATACCATAATTAATATTAGCCTGGTTGGGTATGGTGGCACACACCTTTAAAGCCAGCACTTGGAAGGCAGAGCTAGGAGAATCACTGTGAGTTCAAGGCCAACCTCAGACTACAGAGCGAATTCCAGGTTAGCCTGGGCTAGAGTGAGACCCTACCTCAGTAAAGAAATTAGCCTGGGTCCCTCAGAAATCAGCAGCTATTGTCTCCTTGACTTATGGATGATCTAACATTACTACATAGTAAGGCCCAAAGCTACTGGATATACAAAACCCAAGTTTTGAAGAAGTCTTTTGTTTCTCTTTTTGTTTGAGATGGTAAATTCTATTGACCTGGTATAATAGTTATCTGACGCTGCAATAAAATTACTCAAAAATTTAGCAGATTAAAAGAACAATACACTTATTATCTCATGGTAGGCCGAATCAGGAATCCGGGTAATACTTAATCCTTTGTTTCAAAGATTTCTACAAACAGAAGGGGACAGCCAGGGATACTGAAGATCCAACTGGGATTAGAGAGTTGCCAGAGTCTCACTGTAGCCCAGGCTGACCTGGAACTCATCCTGTAGTGCCAGGCTAGGCTAGCCTTGAACTCACAGCAATCCTCCTACCTCTTCTCCCAAGTGTTTGGATTAAAGGCGTGTACCTCCACGCCCAGCCAGGCTAACATTAATCATGGTCTCTACTTACCCAGAAGCTATTGTTAGGACTATGTTCCTGAAGACTGTTGAGCTGAGGGATGCTGGATCAGAGAAGTCTGCTGAAGGTTGACCAGAAGCCAACCTACAGGCCTCTCCACTGTAGCAGCTGTCTTTATCTAAGCACACAAGTCAAGAGAGCAAGAAAAGATGGACAGAGAGATGGCACAGGAGTCAAAAGCACTTGCTTGCAAAACCTATTGACCCAGGTTCAATTCCCCAGACACCCATGTAAATAAAGCAGACAGGCATATGTTTGCAGTGGCAAGAGATGATGGTGTATATCACACACACACACACACACACACACACACACACACACACACATGCATGCATAAATAAATATTTTTATAAAGCAGGCCAGAAAAATAATGAGACTGATGTGACAAGAAAAGGATCCCTAACAATGTAGAAATCACAGTCTTTTGTAACCTAATCATTGAAGTGACATTATTTTTGTCATATATATATATATATATTTTTTTTTTTTTGGTTTTTCGAGGTAGGGTCTCACTCTAGCCCAGGCTGACCTGGAATTCACTATGGAGTCTCAGGGTGGCCTTGAACTCATGGCAATCCTCCTATCTCTGCCTCCCAAGTGCTGGGATTAAAGGCGTGCACCACCACGTCCGGCTATTTTTGTCATATTCTATTCAAGAGAAGCAGGTCAACAAGTCTAGCCCAAGCACAAGGGAAGGCGAGCACATGAAGGGGTTAATACCAAGAACTGGGGAGCACTGGAATCTATCTGAGAAGTTTGCCTAGTGCACTGGGTCTCACCATCAGTGGAAAAGTCCTCACAGGAGACCCACCAGGGATTCAGGAACACTGGACTCCAGATGACCTCTTCCACTCTCCCGGAATCCATAGATGGCTACCCAGATGCACTCGTTCCTACTTTCCAAAGTTGTCCTAGTGTCCTCTGCTCACCATGCAATCAAATTTAGCTTGGGCTTTCAGAAAGTGAACATAGGACAGAGGAAAAATAAAAAGGGAAAGTTTGTCTGAAGTTAAAGACTTGAAGGATGCCCTGGTTTCCAAAAGCCATTCTACCCTCCAGCAGAAATAAAATCCTTATTCTGCTTATCCAGTACACTTGACCCAGGGCCCCACAAAAGGGTCTCCCTGTTCACACTCACTGAAGCCACAGTGTCTTCCTAAAAGAGTTATCTTGGCCCTGGGCTGTAGCCCAGCTCCTCCAGAGGGACTTAAAAGGAAACAAGAGCTCTTGGTCCAGAGCAATGAACAGACGAATGAGTCATAACAGTCTAGATCCTCCACCAGCCTGAGCAGCTCCGTGAACTGCCTTCATAAAAACCCTGCCCTTCCATCCCAAGCTGTGTTCCAAGTGCCAAAACCTTCCATTCAAAAGTTTTATAACTCAGCCCTGTGCTCGGAAATGTCACTGCACATAAGAGGGCCTTTGATCTCCAAGCCCACAGTCTGCAGCGAAGCGTGGTTTGATAACTATCTAAAAAGAAAAGCGCTTAGTTTCCTCCCATCTATTTCTATTCTACTTTTAGTAAGCTGCATAGCTTTGGGCATCTACCCTCTGACCTTCAAACTTCCCTATGAACCAGAAGTAAAGCAAGACGATGGTTATGCACTCAGAGTTTTCAAATAATAATAATGGTGGTAAGCACTTGTGAAGGGCTTAGTGTGTGCCTTGGACCATCCTCAACAGTTTATAAAGGTTGTGGGATGTGAAAGGATTATACAACTGACAAAATGGAAGGACACAGAGGCCCAGAGTGACTGACAAAGTCACAGAGCCAATAAAGGGTGGGGCTGGGATTCAAAACCAAGAGTGTATTTCCAAAATAGGTCTTGTCCTTACACAATGCAAGAGAATGATTCTCCCTATGCCCAGAGAATGGGAGAAAGATGAAGTCAGAAATGTGGGAGAAACTTTGGAACAAATTACTAGACCTAAAAACTCCTTTTTTCAAATACTACGACAGAAATCCCTTCAGCAAGGAAACTGGATATACAAGTCTTTGTACAGCACCAAAGCTTTACATGAGTTTTCAATGAAATGAATCCAGTTGAACTGAGGGGTCCAAGTCAGACTGACGTTATGGTTACCTGCAGGAGACAGAACCGGTTATGGACTGGGGAGGGGCTCCTCCCTAGGTGCTAATGGTAGTTAATGATTTCTGGAGAAGAGTCATTCTCTTCAGTGGTGTATCTACCACTGGTAAGTAGGGGGAGGATGCAAAAGCAGTTCAGTGGCAGTACGAAAAGGATAAGAAGGGTAAGTAGGATCTATATGATCAATATATATATATATGTGTATGTATTGTGAATATGTCGAAGAACAAAAAGGTGTTTAAAATTATAATCTATGCTGGAAAGAACTATTTAGCCTAGTGGGAAAGAAAAGTCATCAATGGTGTTAACCAGCAGTGGACCCTGCAAGATTACAACTGGCTAGCCAAGCAAAATGTACCAACTGGTGCGATGGTGGCATGTCTGTTGTGGGGGAAGCCATCTGCCCTCTGATTGGATTGGAGGCCTGTTGTACATAAGGAAATTCCTGCCTGGTACTATAAGCCTAGTCAAAAGCCTACAGCTGGGAAGGTTATGAGCCCTAGGAAGGGAATTACTACTGTTGTCTGGCTAAATGGATATGCCCACCAAAGTGCCCTCTAATGCTAAATACTTACACTGATGCCCATGTATTAATGCTGCTGCTCTAATATTTGATTAGAGAAGCTTCTCTTTTCAGACAGCAGAGACCACTGGGGTGACTCAAAACTCATTGAAGTGCTGAAAAGAAGTAACAGTGGAGTGTTTAGCACTGTGAGCCATCTCTGTTACAGCCTCCAAGGCTCAGTGAGCATTGCCAAAGAGGTGGAAAAAAGAATGTAGGAGCCCAAAGAAGGGAAGGAGTGCTCACAATACTGTCTCCCAGACACAGAGTAGCCATGGGACTCATGAACTCCCAGTGGCTGACGCTACCTTAATAAGACCTGAATAATAGGAGGGAAAAAAACCCGGTGACTTCAAAATAGAAGAGACTAGATGGAAAGAAGGGATTCAGTGGATGGAGAATTTGGGAGGGGAAAGGTTAGAGTTGTGGGAGGAGATTATGACCATGGTATAGTGTCTATATGGTGGAGGGCGTCAATAAAAAGTTTAAGTATAATTGACGACAACAACAAAAAGATGTGGTGATGCATACTTTCAATCCCAGCACTCAAGAGGATGAGGCCAAGGCCAACCTGTGCTACGGAACAAGACCCTCCCTGCCTCAAAAACAAAACAACAAAACTAACAATAAGTAAAGTAGAAATTACTTAAGTTATAAACCTGTCACTTTTAAAGTATATTTCCATCAAGTGTACAAACTCACAAAATATATCTAGGTCAGAAAACAATGACAGTTATCATAAATTAGACCTATAAACTATCATTTCAAATATATTTGTATTGAAAATAAATTATTCAAAATTGATCCCAGAGAGTTGGGTATGGTGGCAAACATCTGTGATACCATCACTCAACAGGTGGAGGCAGGTAGATCAGGAGTTTAAGGTCATCTCAGCTACATTTTGAGTTTAATACCAGCCTGGGCTGTCTGAGACCTTATTTCAAAAAAAGAGAAGAGTGGGATTGGGGAATGTAGCTCAGATGATAGAGGGTTTGCCTAGTGTGCACAAAGCCTTGGGTTTGGTCCTTAGCACTGCATGAACCAGGAATGGTGATGCACACCTGTAATCCTAGCACTCAAGAGGTAGATACAGAAACATCAGGAGTTTAAGGCTATCCTTGGCTACATAGCAAGGTCAAGGCCAGCTACATGAACACTGTCTCAAAAGAAATCAAATGAAAATTTGACCAAAGGGCTGCAGAGATGGCTCAGCAGTTAAAGGTTCATCCTTGCAAAGCCTGACTGCCTGGGTTTGACTCCCCAGTATTGACATAAAGCCAGATGCATAAAGTGGTACATGCTCTGCAGTTTGCTTGCAGTGGCAAGAGGCTCTCGTGCACCCATTCGCTCTCGTTCCCTCATTCTCTGTTTTTTTTTAAAATATTTTATTTTTATTTTTTGACAGAGAGAGAAAGAGAATGGGTGCACCAGTGCCTCCAGCCATTGCAGACAAACTCCAGACACGTGTGCCCCCTTGTGCATCTGGCTAACATGGGTCCTGGGGATTCGAACCTGGGTCCTTTGGCTTTGGAGGCAAATGCCTGAACCACTAAGCCATCCCTCCAGCCCATCATTCTCTCTCTTGTTTGAAAATAAATAAATATTTTTTAAATTGACCTCATAGTAGTTTTAATGTATATTTGTACTGTACATTTAACTGTTATAGTGAAAGCACCTTTCTTTTCTCTGTCCATGTCAGGTGATGGTTCTAAGCCCCTCCCCAGGAGCAGAGGTGGCATGTGTCTTCTGTTGATGAGACTGTTCCATCTCCCTAGACTATGTGATGCCTTTAGGGATGGTCACATGATGCTAGCTGGACCAATAAAAGACTTTCACTGGGACTATTGAAAACATGTTCTGTTTGCTTATTTGTTTAGTGTGTGTGTGTGTGTGTTGTTAGTAAAGAGGAAGCCCAGGCCTCACACATGCAAAGCAAGCACAGTATCACTGAGTCACCTAGCCCAAGAGTTCTTTTTGACTGAGTTAATAAGCAGGTGACACACAAGTCTAGCTGCTGCAGGCCACCCATCTGGGAAAACCCGCCTGAAAGGAAGCCCGGCAGAAAGTTTCCAGGATCCTGTTAGTGTGCTTAGATCTGGCTGTACCAGAATCCCTCTAGTGCTATGCAGCTTCATGAGCCTTTAGCTCTCCTGAGTTTGAGTCTGTGCATTAGGTTTCTGCCTCTTACAACCTGAGGAGAAGTCCTAACTAGTTCAGAGAAGGTTGTCAGCATCCAGACTCTGCTCAGTTACTACTGACCACGACAAGTAGTGAGACATGGAAGTCCCCCAGTTGGGTATTTCTCAAAGCCACAGCTACAATCTGGGTGTGTCTGCTGAAGCAATTTAGCAGCCATGTACAGAGATCTAAGAAACTCCTCGAAGACCCAAGCCTACAACTCAAGGTCATGTAAACACATGTGAACACATGTAACAAACACACATGGCAAAATACCACACATTTTCTCCTGAGAGGAAATAACTATGAGCACAGTATGGCTATGAGTCATAAACTGACTATAATTAGGGGCTTCCCCCCTAAGTAATATCTGAATTAAGGCAGAGAACATTGAGCAGCCCCACAGTTGGTTAAAAAAAAGCCCACATCTTTCTTGATGTTTCCCATGACTCAACACTTGATGAACAGGCTGCTGCAAGTCAAAAAAAAAAAAAAAAAAAGGATGCCTTCTTAGGAGAGTTTAATATGTAAGTAGTTGGGAGGTTCCTCTTCTATCAGAATCAAAGTCAAAATAATTCTATCTTCGACAGGCATGGTGGCTCACACCTTTAATCCCAGCGCTCAGGACACTGAGGTACAAAGATTACAGTGATTTCGAGGACAGCCTGAGACTACATAGTGAATTCCAGGTCACCCTGGGCTAGAATGAGACCCTACCTCAAAATGAAAAATATCTACCTTAGGCCAGGCATGGTGGCATAAGCCTTTCATCCCATCACTTGGGAGTTAGAGGTAGGAGGATCACCATGAGTTCAAGGCCACCCTGAGATTACATAGTGAATTCTAGGTTAGTCTGGGCTAGAGTGAGATTCTACCTCGAAACCAAACAAAAAAAATCTACATTAGATCTTCTACTTTGTGACGCCACATGACTCAAAGTACACTCCAGAACCCCCAACTGCTAGTCATTTTCATTTGTAAATAAAGAATAGTATAGAAAGCTGGGTGTGATGGCACATGTCTTTAATCCCAGCACTTGGGAGGCAGAGGTAGGAGGGTCGCCATGAGTTCAAGGCCACCCTGAGACTCCATAGTGAATTCCAGGTCAGCCTGGGCTAGAGTGAGACTCTACCTCGAAAAACAAAAACAACAACAAAAAAAAAAACCCTAGTATAGAACACATATCTGTATTTTTTTAAAAAAATTAAATTTATTTATTTGAGAGAGAGAGGGGGAGAGAAAATGGGCACACCTGGGACTCCAGGTGTTGCAAACAAACTCCAGATACATGCCCTACCTTGTGCATAAGGCTTACTTGGGGGTTCAAACCTGGCTCCTTTGGCTTTGCAGGCCAGCACCTTAACCACTAAGCTGTCCCTCCAGCCTCTGTATTAGTTTTAAAGTAATGATTATTAAACAATAATGCACTCACCTCGCTAAGAAATGAGGAGGATGTGGCTCAGTTAGCAAAGAGCTTGCGTTGGCATACAGAAAGCCCAGGTTGATTCCCAGCACCACACAAACCAGGCATAATGATGCAAGCCTGTTACCAACCATCAGAGGTGGAGGCAGAAGGACCACAAATTTAAGATCATCCTTGGCTACATAGTGAGTTTGAGGCCAATCTGGGCCACATGAGACACTTTCTCAAAAAGGGGGGAAAAAGCATGGTAAATCATTCTAAAATTCACTAGCTGCTCTCACTCTACAGAGTTGAAAATTCCCTTAAAATTAAAAATACAAGTCGGGCGTGGTGGCGCACGCCTTTAGTCCCAGCACTTGGGAGGCAAGAGGTAAGAGGATCGCCGTGAGTTCGAGGCCAGCCTGAGACTACATAGTGAATTCCAGGTCAACCTGGGCTAGAGTGAGACCCTACCTCAAAAAAAAAAATAAAATTAAAAATACAATAGGAGCTGGAGCTGGAGGCCCTGATGAGCCCATCCTTTCTCTCTCCCCTCACCCAAAATTTTTCTTTCTCCCTGCCTTTCCTCCAAATAAGTAAAATAAAATAAATCTTTAAAAAAATGTTAGAATTTTGCTATATTTGTCAAGATTATTAATCTTTAGTTATGTTACATAGTGAGTTTTATAATATTATTACTTAGCGGTTCTTGATTTCCTTATCTGTTAAATGGGAAGAGTAGTAGGTAATACTTAAAACAATAGTGGGAACATCATATCAGAATTTGTAGGGCCTTGATAAGGTACTGTGTAAAGGTAATTTAATTTAACATGCATTTTTTCAAGACAAAAAGATTGAAAATTAATGAGCTATGCCAAACTTAAGTCAAAAAATAAGAGTAAGCACACCTTTCCCACATAAAAACCAGAAAAATTAGAAATAAAAGAGGATAAGTATACACTCAGGAAAACAATACCAAAACAATAGATAACAGTATAAAATACTAAACATGGATTGTTTGGTGAATAAAAGACTTCTGCTTAATCAGATTTAGAAGGGATTTTCTGTTAATTTCCCTGATTATGCCAATTAAGATTCTATATTGCAGCCAACAGAAACTGTCTGATCAAGGACAAGGGAATTTGAAAGCTATCCAGTGTTCTCAGAACATAAGGGCAAGACCCGAGAAAATATTATAAGGTAAAGAAGGAAAAAGTACATGTGTAACCAAAAACAATGGGTTTGCTCACCGACGACTGCAAACCCAGTGAGCATAAGCAGCAGAGGAAGGGTGATCGAAGTTCCATCTAGAGACTGTGCCTGTAGCGGACAGCTTCAGGTTCACTGCGATGAACTTCCAGACCAGGCCCAGGTATGGAGGAAGGGATATATTGAAGCTTACAGATCCAGGGGAAGGTCTTCAATGGCAGAAGAAGCTGGGCCCCCTTACAGGACCAGGCAGTGAGAGAGAGGGAAAACACACACACACACACACCACACAACACACTTCAGGAACTCCAGGTGGAACTAGACAAACACTGACGATCTGGAGGGATGGCTTGGTGGTTAAGCCACTTGCTTGCAAAGCCAATGGACCAGGTTTGATGCCCCAGGTCCCTGTAAGCCAGATTCACAAGGTGGTGTGTGCCTTTGGAGTTTGTTTGCAGCAGCTAGAGGCCCTGGCATGCCCATTTGTCTCCTTTCTCTGCCAATTAAATAAAAATAAAATATTTCAAAAAAATAATACAATAAGGCTGGAGGGATGGCTTAGCAGTTAAGGCACTGGCCTACAAAACTAAAGGACCCAGGTTCAATTCCCCATGACCCACGTAAGCCAAATGCACAAGGTGGCACATGCTTCTGGAATTTGTTTGCAGTGGCCGAAGTTCCTGGCACACCCATTCTCTCTCTCTCCCTCTCTCTCCCTCTCTCTCCCTCTCTCTCCCTCTCCCTCCCTCCCTCCCCCCCCTCTCTCTCTCTCTCTCTCTCTCTCTCTCTCTCTCTCTCTCTGCCTCTTCTGCACACTCTCTCTTTCTCTCCCTCTTTCTTTCTCAGAGAAAAATACGGCTGGAGAGATGGCTTAGCAGTTAAGCCAAATGGACCCAGGTTCAATTTCCAAGGACCCACAATAAGCTGGATGCACCAGGGGCACATGTAGCTGAAGCTTGTTTGCAGTGTGCAGTGGCTGGAGGCCCTGGCATGGCCATTCTCTCTCTCCATATATGTTGCCTATTTCTCTCTGAAATAAATAAAAATAAAATATTTAAAAATAAATAAAATAAAATACTGGGCATGGAGACTTGCATTTTTAATTCTATCATTCTGTAGGCTGAAGTAAGAAGACTGTCATGAGCTTGAGGTCAGACTGGACTGCAGAGTGAATTCCAGGTCAGCTTGGCCTAGTGAGACTGTACCTCAGGAAAAGAAAAAAAAAATGGTATGGCTGGAGTGATGGCTCAGCAGCTAAGTCTCTTGCCTATAAAGCCTAATGACCTTGGATCAGTTCCCCAGTATCCACATTAAGCCAGATGCACAAAGTGAAACATGCACTTAAAATTCATTTGCAGCTGCTGGAGGCCCTGGCATGCCCGTTATCTCTGTCTTCTCTCCTGTCTCTTTCTTTCTCTCCCTCTGCTTGAAAATAAATTTTTTTTTTAAATTTTATTTATTTATTTGAGAGCGACAGACACAGAAAGAAAGACAGAGGGAGAGAGAGAGAGAATGGGCGTGCCAGGGCTTCCAGCCTCTGCAAACGAATTCCAGACACGTGCACCCCCTTGTGCATCTGGCTAACGTGGGACCTGGGGAACCGAGCCTCGAACCGGGGTCCTTAGGCTTCACAGGCAAGCGCTTAACCGCTAAGCCATCTCTCCAGCCCTTGAAAATAAATTTTAAAAAATTTGAAGATCAAAACCTTAAAACACAAAAAAAATGTAGCTTACAAATTCACATATTCCTAAACAATGTTTCATTTTTTAAAGCTCAGTAATTAGCCGGGTGTGGTAGCACACGCCTTTAATCCCCTCACTTGGAAGGCAGAGGTAGGAGGATCACCAAGTTCAAGGCCACCCTGAGACTCCATAGTGAATTCCAGGTCAGCCTGGGCTAGAGTGAGACCCTACCTTGAAAAACAACACAAAACAAACAAACAAACAGAAAAAACCCAGCAGTAATTAGTACAACTTTATCTAGAAAAGAGACATGTAATAATACTAATTTTTTCCCCAGTGATAGATAAGGCCTTCTGCATGCCACGCCCACACTAGACCACTGAGCAACATCCTCCCCCCACCCCCATCACCACTTTTGGTGAAAGATCCCAAGAAAAGCTTAAACTGAACAGGGAATTCGGTACAGCTTCAGCTCCTCTGAGAACACCGCTGAGAAGTAGGAGGTCAAGGAATGGCAGTGAGTCCCCAAACAAAGGGCTTGCCACAGCATCAGGCAGGACTTCAGGAGGGTCAACAAGGGCCGCACATTCTGAATGGACTGTTTCCTGCTTCCCAACCCAGCGTGCCCTACGCCCTCCCGCTCCAGCCCTCAGGAGGAAGGGAAAGCACAAAAGTCTTTCGGGGGTGTCTTGAATGTCTTCAGCAGGCATAAAGCATGGGGCATGAAGCACTTATTATCACTCTGTGGTATAGTCAAGTCAAATGAAATAATGTGGAACCCAGACACACTGTCTCCAAGTTAAAAGCAAAGTAAATGGTAGCGAGGGAGTGGCTGAGGACAGGACTCAGCCCATCCCTGAGGTCCCCTCTCCTGTTGAGCACTTCTGGGATTCCCCCTGAAGGGAATCCTCTCTCATCTTTTCTACACTGGGCTCCTAATTCTTGTAACTTATTCTGTCTTGTTTTCTTGATTCTCTCCTTTTGGGTGGTGTACTTGAGCTTTTTGAAAAATAAAATGCCTGCAGGAGACACAAGATTTCTGCCTGAAAAGGTATGCTTAAAAATGTTTTTCAACTCTCAAACTGAAGGGAAGCTCTGCTCAACTGGCTAGCTGGTCCACGAGCTTCCCGAAAATTCTCCTGTCTGTACAGCCTTTCCCACCTTAGGCACACTGGATGGCAGAAGCCTGCCGCAGCTTCCAACTTTTATGTGGGACCTGAGATTTTGTACTCAGCTGCTCAGAGTTATGTGGCAAGTTCTTTTATTCACTGAGCCATGACCCAAGCCCCTGATTACTTTTATTTTCTCAACCTATCATGTTAAAGAATTTTCTCAAATATCTAGTACTTCTTGGCCATCTAGGTATAATGAGAGTAAACAACAAAAGCCAACTGGAGGTTCTGAGCATGTGATAAGCCTTTGGAGGTACCTATAGCGGTAGAGCCCCAATGTCACTATATGGAGGTCTTTTCTCTCAGACTGATAGTTTCTCCAAGGAGAGCCTTCCAACAGCCTGTCTGAAAGTCAGAACCCTTATATCAGTGCTCTGGGAGCCAACCATGAGGAAGAAGGCAGGGGTTCCTTCATCCTGATGTAGCATGTTCATGCCTACAAGTATATCTGAAACATCCCATCCAGAGCTTCACCCCCAGCACCCTCATGTGCACATTCCCATTGACTTGTTCATTTTCAAATTAACATAGCACACACACGCGCACACACACACACAATGTCTCAACTGTGATTTCCTTTGAGTTTTAGTTTCAGGGAGTATTACTAATATAGAGAACAGACCCCTTTAATGCTAAATCCTTGGCTCCTTGAGCTTGACTATTTGGATTACATTAAAGATATATGTCTCAGGCTAGAGAGATGGGTTAGTGGTTAAGGCACTTGCCTGCAAAACCTAAGGACACATGTTCAAATCTCCAGGCTCCACGTAGCCAGATGCAAAGTGATGCAAGCATGCAATGTCACACATGCATACAAGGGGGGTACATCCATCTGGAGTTCATCTACAGCAGCTCAAAGGCCCTGGCACACTCATATTCTCTCTCTGTCTCTCTCTGTCTCTCTCTCTCTCTCTCTCTCTCTCTCTCTCTCTTTCTCCTCCTCCTCGTCCTCCTCCTACTCCTCCTCCTCCTCCTCCTCCTTCTTCTTTCTCTCTCTCTCTAAAACAAAGATAGGTCTAGAAACATCTAGCTACAAATGATTGTACTTCTATGTGAGTAGGAATAAAATTCAGTAGCAGAGGTCAGTAAGCTAGAAAGGGGTTATAAAGGGAATAGAAAGGGAAAGAGGGGGGACTTGGGAGGATGGTATTGTATATGTGTAAATAGAAGAACAAATTAATGGGGGTGAAAAGGCCTAAGTGAGGCCACTTAGAAGAGAGTGAGTAAAGGAAAGGTAGAGGAAGAACTAATCAAAATCTAAAAGGACGTAAATAAGTCATATGGAAACCTACTGTTTGGGGCAATGCAACACTCAGAAGCCATAGATTGTTACTAGAAAAATTTTAGTGCCAGGGATTGTTGGGCACTGCCAGACACAGGCTGGAGTCTTCAGGAGACAGGCCTGAGCTTCCAGGCATGTCTAAGGACCCCAGTGCTACAAGCGGCCACTCCCTGACCAAGTCCAGCACACCTGAACTTAGGCTTTGCCCATAGTCCTGTGAACTTCGGCCAGTTGCCTAGGAAATTCCTTATCAGCCAGCAGCTTTCACACAGCCCATCCCCCTGGGACCTTCTTCCTGCCACTATGTAGAGCACCTGACTCTCCCTACATGCTGGAATGATCATCCCTAGGCACTGACTAGCAACCTTTGAACCCACCAATCCCCTTAGGATCCTTTTCCGCTCTCAACTGCTTATAAACCATTTCCCTACTGAATAAACGGAGCTACTCTCTGAGGTCGTCTCCCGGGCGTGTCACATCCCTTGGCTGTCGTGGCTGCTCAAGACCCTACTCTCCATGGAACTGTGGCCCCAAGGATCCAGGGACCCACAAGGGATAGGATATCTTCCAGTGAGTTATTGGCCAGGGAGGTCACTGATACCCCCAAAACATTATAGGCCATTACTAAGGCTCTTGATTTCTCACCAGGAATAGATGCTAAGACCCTATTGCTGAAGACTCCACACACTTGGGCTGCAAGGCCACTGAGAAATCCTGCTGGAAGGCATGGTGGCGGAAGTGTGAGGCAACTGGTCACATTAAGTTCAGCTACCTTTTATGATGGTTAATTTCCATTGTAAACTGAGCTGGATGTGGAATCACTTAGGAAATACACCTCTTGGTGTATCTGTGAGAATTTTTCCAGGTTGCTTTAAATGAGGAGGAAACAGTCACCCTGAATGAGGGGGACTCCATCCATGGGCTGGGGTTCTGGACTGAAGGGAAAAAAGGAAGAGGTGAGCTGGGCCCCAGCAGTCATCCCTCTCCACTTGCTGACTGGACGCAACGTAACCAACTGCCTCACACTTCCACCACCACGCCTCCCCTGCCATGATGGCCTGTGTTCTCAGTCAGGAGCCAAAATAAGCCCGTGCTTCCTTAAATTGCCTTGCTCGGGTATTTTGTCCCAGCAACAAGAAAAGTAACTAATTCACCTTTCTAAATTTATGGCCCAGCTCTTCTGAACTGACAATTTGCCCTCCACAGGGTGCAATAATGGAGGTGACCAGTAACTGTGCTATATATCAGCATTTCTTAACCTTTTTTCACTTGTCACCCCTTTCATATAACTCCAGGTATATAGATATACAAAACATATGTACAGATCAAGCATTTACCAAGAAAAATTCAAAGAAATAGGACTAGAGATATAGCTTAGCAGTTAAAGCGCTTGTCTGCAAAGCCCAAGGACCCATGTTCAACTCACCAGATCCCAAGTAATCTAGATGCGCAAAGCGACGCATACACAAGGTTGCACATGGACACAAGGGGGCGCACGCACCTGGTGTTCGATTACAGTGGTTGGAGGCCCTGGCATGCCAATTCTCATTCTCTCTAGCTCGCTCACTCATTCTCGCTCTCCCTCATTTAAAAAAAAGGCCAATCTATTGGGCTTACCTCAAAAGAATATAAATAAAATAATTTCTAAAAGTCAATGTAATGTATTTTAAATGATTCATCAGTAGACATCCAATTTTACCTTTTATTAAGGATAAAAGCAAATTTGAATACTAATGAGATAGATGTGCTTATTTTTACATGAAGTATTAAAACTTATCTGAATATTTGATACTACAAGGTTTAGAGTATCCAGTTATTCAGAGTTGATCAATAGTTTAATTTTATAATTGTCAATACTGAGGAAGTCATATCACAAAAATATGTAATACAAAATGGCAGAAGTATGGTTAGGGCCATTTTAAAAGTTGTTAGGAATTCTGTCCTAATTCCAAGTCAAACATCATGCAACAATTTTTTATTGTTTTTTTTTTTAAAACAGGCTTCCATTCTATCCCAAGCTGACCTAGAACTCACTCCATAGCCCAGGCTAGCCTTGAACTCACAGCAATCCTACCTGAACCTTTCTGAGTGCTGAGATTAAAGCCATGAACCACCTCACCCTACTGTAACAATTTTGTTAGCAACTCAAGTCAACACAGCAATTTGTAAAATCAAACATTCTAACACAATACATCCCAAAGCTGCATTAATTTGATACTTATGATGAGGAATGGTGGTAGAAAAATATTACGGCTTTGTTTCCCATAATTAAACCATTATGTTCATTTTGTTTCTTTTGTTTTGTTTTGTTTTTCAAGATAGGGTCTCCCTCTAGCCCACACTGACCTGGAATTCACTCTGTAGGCTCAGGCGTCCTTGAACTCACAGTGATCCTCCTACCTCTGCCTCCCAAGTGCTGGGATCAAAGGCACACACCACCACACCCAACTATGTTTCTTTTCTTTTTGTTTTATTTTGTTTTGGATTTTTGTTTATTGATTTATTTATTATTGACAGTTTCCATACTTACAGACAATAAACCATGATAATTCCCTCCTCCACTTTTCCCTTCACAAATCCACACTCCATAATATCCCTTCCCTCTCTCCATTAGTCTTTCTTTTATCTTGATGCAATTATCTTTTCCTCCTATTATGAGGGTCTTGTGAAACTGTAAGGCTGTGAATATCGAAGCCAATTTCTGTCTAGACAGTTGCCTTGTAAACCCTTCCTTTGGCTCTTACATTCTTTCCACCACCTCTTCCTCAATGGACTCTGAACCTTGTAAGGTGTGATAGAGATGTTTCTGTGCTGCACACACCTCTGTCACTTCTTCTTAGCACTATGGTCCTTTCGTGTCATCCCAGTGGTCACTGCCATCTGTAAAGAAAAGCTTCTCTAACCAAAAGTGAGAGTAGCATTAATATATGGTATGAACATCAAGTAAAGTGCTTACAGGGCAGGTTGGTGAGCATAATATATGCATCTAGCCAGACAAGAGCAGTCCTAAGGCTCATGACCTCCCCCAACATAGGCTTTTGATTAGGTTTTCAGTACCAGGCATGTATTCCCTCCCATAGAATGAGCCTCCAGTCCAACTAGAGAGCAGTTGGTTTCCCCCAGAGCAGACATGTCTCTATTGCACCCGTCCAGTCATTTGGTCTGGCTGGCCAAACTTGAGGCTTGCAGTGTCCACTGTTGTTTATCACCACTGGTGACTTCTCACTCCCATAGGGCTGCATGCAGTACAGCTTTTTCCAGCTTTCGGTCAGTTGTTCTACAGGGAAGAGGTTTTCAGCTCAGCCCCAGTTTGATTTCTTGGTGAGCTTGCAGCCCAGGCATGTGGACTCTTCAGCAATAGGGTCTTGCCATCTATTCCCTGTGGGAAACCAAGAGCCTTGGCAATAGCTTATAATGTTTTTGGGGGCTGTTGCAGTCCAGTTTGCATTGCTGTTAGAAATCACCCAACCAAGAGCAGCTTCTGGGAAAAAGATTTATTTTGGCTTACAGGCTCGAGGGGAAGCTCCACGATGGCAGGGGAAAACGATGGCATGAGCAGGGTGGACATCACCCCCTGGCCAACATAAGGTGCACTACAGAAACAGGAGGGTGTGCCAAACACTGGCAAGGGGAAACTGGCTTTAATACCCATAAGCCCACCCCCAACAATATACTTCCTCCAGGAGGCATTAATTCCCAAATCTCCATCAGCTGGGAACCTGGCATTCAGAACACCTAAGTTTATGGGGGACACCTAAACCAAACCACCACAGGGTCTCAGGAACCTCCCTGGCCAACACTTCACTGGAAGTTATCCCATCCCCTGGCACTAGAAATTTTTCTCGTAACAGTCTATGGCTTCTGGGTGTACCATTAGGATTTGGATTTTTGTCGTTGTTTTTTGAGGTAGGGTCTCTCTCTGGCCCTAGCTAGCCTGGATTCATTATGGAGTCTCAGGGTGGCCTCGAACTCACAGCAATCCTCCTACCTCTGCCTCCCAAGTGCTGGGATTAAAGGCGTGCACCACCATGCCCAGCTTAGGTTTTGGATATTTTTTTCAAGTAGCATCTTGCTATATATAGTTCTGGCTAGCCTAGAACTCACTATGGAGTCCAGGCTGGTCTCAAACTGCAGCAATCCTCTTATCTCTGCCTTGCAAGTGCCAGGAGTACGCACACGTGCCACCGTACCTAGCTCACACACTTCAGCAAGTTTTGGTCATTGTGCATTCAGAAACTTTTTTGCCGTTGCCATATTTTTCACAACTCTACATTCAGTTTCATGACCCCGTAAGGTCATGATCCACAGTTTCAAAAGCTGAAACCTAGATCAGCTGATTTCACCCCTGATGGAACAACAGAAGTATCTGGAAGCTTGTAAACCAAGATGGCAGGGTACTACCCCTTGTGTTTTTATTTTACTGGATCTGGGTGGTACCTGAAAATTTACATCTCTGACAAACTCCCAGAGAAGAGTGATGACAGGGGCCATGCTTTCAGAACTCAACAGGGTGTCCCTATTCTAATGAGTCAGCCCAACCAAGAGTCAATCCCGTATGCTTAACACTATGACTGTCATAGCATTTACTAAGGGATGAAACTCACTTAATTCCTGAAAAGCTCTAATGGGAAGTGGTGCCTGGGGAGAGCCAGCAGGTGAATTCAGCATCATGGAGAGGCGGTGGTGCAGAAAAGGAACAAATGTCCTCAGCGAGGCTGCCCTTTATGCACACACCTCAAGTTCTCTAAAGGCAAACAATACAGACAACCAGTGGGAATGTTTGGCTTTGAGGAAAGAAGCAGTAACGGGGCAGGGTGAGAAGAGCTTGATGGCTGCAGCGAGGCTGAGCTTCCCTCATTTTCCCCAGTTCCAATGACCTCATGGATCCTTACAGTGTGCACATATGGGAGAAGCATGGAAAAAGGCTCTTGGCCTACAACAAGCCACAGTAACACCCCACTGATCAGTTTCCTTTCTTCTTTTCTTCTTTTTATATTGAATGCTTGTTTTTTTAGGGGTTTGTTGGTTTGTTGGTTGGTTGGTTGGTTGGTTGGTTTTTTTAGGATCTCAAGATACTCTAGCCCAGCCTGACCTAGAATTCACTATGTAGTCTCAGGGTGGCCTCGAACTCACAAAGATCCTACTACCTCTGCCTCCCTTCCAAGTGCTGGAATGATTAAAGGCATGTGCTTGGCTCAATTTCCTTCCTTTAAGGAAGCATGCCACAAGATGAAATTCCCAAATGAGAAACTCTATCTCTTTAGAGTATTCAAATTTTATTTATAGAAATTTATACAAAATTTATAGAAATCCAAAAATCCTTCTGAAATCTAATACCCTATTTTATTTTATTTTGTAGGGCATCCCACACAGTATAACATAAAAGGAAGCTTAAGTTTGGCTTGATTCTAGGCAACATTCTAGGTACCTGGGGAAAATGAGGGAAGCTCAGCTATGCTGTTTTTTTTTTTTTTTTAATTTTTTATTTATTTATTTGAGAGCGACAGACACAGAGAGAAAGACAGATAGAGGGAGAGAGAGAGAATGGGCGCGCCAGGGCTTCCAGCCTCTGCAAACGAACTCCAGACGCGTGCGCCCCCTTGTGCATCTGGCTAACGTGGGACCTGGGAAACCAAGCCTAGAACCGGGGTCCTTAGGCTTCACAGGCAAGCGCTTAACCGCTAAGCCATCTCTCCAGCCCAGCTATGCTGTTTTTTAATGAGGGGCAATGCCACCCCCAAGGTTGATACCTGGCGGTGTTTGGAAATAAGTTGGGGGTGCTACTGACATTTGGCAGGGAGAGTCCATGAATGCGGCTAAACATGCCACAGTGCATAGGACACCCTGCCTTCCCCTCAGCAAACAATGTACAGTCCAAACTATCAATCATGTTGCAGCCTAGAAACCATCCTGCTTCATGGGCACAAGCAAAGAAGAGAGAGAATGTATGATAGCTAGATAGATAGATAGACAGATAGATAGAGAGCAAACAAGCGAGCATGCTGTCTCTCTACCTCATTAGGAAAAGAAAATTGAAGTCAAGTAAGGATCTGTGCAGGTCATGCTGGCTTCAAGAACAGATGGCTATAATATCCTTTGGTTTCCTCAAGCTCAGAAGACCTGAAGAAGTGTCCTGTCCCAACATGTCTTTTCGACTTTGCTATCATGGTTTCTTTCCAATCAAGAAAGTCAAGGGGAGCTGGAGAAGTGGCTTAGAGGTTAAGCACTTGCCTGTGAAGCCTAAGGACCTGGGTTCAAGGCTTGATTCTCCAGGACCCACGATACCCAGATGCACAAAGGAGCGCATGCCTCTGGAGTTCATTTGCAGTGGCTGCAGGGCCTGGCACAACCATTCTCTCTCTCTTTCTCTTTCTCTCTCCTGCCTTCTCTCTGTGTCTGTCCCTCTCAAATAAATTTTAAAAAAAATTAAGAAAGTCAAGGGGTTAGATGTGGTGGTACACACCTTTAATCCCAGCACTTGGGAGGCAGAGGTAGGAGAATCACTGTGAGTTCTAGGCCAGCCTGAGACTACATAGTAAATTCTAGGTCAGCCTGGGCTACAGTGAGACCCTACCTTGGGGGAAAAAAAAAAAGTCAAGGAATGTTGACAAGAAAAGAGAAAGTGAAGGGCTGAGGGAAGGAGTAAACAAAAATCAGCAAGGAAAACTCTTATCCTGCCCTCCAGGGCGACCAGACTGCTTCTCACTGATTCTGGCAGTAGCGCTCACCATTCTTTTGTTCCTGGTTTTGGATGACCTCACTCTAAGTGGGGTGTTCAGAGCAGCAAAATTGGCACCACCTGAAAGTCACCTTAGAACTATGGACTCTCAGCCCTTCCCAGTCCCCCTGACTCTACGTTTTAACAAGATCCCCAGGTGAGCAGTCACAAAACTGGAGCCAGGGTTTCCACAAAGCAAATCAAAACTGCAAAGTGAGCAGCTGAGGACAGACGCAAAGTTGCTCACAGGGCGTCACATATGATTCCTCCAGGGGATTCATGCTCCTTGGTGCCTGGTAGCTTCTAAGATAAAAAGCAGAAATGTGAAGGGGCATGTGAGAAGGGTTAAATACAAATGATAGCCTTTAAAATCTTCTCTTGCATGTGTATGTGTGTGAGTAGGTGCACATGCGGGTGCATATGCACATGTAATACATGTGTGTGGAGATCAGAGGTTGATATTGGATGTCATCCTCAATTGTTCTCCACCCTTTTTTTTTCTTTTCTTTTCTTTTTTTTTTTTTTTTTTTTTTGAGATAGGGTCTCGCTGTAGTCAAGGCTGACCTGAATCTCACTCTGTACTTATAGGCTGGCCTCAACCTTACAGTGATCCTCCTACCTCTGCCTCCTGAGTGCTGGGAGTCAAGCCATGTGCCACCATGCCCAGACTAAACTGTTTTTGTTTGTTTGTTTGTTTTCTTTTGATTTTTTTGAGACAAGGTCCTTCACTGAATCCAGAGCTCACTGATTGCGCCCCGAGCTAGCCAGCTTGCCTCAGTATCCTCCTGTCACTACCTCCTGAGCACTGAGATTGCAAGCATGGGGTACAATGCCTGGCATTTACACGGGCGATGGGAATCCAAACTCAGATTTTCATGACAAGAGCTTTACAGACTGAGCCATCACTCCAGCCCTAAATCTTCCCCATGTTGTGGAGGGATCCAATTTGGGATTCAAGAAATGTATGTGGTAACAGAAACACAACCCTCCTATAGCTAGAGGGTTTGCATTGTCTTGTTTTGTTTTGTTTTGTTTTGTTTTGTTTTGTTTATTGAAGACAAGAGACCACTCTCCAGCCCTGGCTGGCCTGAGGCTCACTGTGTAACCCAGGCTGGCCTTGAACTCACAGCAATTCTCCTACTTCAATGTCCCAATATTAGTATTACAGACATGAGCCACCATACTTTAAAAAAAAAAAAAAAACAGGGAACAAGAATTTAATCTGCCATGAAATGCAGGAAATGAATATCAAAATTTTATAGTAAAAAAGTCCATTTTATAGTTGTGTGTGTATATAGGTGTACAAATGTACATTCAAGTATGTGAATACAGATGCACAAGTGCCACAGTGTGTGTGAAGGCCAGAGGACATCATTATGGTCAGTCCTCCCCTTCCACGATGTTTGAGGCTGGGACTCATCATTGTTGCTGTGCAATGCTGCAGTTTCCCAGGCTAGCTGGTCCATGAGTTTCCAGAAAATTCTCCTACTATCACTTACCATCTCTTCTCTTGCCATCTGAATCATGGTGCCAGAATTGCCAAAGCCTTTTACATGGGCTTTCAGGATCTGAACCCAGGTATTCAGGATTGAGCATTGTTGCAGTCCAGTTCGCATTGCTGTTAGAAATCACCCAACCAAGAGCAGCTTCTGGGAAAAAGAGATTTATTTTGGCTTACAGGCTCGAGGGGAAGCTCCACGATGGCAGGGGAAAACAATGGCATGAGCAGAGGGTGGACATCACCCCCTGACCAACATAAGGTGGACCACAGCAACAGGAGGGCCTGCCAAACACTGGCATGGGGAAACTGGCTATAAAGCCCATAAGCCCACCGCCAACAATACACTCCCTCCAGGAGGCGTTAACTCCCAAATCTCCATCAGCTGGGAACCTAGCATTCAAAACACTTAAGTTTATGGGGGACACCTGAATCACCACCACAAGCATCAAGCACCTCATCCACTGAGCCAACTCCCTCTCTCCCACTTTTCCCCCACACTATGTTATAGTCTAAAACAACCTAGAAAATAGGTTAAGGTCACACACACTACTTTCTGAATCAAACTCTTCATATGCAGCAAGGCTGGCAGCTCTGATGAAGGCTTTCACAAGACAATGTCACCCAGTCTTGTCACCTCATGCTTATGGCTCTGCAGCTGCCATCTACAAAGACCAAGCCCCCAGTTCTAGAGCACATCTAGAAATGGCAGCTAGAGGGCGCGCTCGACCCCTTCCGCAAAGAACCAGAGGGCCTGAGCAAGTTTGCGGCTGGCTTTGTTCAGCCGGGAACACTCTGTTCTTTCTCCATGCTCTGCTGGGAGAAATCATCCAAGGGGGAAATGAAGCAGAGGATTCTCGAGGCTGCCCCACCTACAAGAGTTCGGAGGCCATTGAACTCTTAAAACCCCGGGCATTTTGAGTTGTTTGGTGAGAACTAGGAGTCATGACAAAGCAAGCAGGACAAGGTTGCTTCTGAAATCTTTCTGTAGAAATGCGAGCCTGGGGAACACAATCCTCGCATAGGGGAGGGAAGTAGGCTGCCGACATTAGCCAGAACTTACACGGCTTAGTACTTCCTATGTTCTGTTGTTCAGTGGCTGAACAGCCCTGTGGGAAAAATACAAATGTCCCCTATTTCCCTAATGTTAAAACTAGGACCAGGAGGACTGGAGAGATGGCTTAGCGGTTAAGCGCTTGCCTGTGAAGCCTAAGGACCCCGGTTCGAGGCTCGGTTCCCCAGGTCCCACGTTAGCCAGATGCACAAGGGGGCGCACGCGTCTGGAGTTCGTTTGCAGTGGCTGGAAGCCCTGGCGCGCCCATTCTCTCTCTCCCTCTATCTGTCTTTCTATCTGTGTCTGTCGCTCTCAAATAAATAAATAAATAAATAAACAAACAAACAAACTAGGACCAGGAGATGTTATACAACTTGCGTAGGTCAGCTGGCAAAAGTGGCAGAGCTCCGATGCATTTTGTTTGATTTGTAAATAGATCATGCAATCGCATTATTCAAAAATTAAAAAGTACAACTAGCTGGGTAAAGCGGCACACACCTTTAATCCCAGCACTTGGGAGGCAGAGGGAGGAGGACCACAGTGAGTTTGAGGCCATCCTAAGACTACATAGTGAATTCCAGGTCAGCCTGAGCTAGAGTGAGACCCTACCTTAAAAAACAAAACAAAACAAAACAAAAAAATTAAAAGTACAGAAAAATAAGCAGTAAGTCTCCTGCTCCACTAGCCCCCCACATCTCCAGTTTTCTACACCTTCTGCCTCCCTTACCACACCACAGATAACTTCACAGTGCACTGTTAGCATTTCTTCATGCATACAGCAATTAACAGGGCACAGATTTTTCCCCCTCCATGCCATACATACTGTTCCAGACCTTCCTTCACTTAACAGAACATCTTGAAGGCTTTCCACACCAGCACATAAACAGCTTCCTCATTCTTTTCCCTTCACAGCCACACAGTGTTCCATTGTATGGAATACCATCATTTAATTAAACAGTCCTCGATTGGTGGAAATTAAGCTATTTCCCATCTTGTGCTACTAGAAACACTGCTGCATAAGTAACTTGGTACCTACATCATTTTGCATAAGCCAGAGACAGGAGCCTATATCTCACTCTAGTTTATACTCCCTCCATCCCCAAGATGACATAGAACTAAATAGAGGCCCGTTCTGTCAGATCAATGTTCCTATCTGTTTCCACCCTGTCTCCCATCTCCCTGCTTTCCTTGTCTAACTAGGAAGCCCATTCCTACTTGGAACAGCTACAGACGCTCTGGACAGAGAGTTCTTGCCACTTTATCTCCTTCTGTGGTTGCTTCATCTCATTCTTTAAATTCCATGTGGGACTTTAACTGGGCTGGGCTGAAAACAAACTCTGCAGATGTGGGACTGCATGGACATGGAATTTCTGCTACCCCTTGGATCACACTGTCTTGTCCATGTGCCAGGAAAGTTCAAATCCTGCCTACCACAGACTTGATTCAATTCAGACCTTGAAAGAAGACCATTAGAGGTTGCCTGCTGCCGCAGAAGCCAGTATCTACCACTATCTCTGGCTGCTGGCCTAAGGGCCAACCCTGGGCAAAGTCAAGGAAGTTCACCTTCTGGGAAAGATAAAACCCTTACCCATGCTTTCAGACTTGTCAACTGTGATCACTTGTCATCTCTTTTTTCCCAGCACTCAGGAGGCTGAGGTAGGAGGATCACCATGAGTTTGAGGCTAGTCTGGGACTACAGAGTAAATTTCAGGTCAGCCTGGGCTGAGACCCTACCTTGAAAAAAATAAACAGCATTCAACAATAAGAGAACACTCAAAAAACAAATGAATATTTTGTTTTAGTTATGGGATTCTGACAAGCACCTGCCCGCTTAGCTGAGAGACTGGGTCACTCTTCCATAGAGGCAGTGGGACCCCTTTCTTGAGTGCTTCTGCATACCTGTAGTGATGTAAATGAATGGCATGGGCTAGGCACTCCTTCCTAAAGGAGAAGCATAGCAAATATTTTCAGTACAAACACAAAGTGAGCTGAGATACGTGGAGAAATACACCTCCTGTCTCCTTGATCTCAGAGAACAAACAAGTAGTCCAAAGTCCACAGAGGAGGACAGCCAGACAGTTCTAGAAGACATGACTATGGCCCCTAAGAGCCAGCAGAGAAAGCCTAGATGGGAGAACTACAGCCAAAAGCTAAGTCCAGTTAAACACAAGGAGAAGCGGGGATGAAGGGCAAGCTAATAGCCCACTTGGAGCAAGGTTTAAGGGGGAAACTGAAAAACATTTGAGTTAAACCTCACAGGCATTACATATTAGCTATATTTCTCATCTTAACTTGGACTCTAATCTTACCTTAATAAGCTTACCCTGACCCTCCTCACCAATTTCAGGGACATTTCAGCAGACAGAGTTCCAGGCAAGCCTTCCTCAACGGACTCAGCCCTTCGGTCTCTTATTGCTGACCCATAACTATGTCTGCTCATCACAAGAAAGGCCTGAGGTTGCCTCTTGAAAACTACCAACTGTGCTCTGCTCTCCTACAACGTAGAACTTCTGTGTCTTTCCTTCCACCTGCTGCCTATCAAAGGTCAAGGCAGTAGCTTCCTAGAACACCTTTCCTCTAAGCATGGAGACAAAGGAAAGGATACAGTGGAAAGGCTACAAAGGCCAAGCCACCCTGTGATTGGCTAAGGTTCCAGGATGATCATCACCATCAGAGCTCCAGTTCTCAGGTAATTTATCAGATACGCTTGAGACATGAATGTATCAGAGTCTTTTTAAAAGGTGTTTTGGGGGCTGGAGAGATGTCTTAGCAGTTAAGTGCTTGCCTGTGAAGCCTAAGGACCCCATTTCGAGGCTTGATTCCCCAGGACCCACGTAAGGCAGATGCACAAGGTGGTGCACGCATCTGGAGTTTGTTTGCAGTGGCTGGAGGCCCTGGCGTGCCCCTTCTCTCTCTGCCTTTTTCTCTGTCTGTAGCTCTCCAATAAAAACAAATAAAAAACTATTTTTTTAAAAAGGTCGTTTGGGGCTAGAAAGATGTCTTAGCAGTTAAGGCACTTGCCTGCAAAGCCAAAGGACTTAGGTTTGATTCCTCAGTGCCCACATAAAACCAGCTGTACAAGGTGGCACATGCATCTGGAGTTTGCAGTGGCTAGAGGCCCTGGTGCATCTATTCTCTCACTCTATCTGCCTCTCCTCTCTCTCTCTCCCTTAAATAAATATTTTTAAATATATTTATTTATGAGAGAGAGAAATGGTGATCCAGGGCCTCCAGCCACTGCAAGCAAACTCCAGATGCATGTACACCCCCCCCTTATGCATCTGGCTTACATGGGTCCTGGAGAATTGAACCAGGATCCCTTGGCTTTGCAGGCAAAACACCTTAACTGCTAAGCTATCTCTCCAGGCCCTCAAATAAATATTTTTTAAAAATAAAAATTTTTTAAAGGCAGCTTTGTAAATGGTTTTTAAACAATAGTAACGCCAGTAACAATAGGTCACATTTATTAAAACCTCCTATATTCCAGGTACCAGTGTAGGCTGTTTAAAAGTTTTATCTCCAAGGGTTGGGGAGATGTTTCTGTGGGCAAAGTGCTTGCTGTGCATGCTGAGCTTAGATCCCTAGATGACAATCCCCACGCTTATCATCCTAGTGCCAGGAAGGCAGTGACAGGAGGCACCCAAGGGCTACCTGGCTAGCTAGTATAACTGGACCAGTGAGCTCTGGATTCACCGTGAGGCCCTATCTCAAAAACTAAGGTAGAGAGCAACAGGAAGATCTCCAACATCTCTGTCCTACACACAGACAGATACCCACACATGAACACCAAACACACATGTATACACACACAAAAAGGTTTTTATCTCTAAATCGTGGCACATATTTGTCATCCTAGCATTCAGGAGGCTGAAGCAAGAGGATCACAAGTCCAAGGCTAGCTTGAGTTCCATAGAGTGTTCAAGCCCAACCTGGCCTACCTAGCAAGACTCTGGCTCAAAGTAATTAAAAAAAAAAAAAAAAAGTTTTCAGGCTGGAGAGATGGCTTAGTGGTTAAGGTGCATGCCTGCAAAGTCCCTCTCTCTACTAAATAACTAAATAAAAATCTTCTTTCTTTTAAGCTCCAGTCATCATTCCAAAGTCTAGTCAAATTTCATGAATAATCAAATTTAATTGTTGGGTTCAGATTCCAGCTCTGCCACCTATTAGTTTTATAATGTCTCCCAAGTTCAGTTCTACAAAGTGAGTGTAAAATAAGTACTTCCTTCCCTGAAGTAAATGAAATGCTCTAACGTTCTCAACATGTCACTGGCACACAGCAAATGTGACAGACAGCTGGTAGATTTACTAAACACAATTCTATTTTCAAATGGCCTGAAATGGAAGGATTTTTTTTTGTATAACAAAGACTAAAAGCACTTGAAAATTATATCATTTCTCCAACTAACACAAGGGAAATCTGTGGACTGTTTCCTTTTCTGAGGCAATGTTAGCATATGGGGCTCAGGAACCATTCTAGAGATTGAACTCAAACGTGCACATGCTGAGTACAAGACATTACTGCTGAGCTGTCCCTGCCCCAGCCCCATGGTCCACATTCTTAAGTAAGGCTATGAAGATAAGCAAAGAAATATATGAGCTCATGCCTAAGGGCTGGTTCAGGGCACATTTCCTATTCTGGACTCTGCCCACCTGGGACTCCCTGCCTTGCTCCCACCCCCATGAACTCACCAGGAAAGGAAAGAGCTGCCTGGGCTCTGAGCTCCTGTCCAATTTTAGCTCTAGCTGTTATAATCATGTGGAAGTGGCAGGTTTGGGGAGTGCTGACACCAAAGCACATGGCTAGATCCTGTTATAGCACAAAAAAAGGATACAAAGAACATGGCCCTTGGGCTGGAGGGATGGCTTAGCAGGTAAGGCACTAGCCTGCAAAGCCAGAGGATCCAAGTTTGATTCCCCAGGACCCGCATAAACCAGATGCACAAGTTGGCACATGTGTCTGGAGTTTGTTTGCAGAGGCTGAAGGCCCTGGAGTGCCCACTCTCTATCTCTTTCTCTAATAAGTCAATAAAATAAGTAAAAGAACTTGGCCCTAGGCGAGGTCTCACAAAAGAAACAATGCCAGTGTGGTATGAGAGGCTCGGGTATGGAAAAGCTGGGGTTTGACTTCTGGCTTCACGCTCCTCCACAGTGTGACCTCTGGCGTGGCTGAATAACTTGTCACCACACATCCCATCTGTGAGTTGTGGACTATTGCATCCTTGCCACCACCCTGTGGTGGTACTCCGCAGACTTGCATTTCCCTCACTCCATTTGAATCTGTAGGGATACTCAGCTCAGCCCAACCCAAATACAACCCTGACCACTGAATCAATGGTTAGACTGCATTGTGTTTTGCTTTCTTGGTTCTGTGTTGGAATTCTTTCCAGGCTCTGCAGCCCATGTCTTCCCATGCAGAGCAGAAGGAATGGAAGGGAGGAAGCAGAAAGAAGCCTTCTGAGCCCTCATGTAATGTTATAAAATGCTTTTATTTACAAGCACAAAGTGAATGAGAGGGAATTGAACACAGACCGTCAGGCTTTGCAAATAAACACCTTTAACACTAAGCCATCTCTCCTGCCCAGCGTGCAGAATCCTAAAGTTCAGTTCACATGTGAGACTGTCCAACCCTTTACCAGAGAAATGGATACTAAAACTACAATACAAAAGTCTGACGTGGAGGCACATGCCTTTAGTCTCAGCACTTGGGAGGCTAAGATTGGAGAATTGCCATGATTTCAATGCCAGCTTGGGGCTGTAGAGTGAGTTCCAAATTAACCCCGGGCTACAGTGAGACCCTGCGGTAAAAAATAAATTAACTAATTAAAGTAAATAAAACTACAACGTACAATATCCAAAGCAAATGTTAAAAAGTCCCAAGACACAGGCTGTGTGATCAGAAAGAGCTCAAATTACAGGCCAGCCTGAGCTATTTGCCCCTGTCCCTAAAACCAAAGCAAACAAACTCAAGTCCCACAATGCCAGGTGCAGAAGGACCAGTAAGGTCCTAGAGAGCACCTGTGCTTCACAGGGACCGAAGGGAACACAGCTGTGAGCAGCAGACCCCCACCTCCAAGCCAGGAGACCCACAGAAAGGATGCGGTGAGGCTACGCTACATGGCTGGTGCGTTTAATCCAAGCACTTGGGAGGCTATGGTAGGATGATCACCATGAGTTCCAGGCCAGCCTACGCCTCAAAATAGAGCAGTAGTAGTAGTAGCAGTAGCAGTAGCAGTAGCAGTAGCAGTAGCAGTAGCAGTAGCAGTAGCAGTAGCAGTAGCAGTAGCAGTAGCAGTAGCAGTAGTAGTAGTAGTAGTAAGTAATAAACAATAAAAGAACCCCATGGGACATTATGAGGACATTGGGATGAGGTGTGTCAACTCAGCAAATGTCCACCTCCAGCACGTGGGGGAGATGTTGCCTGGGGAAGGCACAAATAAATGACTCTGAAAAGTTGCCTCTGGGATCTGGCCCAGCTCAGCTAGGTGTCTTTGGGACGTCCCGGGAGATTCAGAACCATCCTGGGCCTGCTTTGTCCTCGTTGGCAATGCCACCTCCAGCGTGATACCCAGGTGTCGCTGTGGAGACCGAAAGTCTCTGGAAGGCTTCTAGGGTTGAGGGGAGATCTGCTGAGCCCCAACTTGTTGCAGTGTCTGAGACGTATGGTCCCTGAGACCAGGCTGAGGCTGCTGCGACATCTGTCTGGACGATGCATCCCGGGTTGTAGCCGAAGCTGGGTTCCTCGGTAGGCGAGCGCCCCCGGGGCCTGGGCGGAGGGAGCGCGCCCCTTGGGCCTTCCGCGGCGCTGCGCTGGGACCCGGGGGAGGTTCGGGCGCCGAGGGCGCGCGATGGCCGTCGCAGCCCCGGGAACCGCTGCGCTCGCGGCCCGCCGAGGCCGTGCGCCCCGAAGCCCGCGGCCCGGCGCCGCCGAAGAAACCACGCCCGCACTCGGTGCTCCCGCAGGTGAAGCCTGGCGGCCAGGACCGCGCGCGCCCGGGGGTCAGGGTACGCGTCCATCCTGAAATACCTCTCCAGCTCGCGGTGCTGATCCCTGCTGCAGACGCGGTCGTGGGGACCCGGGAGCATCCCGGAGCTCACGAAACCAGCAGCTTCTTGCATCTCCACTCTGCTGCTGGCTCTAGGGGGTTGGATGGAGCTCGATTTAACCTTTCCACCTCCCGCCCACAGCTGCCCTGGCTAAAGGCTGCTCTGGGACGTAGGCCTTGGCAGTCTGCACGTGGCTGCCCACCTGTGCACACCTCCTGCAGATGCTTGCCCAGGAAGAGGAGGGCCAGGGCTCAGGGGACAAAGGTCAGATGCACCAACAGAATCACTCTGACTCTCGGGTTCTGGGTTCTTCTAGGGCAAGCTATGATTCTGGACAATCAGCTGTGACTATCGGTCCTCCCCTGCACTTCTGGCCGCTGTCAGGGGCTAGCCTCTCACTGACCCTTTCTGCTGGGCCCCCGCAGGGCAGTTGGGGTGTATCTCCACGCTGGGCGGGCCCGCTGAACTCAAGCGGGCTCCCTGGGAAGATGGTGAGAGGTCTGGACCATTGCTCCTTCTCATGATGCATCCAGTCTCTTTCCACCAGCCGGGCTCTCATCTTTCTGGAAAATGTCCCAGTCTCTAAACAGGACTATCTCCGTTCCCTCTGGTGCCCGTGCCCTGGACTCCGAGTCTCCATCCATTTCCTACCCTCCACCTAGGCGTTCTCCTACACTTCCTGGGGCAATGCCCTCTCCTTTCCTGTGCTTTCTTGTTTCCCTTTACTGATTCTTAGGGACCAAAGTCAAAAACTCCAGCATACTCTGTTTTGTGCATGACTCATCAGGCTCTTTTTTCCCACCACTCACCCTTGCTGTACTGGGAATCAAACCCAGGGCCTCCGCCATTCTGGGAAAGGACTTGTTCACTGACCTCCCCACCCCACCCCACGCGCACGCACAGGTTATTTTCATTCCTTTCTGGCAAAGGAATCTAAGGAAAACGGGCCTTTTAAAGAAACTACAGTCATCCACTGAAGGCTTGAACATGAAGAAATACTGAGCAAGTAGATCAGCAACAATATTTGTGTTCTAGGCGCACTATTGTTAACAAAGCAACTATAAATAATTAGTATGAAAGTTTTCAATATATCACATCCCGGTAAAAATGGAAAAGCAACCCGCAAAAAAAAAAAAAAAAAAAACCAAGTCACTGGTTACTGGGCTTGGTGGTACGCACCTTTAATCCCAGCACTCAGGAGGTTGAAGCCGGAAGATGTCATTTGAGTCCAGTCTGGGCTACATAGTGAAGACTGTCTTGGAATAAATATATAAGCAAACCAGTTGTGGTGACAATGCATGCCTATAATCCCAGCATGTAAGCTCAAGATCAAGTGGGCTGCACAAGTATTTCAAGGCTAGCAAGGGCGGGGGGGGGGATGCATAGTATGTGTGCACACATGTGTGTGCTTTATGCGTTGTATGCCAATGCATTGTCCATGCGCATGTGTGTGGAGGCCAGAAGTGGATGTCAGGTGTCCTCTAGTGCTTTTCCACCTTGTTTTCCTGGTACAGAGTCTCACACTGAACTTGGAACTCACTAAATTATCATCTAGACTGAGTGGCCAACAAGCCTCAGAGAGCCTCCTGTCTCTGCCCACTTCAGCACTGATATTACAGGCATGTATGGTCATGCCCAGTTGTGTGTGTGTGTGTGTGTGTGTGTGTGTGTGTGTGTGTGTGTACTGGGGATTGAACTTATGCCCTGTGCTTGTGCAGCAAGCACTCTTACTGAGTCATCTCCCCAACCCCAATAAACTGTGATGTTTAATCTTTATTGTCAACTTGATAAAATTTAGAATCACCATGGAAATATACCTGTTGATGTGTTTTTTTTTTTAATTTTTATTTTTATTTATTTGAGAAGGAGGGAGAAAGAGGCAGAAAGAGAATGGTACTCAGGGCCTCCAGCCACTGCAAATGAACTTCAGATGTGTGCACCCCCTTGTGCCTCTGGCTTACGTGGGTCCTGGGGAGTTGAACCTGGGTCCTTTGGTTTTGCAGGAAAACGCCTTAATGGCTAAGCCATCTGTCCAGCCCTGTTGATGTGTTTTTGAGGGTGTTCCCTGAAGGGATTTTAATGGATGGCAGTATCTCACGGGCTGGGCTAGGACCCTGGACTGAAGAGAAAGGAGGAAGTGAGCGGGCGCTGGCATTCATCTCCCTTTGCTTCCTGACTGTAGAGTCAACGTGGCCACATGCCCCACGTTCTGCTGCCACTGCATCTTTCCTGCCATGACGGACTGTACCCTCAAACCATGAGCCACAGCAAATGCTTCCTTCCTGAAGTTGCTATTGTTGTGCTTCATTTCAACATGATAAAAGTAGTTAATAGGCAAAACTTAGGAACAGCCATGCCTATAGTATTTTATACACATTTTACACTCACAAATAGCTTAACTCAGCCAATACTTTAAAGAATCCCATTTCTGCCATATATACCAGGACTTGGAGAATGAACCATTTCTCCTAGTTGTTATTGTTAACCACTCTTCTTCTTAAAGCTTTTTTTTTTTAAATGTTTATTTATGGGCTGGAAAAATGGCTTAGCAGTCAAGGAGCTTGATTCCACAGCCTACAGATCCAGGTTCAATTCCCCAGGACCCACATAAGCCAGATGAACAAGGTGGCGTATGCATCTGGAGTTCCTTTGCAGTGGCTAGAGGCCCTGGCCTGCCCATTCTCTCTCATCTGCCTCTCTCTCTTTCTCTCTCTCTCTCAAACAAATAAAATACAGTAAAATAAAAATTTAATTGCTTACTTACTTGCAAGTGTGTGTGTGTGCCAGGGCCTCTTGCTGCTGCCAACAAATGCCAGATGCTTGCACCACATTTTGCACCTGGCTTGTGTGGGTGGCTTGGGAATTCAACCTGGCTGGCAGGCTTTGCAAGTAAGTACCTTTAGCCACTGAACCATTTTCCCAGCCCCAGTCCCCAAAGTTTTACTTTATCCAGATTAAAAGATTAGGAATATGAGCACATTGAAGAGAATAAGATCAGAAACAAGAATCCTAATCCCAGGATCTGGATGCTAAGACAAGACAGTATGGATCCAGTTTCTTGTGAATGAGCAGAAGCTGACCTTTCTGTTTTGATGGTCAAATGGGCCTCAGAGATCGCAGGACACCACCCACAAAACATAAGCACTCATGTATGCACACATGCTCTCTCTCTCTGTCTCTCTTTTTCCCTTCTGAGTTCTTATCTCCCAGACAGAAGGCAACTACTTGATTCATCTTGCACCTAAATACTGGCTGAACAAAATCTCACTTTGTCAAACAAAACCACTAGTACCGCATAGGCGCTACTGCTCTCAGCCTCCTCACCGCCCGCGTCATGGTCACCTGCACCTCCTCCCAGCGCTCTGAATGGGCCGGTACTTGATGGGTCCTTTTATTTATTCATTTATTTAATATGGAATGCTTTAGGAATTTGCATGTCATCTGCTACTCTTGTCTGTATCATTCCAGTTTTAGTATATGTGCTGCCAAAGTGAGCACATAATTTATTTATATTTTTTAATAACTTGAGGGATCTTTGTGATCAGCCGGCTATTCATTAGTCATAGAGCCATCGGTTGGGATGACTCCATGGTGTTTGGCCTCTCACGTTTTTTATTTATTTATTTTAATTAATTTTTTGTTTGTTTGTTTTGTTTTGTTTTTTGAGGTAGGGTCTCACTGTAGCCCAGGCTGACCTGGAATTTACTATAGAGTCTCAGGGTGGCCTCGAACTCACGGTGATCCTCCTACCTCTGCCTCCCAAGTGCTGGGATTAAAGGCGTGCGCCACCACGCCCAGCTTTTTTTTTTTTATTAAGAACATACTTCGTATGGATACATCATGTGATGGTACCATCTTTTCCCTCCTCCCTGCCCCCATTCCACAGGGGTTCTTCCTCAATGGGGCTGCTGGTATTCACCACAGGATTGTGGAATATGCTTTGTGGGAGCAGCAGTCAATTATTGGCGGGGGGAGGCAATGCCTCTGGGCATGACACCCCAACCTGTGGCTCTTATAATCTTTCTGCTCCTCTTCCACAAAATTCCCTGAGCCTTGGTGGGTGAATTTTGAGTCTGCTTCAGTGATGAGCTCTCAGGAGCCTCTGGATCTCTGCCTTGGCATGTGTTGAGTATCCTCAACATCTGTCTCCACCCTGGCACTGATTGTCAGGCTCACCATGGAAGCAGAACTCTTGCTCATCTCCCCGCTTCCTCTTTGATTTCACCTGGGCCTTGATGAGATGCGAGGGGTAGTTTACCTCCTACGGTCTTATTACCTTCTGAAAAAGAGAAACCGATTCTTTAATGGACGGTAAATCAACATAGGTTACACTGGATACATGTTTTTAATCTAGGGAGGTTTTGGTGGATGCGGCCCCTCTTTTAGCCAAAGACTAGTGGGAGCTTGATAATAGAGAGCATAATCTTTGTCTCCATAGGATCCAGGCCTGGTTCCCAGTTCCAGATATGGATTCCTTTGCACTGAGTGGATCTCTTAGCCAATCAGAAAGCCATTGGTTCCCCACCAAGGCTGTCTGCCACCACTGCACTGGTGTGTTCTTCTTGTCAGGCTGGTTGCTTCTAAGTAGCTTAGACCCCCTGCTTGCTCACACCATTGTTGGCCACTTTCCCCCAGTAGCTCATGTAAGCCTCTCACTTTTCAGGAAAGCCCTGGCAGTCTCTGAAGAGATAACTAATGCTTTGAAATGAAAACTCAAGGGGCAACTAGCTGATGCATTATCAGCATAGTCATCTGAATACGGGAAAGGCCTTGTGATGGGCCCTCTGCTGTAGTGACTCCTGGTTTTAGAATCTGGAGGCTGAAAGAGCAGGGCTTCAGAATCCAGAGAGGAAACCAGGAAATGGATCAACCAATACTATAACTACAAATCATTTATCCAGACAGGCCTCTTGTCTTATCCTTAGAGACCAGAAAGGAAGTAACTTCTCCCTTTGGTAACAGAACTCCAGAATGGGAAGACACCCATAGTCTTGACTCAAGCTTTGCAAACCCTAACTGCATAGAAGGCCTTAGATCCTAGAAGGCATCTATCAATGGCAAATGAAAGAATGAGGAAGGGGGAGAGGAAAAAGACTTGCAAGTATTCTTCTCTTAGTGGGTAATAGCTGCCAGCTCTTGGAGGAGCCTAATTTCTCTAGAGAGTTATAATATTAGAGTTGACAAGCATTAGTGAAATTCTGTGTGCACAAGGCATCCTTCTAAATGCTTTATGTGTATTTCTCATTTCACTTGCATAATACTTTGATCCTTCTAATTACATTCATTTTGTACTAAAACTGGGATCTTGAATGTTCCAGAAATGCCTATGTGTTAAAGGCTTGGCTTCTAGCCCATGGCATTATTGAGAGGTGATAGAACCTTTAGCTGGTGGGGCCTGTTGGAATGAAATTAGGTAATGTACTTTTGAAGGAGATATTGGAACCCGACTGTGTTCTGATCACCATGAGGTGAACAGGCTCTTCCTATCACATGGTCCCACCATGATGTACTGTGCGACCATGGACCTAGAGGCAAAGGACCAGGCAACAATGGACTGAAACCTGAACTAAACTAAATAAGCCAAAATAAGCCCTATTTTTTACTTTTTTTTTATCTTTTCACAATTTTTATTAACATTTTCCATAATTATAAAAAATATCCCATGGTAATACGCCCCCCCGCACTTTCCCCTTTGAAATTCCATTCTCCATCATATTACCTCCCCATCTCAATCATTATACTTACATATATACAATACCAACCTATTAAGTAACTCTATATTTTACTTTTAAAACTAATTTATATCAGCTATTTTTTACAGTAATGAAAAGTTAGTCGGCTCATTTTGCAAATTAAAAAATTTAAACATAGTTTAAGTGGCATCTTTAAGTTTAGATAGCTAGTGAGTGGTGAATCTGGGGAGGAGGAGGAAGAGATGGAGGAATTAAAATAAGAGAGAAGCTTAAGTTGGAATCTTGGCCCCATCATCTACTAGTGTGACCTTTTATGAGTTATTTAAACTCCCTGAATCACATGTGCCTCATTGGAAAAACCAGGTTAATTGTGTCTACATCATAGGGTTGCCATAGAGTTAGATGAGTTTTGGACTTTTATGTTTCCTGTAATTGAAGGATGAGTGATTTGGACCAACCCACCTGCTGAAAATAACTAAGTATGCTGTTAAAGTGTTCCCTCTCTCTCTCTCTCTCTCTCTCTCTCTCTCTCTCTCTCTCTCTCTCTCTCTCACACACACACACACACACACACACACATATACACGTATGTATATCAGGCTATCCCTGAAGTTGCTATGTAGGTTGAGGACAACCTTGAATTTCAGATTTTTTGCCTATATCTGCCAAGTGCTGTGATTACAGGTGTGCACCACCACACCTGGTTTTATACAGTGATGGGCATTAAACTCAGGGCTTTCATGCATGCTAAAGCACTCTACCACTGAGCCACATCCCCAGCCCTTTTATTTGGGGGTAGGGGACAGGGTCTCATGTAGCCCAGGCTGGCCTCCAACCCTCCAACTTGCTATGTAGTTTCAACTCTTGTTCATCTACTTCCCAGGTGCTGGGATGACAGGTGTGCGCCACCTGCTACATCTTGATTTTTCTTTTTTTGTTTGTTTTTTATTTTTATTTATTTATTTGAGAGCAACAGAAAGAAGGAGGCAGAGAGAGAGAGAGAGAGAGAGAGAGAGAGAGAGAGAGAGAGAGAGAGAGAGAATGGGTGTGCCAGGGCTTCCAGCCACTGCAAACGAACTCCAGACACATGTGACCCTTGTGCATCTGGCTAACGTGGGTTCTGGGGAATCAAGTCTTGAACTGAGGTCCTTAGGCTTCATAGGAAAGTGCTTAACTGCTAAGCCATCTCTCCAGCCCTTGATTTTTCTTTTAAACTTCATAAAAACATTAAAGAAATGATAAAGTGATAAATCCTATGCCACAATTTAACAAAAATCAAGAATTCAGGGAAACAAGTAAAACATCAAAGCCAATTTTTTTTCAAAGCCAATTTTTTTTTAAGAAAGCATTTATCTTTTGTTGTGTGTTGTTTTGAGATAGAGTTTTGCTACGTAACTCGTGCTAGTCTGGTATTTGCTATGCAGCCCAGTCTGGTCTCAAATTCATAGCAACCCTCCTGCCTCAGCCTTCTATGTGGTGGGATTATAGGTGTCAGCAACCACCCCCAGCTCAAGCATTTGTTAATCTTGATTCAAACTATAAAACCTAGCTATGCTTTTTAATTTTTTTTTAAATTTTTATTTATGAATTTACTTGCATGTGTGTGTGCCTGTTCATGTGCACACGTGTGCCAAAGCCTCTTGCTCCAAAGGTAATGCCAGATACTTGTGCCACTTGCTGTGCCAGGCATATGTGGGAATTGAACCAAGGCTTTGAAAGAAAGTTCCTTTAACCTCGGAGCCTGCTCCCAACTCCACCAAGTTGTGCTTTTGATGGATTCAGGGAACATAACGATAAAAGTCAAGGTCAGCTGACATAGCAGGGTCACAGGTTCAAGTGTTAGGCTCAGGGATATGTAGTGAAACCCTGTTTCAGAAAAAGAGGGAGGGAGAGAGAGACAGAGAAATCACTCTTCTCTAAGAGTTTATAACCATGAGTTGGCATCTTGAGACTGGAAATCAAAGCCTGTATTACTGGTACAGTTTAAAAACTCAAGCTACAGGAGCTGGAGAGATGGCTTAGCGATTAAGCGCTTGCCTGTGAAGCCTAAGGACCCAGGTTTGAGGCTCTATTCCCCAGGACCCACATTGGCCAGATGCATAAGGGGGCGCATGCGTCTGGAGTTTGTTTGCAGTGGCTGGAAGCCCAGGCATGCCCATTCTCTCTCTTTCTGTCTCTCTGCCTCTTTCTCTTACTGTCACTCTTAAATAAATAAATAAAAATAAACAACAACAACAAAAAACCTTTAAAAAAAACTCAAGCTACAGAATAAAGTAGTACTGGCTGAAGATGATGATGAGAAAGAAGAAAAATGGGTGCATAAAGGGAGATTGCAGTGCTGGAGAGATGGCTTTGTGGTTAAAGTGCTTATCTTCAAACCCTAACGACTCAGGTTCAATTCCCCAGTTCCCATGTAAGCCAGATGCACAAGGTGGTGCATGCATCTGGAGTTCATTTGCAGTGGCTGGAGTCCCTGCCATGCCCATTCTTATTCTTTCTCTCTCATAAATATTTTTAATTTTTTTCTTTTTTTATTTTTATTGACACCTTCCATAATTGTAAAAAAATATCCCATGGTAATTCCCTCCCTCCCTCCCCCCAGCTTCCCCTTTGAATCTCTATTCTCCATCATATCCCCTCGCCATCTCAATAAGTATCTCTTCTATTTTGATGTCAAGATCTTTTCCTTCTATTATAATGTAATGGTCTTGTGTAGGTAGTGTCAGGCACTATGAGGTTATGGATATCCAGGCCACTTTGTGTCTGGAGGAGCATGTTGTAAGGAGTCCTACCTCTTCTTTGGCTCTTACATTCTTTCTGCCACCTCTTCTGCAATGGACCTTCGAAGGTATGATAGAAATATTTCAATGCTGAGCACTCCTTTGTCACTTCTTCTCAGCACCATGGTGCCTTCTGAGTCATCCCAAGGTCACTGTTAAATGAAAAGAGAAGTTTCTCTAACCAAAAGTGAAAATAGCATTAATATATGGGTATGGACATTAAGAGAAGTGCTTACTGGGAAGTTTTGTGAGCATAGTATATACAATTAGGCACCAGAAGACATTGCACCCCTAGGGCTCATGTACACTTGTTGTAGGTTTTCAGTATCATGGATGTATTTCCTCCCATGGAGCAGGTCTCCAGTCCAATTACAGAGTAGTTGGTTTTCCCCACAACAGACATGCCACTATTGCACCCATTGGCTCATTTGACCTGGCCTGCTAAATTTAATGCTTTCGGTGTCCACTGTTGAGTATCTTCACTGGTGATTCCTCTATCCCCCATTGAACTGTATGCAGTGTAGCTTTTTCCAGCTTTCTGTCACCTGATCTACATGGAGGAGGTTTTCAGCTCAGCTCCAGAAGGATTTCTCAGTGACCTTGCAGCCCAAGTATGTAGAGTCTTCAGCAACAGGGTCTTACCATATATTCCTGGTGGGAAACCAAGGGCCTCAGCAATGACCTGTAATGTTTTGAGGGCATCAGGGACCTCCCTGGCCAATAACTCACTGGAAGGTATCCTACCCCTGGCACAGAAAATGTTCTAGTAACAGTCTATGGCTTCTGAGTGTCCAAAAAAGTAGGTTTCCATATGACTTACTTATATCCTCTTAGATTTTAATTAGCCCTCCCTCCCCCTTTCCTTTGCTCAATCTCTTCCCCTGACCTCACTTAGGCCTTTTCACCCCCATTGATCAATTCTTCTATGTATTTATATACAATACCATCCTATTAAGTACCCCCGAAAAACCTTTTTTTAAAAGAAAGATTGGAGAACCACAAAGCCATACAATTTGTATGCCATGCTTCATCAACATTGAATGTTCCTCATAGAAATTAGAGCAAAGTAGCCTCACTTTTAGATAGCTACTTAGGAAACAAGCCCAGAAAGGACAAGGTATCCACATGATCTGGTAAAGAGTTCAGGGAACTAAAATTCAAAAGCCCTGACTCATCAAGATGTCAGCTATCCATCAGCCCTTTGTTCTGTTTATTCCCTAGTTCTTCCTCTCCTTGGAACTTTTTAATGGGCTTTTTTTCCCCTATGAATAGGGCTATTCTGAGTCTCCTGAACCAACCAATCAGAATCTCCTATATGCCTTTAAATTCAACCAATAAAGTTCATCCTGACTCATTATCTAATTTCAATATGGGTAAGGACAGGTTTGTTCTCAGTATATAAAAACCTGAGTCCAGAATGCTGATTGGGCCACCACTTTGGGACCTTTCCCTACATCAGAGAGCTTTTTACTTTCACTTCTCAATAAAACTTTGCTTGCTTGCCCTGCTTCTGTCTGCATGTATTCTGCATGTTTGTGAGACAATGAACTCTGACCCAGAAAGCAGGTAACACTCCTTCATTCAGGCATCCACATAGCTTGTCAGCTTTCCACTATCTGCCTCTCTCTGGTAGTGCCATTGTCAACCACATGATCTTGGGAGTCATGTGGTCCAGGTTTAAATCCTGATTCTGCCACTTACTAAGTAATAAGCGGCTTTGAAAAAAACAGTTAATCACTCTGGTCATTTTCCTCATCTGAAACAAAGAGACTGGGGAGGGAAATGTAAGGTGGGGACAGCTAGGAAGATGGCACAGCAGTTAAAAGTGTTTGCTTGCAAAACCTACTGACCCAGGTTCAATTCGCCAGCCACCCATGTAAAGCTGGACTGGCATTCGTTTGCAGTGACATAAGACCCTTGAATACACCCACACACACATACACACATATGCAAATAAATTAAAAATTAAAATAAAAAATCGGGATCAACACAATACCTTCTTGTGGTCTGTTGTGAGGATCAAATGAACTAAAGCACAGAAAATGCTTAGTATAATGTCTGGCATATAGGAAACGGTTAGATGATGGGGTGGTACTATTGATGGCAAGGATAGTTCCTATATGATAATATTCTAAGATAATCATGGCGCCCTTAATTATGTTGTCAAGTTTTTTTTGTTTTTTTCCCTTTTTCTTCGAGGTAGGGTCTCACTCTAGCTCAGGCTGATCTTTAATTCACTATGGAGTCTCAGAGTGGCCTTGAACTCATGGCGATCCTCCTACCTCTGCCTCCTGAGTGCTGGGATTAAAGGTGTGCGCCACCACGCCTGGCCATGTCAAGTTTTTTTAATCCTTTGCAATGCAGGAAAAATACTGACTACCCATTTACGCCTGCTTCGTCTCTCTGCACTACAAACTTTATACACATGCATCTCTCCAACAGCCGCCATCCTGGCGATAATGTTTTATATCTTCCATGAAACTATACCTGCTGTCCTGCTGTTTGGGACTTAATCTATTTTTTTTTTTTCTGAGGTAGGGTCTCTCTCTGGTCCAGTCTGACCTGGAATTCACTATGTAATTTCAGGATGGCCTTGAACTCATGGCGGTCCTCCTACCTCTGCCTCCAGAGTGCTGGGATTAAAGGCATGTGCCACGATGCCTGGCTGGGACTCAATATTTTGTTGTTTTCTTTGTTTTGTTATTTTTTAATTTTTTTTGTTTATTTTTATTTATTTATTTGAGAGCAACATACAGAAAAAGAGGCAGAGAGAGAGAGAGAGAGAGAGAGAGAGAGAGAGAGAGAGAGAGAGAATGGGCACCCCAGGGCCTTCAGCCACTGCAAATGAACTCCATCTCATGTGCCCCTTTGTACTTCTGGCTAACGTGGGTCTTGGGGAATCAAGCCTTGAACTGGGGTCCTTAGGCTTCACAGGCAAGCGCTTCACCACTAAGCCATCTCTCCAGCCCTGTCTTTGTTTTTTTGTTTTGTTTTGTGTTTGTTTTTTTGAAGTAGGGTCTTGCTCTAGCCCAGGCTGACCTGGAATTCACTATGTATTCTCAGTCTGGCCTTGAATTCATAGTGATCTTCCTACCTCTGCCTCCTGAGTACTGGGATTAAAGGCGTGTGCCACCATGTCCAGCTAAATCTTATGTCTTGTTCTATCTTTGGTTGCTAGTTTAGAAACTGACACATAATAGCTGCTTAGTAATATCTGGTAAATGAGTGTATTGATGACTTCACTTGCTTTAATGGAAAGATTTCTCCAATAACAACTTTTTATTTATTTATTTGTTTTTATTTTTACTTATTTATTTATTTTGGTTTTCCAAGGTAGGGTCTCATGCTAGCTCAGCCTGACCTGGAATTCACTATGTAGTCTCAGGATAGCCTTGAACTCACAGCAATCCTCTTACCTCTGCCTCCCAAGTGCTGGGATTAAAGGCATGCAGCTCCACACGGCTCATAACAATTTTTTATTTTGAGTCTTCTGTCCCTTATTCTGCTCTCACTTTAAGCCAAAACCAAACCAAACCAAACCAAACAAAACACACACACACACACACACACACACACACATAAAGCATTGTTCTCTCACTTGAATTGTTACTATGGAACAAAAACTTCTCAAGAGCACCCTTATGGCTAAGGAGATGGCTCAGCAGTTAAAGACACTGTCTTGCAAAACCTTCCAGCCAGGGATTCACTTCCCCAGTATCCGCGTAAAGCCAGATGCACAATCTGGTACGTGAGTTTGGAATTCCTTTGCAGTGACAAAAGGCCCTGGTGTATCTATACCATGTGCATGTGTCTCAAGAAAAAAGGAACAGCCCCCAAATCTTATCTGCTTCATTTTGTCCTGCATGAGCCACAGAGTGTCAGGAAAATGACTATGTCCTCCATAAAATTGATATTGGCAAACAAACTGGGCTGATGAATCATGAGATCAGTGACCAAGAAAAATCCTTCCTGCTTGTGTGGGAATGTGGATTTGAATTGACTTCCTGATTCTGATGTATTAATGGGAAGAACACTGACCTTGGGATCAGAAGATGGTAATTTAGGCTCCAGGTACACTCCTTATTTGTTATTTGTGTTTGCACAAAATCTAACCTTCTGAAAGTTCATTATCCTTATCTGTAAATCGAGCTTAATAATACACACCAGATAGTTTGCTGTGAGGCCAGTATAGTGACCAATGGTATCAATGACCAAGTACTTTAAAAGTGTAAAAATAGTTGATTAAGCTAAGTGTGGAAATGCACTTCCCTTATCTCAGCTCTTGGACGGTAGAGGATCAGGAGTTCAAGGTCATCCCTGATTACTTAGAGAGTTCAAGGCCAGCCTGGGCTACTTGAAACCCTGTCTCAATAAAACCCAAACAACAAAAAGATAGCTGATTATATTGTCTGCATTAGGATGTACCCAGTTATATCCAGTTCTTTCCACTCAATGGATGGCTTCTCTTATTACTAAAGAAAGCACTTCATGTGAGAACAAACAGCCCTTGTAGGGACTGTGGGTGTGGCTTGGTCATAGAGTGTTTTCCTCTCATGTGCAAGGCCTGGATTTTGGTTCCTAGCATTGAAAACAAACACCCCACAAACACCACCACCTCCAACACTACCACCACTAAAGAGAGAGAGAGAGAGAGAGAGAGAGAGAGACCCACAGAACTTAAGAGGCATCTCTGTTTTGAGAGTTTGGCAAGTGTTGGAACTCGGTTCCAGAGAAAACAAGCCTGGAGGGATCTGTTTGGGGAGCATGTAGTGCAGTTCATGCTTGCCCCATGACTCCAGTCCTCTGACACATTCATCCCCAGCAACAAGTGGAGAGAGGCGTGGGCTGGCCCAGCTGGGTGCCTGGGAACCGAGAGAAGCCTCTCTAGAAAGACATGGATTTGAAACCCAGCTCTGAACACAAGAGACACTTTGACTAAAGAGTAAAACCAATTCCTCCCAGACAGAAGACCACGTCAGGCCATGGGGGTGGGGTTATCAGGGGATTCAGGTGGCAACACATCTTAGTCACTCAAGACTAGACTCTGTGTCCTGGCTTTAGAGACCTATTTGCTCATCCTCATTATTCATCTCACTGAATCCCAGCCCTCTGCATTGAGGAAGCCAGAGAAATTTCATAACGGAATGAGGCCATTTCACTTTGGCACTGCCTTTGTCTATGAAGACCATAGTCTTTAGTGAGCCATCCAGTTATGCGTTGGTGGGATTAAAAGATGCTAGAGCTTAGAACGAATTTGAACCTGCAGAAGCTGTGCCTTAGAGATGAAGTGGTACACCCACTGAGAGCAGGAAGTAGGCCAGAGTCCAGGTGTCTTCACTCCCCAGCCCAGAGCTCCACCGGCTCATCCTCCCAGACCAGTGAACCTGGAGAAGCCAGATGCTTCTGCCTATCAGCTGTGGTCCAAAGAGAGGGCAGATCCAGGTCAGAGGGAAAATGTGCTAAGTAAACAACTGTGACAGAGGCAATCCTGCCAACACAGGCTGCATGACAACCAGCTGTCATCTGTCTGAGGAAGGCTTGGGTTGTCATTACATGTACTGGAGCTGTATTAAAGACCAAGTATGTCAACACAACCAGTTCTCTTTCTTATGAAGTCTTCCCCAGACAGGCTACCTTCTAAATATAAGTTCTTCCGACAGTCTTTCTGGTCTCCAGTGACATTTCTTCTATCATAATGAAGATTACATATTGAAAAACGACTGAACGCAATCTAGATTACTTATATGCATAAACTATTTCTTTTTTTAAATTATTTATTTATTTAAGAAAGAGAGTAAAACAGACAGAATGGGCATGCCAGGGCCTCCAGCCACTGCAAAGGACTTCCAGATGCATGTGACACCTTGTGCATCTGGCTTATGTGGGTCCTGGGGAATCAAACCTAGGTCCTTTGGCTTTGCAGGCAAATGCTTTAACCATTAAGCCATCTCCCCAGCCTGTAAAAACTATTTTTAAGGAATGCCCTGAAAGGAGGAATTTTGCTTTGCATACTCTAAAAGCCTTGTGGTGGGTGGGTCACTGGACCTCGCTATTTTCCCAGTGTGGTCACATTGAATAAATCTCCTTTTTCTGCTTTTGACAAATAAATCAAATTAAATTAACAAGCCTCACTGGATGCTTTGTGCTTCTACCTTCTTATGTAGCAGAGGTTTAAAGATAACTCTCCAGTTTACCATGCCCAAGTCACATGTGGATTCATCTGTCCAGTCCATCCTGGTCCACCTAAATTGGCCTTTGGTACTCTAAGGAAAATTAGTGTCTTGACTTCACCAAACTTCAAATAGCTTAAGGTAATAATAAGTATTATTAAGTAAGGCATTCTAATGTACCAGGCACTGTGCTAAGCTTTGCAAATTAATTACCTCACAGCAATTACTGGAGAGAATGGTCATTATTGGCATCATCCTTATGTTTAGCTGTACATTTCACATGGTCAGTAAGGGACAGAGCCATGCCCTTAACCATCATGCCATGGCGTCACCCAGCTGCAGGGGTGATATTTAGAAGCTGCTCTGGACTTGGGAAGGTAAGCTACAGACCAGCAACTTTAGTATCCTCTCTCCTTGGTAGAAGAGGTGGCAGACCCGGTAAAATAAGTTCAATAAAAGGTGGCACCACTCCTTGGTCTATGCTAAGTGGCACCAGATGGAGTTCTGGGTCTGGACATTTTATCACTTTTTAAGAATTGCCAGAAAGTTTGGAGACACACACACACACACACACACACACACACACACACACACACACACACACTAATACGGATGGTCTCTGCCTTGTGGTGGGTGAGTTTTCACTTTTCTTCACCAGTGTCAGTGTGGGGAGACTGCTTGCATTTGTTTGTGTTTCCAGTGCTGGGAACAGGTAATAATAATGCCATCTTGTGACTGACCTCATTCAATTGCCCAAGTTTCTCTTGCATTGTTATCTTATTCACTGAGCACAATGACTTCCTGGTGTGCAGTTAGCCAGTGAGGTCACCAGCTCACACAAGCGAGCTCTCATCCCACCTCTGGGCTTCTGCCGAGCCCTCCTCGCCCAGCATTACAAGCCCGGTACACTGTGCACAGCTGTCTCTGGCCACTCCTTCACATCCACTGGCTGTTGGTGAACAGGCTATTGTTTTGCTCCTGAGTATTTTAAATAGCTGCTTTTGCCCATTTTATTTCCCCTAATTAGATCAGAAGCTTCTCAAGGACAAAGATTCTATCTTTCACTTATTTCACTCTCAGCCATTCTTGGCATTCTTTTCATCTACAACAGGTTGTCAGCAGACCTTTGGTACTTGATTTTTATTTTCTCCACCAGCCTCTAAGAAAAAAAAAAAATCCCCAAATTATGGAAGCAGAAAGGGAAAGGAGTGAGGCAAAGATCTGGACAGTTTTGCCTTCAGAAAAATAGATCATTCTTTCTGGGCACTTTTGTGGGAGACACTCAATATTGATGACTTTCTTTTTGCATGCATACATGCGTGGCATGCACGTATGCCTTCACGTGTGGCCATGCACGTGTGTGTGTAGGATGTTCACATGCCACACATGCTTGTGAAGGCCAGAGCCTGATGTCCAGTGTCTTCCTCAATTGCTCTCAATTTACTGAGGCAGTCAGTGTCTCACTTAAAAGCATAGATCACCAATTTGGCTAATCTAGCTTTCCAGCTTGCCCCTAGGATCCACTTCCCTGGCTCTGGCATTAACGTGGGTGCTGGTGATCCAAGCTCTTGTCTTCACACTTGCCAAGCAAATGCTTTGCTGAGCCATCTCCTCACCCCTCACTTTTATTTATTTTAAGACAGGGTCTGTTATAGGGATGTGCTACCATATCTATCACACCCAGCTACACTGACTTTGTGAAACAAAGAGAAGACTCTCATTGAAGTTTTACCAGGTGCTGACTTTCTTACAGACATGATCATTTCAATTAATCCCTCACATCAACCACAAATAGCATAAACTGTTTGCCTCCTCCTGGAGAGTGGCTGTCTGGAATAGGAAGTAATTTTCCCAAAGCCTTTTATCTAACAAGTAATGGGACTAAGATTCAAAGCCAGTCTACTTCCAAAACCTATGATTTTCCACTCAGCTGCACATCCCCAGGCTCTGCCCAGGGTTCACTTGCCCATCCCTTTCATTCCTTTTCTATTTCACTGGTTTATCTACAAGTTGCATAACATGGACTCCAGGGAAGTCTGATAATGGCCTCCTGGAAAAGGGAGCAGAGAAAGAGAAAAACAACAACAACATCAATGAAAAAGAGCAAAAGTTGGCTGGGTGTGGTGGTGCACGCCTTTGATCCCAGCTCTAGGGAAGTAGAGGTAGGAGGATCACTGTGAGTTTGAGGCTACCCTGAGACTACATAGTGAATTCCAAGTCAGCCTGGGCTAGAGCAAGACCCTACAACACCCCCAAAAAAATGTAAAGAAAAAGAGTCTGCTGTATTGTAAGCTACTATTAGCTGTTTTTGCTAATGCTGTTTTGTTTTTTTGATGCATGGTCTCATGTACCCCAAGCTGGACTCTACTCCCTATGTAGCTGAGGATAACCTTGAACTCCTGATCCTCCTGCCTCCTCTTCCCAAGTGCTGGAATGTGCCGCCACACCTGACTTGGGTAATCTCCTTAAAGTCTTCATTACAGGTCCTGGAGAGATGGCTTAGCAGTTAAAGCACTTACTTACAAAGCCAAAGGACCCAGGTTTAATTCCCTAGGACCCATGAAAGCCAGATGCACAAGATGGTGCAGGCATCTGGAGTTCATTTGCTGTGGCTAGAGGCCTTGGTGCGCCCATTCTATTTCTCTCTCTATCTGCCAGTCTCTCTCTCAAATAAATAAATAAAATATTTTTTAAAGTCTTCATTATGCAAATGTGAAAGCTGAAGCTCAGGAAGTTATGTGACCTGCCCAGGGTCCCTTAGTAATTAAGTGGTGCAGCCACAGTTTTGCTCCAGGACTAGCAAATACCAAATCAGAACAGGATTTCACAGGAAACAGGAGATCCTAAGCTGGGAAGATGGCTCTGTGGATGAAGCCATACAAGTGTGGGCATCTGGGTCGGGATACCCAGACTCACTGTAAAGGCAGGAAGCTCTGGCAGGCTTCTGTAATTGCAGCATGCCCACAGGGAGATGAGAAGTAGAGACAGGAGGATTTTCCCAAAGTTCATAGACACCAATCAACAATGAGACCCTGTCTGTCAGAGGAGAACTAAGTTATCCTGTAACCTCCACATATGCACCATATGGGGGTTGTCAACTGAAAGTTAAACATAAACAAATGAATCATGATAGAGAAAAAAAAGAGGTACAAAACCTGGTAGGTTGTACCCTGCCGGAATCCAGCCTAGCAGAGAAATTTCAACTCCTTAAGCTAAAAATCTATTTGAGTCTCTTTTCATATCACTTGTAAAGTCCTAGGCTGGGGAGGTTGCTCAGTGGTTAAAGGCACTTGTTTGCAAAGCCTGATGGCACAGTTTGATTCCTTAGGCCCCACATAAAGCCAGATGCACAAAATGGCACAGGTACCTGGAGTTCATTTGCAGCAGCAAGAGGCCCTAACATACTCATACTCTCTCTTCTGTCTCTCTCTAAAAAATAAATATTTTTTTATAAAAGAGTCCTACACTATCTTTTCTTTACTGGTTATAGTCTTATATCATTTCTCTCCAGTCCCCATTTCCCCGAGGGTCCTCCTCTCTGGGGTTACTGGTGTTCACTATGGGGTACTTAGGGTCTCAGTCACTCTACGTGGCCTCAGTCTATTTCTACCCACACTGTGGCTCTTATAATCTTCCTGCCACCTCTTCTGCAAGGCAAATACATTAGTAGTTTGGATCAGTATTAGAGTTCTCCGTAACCTCTGTATTTCTGCTTCCATGTGTTTTGATTCACCACAGTGTCTGATGCAGTTTTCCTGGAGGTGGTTGTCAGGCTAGCATTGGGAGTAATACTCATGCAACTGCTTCGTCTGCAACTTCTCCTGGGCCCCAGTAAAAGTGGTTGAGGTGGGCAATTGACTATCTTTTTGTCCCCCTCTTGGGTCTCCCCAGAACTCTCTGCTATCTATAAAATACAGAGAAGCAGATTCTCCAACCAAGCATGAAAGCAGCTTTGATTAACAGTCATATGCATAGAAATTTGAGAGACATTTTGATGTGCCCACTCCACTTATCCATAGAGCAATGGAGGCTTCTCTCTGAGGCTCTCTGAGTTTTGTGGCCATGGGATTCTGGCTTGGTTCCCAGTATCAGTTAGGAGTTCTTTCCCACAGAGTGAGCTTCATATTCCATTGGTCTAAATGTCTGTTTTCATGCCAGTATCATGCTGCTTCTGTAGTGAACATGTGGTACACATACACAATGGAATTTTACTCAGCAGTAAAGAAAAATGATACAATAAAAGTTATAGGAAAATGGACAGACTTGGAACAGATCATACTAAGTGAACTCACACAAGCACAGAAAGACAAACGCCACATGTTGTCCCTCATCTGTGGTTCCTAAACTGGAACAGCTTGAGTTGCAGGCACACCTGACAGACAACTCAAGGGACAGATAAGAGGTACTGAAGGGTTTGGGGGGAGGGGAACAGGAGAGAAGGGGGAGACACATACAAAACCAAATCCAAAATGAATTGATACCACAGAAACTTCCTCCTGGATAGCAGACTAAAAGGTGTAACTCTCAATAGAAACATGGAGAGATCTTCTGGTAAGAAGGGTCCTGGAGAGGGTGGAATGAAGCCTGAAACATTTGGCTCTGGCTTATAACTCCCAGTACCAGAAATTGGCTACAATCCATGTTGAGCTGTTGATCACAGAGACCTACGAGGTCCCCCAAACAAGACAAGCATCTATCAAAGCACTTGATTACCCATCTGAGGTAAAAGGTAAAACCCTATTGCTGAAGACACTGCATGCTGCTGATGCAGAACATGGAGAGATCTGGCTGAATCTAGAAGGAAGCCAATGCCCAGATTGTTAACCCGGATAGTGCTGAAAAGCGCTACATGGGCTGCTGGGGGAAAATGGCCAACAATGTTGTAAGCAAGCAGGGGACACTACTACAGGAAAGCACCCAGCCTGACAAGATGCACACAGGCGGGTAACCAACGGCGCTCTGGTTGACTATGAGAGTCACTCAGTGGAAAGGAAGCCATAGCTGGAACTGGGAACCAAGTCAGAATCCTATGGAGACCAAGATGATGGACTCCAATGAGAAGCTCCCACTAGTCTTTGTCCAAATGTGAGGCTACACCCATCAAAGTCTCTCTAAATTAACAATGTTTATCCCCTTTAACCTATCCTGATCTCACTCTCCATTGGAGAGTCTGTTTTTCTTTTCCAGAAAGCAGAAAGAACCAAGGACAACCAAAATCTACCAGGAAGACAAGGACAGCTGACTCCCTGCAGGAGATGATCCACCCCTCACAGAGCAGCTACAGCCCAGGTGAATCCACAGAGAAAGGGCGGGATGAGCAAGAGCGCAGCTTCCACAGCAAACCTGACAATACGTGCCAGGGTGATGGAGCCATACACTGAAGGCAGGTGACACCTTGCTTACAGACTCAATATCAAATGTACCAAAGCAGAAATCCAGAAGCTGCTAAAAGCTCAACACTAATGTAGACTTAAAGCACACCCACCAAGGCTCAGGGGATTTTGTGGAAGAGGGGGTAGAAAGAATGTAAGAGCCACAGGGTGGGAAGGAACAGCTAGAGGCATTGGCGCTCCCCCACACACACAATGACTGACTGCTGCTCTCACAACTCATAGCCCACAACTTCATGTTGAATACCAGCAATCCCACTAAGGAGGGCCTTCAGTGGAGTGGAGGCAGGGGTGAGGGAAATGATGATACTAACACATGATGTGACCATACAAAGTTTCTACTTAATAATAATTTACAAAATAAAAAAGTCTAGACTTGGGTGGGAAAGATTGCTAAGTGGTTAGGGAACTTGCCTGCAAAGCCTTACAACCCAGGTTCAATTCCCTAGTACCCACATAAAACCAGATGCACAAAGTGGCACATGCACCTAGAGTTCATTTGCAGTGGCTAGAGGCCTTAGTGTGCCCATTTTCTCTCTGGGTCTCTGCTTGCAAATGCATAAATAAAAATTTTTTAAAGTCTAATTTTGACATTTTTGTGAGATTAGATGAGGTTATATGTCTAGCCCTTGCCTCCCACATTGCAGGCTCTTGTTACACACAAAGCAGGGCCTAGTAGAATGAGAAAGAGAGCTTGCTTAACAGTTATGTCTTGCTCATTTTTTTTTTTTTTTTGTAAATCCATGATCACTAAGGAACAAATAAGGTTAAGGTTATGTCATTATAAGAAAAAAATATACATGAGAAAATTATATATTCACATATATACATATGTGTGTGTATGTGTCAGATTTTTCAAGGCAGGGTTCCACTTCAGCCCAGTGACCTAAAACTTACTCCCTCAGGCTGACCTCCACTCATAGAACTCCTCCTGCCTCAGCCTCCTGAGTGCTGGGATTATAGGCATGCACCACCACACCAAGCAGAGAACAAATATTTTTCCAAGAAAGAAGACAACTTTTCTCCTCTGGGATTCTAGTGGAATACAGAAGATAAATTGCTGGTGGCTGAGAGAAGATAATGTGACTATTGTAACCAGGTGTCATGAACTGAATATTGTGTTCTGCAGAATTCAGAAGCTGAATCCCCCATGTGAGGCTGTTTAGAAGATAGGAACTTAGTGCCCTTATGTGAAGAAACCCAAGATTGTGGTCTCATTCTCTTTCTTGCTCTCTCTCTTCTCTTTCTCTCTCTCTCTCTCTCTCTCTCTCTCTCTCTCTCTCTCTCTCTCTCTTGTGTTCTCTCTCTCAAAGCAAAAAGATAATCAATCATCTGCAAATCAGGAAAAGAGCCCTCACCAGAACCTGACCACGCTGGCTCTCTGATCTTGGACTTCCAACCCCCAGAATTGTGGGAAAAGTAATTTCTGTTGAGAAGTCAATCCACACGTATGGAATTTTGCTATGGAAGATTGAGCTGATTATGACACTTAGATACTCTTGCTTTCTCACTGGACACATAAAATGAGATATTATATCATGAAATAATACAATGAAAATTTAAAATTAACAGGATAGAAAGGGTACCTTATAGTATAGTGGGTACAGATGAATGGGAAAAATAGTTAGTTATCCACAGTTCTAGAATTGTGCTGTGAGTTTATGAACTTATTGCAAGAGAGAGAGGAGATTGTAAGAGTCACCATAGAACACCCTGATTGGTTTAATGTCTAGGAAGTTAAAAAACTCCCAGAGTTCAAAGGTAACATCAATTATTTAACATTATATAAGGTGTGACTCCTTCATTATATGATTGATGCCTTGACAAACATAACCAGTGAATAAGTTCAAATTAGTATGTTGAACCTTCAAAGCAGTCATTGAGCTTCCACCCTTTGCTCATCACAGCTAATGAAATGTCTCTGGGTTTCCCTTTCAGGCGGGTGACACCTTGCTTACAGACTCAATATCTTTGTTCTATGAGAATGGATGTGATTTAAAGGAAATGCTTTCTCACTATCGAGCCCTTCAGAGTTTTTGCTGGGTGTCTTAGAAACCTTGTCTCTACTCATAACTTGTACTCACTTTCTTGGATGAACAAGTACGGCTCAGAGAGGCTGAATAACTTGCACAGACTCCTAGCTAACAAGTAAAAGAACTGTGATCCAAGGACTCTGTCCTTTTCTATTAAAGTTTTTCACATTTTCACCACTCATGGTCTCCCTCCAGTCTTCATCTTATCTTCATATCCTAGGATATTGTTTAATATTTTTAGGCAAATTAACTCAGTATAGTTTTAGATTGTTGTGGTACTAGGGATCAAACCCAGGGGCTCATGAATGCTAAGCAAATCTTCTACCACCAGGCTACCTTCCTAGCTCTCAATATCAGTTTTTAATTTTTTTTAATTTTGTTTGCTTTTCAAGGTACAGTCTCGCTCTAGCCGAGGCTGATCTGTAACTCCCTACCTAGTCTTAGCTGGCCTCAAACAGCAATCAGCAATCCTCCTACCTCAGCCTCTAGATTGCTGGAATTAAAGGTGTGTGCCACCATCCCTGGCTCAATTTAGTGTTATTTAAATAAATTTAGCTCTCCCTTAAGCAAAAGCCATGAAATTTTGGATTTGATGTGATTATCGAGTATATATAAAATAATTATTTAACTGAGATCTTTTAACTTATACATGAGCAAGTACCACCTGATATATTTAACTGATGATCTACATCTACAACTTTAGAGAAAATCTACATTGTGCCGAGAAGTTAAATAACATGGATATTTCATTGGACAGCATGATTAGTTATTGCATGTGTGTATGTTATGGTGTGATATTTGGGTGGTGTATGCAAGCATGTACGTGTGTGTGCAGATGCATGGTCTGTGAGCATTTTTTTGCTCCTCCACATCCCTCTTTGAGATGGAGTCTCTCACTGACCCCAGAGCTGCTATTCATAGACTGGCTGGCCAGCAAATCCCAGCAATTCTCCAGTCTCTGTTTCCCTTAGGACTGGAGTTACAGGTATGCATAGCCAGCACACTCAGTTATCTACTTGGGTGCTGGGGATAGAAATTAAGGCCCTCTCAGGCCCTCATGCTTGAGTGGCAAGAGCTCTTATTGACCAAGCCATCTCCTCAACCCATTTCAGGTTTTTGTTTGTTTGTTTGCTTTGTTTTGTTTTCTGAGGTAGGGTCTCACTGTAGCTCAGGCTGAACTGGAATTCATTATATAGTCTCAGGGTGGTCTCAAACACTTGGCAATCCTCCTACCTCTGTCTCCCAAGTGCTGTGATTAAAGGTATGTGCCACTATACCTGGCTTCCACTTCAGGATTTTATTTTTTATTTATTTTTTGTTCATTTTTAATTTATTTATTTGAAAGCGACAGACACAGAGAGAAAGACAGATTAAAGGAGAGAGAGAGAATGGGTGCGCCAGGGCTTCCAGCCACTGCAAATAAACTCCAGATGCATGCTCCCCCTTGTGCATCTGGCTAATGTGGGACCTGGGGAACCGAGCCTCGAACCGGGGTCCTTAGGCTTCACAGGCGAGTGCTTAACCGCTAAGCCATCTCTCCAGCCCCCACTTCAGGATTTTAAAAGTTATATGTGGGCTGGAGAGATGGCTTAGGACTTACAGCACTTGGCTGCGAAGGCTAAAGACCTCAGTTTGATTCCCTAGGACCCACGCAAGCCAGATGCAGAGGGTGGTGCGTGTGTATGGAGTTTACAGTAGCTGGAGGCACTAGTGCGCCCATTCTCTCTCTCTCTCTTTCTCTCTCTCTCTCTCTCTCTCTCTCATAAATAAATAAATAAGTAAGTAAAGTATTTTTTAAAAGTTGTATGTGTGTGCATGATCCTGCGTATGTGAGTGTGCCAACATTCAGTTAGTGCTTGCCAGTCCACCTCATTTTGAGGCAGTTTCTTGCTCTGCTGTTCTTGGCTGTGTTCTCCACAAGCTTCCAGGAAATTCTCCTGTCTCCCTTGGTCAGCGTGGTGAGATTACAGAAGCCTACCATGGCTTCTGGCTTTTTATTTGGGCTCTAGGGATAGAATTCAAGGACTCCAGCTTCAGTGGTAAGCACTACTGAGCCATCTCCCCAGCCCCTGTTCCAGGTTCTACAGCAATAAAAGACCACTCTTCAAGGGAAGATCACCACCTCTCTCTGAAGGAAAGAAGAAAAAAAAAATGTAAGACACACTTGGTGGCACACACCAGTTATCACAACACTTGGGAGGCAGAGAAATAGGAGGACTGATGAAAGTTCAAGACCAGCCTGAGCTACATAAGGGTTTCAAAACAGCCAAGGTTACAGGGTAGAATCCTGACTCAAGTAACAACAATTAATAGAAACCCCAAAATATTTCAAATAGCCACAGTGATATTACAAGGGCTAGGCTTGCAAGGGGTTTATGGTGAGGGAAGTCATTTAAATATATTTTTATACTACAACTTACACTTTTTTTTGAGGCAGGGTCTCACCATATAGATCTGGCTGATCTAGCACCCCTGGTTTTGTTTTTGGTTGTTATTTTTTGTTTGTTTTGAGGCAGGGTGTCACTATACCCCAGGCTGACCTGGAATTCACTATGTAGTCTCAGGCTGGCCTCAAGCTCATGGTGACCCTCCTACCTCTATCTCCCGGGTGCTGGGATTAAAGGTGTGCGCCACCACACCAAGCTGGAGCTCCTTTTATAAACTAAATTGGCCTCAAGCCTTCAATAATCCCCTGTCTCTGTCTCTACCTCTTGAGTGCCTGGATTACAGGCATGCACCAACACAATTGAGTAAAAATGGACATTTATTTATAGTCACATTTCAGATAATGTTATGAGTATGCACTGATAAAAAACTTTGATGGGCTGGAGAGATGGCTTAGCGGTTAAGCACTTGCCTGTGAAGCCTAAGGACCCCAGTTTGAGGCTCGGTTCCCCAGGTCCCACGTTAGCCAGATGCACAAGGGGGCGCACGCGTCGGGAGTTCATTTACAGTGGCTGGAAGCCCTGGCGTGCCCATTCTCTCTCTCTCCCTCTATCTGTCTTTCTCTCTGTGTCTGTCACTCTCAAATAAATAAATAAAAAATGAACAAAAAATATTTAAAAAAAACTTTGAACTTTATTAATAATGATAAGTAGATTAATACCAAATTATATTTAAATAAAGGCCTCAATAGTACACTGTGACAAAGTAGAGTAGAAACAATACAATTAACTCTTCTTTTTAAAGAAGAATTCTTTTAAAGAATTGTTTGTTTGATTATTTCCAAGCAGAGAGAAAGAGGCAGAGAGAGAGAGAGAATGGTGCTGGGCTGCTTGCCAATGCAAATGAAGTCCTGATGCATGTGCCACTTTGTGCATTTGGCTTTACATGGGTACTGGGGAATCCAATGAATGCCAGCAGGCTTTGTAAGCAAGTGCCTTTAAAAAAAAAAAAAAAGGACCTTGTGCTCCATTAAATGCCTAAGGGATTTAAATGTCTAGGGGCCTAAGGGATCCTACCTCCCTTAAACAGCATTACAAATAGAAGACCATGTGATGAATAGTTTCTCCTCATAAGCTTTCTTAGAGTTTTGCTCTTCTTTCTTTCTTTCTTTCTTTCTTTCTTTCTTTCTTTCTTTCTTTCTTTCTTTCTTTCTTATTTTTTAGGAAAGCCCAACAGAATGGCCTTTGTTTGTTTGTTTGTTTTAATGTGACATAAAGAGAGAGAATTGGTGAGCCAGGGCCTCCAGCCACTGCAATTGAACTTCAGATGTGTACTCCCCCTTGTGCACATGTGCAACATTGCACACTTGCATCACTGTGCATCTGGCTTACATGGGCCCTGGAGAGTCGAACATGAGTCCTTAGGCTTTGCAGGCAAGTGCCTCAAGTACTAAGCATCTCTCTAGCCCTTCACTGATTACTTTTAAGAGTAGTGTCAACTTGTTTGATCTAGAAGTTCCAAGGAGACAAATCTCCAGGTATGTCTCTGAGAGGGTATGGTAGTTTGATTCAGGTGTCCCACATAAACTTAAGTAGTCTAGATGCTGAGTTCCCCAGCTGATGGCGATTGGAAATTAAAGCCTCCATCATTTTCCCCTGCCATTGTGGAGCTTCCCTTTGAGCCTGTAAGCCAAAATAAACCTCTTTTCCCCCATAAGATCCTCTTGGTTGGATGTTTTCTACCAGCAATGAGAACCTGACTGCTATCGGAGGTTTCTAGATTAGGTTAATTGAGGTGGAACTACCCACCCTAACTGTAGACAGCACCATTGTATGGGCTAGGTCCAGAACTGAAGCAAGAGGTGAAAGTGAGCTGAGCATCAACATTCATCCACTTCTACTTCCTGACTATGGACTCAATGTGACTAGCTGCCTCCCGACTCCTGCTACATGTCTTCCCCACCATGATAGCCTGTAGCTCCTGGAACTATAAGCCAAAATAAACCCTTCCTTTCTTAAGTTGTTTCTTCTCAGGTATTTGGTTACAGCAACAAGAAAAGTAATTAGCATAAGCAGGTTGAGCAGCAATACTAAGAGAGAGAAGCAAGTGGAACAACAATCTCATTAGCCAGGAGGATGCCATTTGTTCATGCCATCAGCATCTACTAGATGGATGCCCAGTTTTGCTGGGTATTGTGCTGAGTTCAAAGAAGATCTCATGAACTGAGTGGCTTCCCCTCAGGGAGCTTGTAGTCTAGTGGAGGAGACAACAAACACTACAAAGAAGGACACTATTGCATAAGCACCATGGAAGCCCAGTGCAGGAGGGCGTCATTTTGCCTTGAAAAGGTCAATGACTGCTCACCAGAGGAATAAAAGGAACACAAGCTAACTTTCAAAGTACGAACTGAAGCTTGCGGTGAAATAATTCTAAGTCAAAGGACTTCATCACAGATAGGAAAACACCTAATGAAGGGCAGTAGGATGGGGTCAAGTTGTTCATGAGAAATAGGCAACAGGGCTTAAGTGACAGCTGTTGGGGGAGAGTTCAAGATGGCGACGGATCAAGTGAAGATAAACCCAGCCATTTAAAGGTGGTAGGCAGAGGATATGGAAGTTTCTTGATGGTGGGTGCCAGAAATATCCTGTGAGGGCTGTTTCTTCTCCATTCTTGGGACTTTCCCTGGATGCATTTGGCACCAGAGAGCAGCTGCTATCGCTGACTGCTGTTAAACAAAGTCTTGCTGGCATGGAATTCGGGCGACTGTAATTACAGATAATGGGCCTCAATTTGCCTGTCAGGAATTCGCACAGTTGGCTCTATCACTGGAATTTGAATATTTTACATCCCGCTTGGGCATCAAAGTCAGGCAGCAGAGGAAACAGAAGTGGTAAGGGATTCCCATCACCTCAATAAGTTGGCCTTGGAAATGGCCAGGAGAACTCTGAAGCATGGCCTTTCCCCTTGGAGGTAGCCTTTCCTAAGAAACCTCCTCACAAAACCTAGGGAGAGCCACTGCCAGGCACTGGGCCTGTGAAACTAAAGAAACAGAGCTTGCTGTGATGGTGATAATGTAACATTTTCTTAGTCCATGGAATATTGGAAGGACTATGTCCATGACATGCTGGCCTCTAACTGAGGCTGACAGAGCATTCTATCCCACTATCTGCAATCATTCTAAAGAAAAATCGGTGACTTGAACATGAATATTGTGGTTCTACTGAAGGCAGTTATCTTAGTAGTATTTCCTTCACTACTGCTTTTGTTCCTTATGCCCCTTCTGGTCCAGTGCCTTGCTTCCCACCTGTTATGGTTTAACACTTAAATGTCTTTTTTTTTTTTCAATTTTAATTTAGTTTTTTCTTTCTCTTCACAATTTGTATTAACATTTTCCATGATTATAAAAAATATCCCATGGTAATGCCCTCCCTCCCTCCCCCCCACACTTTCCCCTTTAAAATTCCATCCTCCATCATATTACCTCCCCATCTCAATTGTTGTACTTACATATATACAATACCAACCTATTAAGTACCCTCCTCCCTTCCTTTCTCTTCCCTTTATATCTCCTTTTTAACTTACTGGCCTCTGCTACTAAGTATTTCCTTCTCACGCAGAAGCCCAATCATCTGTAGCTAGGATCTACATATGAGGGAGAACATGTGGCGCTTGGCTTTCTGGGCACTTAAATGTCTTGAAAAGATCTTGTGTTGAAGGTTTGGTCCTCAACTGGGCAATATTCAGAGGTGGGACCTTTGTGATAGTTTTGGATTTATGATGTCATGAATCAATCTATTTGAGTATTTTAAAACTATTTTTAAATATTTTATTTATTTGAGAGAGAGAGAAAAAGAGAGGAGAGAGAGAATGGGTGCACCAGGGCCTCTTGGCTCTGCAAATGAATTCCAGATGCATGGCCACCATGTGCATCTGGCTCACGTGGGTACTGAGGAATCAAACTGAGGTCCTTAAACTTTGCAAGCAAGGGCCTTAACCACTAAGCTGTCTCTCCAGCCCTCCATTTATGGAATTTTTGCTTGTTTGTTTGTTTGTTTTTCAAGGTAGGGCCTCACTCTAGCTCAGGCTGACCTGGAATGCACCATGTAGTCTCAGGGTGGCCTCAAACTCACATTGATCCTCCTACCTCTGCCTCCTGAGGGCTGGGATCAAAGGTGTGTGCCACCACGCCTGGCCATTTGTGGATTTTTAACTTAATGGGATTTGAGGGAAGGAGGTTGCTACAAAAGTGAGCTTTCTTCACTCCCCTGAGCCATGAGAAGAGAAGCTCTGCTCTTCCACATTCTCCCTGCATGATGGTTTGCCAAATTGTCATGCATGATAGGGCCAAGTGACCATGACTGAAACCTCTTGTGGTTGTTTCCAATGTGGAATGTCTCCCATAACCTCATGTTTTGAGTTCTTTATCCCCAGCTGGTGGAGTCTTGCTGGAGGAGGTGTGTTGCTGGGGATGGGCTTTTGAGTGCTATGTCCATGCTTCCCCCTTACCAGAGCTCAGCTCACTCTTGTTGTTTCCTGCCATCTGCTGTGACAGGATGTGATGCCCAGTCTCTTGCCCATGCCTAGCTTTTACCCTGCCATGATAAAGCTTCCCTTCAAGACTTGAAGGCAAGATAAATCCTTTCCTCTCAGCAGCTGCCTTTGGTCTGGTATTTTGTCCGAGCAATGTGAAGGTAACTGCAACACCTCTGAAACTGGGCTAAATTTCCATGACATCATTCATACCCCAATCCTCACTGCAGGGCAAGCTGCACAATTTCAGAGGATGAAATTCACATCGTTTTGTGGTTGATTTATTTATTTAAGAGCGACAGACAGAGAGAGAAAGAGGCAGATAGAGAGAGAATGGGCACACCAGGACCTCCAGCCACTGCAAATGAGCTCCAGACACATGTACCCCCTTGTGCATCTGGCGTACCTGGTCCTGGGGAATTGGGCCTTGAACTGGCATAGTTAGGCATCATAGGCAAGCACTTAACTGCTAAGCCATCTCTCCAGCCCTGTAGTTGTTTGGTTTTTTTTTTCAAGGTAAGATCTCACCCTAGCCCAGACTAACCTTAAACTCACTCTGTAGACCAAGGCTGGCCTCAAATGCATGGTGATCCTCCTTCCTCAGCCTCCCAAGTGCTGGGATTAGAGGCATGTGCCAACAAAACCTGGCTGAAAGTTCCATTTTTGGCCTGCTCTGTGATGCAACATTCTCATTGCTTCAAAGAGCCTCTTCATAAAAGTGGACATAACAATATTTTCCATTTATTAAATGCTTTCTAATATGCCAGGCACTTTATATCCGCTATTCTTTTGTTTTGTTTTGTTTTGTTTTTCAAGGTAGGGTCTCACTCTGGCTCAGGCTGACCTGGAATTCACTATGTAGTCTCAGGGTGGCCTCGAACTCATGGCGATTCTCCTACCTCTGCCTCCCGAGTGCTGGGATTATAGGCGTACGCCACCACGCCCAGCTATATCCGCTATTCTTAACCATCATGCCAGCCCCAGAGGTAAATGTCATTACTGCTGTTTTACAGGTGATATAACAAAGGTCTAAAGAGGCTAAATAATTTTCTGTGAGGTTCAGGGGCTGGGGATATAAATCATTTCAAAGCATGCTTGTGCAGCATGTAGGAAGGCCTGAGTTCCAGCCCCAGCACTGCTTAAACTGGGACTGGGTGATAAAGACCTGTAATCCTAGTCCTTAGGAGGTGGAGTCAGAAAGTCAGAAGCTCAAGGTCATTCTCAGCTGCTTGGAGAGTCAGAGGCCAGCCTGGGGATACATTGACCCTGTAGCCAAGAAAGAAAAAGAAAAAAGAGAGAAAGAAAGAAAGAAAACTACTTGCTGTGAGCACATAATAATTCAAACCCTCTAACTCAAAAATCTATATCTTTTCTGCTATTCCTGGATTCTTCTCATGTATACTCAGTCTAGGAGAAATTATAGAAGATGTAAGAGACTAGGTTTCAATTTGAGTCAATGGGATTTATATTTCTTTCCTTTTTTTTTTTTTTTTTGGTTTCTTTCTTTCTTCCTATCTCCTATCTCCTTTCCTCACTCCCTCTCTTCCTTCCTTCTTTCCTTCCTTCCTGTTATTTAATTAAGAAAAACCACACAGGGCTAGAGAGATGGCTTAGCAGTTAAGGTGCATGCCTGCGAAGTCTAAGGACCCAGGTTTGATTCTACAGGTCCCATGTAAGCCAGATGCACAAGGTGGGGCATGTGTCTGGAGTTCATAGGCAGTGGCTAGATGCCCTGGTGT